>NC_134012.1:58602040-59231623 GCF_047716275.1 Strix uralensis | reverse complement strand
AATTTTGGAAAAAAATGGCAAGGTCTTTTCCTCCCTCAGATTTCAAAAATATATTACAATAAGAACAAACAAAGACAATGTTAAAAGAAGATGAAAGTCCAAGTCAAGCCTTCAAACCAAACGCATTCAGAATAAATGCTTGCAATGTCAAATATTCAGAATAAATCTAATCTTTAAATCTGGCTGTGCGGCTTCTGAATAGTCATTGTGACACAGTCTTTACTTACATCATCACATACTAGTATTTCCTGCAGAAATAGTGGTAAGAGTGCCTGACTTCTGTATATAACTTTCACATCGCATATATATTGCCCCATTATTTTGAGATACATACACACCATGCATACACATATATCTCATATGTGGAATTCTTCCCATTCCTCTAGTATTTACCTTGACATGATCCCTCTATGCTACCTCCTTTTGAAATTAAGTTGACTTGTACAGAACATAGACAAGGACACATCTCATCTCATCTTGTCCTTCCAAAGCAGTTTCACCTTCAGATAATTTCCTACTTAATTCTTGTCATTTTTCTCCTGATAACTAAAGCTCTATCCTTGAATTTGGTATTTGGGACACTGTTCCTGAAGGGGTTTTTGTTGCTATAAAGATCACAGAATGAAAGAAAGAAAATTAAGACAATAAATGGTCAGTTTTCGTATGCTACTCATTCCTTTAGTGCTCTGTCACTTAGCTGGTAACAAGATTTTGGCCCTAAAGATGACAGCACAGCTGTTCCACTGGCAGTTCTATTGGCAGATACTAGAACCATAAATATATGCAGAATAACAACTGCTGATTCAGTGTAGCACATGTTATTTTTCTGCTCCAGCATGAGATACGAGAAATGAGTTTCAGCTGTCCACTGAGTAGAAGTGAGAACCTGAGACAATAATGTTTAGAGAAAAATAATCTTAGCTCAAGATTTATATTTTTGTGAACAGAGAATGACTTGTGGGTGATGTGATGGTTGGAGGCCATCTTGGGCACAGTGATCCTGAAATGGTAGTTTAAAATCCTTAAGTAAAGAGGAGGTTTAGCAGAACTGCTGCCTTGGACTTCTGGAGAGCAAACTTTGGCCTGTTTAGGGGCCTGGTTGACAGAGTCGTTTGGGAGGCAGTCCTGAAGGACAAAGGAGTCCAGGATGGCTGGACACTCTTCGAGAAGAAAATCTTAAAGGCAAAGGAGCAGGCTGTCCCCATGTGCTAAAAGGTGAGACAGCAGGGAGGAATACTGGCCTGTCTGAATAGACAGATTTGGCTGGAACTCAGGAAAAAAAAAAAAGAGCTTCTGACCTTTGAAAGAAGGGGCAGGCAACTCAGGAGGACTACAAGGATATCGTGAGGTTATGAAGAGAGAAAATTAGAAGGGCCAAAGCCCAACTACAATTTAATCTGGCTACTGTGGTAAAAGGCAATAAAAAGTGATTCAGTAAATACATTAACAACAAAAGGAGGGCTATGGAGAATCTCCATCATTTATTGGATGCGGGGGGAGACATAGTGACAAAGACTGAGGAACAGACTAGGATACTTAATGTATTCTTTGTCTCAGTCTTTAATACTAAGACCAAGTGTTCTCAGGGTACCCAGCCCACTGAGCTGGAAGACAGAGATGGGGAGCAGAACGAAGCCCATGTAATCCCAGGGGAAACAGCAACATGCTACACCACTTAGACACACACAAGTCTCTGTGGCCAGATGAGATCCACTCAAAGGTACTGAGGGAGCTGGCAGAAATGCTCAACGAGCCACTTTTCATCATCTATCAGAAGTCCTGGCTAACCAGGAAGGTCACAGTTGACTGGAGGTTAGCAAATGTGGCACCCATCTACAAGAAGTTCTGGAAGGAGGATCCAGGGAACTACAGGCCTGTCAGCCTGGCCGGAGTGCTGGGGAAAGTTAGGTCATCATGCGGTACGTACAGGACAACCAGATGATCAGGCCCAGTCAGCATGGGTTTATGAAAGGCAGGTCCTGCTTGACTAACCTGATCTCCTTCTATGACAAGCTGACCCGCTTATTGGATGAAGGAAAAGCTGTGGATGTTGTTTACCTGGACTTTAGTAAAGTCTTTGACACTGTTTCCTATACCATTCTCCTGGAGAAACTGGCTGCTTATGGCTTGGATGGATGTAGTCTTCCAACCCAAACCATTCTGTGATTCTAATACTCTTCAGTGCATAAAAAACTGGCTGGATGGCCAGGCCCAAAGAGTTGTGGTGAATGGAGTTGAATCCAGTTGGCGACTGGTCACAAGTGGTGTTCCCCAGGGCTCAGTATTGGATTCAGTTCTGCTTAATGTATTTATCAGTGACCTGGATGAGGGGATCAAGTGCACTATCAATAAGTTTGCAGAGTGTTGATCTGCTTGGGGGTAAAAAGGCTCTACAGAGGGATCTGGACAGGTTGGATCAATGGTCCAAGGCCAACTGTATGAGGTTCAACAAGGCTAAGTGCCGAGTCCTGCACTTCGGTCACAATAAACCCGTGCAGCGCTACAGGCTTGGGGAAGAGTGACTGGAAAGCTGCCTGACAGAAAAGGACCTCGGAGTGTTGGTCCTTTCAGCTGGCTGAATATGAGCCAACAATGTGCTCAGGTGGCCAAGAAGGCCGACAGCATCCTGACTTGTATCAGAAATAGTGCGGCCAGCAGGACTAGGGAAGTGACCATCCCCCTGTACTTGGCACTGGTGGGGCTGCACCTTGAATACTGTGTTCAGTTTTGGGCCCCTCACTACAAGAAAGACATTGGGGTGCTGGAGTGCGTCCAGAGAAGGACAACGAAGTTGGTGGAGGGTCTAGAGAACAAGTCTTATGAGGAGCGGCTGCGGGAACTGGGCTTGTTTAGACCTTATTGCCTTCTACAACTATCTGAAAGGAGGTTGTAGTGAGGTGGGTGTCAGTCCCTTCTCCCAAGTAACAATAGGACAAGAGGAAATGGACTCAAGTTGTGCCAGGGGAGGTTTAGACTGGGTATTAGGAAAAATTTCTTATCTGAAGGGCTGTCAACCACTGGAACAGGCTGCCCAGGGAAATGGTTGAGTCACCATCCCTGGAGGTATTTAAAAGACATGTACACATGGCACTTAGGATCATGGTTTAGTGGTGGGCTTCACAGGGCTAGGTTTATGCTCAGACTTGACGATCTTAAGGGTCTTTTCCAGCCAAAATGATCCTATGATTCTATCATTTTGTGTTATCTCGATTGTGAATACTGTTCAGGAAATGAAACTGTTCATAGCTTGTTCATAGACATTGCAAGTCTGAACTTAACCTGTGAAAGTTGTTGTCTGGTTATGCTCCATTTGTAGTAGAGCTATACCAGCAAATCCTTTCTGCTATTCTAGTTAAATGTTTTCTGGTTATAAGTAAGGAAAGAGCATTCCCCACCCCACTTCCCTTCTAGCAGTTGATGTGGCCATGCTGCCAAACAAAAGTGTAGATCAAGCATAGAAAATTAGAGAATTTCAGTATGGGTGCATAAAAGAATGTTTGCATGATGATAAGTTTGGGTTCCCTTAAAAAATGCAGCACAGTATAAATATGTCAGGTAAAATGCATGAGAAGTACGTTATTAACTAGACACTATTTGAATAGGCAGAGTAAGAATCCCCAGGTGCCTGCTTGAATAGGTATGCTAATTACGCAGCGTATGGTTAATCTATTTGAAGATTCAAAGCAAATATAGTACGCTCATCTCAGCTGAAGATGACAAACTACTTCTGAGACTATTAATCACCAAGGATAGTTTTCTTACTCAGCCTTCTGAAGACTTTGAATAGGAGAAGTTGGGGGAGGGACTTTTCTGATTTTCTTAAAAGCTTGTCCCTCCCTCAAGCCCTCTGCCTGAAAGCCAGACAGAACAAGCAGAACTTGCAGGAGATTGAAAGAACATTGAGGGTATGGCAATATTCAGAAAAGGGACAGCTTATCCCATCAGAGGTAATTAGTTGTTCAGTTAATCTGATATAAATTCTGTTGACAGTAGATGCATTAGACTTGAACTTTTCCAAGTTACTTTGGCTAGTAAAAGAAATTCTTGTTTTAAAAGTACTGCCTAAAATATCTATTACAATGATTAAGAATGATTGCTGGCCAGGGTCAATCCACAACAGGGCTAAACCATAAATTCACTATCAAGAAAATTAGTCAATCAATAAAAAGATTTGTGACATGATGACAAATGATGGCAGAACAGTCACCAAAATATATCGTGGGAATTATCAAATATTTCTCTTTTCCAGTACAGAATTAAATACAATTTTGTAGTTGTTTCTTTTCTATAACATTACATTAAGACAAATTTATTGTCTTTGTCTGTGAAAAGACCAATTCTTGTTTTTAACATCTTTCAATTTTCTGGATCCCTCAGAATTCTTCTTCAGAGAAATCTCTTTGGACAGTTAATGCCTATAAATTGCATATGCTAGTAATTTTTTGCTCTAGATATCAGATTGAAAAACAGCAGCAATTCAATTGGTAGAGTGACTTTTGATTATGACAGTAACACATTATCATAATCTTAATTTTTTGAGCCTTGCAAACCAGGGGTTTCTTCTAATGGTTTCAACCTCCTTTACCAACTTTTAAAAGAATTAGCTTCTAATTTCTGCTTGCTGCTGCTCATTTTCCTCTGCCCATCTGTTGTATTGATATTTTAATTTACTGAATTAATCTCACCATTCTGTCAGGAACAGGATTTATCCAATTCTGTCATTAATATGTAGAATTATGTTTTCTGATCATAGGATAAATGCTTTGAAAAGGTGACCAGGATGCAGTCTCAGAAGGTGGCATTCAACTATCTACAAATAGTTGTAGGAGTTTCTCAGATGAGCCAAGTGACTGAGCTCTCCACAAAGGGCTGGGGTATGTGATGGAGGGCATAGCTACAGCCTAGAGGATCACCAGCTGCTCTGTGGTGTCCCATGTTTAGACAGCTGAATGACCCCGTGTAATGATGGACTGTTAGCAGATAGTTTTTTACTTATTAGTATTCTGTTATATTGGCCATCTGCTTTTTTTTTTTTTTTTTTTCCCAAAATCCTATTTGTTTTGGTATTGTACTGGTTTTGACTGGGATAGAGTTAAATTTCTTCATAGTAGCTTGTATGGAGCTACGTTTTGGATTTGTGCTGAAAACAGTGCTGATAACGCAGGGATGTTTTAGTTCTTGCTGAGCAGTGCTTACACAGAGCCAAGGCCTTTTCTGCTTCTCACACCACCCCAGCACTGAGTAGGCTGGGGGTGCACAAGAAGTTGGGGGGGAACATCCGGGAGAGCTGACCCCAACTGACCACAGGGATATTCCAGACCATATGGCATCATGCTCAGAGATAAAACTAGGGGAGAGGTTAGCGGTTAAATCACAACGTTGAACGATAACTGAGAAGCATAGGGAAGTGCAGGGTGCTTCTGGTCAATGCAAGGTTTTAACACTGGGTGTCGCTATGGCTTCATGCAAGGGAAGCAGGTAATCGCTGGAGAAGCAGAATGAACTATTACACGACCAAGTGTCTTTATCAACTGTAAAATCTTCACCGCATTAACATCAGAAGGAAGGTATAACTAACAGTTCGTTTCTTCATTATCATTGCTTATATTTCATGAAAGTAGAAGTCATAAAACTATAAGTCATATGTTGGAAGCCTGAAATCTACAACTAACACAATCTAGGAATTAAGCCGTAAAATCCCCTCAATTTATGATATTAAAGGTTTATTACATATATAGCAATATATATGTATATTGTGACATTTTTCAGTGTTATCCCTGTGCATATTTAAATAGGCCACACAGACTGATGACCCAAGACTAGAATGGTATTTCGGTTTTGAGCTACAAAAGAGCACAAGAAATAAATTTTTTTAAGATAATTATGATATTGTATCTGGTTCTGATACCCATAAGTGCATGTTCATCTGGATTTCAGGAGTGGCCTTTAGGAAGCTGGGTCTATAAGAAGTTTTTGGCCATATTGCCATAGCTTGTTGCTGGTTTGTCACCAAAAACGGGGTAAAAGAACTTATCTACATCAATTTGATGTAGATAAGCAGACACTCCTTTATTAACAGCCACGTTCATAGGGGAATCATCTCACCAACAACGCACGCCTAACTCGTGTGACATGCTGCTTATACTGGATACAGTAATACATATTATTCAAGTTCTCATACATAAACATGTGAATTCCCATAACTCATTTTCATATTCCCACCTCTTTCCGGTCATGCACACTTGAGTGCTGAAATGAGTCGGGGGGCTGCTTTTGCGACCACCACGGACTACTGACAGAAGAAAAACCCTCCAATGCCCTTGACTCAAGGGCTTTGTCTCACATTGTGATTTTAACATGCTTTGAGGCTCTTTCACAAGGTAACTTTTAGAACACCTGGTCTACAGGGCAATAAATCGTCCTTACCAAACAGTCTAACAATGGTATCTCATCATTAGTCTTACTCTTTGAATAGAAGTCTAGTTAATAATTATTACTAGCCTGGGACTTTACGAAGGACTTTGTAGCAGCATAACTGGTTGTATGATTAATCTAAACTAAATACAGTATTTCCATGACTACTTAAAACATTGCACAACTATCTTTTTATAAAACCGATACTCCTGTAAAATTCCATTTAATTGATTAGACCTAATCACTACTTATCAAAATCACCAAAAATCATTAAAATCAGCTCAAATTAATAACAAATCAGTAACAGGTTGACCCTACCAACTGGTTCTTAAAGGATGGATTAACTTTTAAATGGTGTGTTAGGAATGCCATTAAGAACTAGATAGAAGGAAGTAGCAGAATTTCCACCTTAGGTTTAGAACCAGCATAAAAGTACAAGATAGAGACCTAAAGTTTCCCTTACTGTTTTTTTTTGTTTTTATTGATATTTTTACAACAATCTGTTGTCATTTTCTCATCAAAATAAGTGTGTGTATATGACAATTATAGTGTGGATAACATGCAACATTTTTATTAAGGTAGTAAGTTATGGTATCTGCTTGGAAGTGTACTTGGAGAAAACTCAAGAGAGAGATAAACCCATTTTCCCAGGCACTTTATGTGCCCTTCAAGCTCTGAAGAGCTTGAAATCTATGGTGTAGTACAGTGGAAAGTTTGTAATGTGAAAGTAGTAACTCCTCCTACAAAGGAACATGTGCACATCTGAGAACAGCAAGATGTAATGCCTGATAAACAGGTGATCTCTGTGTAAAAGGCGTAATGACTTAATATCTATGTTCTGAAACATCCTGTATAAGCAAGAGATTAAAGACTATGTCCTGTTTTCTGATGATATGCATATATTTAATCTTGCTTCATCTTTTCAAAATCTGTATAAAAATATAGGGCTGAGAGACACCTCCAGAGTCAATTAATCTTCTGCTATCATGGGCAGTTACTTTGCATAATCCTGTTAACTACATTTATCAAGATCCATTTTAAAGCTAATTATCTTCCTTGGTCTGACCACACCCATGGAAAAACTATACTATAATCCCACATCTTTCATGATTGGATATCACCTACCTGTTTTCAGATTAAATTTATTCATGATCAGTTAAGCTCCCAATTTCATCCCTTTATATCAGATCTGCAGGTTTGTTTCCAAAGTTCTGGGATCAGTATGGCCTTCTTCTTTTGCCTTTACTGTTTTAACTGCTTTACAATTGCTTTTATTTCAGTGCAAGCTAAAACAACACTGAAAGAAACTGAAAAACAAGAAGTCTAATTATTGTGGCTATGCAATTGATCTGTTGGGGTGCTTGCACATATGACTGATAAGTTGGGTAACAGACTAAACAAACAAGATGTGTACATTCAAAGTATTAATGAGGTGTACACACTACATATATGATATTGATACAGGGATGTGCACACCAGCTATGAAAATAAATAATTTAAGATATACAGCATGTGTTGATAATATGGGACTGTAAAGGACTGAAGTCTGAGTGCCTGCTCCATGCATAAAGAGAACATTAATCAGATAAACAGATGATAGAAAACTGTATCAGAGAGATGCAAGGTACTGACAAATCATATGTAAATGGATGCTGCAAATTTGGTTTGGACTGCTAGATGTCATTGCATGCTGTTTGGTCACTAATAGTATTGTTGTTACTTGCCATGCTACCTGAAAAAAACCCCACTGTTTTGGACAGATTCTTTGGCTGAATAAAATTCTTGGGTGAAAGAAGAAACTCTGGAGCAGCAAATATTAATACTGTCTGCTATATAAAAGGGCAGCCCTGGAATACCTGTGTCAAGGTCCCAGAAGTGCTAGCAGAAGCCAGTGGAAGAGGCAGAGAGGTGACCTTGAAGATCTTGCTTTTGTCCATGTTATCTGGATGTCTACTCTGTAGCCTCAATTTTTTCTTCCTTGTTCTCTTTCTATTTATATAGAACACTACAGAAACCCAACAGAACTTCAGTTGTGACTGAAATACAAGTTTTGAAGGGTATGTGCTATTAAAGAAAGAAAAATGCATGTATAGAGTAAACACTGTAGATAAGCCATAAAGCCTGTAATAAATTACACAAAAATAAGAGCTAGCGCAGACCTACCTTTGGTACTTGTATCAGTTTTGGCTGGGATAGGGTTAAATTTCTTCACAGGATCTGTATGGGGCAGTGTTTTGGATTTGTGACTAAGACAGTGTTGATGACACAGGGATGTTTTAGTTCTTGCTGAGCAGTGCTCACACAGACTCAAGGCCTCTTCTGCTTCTCAGACTACCCCACTAGTGAGCAGTCTGGGGGTGCACAAGGAGTTGGGGGGGAACAGCCAGGAGAGCTGACCCCTGCTGACCAAAGGGATATTCCAGACCATAGACGCCCTGCTCAGCAATAAAAAGCTGGAGGAAGAAAGAAGGGGAGACATTCAGAGTTATGAAGTCTGTCTTCCCAATAACCATTAAGCATGATAGAGCCCAGCTTTCCTGGAGATGACGGAACACCTGCCTGCTGATCAGAAGGAGTGAATGAATTCCTTATTTTGCTTTGCTTGCACATTTACCTATTAAACTGTCGTTATCTCAACCCACGAGTTTTCTCACTTTTACCCTTCTGATTCTCCTCCCCCATCCCACTGAAGGGAGGGAGAAAGTGACTGTGTGGGACTGAGCTGCTGGCCAGGGTTAAACCACACCGCTGAACCCTTGGTCAACATGAGTATGAATGGAAGTTCCCCAGTCCTCCATCCTTGTAGACCTACAATTTTTATCAAGCTGCAAAAGTTACACCAATATGGAACAGTAACGTACTGCTGCTGGAGAGCAGATCTCCTCAGCTAGAAGAGTACATTGGGAAGACAGAATTAAAAAGAAAAAAAAGACCATAGCAAAAGAGACAGAACAGTGAAAAGTTCAGACATACTGAAAGGATCAAAAATTATAAGCCTATTAAGATAGTGAACTGAATCAGCCAGAATTTTGAAAATGGTCTACCTGCATTTTTTTATTCTAAAAACACATAGAGTTTTGCAACTCTACAGCTGTATTTTACTGGGACACAGACAAGAGAAACAAACTTTTTAGGCAGAGAAATCTCAGACCTGCTAGATGAGACCTAAAAAGGTGTACATACAAATCTCTTTTCTGAACTCTGTGTTATTGCAGTTAGTCTCCCCAGCAACGTTTAGTGACTCCCTGGATTGCAGCCACGCTAAGACAAGGGATCTAAGGGATGTGATGGAGGTATGGAAAGTCTTTCTTTTTAAAGTCCTGTCTATGCCCTGCCTTTTAAAGACTCCTGTGCAGCTCCTCCACTAGCTTGCACCCCATGTCCATCCCATCCCAACTCCTTTCTCAGGTTAACCCACCACTCAGATTGTGCTAGCTTCTGCTCAGGCAGAGTGCAGGGACTTGGGAAAGTACCCTTTCTCCTGGCTGATTTTGCCACAGAGAAGGACATCTGATAGCTGGCAACGAGGCAATACAAGAGAGACGGTCCACTGTGCTGTACTGAATGAGCACTAGTATGGAACTTCAGGCACAGGAGTGAGGAAAAGGGAGGAAAGAGAAAAAAGGCGAAAGCAGGTATCTCCCTTCATCCTCTAACTTCAAATTATGCCTCTGCAATGTTTTTCTTCCTTTGTGTAGTTCTTCTGGCCCTGGAATAAAAACTGAGGTGAGCCTGTTTCTTGGGCAAGTAGAGGGGGTGTAGGCTGAAAGGCACTGCTGTCTCTTGTGCTGTATGCTGACTGAAACTGTTAAACCATAGGCTCTGCTCAGAGCAGATCCCACAAGAGCATGTAAGACAGTGAAGGCACTTTTTCATTCATTTCCTACAGAAGATGGATGGCAGGAAGTGTATTTTGTCCTACTAATTAAATAGAAGACCTAAATTCTTACCTATATATGTAAAACGACCCTGAAGAAGCTCTTCCACATTTATGGAAGGAGGGCAGGATTCATCTCCGGTGTGAAGTTGCAAATACCCTATGTACGGTGATTTGCGGTACACATGCATGAAACTGGTGAACTGTTCTAGGAAGTGACAGAGACCTAGCTGTAAATTACCTGGGAAGATGGCACCCACATAACTGCATGTTATTACTGTGATTGTGCCTTGAAATGATAAGCAACCCTGTCTTTCATTTTATCTGCAACTGTGGAAGTACATTTGGACATGTAAACTTTATCCATACTTTTACACAGTGAAAGCATGGGCTACTTGAGCTCTCCTTAAGAGCAAGCTGATTATGGAGGAAAGGATAATGGATAAATTTCAGCTGTCTTCATTTGTCTGCATTTTGATTTCTACAAACATTAAAGCAAGTACTAAGCTCGGTGTTTCAAAAGCATTATTTTGACAAAGTAAATTTTCCTTTATTGTGTGTTACTTTTCTAATACTGAAAGGCTGGTGATTAATAAGGGTTATTTAGGCCTGCAGTGATTATATTGGATATACTAAGCCTAATAACCACAGGTTATCACACTTAGATCACTTACATAATCACAGAAAACATGAGGGAAGGCAAGTGTCTTTATATGAAGTTTTACCTGAAGGTCCACAGAAACCTTTAAATTACTTGAACCTTTGTTCAGCATACACAAAAATACTTTATTTCTCCATCTTCTCCTCCCCACCCTCACCCCATCAAGTATCACTATCTGATATTTTGTAATACTGCAAATTCATATGAAATTTTTTAATGGCTTTGCTTCACAACAATTTTCAATGTCAAATTTTCATATTTGAAAGAGCAAAATGTTAATTACTAAGTGTCAGAGGAAGTATGCTCCTCCTTTGTCTGGGAGAGGCAGATTCAGCAACATTCCTGAGTTCCTACTCCTGATGAACCAGAGGGCAATTATTCCAGGATAAGGAACCTCCAACTGATAATTCAACAACATCCATGTTCCATGTTCCATACCCTGTAATAATGCAAGGAGGAACCCAAGAGGGCTAATTAGAACACTACTGAACATCTGAGATATCTGTGTAGTTCACAAGTTTGTCCATAATATAAGGACATTAAAAAAGGGAGTATAGGGGAGGCTAAAAGAAGTCATATATATTTTTTTCTGACACAAAAGGCTTAAGCAGAAATAGGAAAAAACATTTGGAAAATGGTAAGATAGGGCCAGCTCTTACAGTAGGCCCAGAGAAGAAACAGAATTTGAGGGGACTAATGCCTTATGGGCCTTATCCTGAAAATTTAGTAGATTCAAATCTCAGTCTGCACAGTGTGAGAGGTTCATATTTCAGTGTGTTTTTCAGGATTGGATGGAGAAGTTGGGAAGAAGAAGGTTTTTGAAGTCATTATATGTTTGGTGAATTATATCATAAATTTTCTAAATATGCTGTTCTGAAAAAAAAAAAAATGGTTCTTTGGAGGGTGAGAGGTATCACTTTAAAGGATAAGTTCCCCAACACAGAGGCTGCATATGAAAGTATAAAAGAATATTCCAGCATAAAAAAGACATAAGACTTTCTCTGAGATCAGAATGCTCACACCTAGTAACAGATTTCAATTTTAGAAACAGCACAAACAAGAAGTGAAATATCATAAAATCTGTGAGGACATAATCTAGAATTTGACTTTTCCTTCATAGGATATTAAGGAATATAAAAAGCCTACCTAATTTTAACTGACTTGCATGCTTGTTTAAAAACAGCAGTCAGGATCCAGCTGCTCTTGACGTGTTTTTTGTTGTCTGGCATTCTGACGTGTTTGCACTGAATACAGTATGTATGTATTATCATATCATACCCTGCCAGTACACTAAGATAACAGCAGCAGTTCACATTATGAAAAAATATTTTGGGGAAAATATAAGTATCTGATTTTTTGCTTTAATAAGGAATTAAAAAAATATGTGTCTCAAAGTTTAAATAAAAGACTTGGCCACTTATCTATACCTTTACAGATTTAGTCTTTGTTTCAACTCTTTTACTGTCTGATTCTTTATGTGATACTTATGGCTGAATACAGTAGGTCAACTCAATTTCAGGGCACTGTAAGAGGAAAAGGAAAGTTAATGTTACTGCTCTGCTGAATACTTGGGTGGTCTATATTATACCATTTATCTGTTTACTGGGTTAAATTGCCTTTTCTAGTTTGTTCTGCAGATATAATCATCTGATGTTCAAATGCCGTCTTAAAGTTCTACTTTGTTGGAAGGGGAGAAAAAAATATATAAATATGACACAAAATTTCAACCCACTTAATTGTAATAGTTCACGCTCTGCTTCTATAATGACCTGCCTATGTGTTTGATAACATGCAGTATGCATACTCAGAAGTGTTCAGCAGTCAGGGTCTCAAGTATGGCTACGATCTTAACAGCTTATCTCTCATTACAAGAAGGGAAATAGTTGGATATTTTCATTAATGTTTAGCCCAACATAATGGCTAGGTGTGTTTAGGTAGTGGTAATCCTCTACCCTAAGGTAGAAGGCAACCTCTCAAGATCCCCTTCCATCTTATGCAAGGTATCAATCTCTTACCGGGCAGAGCATAGCAGTAACAAGTTTTTTGTTTGTTTGAGATGATGATCTACTTACTCAGCAATCAAAAAACCCTCAAACTGGTAAACATGAAACATGGTCTGCCTAAAGATGGCAGTATTTGATTTGGAAGAATAAATCCTGGCTAGAACTGCAGCTTGGCTCCAGTTTTATTATTCACATACCACAGCACCTAAGTGGCAGGCTGTCAATAATTAAAGGGAGAGTAGGAGAGGAGAGGGCACATGTTTCATAGTCTTCTGACCTGCCATAATTTTTTCTTCTCAGTCAGCATGAAGATTCTCTAGTGAGCGTGGAGTAATAATCTATTTACAGGCATTATAACACCTGCATTCCAGTCTCCAACAACCCTTTCCTAAGAAATCTTTCATTGTTGTTTTTTAATCATTTTCCAGTTAAGATTAGTCCTGTAATTAAGTGACGATGCTAAAGATGTCAACACTGCATTGCTTCCATTTCACAATTTTTTTAAGTGTTTGAGAATACATTGATTTTATAGTACTAAAAATAATTTTGTATCCAGATATTTAAAGATTAGCTATGAAGTACCATGTTTAAGTTAAAATTATATGCAACTTCAAAGGGGCTACCGCCTTAGGAGAAAATAAAGTTAATAACTTACTAAGTATTCATTCTAGATTTCTTTTGGTACCTCACAGAATCATTACAGTTGCCCTGTAACAAATTTTTTCTTTACAAGAGTATCATGTGAAAACCTTGTGTAAATAAACAAATCAGCCCAAATCAAAATAAAAGCTATCTTAAACAAAATACTTATAGACTATTCTTATTTTCAATTTATCTGTGGAAATCCTGTCTGTATTATGCATAAATGCTTTTTTAACATCCAAATCATTTATGTCACTGGGTTACATGTGTGTATGAAGATCTTTTTATTGCTTTGATTAGAGACTCCACAATACTCCTGAGGTTCAATGCAAGTCATAAGTGGACATCATAATGACAATGCTCTTGTCTGGTTACAGAGTTGAGAAATTAGTTTCTGGTAACATGGTCACATTTTATTATTTATGATAGTTGCTTCCAAAGTAGAGCTGTGATTCCCAAACTGGGTTATGAGGCTTGCAAGATCAGAAGAAAGGAAAAATTGGAACATCCAACCAATACGGGATTTATAAGTCCTCTCCTCCTCATAACCAGAGATAAACTCTTGTGCTCATAAATGCAGTTTTCTAGACCATGAGAGTTGTGCATCTTTTATGGCAGAATGTGGCAACCTGCCAGATGTACTTCTAATCCCTCAAAGGGGGGAAGGCTAAGTGTGTGACCTTTAACTTCCTCTGAAAGATGTGGTGTCTTCTGCTCCTCACTTATTTTTTCTAGGAAGTTTGCTTTCCATCCTGGGCTTGCTTATGGTACTTTGAAGATCACAGACTATTTGCATTTGTTTGATGTACTGGTGTGCGCTAAACACATCCCTGTTGTCACATTCAAATATTGTGTGTCAGGAAAGGGGCAATAACTTTTTAGGACTCTTGCAGCTGAAAGTGAATATGAAATGTGACCAAATCTGATTTGGTCAAGTTTAGGTCACATTAAAAGAACTCACCTTGAAGCAGGCTTATGAGCATTTACAGCTACCAGCTGCCTGCTACTAAGATGTGGCAGGTAACAGTGGAGAGCTGCATGCCATCAAGGGACTGCTTGCTGCAGGACTGGAGCTGTGCCCCTTCCTTTTCTCCCACATACATCAGGGTGGGCAGGGTGATGTTCTGCAGTAAGTGAGCCACGTAGACATACCATTTACCTCAGTAATTATTTTCCAAAGCTCAGAGGTTTACTTTACCTCAGTGCATATAGTCCCCACAACTAATAGTTAAAGCTAGGAGTTCCTATAAGCTGTACCATGCAAAGGAGTAATGCGGAAAGCATCATACCTGCAACTTTTGACATTCCAGTCCAAGTGACTAGTATGCATTTACAACTGGACAGGGCAGCAGAAGCCTTTGGCAAGTCTAGAGCAATGGTGAAATTTTGCACCTGAATACATGGTAAGACACCAGAACTGTTATCCAGTACTCCAGAAACTCAGTAATTTTTTTTTTTTTTTTTTGGCAGGTTTTTTAGTTTGTGGGGTTTTTTTGGCTAAAGGGATCACAGTCATTTCAAGGACACAAAAAGAAAGGAGAAGCTGTTTGGAAGTTCCTTAATGCACAGAAACATGACATTTTTTAAGTAGTTCCTGATTTTAACTGGGGTCATTATTTCTAATCAAAGCTTGTCAGCAGATTTCGCTTCATTTAATCTGTGTTGGAGAGTGATCTTGGAAAGGATTTATAATAAAACCAATCACAGTAATTGAAAGTGTTACAAGAGATGGGGGGAATGTTAAAAACTGGGAGGTGTTTTGGAGAATGGCTCCCAGACAGGATTCATACTTGTACCTTCAAGTACAAACCAACCAACCAACCAACCAGCTACATCCCATCCATGCAACTCTTTATTCTCCCACATATCTCTAAGGAAGAGGAACAGGAAAATTAGATGGTAGAAAAATTAGATTGCAGGCACACACAGACAGATAATGCAATCTGTCTACGTACAGGATGTCTAAGTATAGGAGTAGATACTAAAGCTTTCTGAGAACAACTCCTGCCATGATAAGATTCTCCGCTTTTTTTGGATAGAAATAAGTGGGGCAAGTTAAAGAAGATTTCGTCATGACAGCCCCCAAGATAGCAGGTAAGATAGCCCATGATAACTTTCCATGAAGAGAGATGTTTGAAGAATCACTTTTAAGCAAAATTTGTAAGAAATCTTTATGGTTAAATTTATAAATTAGTAACATCATCCCTGTCATATTCTCTTCCTCCCCTGGTTTGACTCTTCTTCATCCCTCTGTCCTGCCCACAAATGTTTCTTTCAAGCAGCCAAACAGTAGAATGGCTGAAAATAAATGACTCCTACTGCTGTATTAGTCTGCCTAGTTAGTGTCTGTCTATTAGGCTGATGGTATAAACTTATAACCTTGGCAGATGAATATAAAAAAAAATAAATAATACAATCAAGCATGGGTAAAAGATTTTTTGAAAAGGTGGCCTTTGGTTTTGTAGCAACATTTTAAAGCAGTGCCAACTCCCTGCAGTCTCTGTCTTTGAAAAGAAATTGGGGCCTTTGCCAGAATTTGTGTTAACTACTGCTGGCAAAAACCTACAAACTGGCCCTTTATCTGGAAGCAGCAGCTGCAGCACTACATTTCAGAGAAACTGCATCTCTTGGTAACCTCTCAAAATTTCATCACCTTGCTCCCACAAGAGCAGCTATGTTAAACATTTGTACTCTTGCAAAATACATAACCCTAAAACTAAAGAATTATCTAACAGGCAAATATAAAAAGTTTAGGAAGATGAGAGGCAAATTGACAGGTTATATGAATGCTGCTGTTAGGGTAGTTTATGTTTCTGCGTTTGGCACATTTCAGTAAGATAGGACGTATTCCTAAAGGGTTGACCTATATTGAATGAAATGCACGTATCTTCCATCTGTCACCATGTCAGGGAAATAGAAGTGATATGTATTATGAGATCAACTAGCCTAGCTAGAAAAAGAAACACATTTCTGGGTGCAGAAGCCGGTTTGGGTTCCATGCTGACCTATGGCTGAGGCATGGGAGGGAACAAAACTTACTGAATTAAAAAATGCATAAAATAAGCTTTGCACATTTCATGTGCACATTTTAACTTTCTTTACCAGTGTGTTTCCAAAGAGAAATAGAAATTGTTTCAAACAATGAATGTTCTGCCTTAGCTTGAAACTGTCCCAGTTGCTATATACAATATTGCACTTATATTGTTGAATGTTGGATAGACAGACCTGACTCTCCAGTTTTTATCCATGTGCAAAGTCCAGCATAGTTATGTGGGACTTAAAGTTGTAAGATCAAGTCCTGAATTAGGTACAATTCTACTGCACTAAAAGATTAAATGAAGGGTCCTGCTGCAAAAGTACAACAGGTGTGTAGGAACTGCCAGAAACAGCTGTAGACAGCCATTGTCTCCTGCGCTCAGTGCAAGACTTACAAAATTGGCTGCTGCTTCCCTCTCCCTATGCATTTGTCTAACAATATCTGGCACATGGGCATGGAGTGAAAAGATCCTGTGATGCAATTGGCTGGCCTGAGGTGTTGACAGACTGTGTCTTGTAAATGGAATCCAGGCTGGGAGAAAGCCCTTAACATTGCTTTCCAGGAATCAGCAAGGCCAGGGCCTTCTCTCCCATGTATGCATAAACGTGCTGTAAAAGAGGTGCTCTTTGTGCTACTTAGGCTCAACTTCTCTGTTAGAGACTTAATGTGCAGTTTGCATGCTCATGTTTAAATATACAGGGGCTAGAAAGCTAGGGAAAAAAAAATATTGTGAAACTTCCTTTAGACTAAAGGAACTATGAGACAGAAATAAGGGAGCACTTGAAGAGTGCTTCTCCACGTATTAAACCAGCAAAAGTTTGGCTTGCTTCATATCAGTTTCTTCAGAGGGGAAGAAAAAATGTCCACAAAACAACTGTCTGAAAATGTTACATGGGAAATTGCTATAACTGCGCAGAGTGTTGCATACACCTTGAAAAGGTCTTTAGGTGCTTTAGAGAAGCCTTGAAAGCTGATATTTGCTGTAGATCTGTCTCATCCCACACAGTGGGTTAAGAGGGTGGTGAATCTTTTGAATTCCCCAAGAGCCTTCGTACCAGTGGAAGAGCCGGTCTCTGCTCGGCAGAGCCGCAGGGTGGGCCAAGTCACCACAACTGCACTCAGAGGAGCAGTTGTGCTGATGACTTTATTAACTGACCACTTTAGTGAGTGAATGGAGACAATTTGGCAACAATCAACTGATAACCATCAACGAATAAAGGCACTTTGGCGATGAGACTATTTTCCTAATAACCCATCAATGATCAACTGATCGCAATTCAATTCCTACAAAACTTATACACATGAATGTATGTTAGAAAGGAGAGCAGAAAGAGGAAAGAGAAGAGAGAGGAGGAGGGGATAGGAAAAAGGGAAATCACCACCCTTGGATCCCACGTTGTCGCACAGTAGCCAGCGGGTTCCATAGGTGGTGGGTCGACAAAGACACACGTGGGGTGTTGCCTTTATATAGTCTTTTTTACGCATGCGCAGTAGGTTGTTCCAGAAGGTTCTCATTTTTTCTGGCTTGTACCTGCACAGTTAGGCAAGTTCTGTCTCTGGACAACAACAGGAGGTGGGGGGAGAGAAATGGCCCACAGTTTCACGTCAGCAGAGCTTGCTCCGCTTCCCCCCTCACAGGGAGTCCCACTCGAGTTGAGACATCCTCTTTACGAACAGTCTCTTGTTTATGAACAGTTTGTGACAAGATCTTGATCATTTGGTGAAAACATTTAGCCTTGAATGTATAACTCAGGTTTTGACAATGTGTCTTGAGCATACAAACCAGCAAGACCAGCAGGTCTCAGCAAGACCATCAAAGTACCTAAGGAAAAACATAAAGCAGTGCTTTCATTGTATGAATGTATCCAGTAATTTTATCCATATAAATGAAAGCATAGTCGTTTGGCCACCTGAACCCTGATGGGTGGCGTTTGCTTTTTTTGTTTGGCAAAGTTACATCTCCAAATACTATTGTTGCAATCCATAAAGTACAGTATATTCCTCTTCTATGTCTGCACTGCATGACACCGTCTAGCCTGCAGGCAAATATAATTCAGAGAATTTAGAGAGAAGGACAGCGTGGCATGGCTATGATAGTTGCAGAAATCCTCATACCATTATAGGAAATCAGTACCAAAAAAACTACATGTCAGCGGTTGCAAGAACTAGAGCGTATGCTACCTAATTCTGCAGAATGACAGCTATACTTCTGAAACTTAACATTTACTCAGCTTCTTTACAGAAACATGCAAACTGTCTTGGTACAAAGTGGGATTATTTAGAAGTAATTGCACAAATTGCTTGTCACATACAATATTCCTTTACTGCTTGAGAAGTACTCTCTCAGCTGCAGTTAATTTGGGCAGTAGTGCCTAATATTTGTTAATTAAAGATCTATATTCCCTGTGGATTATCCTGTGTTCTATTCTCTACTTTGTACACTGATGTAAATTTGAATTGGTTATGATTATGTTTCCTGTTAAATATTCAGAATGAAGTTCTTTACTCAAATAAATGCTTTGTCATAATCGGTCTGTTAAAAATAAGCTAAAGTCACTTCTCAATATTATTAACACAGAGTTAAAGTTGCCCTGTGGTGCCTGATGCTCTTCCAGAATGTTTTGTGCAGTAACAAGTCTTTGAAAAGCAAAAAATATTATTTTAATAAGTGCCTCAGATGTGTCATGACACTTTCTGTGCAGGGGCTGGCTGTAAATGCTGGAAATTATCTGTATGAAATCAAGCTGTATTAATAGCATGAAGTGTAGTTATGTTCGGTGAGGTAGGAATGATGGAGGGACTAGTAGAAACAGCTTGGTGAAGTTGTGGTTTTGGTAGAAAGACATCTGGAACATAGAGTTAAGATCAAAGGAAAGATGCACTCAGCCTGCCTCATTTTTCTGTTTTCTGTGTTGTTTTAAAAGTGTTTAGATACCTGATGATATATGATTGTCCATACTAAGGTGAACTACATAGTACGGTACAAGTTGGGGGGTGATTGCTAGGTGAGTCCTTCTCCCATAGAAATCTGTGCTGGTGAAAGGGAAAGTCAGTCCTACCTACAACTCTTCATGTCCTCAGATGCAGTAGAAGGGCATGCACAGAGTAATCTTATGTTTCCTCCATAAGGCATGTGGAATTCACATTCACAGCACTTTTTCTAAGAGGAATAGTATTTCAAGTTTTTAAAAAAAGTGTTTTCTCTAAAGGTATTTTAATATAACTAAAATCAGAGGCTGCAGATTAAAACTTTGATCTGAATGTGAGAGAACAGTGGAATACAACTGTTTCAGTTTGCTCATGCCCATTTCATCTGCCATACCATTTACAGGCACACCACTCCAGGAAGCCATTAAACCATGAAGCTTGGATCTCTTACCAAAAAAAGCATTTTAATGTTTCTACCCAAATCAGTCATTCCAATCAATTGTTTGCTAATCATTTGATTTACCTGTTCCTATGATAACCCACTTTTCATATTTAATTGTTAAGAATTTTCATACACATCAATGGAAAACTTTTGGGAACAGCACAGATGAACTGTAAAATGGATTCCTCAGTAGCAGTTACCTAATACTTATCTTTGTGGAAGTTAATTGAAAAGATAAGCCTCTCCTATTTCTTGTAGTCCACAGTTCTCAAACAGCTTTTCTTAAGGAAGAGCCTTGATATTGACACTGGCAGTTCCAGCCACAAGTGAGAGAAGGACAGAGGGCTTTTCTGCTGTCTTGGAAAGGAAGTCTCAGCTGACATTGAAATAGCAATGGCTTCAAAAGTGAAGGAAAGAAGAAAAAAGAATAATGTGAGTCTTTTCCCTGTTTACTGAGGGAGCTCCACACTGCAAGTGTGTCTTTTATAGGAGAAAGTGACTTCTAAATATTGATGAATTCAGGTTCACATTACCAGGAAATACAAGAAAACTGTTATCTACATGCACAAAAGAGGAATAGGAGGCACAGGCAGGTTAAGACAGCCTATAGTCACATAAAAAATCTGAGACAGAATAAGAAATAGGACACAAAACTTTCCAGTCATTTCCTGTGATCTCCTTACTTACCTGATTTCCCCCATAATGGGGGCTGGGAATGAATTTAGTACCACATCTTAATACTAGAATCTCACATAGAGGAAGCAGGGAGGTGTTCAGGACTGACATGCTTCCCTGTATAATACTATCTCTGAGAGAAATACTAAAATGCTGGAGTGTCTTAAAATGTCTGAAATTATTCAACTTCATTAGGATTAAATGTTCTGAAGACTTCATGATGCAAAATGTGTGAAATAATTTGGAGATGAAAAGGGAACAGTTTTGAGTTTGAAGAGATTTGAGTCTTCAGACAATATTATTTCTTGACATACAACTTGTGATCTATCAGCATGAAAGGCTCCAGAATATAAGAAAATTGAGCCTAATCGGTATGGAGATGAAAAATTATAAACCCATCCTCCTTCCTCATCTGCTCTGCATTTGATTTGACAGCATTTTAAAGTTATTCCTAGAATTTTACTTTTTTTACTTTTACAGTATTATATCAGTATTTCCCAGCTTTTTGTTCACAAGCAATATATTGCTCACAAGATCTGAAAACAGCATTTGTGGCCACACTAATCATCTGTCCTTGCAGCCCATATTGACAGGAAATGCCATTAGGATGTTACCTTTATAATGTTACTTGCTCCACAGCTTCCCAAGGGTCAAGTAAAAGTTGGAGGCAACTTATTCATAGGAGTAAAATTGTTTGAAAAAAATAGCTCTAGTCTGGCCTTGGGGAGAGTAATTGTGGTGGGTTGACCTTGGCTGCCTGCTAGACACCCACCCAGCTGCTCTCTCACTCCCCCTGCTCAGCTGAACTGGGGAGAAAATAAGATGGCAAAGCCTGTGGGTCAAGTTTAAAGATTAAAGATCGCTTACCAGTCACCATCACGGGCAAAACTGACTGGACTTGGGGAAAATTAATTTAGTTTATTGCCAATTTAAAAAAGGAGTAAGATGGTGAGAAACAGACAAAACTAAACCCACCTCCCTCCAACCCTTCTTCCCAGTTCAGCTTCACTCCTTCGTTCCCAACACTTCCACTTATTCCAAACCAAGCAGAGCAGAGGGACAGAAAGTAGGGGTTGTGGTCAGTCCATAACAGTTCCTTCCCACTGCTCCTTTCTCCTCAGACTTGTCCCCTGCTTCAGCATGGAGTTCCTCCCACAGGATGCAGTCCTTCATGAACTTGTTCAAAGTGGGTCCTTCCCATGGGTTGCAGCTCTTCACAAACTGTTCCAGCATGGGTCTTCTCCACAGGGTGAAGTCCTTCAGCAATGGCCTACTCCAGCCTGAGTTCCCCACAAGCAAGAGATCCTGCCAGGAAACATGCTCCTGCACAGGCTCCTCTCCACAGGCTGCAGCTCCTGTCAGGAGCCTGCTCCAGCATGGAAGACTGCAGCTTCCTTCAGGACATCTCCATTTGCTCTGGCATGGGGTCCTTCATGGGCTGCAATGTGGATATGTGCTCCACTGTGGATCTCTGTGCGCTGCAGGTGGACAACCTGCATCAGCGTGGTCTTCTCTGAGGGCTGCAAGGGAATCTCTGCTCCAGCAGCACCTCCCCCTCATTCTTCACTGACCTCGGTGTCTGCAGGGCTCTTTCTCCCACATTCTTCTTACTCCTTTCTCTCACAGCTGCTGTGCAGTGTTTTTTCCCTTTCTTAAATATGTTATTACAGTCACCACCATTTTGGCTGAGGGGCTCAGCTGAGCCCTGCAGTGGGTTCATTGGAGCTGGATGGAATCTTCTGTGTCCATCATGGGGCAGCATCAGCATCTCCTCCCAGAGGCCACCCCTGTAGCCGCCTCTGCCAGTGCCTAAGCATGGACACCCAATGCAGTAATGCAGTACTTGATGGAGAACCTTTTGGTTTCATGAAACTATCATAAATACCCATATAGAATAGAATAGAATAGAATAGAATAGAATAGAATAGAATAGAATAGAATAGAATAGAATAGAATAGAATAGAATAGAATAGAATAGAATAGAATAGAATAGAATAGAATAGAATAGAATAGAATAGAATAGAATAGAATAGAATAGAATAGAATAGCCTCCATGGTGTCCCTTCACAATAGATTCAGGGCCCTGGAACTTTTGAGTGAGGAAGAGAAGGATGAAGGAAATGAGACAAACAAGGAGGAAGACCAAGGTCCACCAAGGCCGGGACATTCTAGACCAGGTATTAAAACCAGTTCTAAAAAGAACCCCAGAAGACTCACTGTAGTGGGTGACTCCACTCTGAGGGGTACCGAAGGCCCCATATGCAGACCGGACCTGTTTCATAGGGAAGTCTGCTGCCTCCCTGGGGCCCGTGTCAAGGACCTCAAGGCAAAACTCTCTGCTCTAGTGAGACCTAAGGACTACTACCCTCTCCTGGTTTTTCAAGTAGGTAGTGACGACATTACTAGGAGAAGTCCTAGAGCAATGAAGAGAGATTTCAGATCATTGGGAAAGTGATTAAGGGGTCGGGGGCACAAATTGTGTTCTCCTCCATCCCTTCAGTTGTGGGGATGGATGAAAAAGAATACCGGAGAAATCAACAGATGAACTTGTAGCTCCAAGACTGGTGCTACAGTCAGGGCTTTGGATTTTTCAAGCATGGATTGACATACAGGGCACCAGACCATTTGGCATTAGATGGAATGCACCTACCCGAGAGGGGGAAGAGGATCTTGGGGCAGGAGTTATCTGGGCTCATTGACAGAGCTTTAAACTAGATTTGAAGGGGGAGGGGGACAAAACATCAGCCCATCTGAAGTGCATGTATACCAATGCACACAGCATGGGTAACAAACAGGAGGAGCTTGAAGTCATGATGAAACAGGAAAATTATGATGTTCTGGCTATTACAGAAACATGGTGGGATGTCTCCCATGACTGGAATGCACCTGTTGAGGGCTACAAGCTCTTTAGAAGGGATAGACAAGGAAGGAGAGATGGTGGGGTGGCGCTGTGTGTTAAGGACTGTTATGATTGCCTTGAGCACAAGTGTAGCGAAGACAGGGTAGAGTGTCTTTGTGTTAGAATCACGGGGAAGGCCAACAGGGCAGATGTTGTAGTAGGAGCCTACTATAGGCCACCCACCCAGGACGAGAGGTGGATGAAATATTCTGTAGGCAGATAGGAGAAATCTCACAATCGCTTACCCTTGTTCTTGTTGGAGACTTTAACTTCCCAGACATCTGCTGGAAATACAACACAGCAGAGCGGGACCAGTCCTGGAGATTCCTGGAATGTGTGGGAGACAAATTCCTGACACAACTGGTGAGAGAACCAACCAGAGAAGGTGCCCTGCTGGATCTCCTCTTTGTGAACAGAGAAGGAATGGTGGAGGATGTGGCAGTCGGAGGATGACTAGGGCACAGCAATCATGAAATTATAATAGAGTTCTCTATTCTTAGAGAGGCCAGGAGAGGGGGCAGCAGAACTGACATACTGGACTTCCAAAGGGCTGACCTTGTCTTGTTTAGGCACCTGCTTGAGAGGATCCCTTGGAAGATGATCCTGAAGGGTTTAGGGGTCCAGGAAGGCTGGGCACTCCTTAAGAAGGAAGTCTTAATGGCTCAGGAACAGGCAGTCCCCAGGTGATGTAAGAGAAGCCGGCAACTGAGAAGACCACCCTTGCTGAACAGGGAGCTTTGGCTGGAACTCAGGGAGAAAAGGAGAGTTTATGGACTTTGGAAGAAGGGGCTAGCCACTCACAATGATGACAAAAACACTGTGAGGCTATGCAGGGTGGAAATCAGGAGATCTAAAGCCCAGCTGGAAATTAATCTGGCTTCAGCAATCAAGGATAACAATAAATGTTTCTATAAGTGTGTCAGCAGCAAAAGAAAGACCAGGGAGAGCCTCCATCTCCTGCTAGATGCAGGAGGAAACATGGTACAAGTGATGAGGAGAAGGCTGAACTCCTTAATGCCTTCTTTGCCTCAGTCTTTAATAGCAAGACTAGTTGTCTTGAGGGAATCCATCCTCCTGAGCCAGAAGACAGAGACTGGGTGAACAACCCCTCTGTAATCCAGGAGACAGTCAGTGACCTACTGCATCACATAGACACACACAAGTGTCGTCTTGTCGCCAAGCCGCTTTCCATCATTTACCAGCAGTCCGGGCTGACCGGGGAGGTCCCAACAGATTGGAAACTGGCCAATGTGACGCCCATCTATAAGGAGGGTTGGAAGGATGATCCAGGAAATTACAGGCCTGCCAGCTTGACTTTGGTGCCTGGGAAGCTGATGGAGCAGCTCATCCTGAGTACCATCACACAACACATGCAGGACAACCAGATGATCAGGCCCAGTCAGCATGGGTTTATGAAAGGCAGGTCCTGCTTGACAAACCTGATCTCCTTCTATGACAGGGTAACCTGCTTATTGGATGAGGGAAAGGCTGTGGATGTTGTTTACCTTGACTTCGGTAAGGTCTTTGACACCGTTTCCCACAGCATTCTCCTGGCAAAACTGGCTGCCTGTGGCTTGGATGGGCACACGCTTTGCTGGGTAAAAAACTGGCTGGATGGCCGGGCCCAAAGAGTTGTAGTGAACAGAGTTAAATCCAGTTGGCGGCCGGTCACGAGTGGTGTCCCCCAGAGCTCGGTTTTGGGGCCACTCCTGTTTAACATCTTTATTGATGATCTCGAAGAGGGGATCCAGTGCACCCTCAGTAAGTTTGCAGATGACACCAAGTTGGGTGGGAGTGTTGATCTGCTCGAGGGTAGGGAGGCTCTGCAGAGAGACCTGGACAGGCTGGAGCAATGGGCTAAGGCCAACTGTAGGAGTTTCAATAAGGCCAAATGCCGGGTGCTGCACTTGGGCCACAACAACCCCCAGCAGCGCTACAGGCTTGGGGAGGAGTGGCTGGAGAGCTGCCAGTCAGAGAGGGACCTGGGGGTGTTGATTGACAGCCGGCTGAACATGAGCCAGCAGTGTGCCCAGGTGGCCAAGAAGGCCAATGGTATCCTGGCTTGCATCAGAAATAGCATGACCAGCAGGGACAGGGAAGTGATCTTACCCCTGTACTCGGCACTGGTGAGGCCGCACCCTGATGATTGTGTTCAGTTTTGGGCCCCTCACTACAAAAAGGACATTGAATTACTCGAGCGTGTCCAGAGAAGGGCACCGAAGCTGGTGAAGGGTCTGGAGCACATGTCGTACGAGGAACGGCTGAGGGAACTGGGGTTGTTTAGTCTGGAGAAGAGGAGGCTGAGGGGAGACCTCATCGCCCTCTACAACTACCTGAAAGGAGGTTGCAGAGAGCTGGGGTTGAGTCTCTTTAACCAAGTAATGAGCGATAAGACAAGAGGGAATGGCCTCAAGTTGCGCCAGGGAAGGTTTAGACTAGATATTAGGAAGTATTTCTTTACAGAACGGGTTGTTAGGCATTGGAATGGGCTGCCCAGGGAGGTGGTGGAGTCCCCATCCCTGGAGGTGTTTAAGAGTCGGGTTGACATAGCGCTGAGGGATATGGTGTAGTTGGAAACTGTCAGTGCTAGGTTAACGGTTGGACTAGATGATCTTCAAGGTCCTTTCCAACCTAGATGATTCTGTGTGATTCTGTGTGTGAATAGAATAGCATGGAATGGAATGGAATGGAATGGAATAGAATAGAATAGAATAGAATAGAATAGAATAGAATAGAATAGAATAGAATAGAATAGAATAGAATAGAATAGAATAGAATAGAATAGAATAGAATAGAATAGAATAGAATAGAATAGAATAGAATAGAATAGAATAGAATAGAATAGAATAGAATAGTTCCATTGGGAGGGACCTACAACAATCATCCAGTCCAACTGCCTGACCTCTTCAAGGCTGACCAAATGTTAAAGTATGTTATGAAAAGCATTGTCCAAATGCCTCTTAAACATTGACAGGCTTGGGACATCAACCACCTCTCTAGGAAGCCTGTTCCAGTGTCTGACCACCCTCTTGGTACAGAAATGCTTCCTCATGTCCAGTCTGAACCTTCCCTGCTGCAGCTTTGAGCCATTTCCAAGCGTCCTGTCACTGTATCCCAGGGAGAAGAGATCAGCATCTCCCTCTCCACTTCCCCTCTTCAGGAAAATGTAGAGAGCAATGAGGTTACCCCTCAGCCTCCTTTTCTCCGGACTAGACAAACCCAGAGTCCTTAGCCACTTCTCACAGGTCATTAGTTCCAGCCCTTCCACCAGCTTTGTTGCCCTCCTCTGGACACATTCAAGGACCTTCACAGCCTTCTTAAATTGTGGGGCCCAGAACTGCACATAGTACTCAAGGTGAGGCCACACCAACACTAAATACAGAGGGATAATCACCTCATTTGACTGGCTGGCTATGCTGTGTTTGATGTACCCCAGGGTGCAGTTTGCCTTCTTGGCTGCCAGGGCACACTGCTGACTCATGTTGAACCTACTGTCAAGCAGTGTTGTGCCTGGCGTTACTCCATCCTAGGTGCAGAGTCCGGCATTTGTTCTTGTTAAATTCTGTGCCAGTGATGATTTTCTAATGCTTCAGTCTATACAGATCGCTCTGCAAGGCCTCTTGTCCCTTGAGAGAGTCAACAGCACCTCCCAGTTTGGTATCATCAGCAAACTTGCTAATGGTGCATTCAACTCCTGCATCCAGGTCACTGGTAAATACGTTGAACAGAACTGGCCCTGTGATTGAGCCCTAAGGAACACCACTGGTGACAAGACTCCAGCCAGATGTAGCCCCATTCACTACAACCCTTTGAGCTCTGTCCTTTAGCCAGTTCATAACCCAGCACACTGTGAGCCTGCTTGTCTCACAGTTGGACAACTTGTCCAGAAGAATGCTGTGAGGGACAGTATCAAATGCCTTTACAGACCAAAAGGTATACAGTATATGCCTTTTTATGAATATTTCTTCACTGTCTTTAGTAGTCATACCCTTTAAGATAGAGAAGACAATCTGCAAATCAAGCAAGTTATAGTTGAGTACATTACTGTTTTGCAGTCCTCAGCTACTTGCTCTGGTGGCAAGCTTTTCTTTTAAGTATTTGTGTAGCTGTAGACCTGCTCATTCATTCAGGGTCTACTATATAAATGCTTGACAGCCAGGTGTGTTCAATCGAGTGGCTGGGCAGCAAGTAGCCTCTTTGCTCTGCCTGAGGCTGCTCTGTGCCTGGAGGGAAAAGATCACAGTCTCCCTGAGCTTTTCTGCCACATGGGCTGGGACAGAAGACAACGACAGCCTACAGGGCAAGGCCAGGCAGAGAGCAGTGACAAAGGGCAGACAGAAACACCAACTTTGCATGGGGAGAAGCCCAGAGTCCTGAAAGTCCATGGAAACTCAGGAGGCCCGTAAAAGTTTTTCACCTCAAGATGAGCCTAAATGAGAGGACTGCCTTGCCAGGAGAGTGGACAAGGCAAGGAAGGATTTGTGTATGAATCCTTTAGTTTCAGTCTGTTTCCATTTTCTCCATGTCTTCTAAAAACTGCTCTATCCTAGTTTGTGTTCAAATGAAAGACAACCTTAGACATTCCAAGCCACTTTGTTGCACAGGTGGAACCACTCCAAAATTCTTATTAAACCGGGGTCCCGTTGTAAATTACATTGTACTTTTATGGGTTATGTACTAGCTGTTTCTGTCATCTTGCTGAGTCACAGTGCTTTCAAAAAAGGCAGTAATGTTCTTTGCTTAACATGCGTTTATTTTTTGTAGTCCATTTCCTGAGTATTTTGTACAGCATTTTGAAGGGACTCATTACTGAGGATAGGGATATAATTAGTGAACACACCAGCTGAAAATAACTGAATAGGATGATCTAATTTTATTTATAGCTTCACAGATGATAGGAGTTAACACCATAGGCCAGGGGCTAATGTCAAGTTATTTTCTGCTACATTTAGTAACTTACAGTAAATTACGGTAGGGACATACACGACAGAAAAGCAAACCATTCCCCTCCCAACTACCACATTAAGTCTTCTCCTTGTATTACAACTTTTAAAAAGCTTAATCTCTCCCTAGATAACAAGAAAAAGGTGGAAGAAGAGTGAGAACCCAAAACCTGGGTCCCACTCCAAATCATTGACTGTAGGGGCTTGCTAACTCTGTTGCAGACCTGTGCATACAGCACAGCATTTTATTTTTCTCTTTTCGAAGATGTCACTACAGTTAGCTGTATGGTTTACAGTACTTTCTTCCTTGATGATATGAACCAGCTTTGATGGTTGGGTCAGCTGTGCTCTATTCCTCCTGCAGTACAAACTATTTTTTGATGGCCACAGCAGCTTCAGGAGCATATCACACATGAGACAAGCCAAAAGGTCAAAAAGGAGTGCTAAGTGTGCCCAAACTTTGCAATTGCAGAGGGTTCCTAGGCATGATGAGTTGCATGAGCCTGCCCAGCAAGGTCTGCCTCTGGCTATGAAAGTAAGGTGCAAAATACTGCTTTTTTTTTTTTCTTTATCAGGTTGGAAATACTTACTAAATCTAAACTGCAGATCTTGGAATTGGTTTCCTCTCATTACATGACTTTGATACACCACCCAAAAATCCAAGTGCCTGACATTGGATGCAAACATTTAGCCAGGAAAGTGCTTTCAACTGGACAGCAACTTTTCATTAAGTTTAGCACCTCCTGCTGAGTTATCATCAGTTTATCAGCAGAGATTTGACTTCTACTGAGTAACTGAGAAAAATATCAAAATCCTGGGCCAATGTCTATTTCCTAAGAAATCTGTGTGCCCTGTTCAGTGACCTCACATCTTTGACACCTTTTTAAGGTCTGCCAGAAAGAATTTTTAATCTAATTGAATGTTTTTCTAGCTTGCAGTATTAGTACGACATATATAAAGGAATTAGGAGGTATCATTGGCAGATACAACTAAGCAAATGATAAGTGTCTGTGCAAATCAAGGTCTACAATAATCCATACGCTCTCAACCTCTTGGATAAACATATTTCTGACAGAACTGCAGGTTTCATCTTACAGTGAAATTATTTTGATCAGATTTGATTGTTTCTTGGCCTCTTTCTTTGCATTCTTCAATCATACTGTCCTACCTCTCAAGGATGCCAGTCCTGGAACTAGGTGCAATTCTGTATTTAACTGGCTTTTCCATTCTTCAGGAATATTACTGTTGTGATTATCTTGAATTAAAGCTGTTAATGTTTTTCTAAAAAAACAAAGGCTATAGGATTGATCTATCTGTCCACAATACCATCCTTTGCAGCTACAATTCCCAACATTGTTCCGAATACAAAGCAGAAACTTCTACTTTTTCTACACTGCCATCTACAGCTTCACCATCTGCATCTTGTCAATTATCTGCTATCAAAGCTATGTTCTCATTGACTTTGTTATACTGCAACAGGCATATGATGCATATATAGTACAATAGTTTGCCCAGAACTGTTTTTGCTGGATCCTTTCATCATGCTGAACAATCCAGAGGTAAGTCATTAAACATTACAAGATTACACTTACAGGAAAATCTTTAGCTCATTGGCATTAGCTCTGAAAGCTGGGGATGTAACATCCCATGCCACCTGCATGGGATATGTTCTCTGGTGCAGCCAGTGCCTAAGAGCAAGGTCACATTTGTTCTTCTAGTGTCAAAGGTGCTAGGTAGTGAATACAGATGTATTGTCCCACATCTGGCTGGCAGTGCTTAGCAAGTTACATTGATGTTTCCATACCAGTTAGGGTATAAATGCCAAACCTTCATGAAATGAACTGACAGTCACACACAGAGAATGACTGTCATGACATGAATAGGACTTAAGGAGACCTAATTAATTGTTTCCTTGACTGGAGTGGCCATTGATATGCATTTTATTTTCCTCTTTAAGAACTGTGTTTACTTTTTAAGTGTATATTCATTGACATTTAATTTCTATGTTTTAAACTCTATTTAAAAGCACATTCATGGTGAAAAATGCTTTATCACCACATCTGACTTAAATGATTTGTTGAAATTTATTCTGTAACTTCTGTTTATGGAATAATGGCTTTTGCTATTCAGTAAGGTATCCTTCAAGAGAATTTCTAGTTTTCATTAGTACTTTCCATGTTTTTAGTTTAAGAGAATTTCAAATCATTATAATAATAGTTGCTTCAAGTCTAGTTGTCTTTTTAGAAAATTCAAACTTGATTTTGGAATGCTGGCACTGCATTCTATACATATAGAACATATAAAATTAAATTATGATAATTGTTTCTACAGGCAACCACTAATTTTTAGCTTTAACACTGCATTTCTGCATACATCTCGTAAGGTGTTACCACATGCAAGAGAAGAGGCTTTTGGTGTTTAAAAGGAAAAACCATTTATATTTACAAACTTTCAAACAGCTTTGTTACTGGCTGCATAAGAATACTTAGAAATCACAGAATCACAGAATCGTCTAGGTTGGAAAAAACCTTGAAGATCATCTAGTCCAACCACCAACACAACATTAACAGTTCCCGACTACACCATATCCCTCAGCGCTATGTCGACCCTACTGTTAAACACCTCCAAGGATGGGGACTCCACCCCTGCCCTGGGCAGCCCATTCCAACGCCTAACAACACGTTCTGCAAAGAAAAACTTGCTAATATCCAGGCTAAACCTTCCCTGGTGCAACTTGAGGCCATTGCCTCTTGTCCTATCGCTTGTTACTTGGTTCAAGAGACTCATCCCCAGCTCTCTGCAACCTCCTTTCAGGTAGTTGTAGAGGGCGATGAGGTCTCCCCTCAGCCTCCTCTTCTCCAGACTAAACAACCCCAGTTCCCTCAGCCGCTCCTCGTACGACATGTGCTCCAGACCCTTCACCAGCTTCGGTGCCCTTCTTTGGACACGCTCAAGTAATTCAATGTCCTTTTTGTAGTGAGGGGCCCAAAACTGAACACATTGTCCTGGTTCAGCTAGGATAGGGTTAAGATTCCCCAGCAGTGGGGGGGAAGCTCTAGCCGGATTATTCAATACCATGCTGACATCACCTCCATGTGCCAAAGCGCAGGAGCGCGGGAGAATAGGTGAACGCGTATGTTATGCGATCTCTCTGCTCTCACTGCTGTATCGGTACATAACTTGCTCTGTTCATTGTTAATACTGTTATTGTTATTGCTGTTGTTTGTTTTGCTGATGTTGCACTGTTGTATTAAACCTCTCCTTATCTCAGCCCCGGGGCTTTGTATTTCACTCCCTTTGTGGGGGAGGGGCAGCGGCTGCGTGGTCTCAGACCCCGGCAGGGGCTAAACCACCACACACAGTAATTGAGGTGTGGCCTCACCAGTGCCGAGTACAGGGGTAAGATCACTTCCCTGTCCCTGCTGGCCACGCTATTTCTGATACAAGCCAGGATGCCATTGGCCTTCTTGGCCACCTGGGCACACTGCTGGCTCATGTTCAGCCGGCTGTCAATCAACACCCCCAGGTCCCTCTCTGACTGGCAGCTCTCCAGCCACTCCTCCCCAAGCCTGTAGCGCTGCTGGGGGTTGTTGTGGCCCAAGTGCAGCACCCGGCATTTGGCCTTATTGAAACTCCTACAGTTGGCCTTAGCCCATCGCTCCAGCCTGTCCAGATCTCTCTGCAGAGCCTCCCTACCCTCGAGCAGATCAACACTCCCACCCAACTTGGTGTCATCTGCAAACTTACTGAGGGTGCACTTGATCCCCTCATCGAGATCATCAATAAAGATGTTAAACAGGAGTGGCCCCAAAACCGAGCCCTGGGGGACACCACTCGTGACCGGCCACCAACTGGATTTAACTCCATTCACCACAACTCTTTGGGCCCGGCCATCCAGCCAGTTTTTTACCCAGCAAAGTGTGTGATCATCCAAGCCTCGGGCAGCCAGTTTTGCCAGGAGAATGATGTGGGAAATAGTGTCAAAGGCCTTACTAAAGACAAGGTAAAAAACATCCACAGCCTTTCCCTCATCCAGTAAGGAGGTCGCCCTGTCATAGAAGGAGATCAGGTTTGTCAAGCAGGACCTGCCTTTCATAAACCCATGCTGACTGGGCCTGATCATCTGGTTGTCCCGCATGTGTTGTGTGATGGTACTCAGGATGAGCTGCTCCATCAGCTTCCCAGGCACCAAAGTCAAGCTGGCAGGCCTGTAATTTCCTGGATCATCCCTCCAACCTTTCTTATAGATGGGCGTCACATTGGCCAGTTTCCAATCTGTCGGGACCTCCCCGGTCAGCCCGGACTGCTGGTAAATGATGGAAAGCGGCTTGGCGAGCACCCCAGCCAGCTCCTTCAGCACCCTCAGGTGTATCCCATCCAGTCCCATGGACTTGTGTGTGTCTATGTGATGCAGTAGGTCACTGACTGTCTCCTCCTGGAATGCAGGGGGGTTGTTCTCTCAGTCTCTGTCTTCTGGCTGAGGAGGCTGGATTCCCTCAAGACAACTACTCTTGCTATTAAAGACTGAGGCAAAGAAGGCATTAAGCACCTCAGCCTTTTCCTCATCACTTGTTGCCATGTCTCCTCCTGCATCTAGCAGGAGATGGAGGCTCTCCCTGGTCTTTCTTTTGCTGCTGACACACTTATAGAAACATTTATTGTTATCCTTGATTGCTGAAGCCAGGATAATTTCCAGCTGGGCTTTAGACCTCCTGATTTCTGCGCTATATAGCATCACAGCATCTTTGTAATCACTGTGAGTGGCTAGCCCCTTCTTCCAAAGGCCATAAACTCTCCTTTTCTCCCTGTTCAGCAAGGGTGGTCTTCTCTGGCACCAGCTTCTCTTACTACACCTGGGGACAGCCTGCTCCTGTGCCATTAAGACTTCCTTCTTAAAGGGCATCCAGCCTTCCTGGACCCCTATCCCCTTCAGGGCCGTCTCCCAAGGGATCCTCTCAAGCAGGTGCCTAAACAAGACAAAGTCAGCCCTTTGGAAGTCCAGGATGTCAGTGCTGCTTAGCCTTCTCCTGGCCTCTCTAAGAATACAGAACTGTATTATTTCATGATTGCTGTGCCCTAGTTGTCCTCCAACCGCCACATCGTCCACCAGTCCTCTTCAGCAAGAGCCCCTGAAGTTGAAAAGGTCAACTTTGAACTCTATGAAAGGTCATATACATATCTCTGAGACTGGATCCTGATCTCACTGAAATGAATCAGAGATTTATTAGTAAGTAATCTGAAAATGTATTTCTTTTCTGTGAGTTTGTTGCATGAGGCTATCAGATTCATCTTGAACAAATGCTGCTTATCAATTTATGGATGACAGTTTGCACCATGACCTTATCCATAAATATGGATTCTATACTCACTTAAAATTCAATGACAGAAACTGCTTCAGACAGAGTGAGCTCAAGGTTAATGCCATATGAGACATTCAGATGAGGCATTGTTAATTTAAAAAATACAAGAGAAATAAAATGTGCAAGTACCAGGTTATAATAATATTAAGCCTTATTCCCAGGCAGTAACCATACTGAATGTTGTAATACCCTACAAATTTGAGGGGGTTTGCGTATTGAGTAGGACCATCTTTAACTGATGATGGGTTAAAAAAGTATCAATAGAAAAGTTTAGTCAGTTTGAAATATTTTAGAGTAAAAATGTGCTTTAGGGGACTCTGGGAAACCCTGGATTGTTTTTCTACCTGTGTTTTCCTAAAGCAGTCAAATCAGCAGCTACATTTTTTCAGAAGTTTGAAGAGGAACTAATTACAACAGCACCTTTGCTAAATTACTGAAAAATAATTAACCAGGAATTTCAAAATAAAAAATAAAACCACAAACCAAAAACCAAAACAAGAAGAAGCAACAATTTCCTCTCTTCCCCCTCCCCCCATATTACAGGATCAAGATACATTTCTTATATGAGTCAATTCCTTGTATTGTAATTTATTGTAATGACTTTTGCCTTAGAAGAGTACTACTTACAGCAATATGTAACCCAGCAACTGCAAGTTTTCAAAAACCAAGCTGTAGAAGTATTGATCTATGGAGACAAGGAATTTCCTCCTTTTTCCTCCTTCCAGAACAAGAAGGATAGTATTTTAGATTAATGCAAAAGGGACATTTTCTGTTCATACAGTGGTTACCCTTCTGAAAAAACACAAGCCCAATTCAAGCAGTTGTAAGATTATTTTCCACTTCACCTAATATGGGGAATTTTAATACAAAAATGTGCAGTCACTACTGCTGTTATAACTGGCATTGTACAGTTGCAGAATAACCATCCCCAAAGAGTGCTGAACTTCAACCAGTATCAAATGGTTGAAGTTATATGACAGTGACTTATTAAGATTAAACATGGAAGGTATAACATAAATATTCCGCTTTTGCAGTTCTCTCAGAGGTCATCTGCATGCTGACATCCTGAAAAGGAAGTGCAGCTCCACAAGAGCAGAAGGCAATGGAGCTCAGTAAGAGGTGCCAGCAGCAACAGCTGCTGCTGCTGCATCACCAGTGAAACACTCTCCCAAAATATACAACAGTCAAGGAATCACAATACTCTCCCATATCTGTTGTGTATGTAGGTAGTATGTGCATTTTACTAAGACTGCAAAACGTTTGTTATAAATTTCTCATTAATAGCTGTCATATTATACAGTTAATAAAACATATACTCCAGCTGACATAGCTAACTTGAGCAGTGATTAATGTTGTGACTGTACTTGACTCAGTATTAACAGCTATGAAATTTTCTGCTTCTCTAATTAGTTAGTACCCTAAGAAATATTTTTAAATATCCGTGTTAAGCCACAAATGAAAAAAAAGAATAATTACACAGTCCCCCTCACTTTGATAAGGGGAGCCTCTCTCCATCAGTTAGTTGGGGTAGATACTGCTTTTTTGTCTTTTAGATCCCAGATCTTTGGTTTCAGATAGAGTTTGAGCCTAAATAGTAGCCTAAAAATGAACCCTTCTCAGATAAGGAATTACACTCTTGAAGAACAACACAGCATCACATAGAAGTACAAGAGAAAGTACCTGTGGGAAGGTATGAAAAGGACATGAAAAGATTAAGAGGAATATTGTTTGAAAGATGTCACAGCGTCCTGGTTTCGACCAGGATGGAGTTAATGTTCGCTGGAGTATTTCATACCATGTGATGTCATGCCCAGGGATTTAGGTGGGCGGGGTCTCTCTTGGAGCTTTTCACTTGGGGCTTGCACGCCTGCCGCGGGATGCCGCGCAGCTGTCTGCTCCTGTGCTCGGTTGGGTCTTGTTGTTGCTGGGGGAGGCGGGGGTGGTCGCCGTGCTCGGTAAGCCACTGCTGAATTTTATCCGTTGCTTTTTGGACTTGCTGTTGTTACTGTTGTTCTCTTGTTATATTTAGTAAATTCTTTCTTTTTATTCAACCTATGAATTCTATTCTTTTTGTCCCTCCCCTGTTTCACCAGAGGGGGAGGGGGAGGTGAACAGCCGGCCACGTGGCATCTGGCTGCCGGCTGAGTTCAAACCTCCACAGGTAGATAAGCAGACACCCCTTTATTAATGGCCAGGTGCGCAGGGGAGTCATCTTACCAACAACGCACACCTAACTCGTGTAGCATGGTGATTATATTGGATACAGTAATACATATGAAGTTCTCATACATAAACATGCTATTTATCAGTTGCTGAGGAGAAGGGTTCCGAAGCCGAGGATAGTGGTGGGGGATCCTTCTGAAATCATCAAAAATCCTGTGGCAAAACCATAAGCCGAGAAGGCAGAAGCCCAGGGCAGAGGGAGAGCCTCAAGTTGCCCCCCCCCGCCCCGAGCGGGAAGAGCGACCTGCGAACGAGGGCAGCGGGGACTCAGGGTGGGCAGAGACCAGAGTGACGACACCCAACGCCCCTCAGGTACAAGAGCTCCCCAGGGAGGCGGCGACCAGGACGGGCAAACAGGGCGTGGCGCGGCAGTTCGCACGGACAGGGCATAGTCCCTCTCCTGGGTCTAGAGCTCATCTGAACTAGTTTCATTTTATCATCCTCCACGAGTAGACTGAGCTGTGGTCTCCACTCGGGTCAAAACCACCACCAGAAAGAACGTGGCAACCCAGACGGAGCTGCCACGCCAACATGCAGCAGTCCAGGTCCCAGACTGCAGGGAGTGCCTGAGCCTGTCAATCCTGCCAGAGGGCAGCAGTGACAAGACCCCTGTGTGCTGTGATCAGCTGGATGACCTGCTCAGCCTGGTGGAGGAACTCAGAGAAGAGGTTGAAAGATTAAGAAGTGTTAGCGAGTGCGAAAGGGAAATTGATAGGTGGAGTAGCACCTTGGCACCCCTGAAGCAAAAGGAGCAAATGGAGGCTCCAGAAGAGCCAGGCGATCCCTCACCCTCTTGCTACCAGGCAGAAGGAGGGGACCTAAGAGATGGGGGAGGCTGGAAACAGGTCCCTGCTCAGGGAGGCAGGAAAATCCTCACCTGACCTCCCTCACCCTCCATGGTGTCCCTTCACAATACATATGGGGCCCTGAAACATGTGAATGAAACAGAGAATGATGAAGAAAATGAGTCAAACAAGGAGGAAGACTAAGGTCCACCAAGCCCAGGTTGCTCTAGACCTGATATTAAAACCAATTCTAAAATGAACCGCAGAAGACTCCATTCTGAGGGGTGTCGAAGGCCCAATACGCAGACCGGACCTGTTTCACAGGGAAGTCTGCTTCCTCCCTGGGTCCCGCATCAAGGATCTCACAGCAAAACTCCCCTCTCTACTACCCTCTCCTGGTTTTTCAAGTAGATAGTGACGACATTACTAGGAGAAGTCCTAAAGCAGTGAAGAGAGATTTCAGATCCTTGGGGAAAGTGATTAAGGGGTCGGGGGCACAAATTGTATTCTCCTCCATCCCTTCAGTTGTGGGGATGGATGAAAAAGAATACCGGAGAAATCAACAGATGGACTTGTGGCTCCAAAACTGGTGTTACTGTCAGAGTTTGGATTTTTCAATCATGGGTTGCTATACAGGACGCCAGACATTTTGGCATTAGATGGGATGCACCTGTCCCAGAGGGGGAAGAGGATCTTGGGGCAGGAGTTATCTGGGCTCATTGACAGAGCTTTAAACTAGATTTGAAGGGGGAGGGGGACAAAACATCAGCCCATCTGAAGTGCATGTATACCAATGCACACAGCATGGGTAACAAACAGGAGGAGCTTGAAGTCATGATGAAACAGGAAAATTATGATGTTCTGGCTATTACAGAAACATGGTGGGATGTCTCCCATGACTGGAGTGTGCCAGTTGAGGGCTACAAGCTCTTTAGAAGGGATAGACAAGGAAGGAGAGATGGTGGGGTGGCGCTGTATGTTAGGGACTGTTATGATTGCTTTGAGCACAAGTGTAGCGAAGACAGGGTAGAGTGTCTTTGTGTTAGAATCAGGGGGAAGGCCAACAGGGCAGATGTTGTAGTAGGAGTCTACTATAGGCCACCCACCCAGGACAGAGAGGTGGATGAAATATTCTATAGGCAGTTAGGAGAAATCTCACAATCACTTACCCTTGTTCTTGTGGGAGATGTTAACTTCCCAGACATCTGCTGGAAATACAACACAGCAGAGCGGGACCAGTCCTGGAGATTCCTGGAATGTGTGGGAGATAACTTCCTGACACAGCTGGTGAGAGAACTGACCAGAGAAGGTGCCCTGCTGGACCTCCTCTTTGTGAACAGAGAATGACTGGTGGATGATGTGGCGGTTGGAGGACAACTAGGGCACAGCAATCATGAAATAATACAGTTCTTCTCTGTTCTTAGAGAGGCCAGGAAAGGGGGCAGCAGCACTGACATCCTGGACGTCCAAAGGGCTGACTTTGTCTTGTTTAGGCACCTGCTTGAGAGGATCCCTTGGGAGACGGCCCTGATGGGGATAGGGGTCCAGGAAGGCTGGGCACTCCTTAAGAAGGAAGTCTTAATGGCTCAGGAGCAGGCTGTCCCCAGGTGTAGTAAGAGAAGCTGGTGCCAGAGAAGACCACCCTTGCTGAACAGGGAGCTTTGGCTGGAACTCAGGGAGAAAAGGAGAGTTTATGGCCTTTGGAAGAGGGGGCTAGCCACTCACAATGATGACAAAAACACTGTGGGGCTATGCAGGGCAGAAATCAGGAGGTCTAAAGCCCAGCTGGAAATTAATCTGGCTTCAGCAATCAAGGATAACAATAAATGTTTCTATAAGTGTGTCAGCAGCAAAAGAAAGACCAGGGAGAGCCTCCATCTCCTGCTAGATGCAGGAGGAAACATGGTACAAGTGATGAGGAGAAGGCTGAGGTGCTTAATGCCTTCTTTGCCTCAGTCTTTAATAGCAAGACTAGTTGACTTGAGGGAATCCATCCTCCTGAGCCAGAAGACAGAGACTAGGAGAACGACCCCCCCGCATTCCAGGAGGAGATAGTCAGTGACCTACTGCATCACATAGACACACACAAGTCTATGGGACCAGATGGGATACACCTGAGGGTGCTGAAGGAGCTGGCTGGGGTGCTCGCCAAGCCGCTTTCCATCATTTACCAGCAGTCCTGACTGACCGGGGAGGTCCCAACAGATTGGAAATTGGCCAATGTGACGCCCATCTATAAGAAGTGTCGGAAGGATGATCTGGGAAATTACAGGCTGTGGTGGTTTAGCCCCTGCCAGGGTCTGAGACCATGCGGCCGCTGCCCCTCCCCCACAAAGGGAGTGAAATACAAAGCCCCAAGACTGAAATAAGGAAAGGTTTAATACAACAATGCAATAGCAACACAACCAACAACAACAATAACAATAACAGTAATAGTGATAGCAATTAACAGAGCAAAAGAGCTATCAAATACAGCAGTGGGAAGCACGATGTACAAAACCACGAGTGCACCGCGCTCCGCGCCAGGAAAATGTGACCTGCCAGGATGTGACATCCGCATGGTATCTGAATAACCCGGCTAGAGCTCCCCCCCCCACTGCTGGGGAAACTTAACCCTATCCTGGTTAAACCAGGACACAGGCCTGTCAGCTTGACTTCGGTGCCTGGGAAGCTGATGGAGCAGCTCATCCTGAGTACCATCACACAACACATGTGGGACAACCAGATGATCAGGCCCAGTCAGCATGGGTTTATGAAAGGCAGGTCCTGCTTGACAAACCTGATCTCCTTCTATGACAGGGCGACCTGCTTATTGGATGAGGGAAAGGCTGTGGGTGTTGTTTACCTTGACTTCGGTAAGCTCTTTGACACCGTTTCCCACATCATTCTCCTGGCAAAACTGGCTGCCTGTGGCTTGGATGGGCACACGCTTTGCTGGGTAAAAAACTGGCTGGATGGCCGGGCCCAAAGAGTTGTGGTGAACAGAGTTAAATCCAGTTGGCGGCCGGTCACGAGTGGTGTCCCCCAGGGCTCGGTTTTGGGGCCACTCCTGTTTAACATCTTTATTGATGATCTCGAAGAGGGGATCAAGTGCACCCCCAGTAAGTTTGCAGATGACACCAAGTTGGGTGGGAGTGTTGATCTGCTCGAGGGTAGGGAGGCTCTGCAGAGAGACCTGGACAGGCTGGAGCGATGGGCTAAGGCCAACTGTAGGAGTTTCAATAAGGCCAAATGCCGGGTGCTGCACTTGGGCCACAACAACCCCCAGCAGCGCTACAGGCTTGGGGAGGAGTGGCTGGAGAACTGCCAGCCAGAGAGAGACCTGGGGGTGTTGATTGACAGCCGGCTGAACATGAGCCAGCAGTGTGCCCAGGTGGCCAAGAAGGCCAATGGTATCCTGGCTTGTATCAGAAATAGTGTGGCCAGCAGGGACAGGGAAGTGATCTTACCCCTGTACTCGGCACTGGTGAGGCCGCACCTCGATTACTGTGTTCAGTTTTGGGCCCCTCGCTACAAAAAGGACATTGTATGACTCGAGCGTGTCCAGAGAAGGGCACTGAAGCTGGTGAAGGGTCTGGAGCACATGTCGTACGAGGAGCGGCTGAGGGAACTGGGGTTGTTTAGTCTGGAGAAGAGGAGGCTGAGGGGAGACCTCATCACCCTCTACAACTACCTGAAAGGAGTTTGCAGAGACCTGGGGATGAGCCTCTTTCACCAAGTAACAAGTGACAGGACAAGAGGTAATGGCCTCAAACTGGAAAGGTTTAGACTAGATATTAGGAAGTATTTTTTACAGAACGGGTTGTTAGGTTTTGGAATGGGCTGCCCAGGGAGGTGGTGGAGTCCCCATCCCTGGAGGTGTTTAAGAGTTGGGTTGATATAGCGCTTAGGGATATGGTGTAGTTTGGAACTGTGAGTGTTAGGTTAATGGTTGGACTAGATGATCTTCATGGGTTTTTTCCAACCTAGATTATTCTCTGATTCTGTGAATTCCTGTAACTCATTTTCATATTCCCACTCTTCCCGGTCATGTGCACTTGAGTCCTGAAATGAGTCGGGGGGCTGCTTTTGCGACCACCATGGACTACTGACTCAAGAGAAAGACTCCCCAGTGTCCTTGACTCAAGGACTTTGGCTCACATTGCAATTTTAACATGCTTCAAGGCCCTTTCACAATACAACTTTTAAAACACCTGGTCTACAGGGCAATAAATCATCCTTACCGAACAGTCTAACAATGGTACCTCGTCCAGCAGTGTAACTGGTTGTATGGTTACTTTAAACTAAATACAACATCTCTATGACTACTTAAAACATTACACCACTATCTTTTATAATAAACAATAACACTGTTAAGATTTAGCTTCTGCTCATGACTCAAAGTCAGAAGTTATGCACTGGGGGACTGAGCTGGTGACAATTCAGTGCAGTGGATTAGGAACCAGGTGAATAGCTGGCTGCCAAACACAGGGTTGCAATCTGGTGCCAGAAATACCAGGGCATTTTAGCTCAGGATAGAAGTGACAATATATACAAAGGGGGAAAGATTCTAAATAAATCATTTTGAAGTGAAGAGGAAAGAGAATTTAAACCTAGCAATCTACATATTTAAGCTTTTTCATAGGCGTTTCCAGACTTTTTCATTTACTACAAATTCAGTAGTTAATGCTGGTTTGTTTCTTTTCCAGAAATGAAAAATCCTGAAGACAGCATCTTGTCCTATTCAGTCATGCATTTTGTAAACAGCAGGCTATATACCTCTGTTCTTCCACATCAATATTACTAATAGTTAATGTCTTCAAATGGAGAAACTCCTGGGCTACAGTAAGTTATTTGGCACTGTTGACTGCGTGCCGACTTATCAGCAGCAGTGCTCCTTTGCATTAGACTGAATCATCAATTAATAAACTATTTACTATCTGCTCTTTTTCTGTCCCCTAAAGGGATTTTCACCTTGAAGAGGTGAAAAAAATTATTTTTCTCTGCCGAGTAGTTTTCATCTTATACTTCAGAGAATCATAGAATGGTTTGGGTTGGAAGGGACCTTAAAGATCATCTAGTTCCAACTCCCCTGCCATGGGCAGGGACACCTTCCACTAGACCAGGTTGCTGAAAGCGCCATCCAACCTGGCCTTCAACACTTCCAGGGAGGGGCCAGCCACAACTTCTCTGGGCAAGCTGTTCCAGTGTCTCACCACCCTCACAGTAAAGAATTTCTTCCTTATATCTAATCTAAATCTACCCTCTTTCAGTTTAAAACCATTACACCCCTTGTCCTATCACTACATGTCCTGTGAAAAGTCCCTCTCTAGCTTTCCTGTAGGCCCCCTTTAGATACTGGAAGGCCATTATAAAGTCTCGTGGACCCTTCTCTTCTCCAGGATGAGCTACACCAACTCTCTCAGCCTGTCTTCATAGAGGAGGTACTCCAGCCCCCTGATCATCTTTGTGGCCCTCTGGACCTGCTCGAGCAGATCCATGTCCTTTTTACGCTACTTGTGTCGCTTAAGTACCGTTCTGTACCTAAGTTGCCACTGGAACAGGAATCATTGATAATGGACGAGCTTTAGCTTTTTGTGATAATGTTTGGATTTGAAGTTTATTCTGTTTTCAAAACATACTTCAGCAACAGGTCTTAAAGCAAGACAGTATAAAATTCAATTAAAGGACAATTTGAGAAACTTGAGTTCAGCTAGGTGCAGAAGGCGTGGAATTTCTCATTAACATGTGATATGCTCTAGCAAAAATTACCTTGAATACAGTACATTTTTATTAAAGGAATGACTTTTCAAAGCTGAGTTGGGTTAGGCTAGACATGTATGTAGGATTATATGAAGAATAAAAACAGGTAACTGATGCATTCCTTTTCTACTAGGGACTCTTTTCTGTCTTGGACATGACAAGAGAATTCTAAATATCTTCACCAAAAAAGAATGCTCTCGCCTACATTTCTGAAGTATGAAATAATTTCACGGGATTTAATTTTTAGTCAATTTCAGAACTGACTTAATTATTTTCAGAAAAAATTTATTTTCATTCTTGTTGTTCTAAATGTAATGCTACATGAAGATTGTCTATGTAGGTTTCATAAACACTATTCAAATGTAATTATTGGTTCAGTTTTCGCTTTTAAAGCTAAATTTTAAAGATGCAGGCAGTGAAAGGTGTCAAATATATATATTTTTACAGTGATTTACTTTGATTTTTAGTTAACTCTCCCAAGCTTTGTTATTCCTGAAGTTATTCCTGCATGCAACTGTCCCAAGCAGTAAGGATGTAAACTCCATCTTGATTCTCTTCCTTGTTTTTTGTAAATCAAAATACGAAAAAATATTCAGCAAAAAGAGCTAAGCAAAAACAAGTTTCCGTTCCAACAGGAGTCATGTCTAGAGCAGCTTTGATAAGTGTTCATAACTTTTTAAAATTTAATTAGAATAAAAAAATAAGTAGAGATGCATTCACAGTTTTGAGGTACTGGAATGTACTAGAATTTGAATTATTTAAATTATACGGAGTCACAAGAGCAGAAAATAACTTTAAAATATTTTAAACCCATAGTACTGAGTCAAAAATCACACTCTTGAAATTTCTCCTACACAGCCTTTTCTCTGGCATCAGACATCTGCTATATCTTACATTGATTTTTCTGTAGACAAAAAAATAGATTACAAGGAAAAATAATAATCATAGCAAGCTGGTTTATATTTAACCTTTATCTAGCACATAGATCAGAACAAGACAAGAAAAATAAGATCATGTGTACATTAAACATTTTGTATTTGCTGTACTGTTGCCTTTTTCTCATTACCAGAGTTAATTATTGTTCAATTAACACCATTCTCTAAGTCATTACTAAATACATGAATTCTGTTTTTTCATACTGAGTCCATGTGTCACTATATTCATTGCTATGAGTTTTCCTGATATGAAAAAAATGTACTCCCTTATTCTATGCTGCTAATGAGGCTGTATGCTATAGTACGCTATACTATAGTATACTGCTAACAAGGCATTGCTGTTTCCATTAATTGTATATACTGTATAGTTAGATGAGTTTTGTCAGATATGCTGCACTGCCTTTATCCACTGAGACTGCGTGTCTATAAACTTAGTTCAGTGTTCTCTGCTTGACAAACATCTGCTAGCTTTTTTCCTTAGCTAATTAATTCCTGTCAGTAGAAGATAAAATTCTTTAAAAATACCAGCAACAGAAGTTTTTCAGTGTTCCCTTTACTCTGTTAGCAGTTCTGCCAGATTTGAGCTTTAGATACCTGTTGTTCCAATAATATCACTATATCCCGTCCTCATCTATTTTAGACAAGGATGCTATACCAACATGTTCATAAGGAAGTCCAAATCCTTGCTATTCCTACCAAAAAACTGTTGCAAAACACTTTTAATAGTCAGAAACAGTCCTCTAGTTTACAATCTAAATATACTTATGAACATTTCATAACCATTTGGTCTTTGTCAGCAATAACCTTGGGATTTTTTCCTAATATGTCATTCACGTATTTACGAAGAGTAATTGTATCTTTTCTTCTCTTTCATGCTGCTAGGCCAAAAAAAGTGATGCTCTTCCAGACACCCATTCTAGTATGAATGCTTCATTCCCTTGATCATCTAGCAGTCTTCCCCTACACCTTTTCCAGTTTCTGTCTTAAATCCACTCCAGGCTGTTATGATTATATTAAATGAATCTTAATTCTATGCATTTCAGGCTTGATTCTAACATTCACCTAAGTGTACTATTTCGAAAATAAAAGATGCACAATTTATTAGCATCTTAGTGCAAGTAAGAGGGAAATGTCAGAATCAAATATGAAAAGAAAAATGAATGATATTTTATTAGAGATAATTATTATTTCGAACTGAGTCTGGGAATCTTCTTACACAAAGAACTGTGGTAAACAAGAATACTCTGCAGAGAAACCTGTACTTACTCATAAAAACAATGTGGAAGGAAGGGAATGGATAAAAAGGAGGGAGAAAGGGTGTAATAAAAGCTGTCGCTTTCAGTCTTAGTCCTTCTCTCAGTTTTTGCATCAAAACTTTAATTTTTTCAACTTTCCAACTATCACTTTAATTTCATGCAAGTGTTTGTTACCCACAACTTTCTGGAAAGTTGGAACAGAGAATGTATGACTATACAAACAAACAAAAGGCTTTGAAATTGTGGCTCAGAGCCAGTCCGAGTGGCCAGATTGTAGTGATCAGTTTAGAGGGATACATGTTTACATTTTAGCTATGGAAATAACAACACTGCCATTATGCAAATCAACAACATAGAACCACTCACAACATGGAAAATGGACAGTTGAAAGGAATCCCATCATTATGGGTCAGCAACTGCAGATTCCCTGCAGCCTGATTGGTGAAGTGCTAAGGCTTGGACAACAGGCCCAAGCCAGAGTTGACCTATAGATGAATCCTGTATATTTTATAACTCATAACCATTGTGCTAGTGGGTATTGTACTAAGTTATAACAACCCACTTATGCTGGTGTAAAAAGTACTAAAGTATTGAAATACTGCAGCCTGAACAACAGGCCCCATGCTGAAGCTGCATGTAGTCATTAATAAAATATGTAAACTCGCTAGTGAAAGACAAAATCAGTAGAGAGGAGAGAATGTATCCGACTTTCCTTTCGCAGCCTTCTTCAAGGCTGAGAACCCAAGTATTTGGCCTTGTTAGAAACTCCCTTGGTCTCCCCCCCCCCGAGCCCTGGCCAAGCTTTCGGTGGAATCCAACAGGAGAATGAAACCAGAAACTTTCCGCTCAAAACAAAGGTGCCAGCTATTCTGGCTTGTCGGTCTCTGGTATATAAGGCTGGGCCCGTTCACAGCGACTTTGGAAGCCTCACCTATGGATGGATGCACCGCGTAGGATTTCCCACTTGCCAGGACAGGCTCTCCAAATCCTCGCTGTAACCGGGGCTGCCCAGCACCTGCGGATCTGGATGATGATGATTATATATGCAAGTGGTGATGTATTTCTCTTAATTACTATTCTCTCTCTCTCTCGTGTAGTAATGATTTGATGCATTACTCTGTTTGTTGCTTTAAGTGCACTATTCTGCTTCTTCTTACTGCATGTTCTCTGTATTACGCTGTTACATTACTTGATTATCACTAGTAAAGTACGCCTACTCTTTTCACTCTGGTGTCCGAGTTTAATTGGTATCCTTAATCAGCAAAACAATTGGGTAATCTATTTCTAAGTCAATTCCTAAAAAACTTAATTAATATTCAATGTAAGCCTGTAATTTAGTATTATTGAATTCACTCTTTATAATAAATCTGTCCTGGATTTTCAGCCTTCGATGTAATGTTTAAAAAGAATAATGCCTTGTAAGAGATCTCTTTCCAACTTAGTATGAATGCTAAGATCTATTTTGAGTTTTCAGAGAATGCATTGATGGTCCATCATCTTGAATAGCAAAATGAGCAGCTGGAATACTATTTGACCTTGTTTCATTATGTACAGAAATGAAAGATCAGCATACTCAGCACTGTTGAGGTGTGACTACAAATATGTCTTTAAACTTAGTTGTATTTTGTTCTGCATTCCGAACACTCTGGCCAGCAAAATCCTTTTTAAACTCATTTGGGGGCTTGACTGTTTACAAAATATACATGAGCCTTACTGCTCAAGTAATCAAGTATCAAAAAGGCACTGATACTGAGAATGAAACAAATAACTCAGCATTTTAAAGTAAAGAGAAGTGACAGTGGAATGGTTTTCACAAACTTTGAGCTGTGAATGTCACTTCAGAAGAAAATAGTGTGAACTGTTATTTCCAAAAATTGATGTACCATACAGTATTTAAAATGCAGATGTATTCCAAGGTCACATAAAAAGAATACATAAGGAAAAAAACCACAGAAAACCAAGACCCCCCACAAAGCCAATTGAAAACTAGCACGTTACGGCCTTTATATACAATCCTGAGGATACTCTGGTACACACACAAGGTCTTGCAACATGATTCCACCCACAGCTGTGTTACTTTCCCTCTGTTGTATTACATACAAAATTAAAAAATTGTGTTGAAAAAAATTATGGTTACTTTGGGGGGGGTTGGGTGTTGTGTGGTTTTTTTCTTTTTTTATAGAGACAGGCAGATCCACTGTTTTTTGACTTTATTTTCTTTAAGGTGAAAAGAGAAAATGAAACACAAAAAATGTGAAAAATCTATTAGTCCCCATTGTTAACAGACTGGCTGACACAGCAGTCACAGGATGTGTTGGCTGGGTTCCCTTATCCGCTGAAGCGCTCTCTAGTATGCAAATGATAAAAAATGAATTTAAGCCAGATTGTGATTTCCAAAGGAGGACTTTCCTTATGTAAGGGGAACATCCGTTTTCACCATCTCTCTCCTCTCAAGAGCAAAGTAAGAGGAAAAGTAGATGTGTGGGTGATGGCTGGAGGTGCAGGGGATCCCTTGCACACACAAGCTCCACTGAAACTATGAAACATATTGGTTTGTACTCTTATTTCACCAGAGGCCTAGTGGCTGTCTTTCAGGTAGTCTCAGTGAGTACCTGTCATTCCAAGCACACCTTCATCATATTGGAGAACTCCTTACTTATTCAGACTTTCTGGTTTATGTGTTTAACAAAAGTACCCAGAAGTTAAAGCAGATGTTCCAGTTTTGGGGTTTTTTTGTTTTTTATTTTTTCTTCCTATTTTTCGCAACCTCTTCAGCCAGTCTACTCTTCAGAGATACTGTATCTTTCCACACAAGTTACTTCTGAATGCACTGTCAATGGGAAGCAGTGAAAAGCAGCAAGGCAGTGTAACTGCACATTGTTTATCCCTTGTCTCTACAATGGAAGGAAGGTCATTTCCTTACCCTTAGGTCAGACCTAGCCACTAGTTCTCTCTCTCACTTCTTCTAATTATGACCCAGGGGGAGTTGTTTCCAAATTAATTTTAATGTGAAACAGTTTAGAGAGCAAAGTCAAATGCCTCTGTAAATGTAAGATTTAGTTCAGAGTTCAAAGACAGAATATAAACACCTGGCAAAATGAAAGGAAGCTGCACATATCTGCCAAATTTAAGAAATAGATTGTCAAGTGTGTGGTGATTAAGACATTTCAAATACAGGACCCATTCATCTCACTAGGAACTGTAATTTTAACTCAGCCAGAGAGAGCAATGTGTCCCATAAGAGTTGTCTGGCATTTTTTTTTTTTTTGCCTATTTATTTGCATGGTCTTCTGGAAGGCAGAACAGATACCTGCCAGTAAAATGTAAAATATAGAAAATGTAAAATATAGAAAAACTGCATTCTCAAAATCTCACTGTTACTTATAAATGTTCTTTCAATTTATCTCATTGTCTCAGGAAGTCAGGTAGCCATAAATTTTGAGTATTACAAGTCATTTGTAAGTGATAATTGCTATTCACTTATATATCTTGATATTATTACAACTTATTTGGAAAAAAACATCACAAAAAAGCAAACAGCATTCTCAGAAGAGCACATAGTTAGATCTCTTTAAAATTTGACAGTTTATATAGGGCAAGAAGAAATACTAGAAATAAAAATGAAATTAAAAGCAAAAAGCTGTTCAACTCTGTGTAATCAACAAGATAATTTTGACCTGAGTAATCACCAGACTTTTAATAGTATACTTCAACCTACAAAGAAAGATAAGGGGCTCGTTCCATTTATCACATCCATGAAGTGAAGAGAGTATTTTAGGTGGTAGAGGGTAACCAATGAAAAGTAGACATAGATTACATAAATGATGAATTGATGCAGTGCAGTAGTTAAGCTTGATGCCTGTCACATTCAGTAGCAAGGCTTGCAGACAGTATTGTCTGCTACAATTAAAGAATAAAATTCAGGATCTCTTTGCCATAAAAGATAATGCAAAGTTGTTTCAAAATTCTGAAGCAAACATAGCAGATGTATTTTCACATTAATTTGTGCTCTCAGCTAATGTACAACCCCCTTGCATTTGTCTTTCAGAAAGCACCACAAAACTGAAGAGAATTCAAAAAGCCTCTGAGCCCACAGTATCCAAGAGTCCAAGCATAAGTTCAAGAGGCATACACTGAATGGGTGGAGAAACATTGCCTTCTTACCTTACTGATCAAGTATATTGTTGACTAATTATCACATCATAATGTTTTCAATAAGCAGACTATGACTAACACTGCATAACAGTACACTTACAATCTGTCCTTTAAATAATTTCCTCCATCACAGGTAATCGTCTAGCACTGCTAAGTGGACTGTGTCCCTTAGACTGCTGATTTCACTGGCACCATGTGTCTCCTACTTTTTTATTCATCCCACCAAAGTTCAATTTCCTAGTATTTTGGTACCGCATAAGGGTATCTAGGGTCACTTACTGCAACTTTTGCAGTTGTATTTAGTGTGTAATTTAATGGCATGCTTTTAAAGATGCGTAGAATATTATGGCAAATTTCCATAATTGCCAAATATTATTTGTCATCTGAAATAATAGTGTATTCTCTTTCTGACTTCAGAAGTTCTCAGGCACCAACAGTTCTTGCTATTACCTTGCAGAATAAACATATATTTTGCTGAGTGGTTTATTCCCTATTTTGTATCACTGATGTCCAGTGCAATTCTAATGCAGGATTTTCTAAGGGGAAAACTCAGTAAATTTCAGGGTTTAGGATGGAAGAGTAATTCAGATTTCAAAATGCAAAGCTTTTTCTTTTCTCTGAGGGGCAAGGAGGCAAGGGGAGACTAACTGGAAATAAACTGGTTAAATGAACCAAACTCCATAAAACTTGTCAAGGAATTGCAATTGTTAGCAGGGTTTTAAATACCTATTAAACTGTAGTACTCAGAGGTGATAGCAGATTTAGGATAGCTGATTCCTACTGCTTTTCCTCTTAAGTATGATACTTAAATATTGCAGCCAAACCAAAGTGTGATTACAATCAGACTTATGTCCAGTGTCACTACGCTAACTCTGGGGGATGTGATTAACATGCATACAATACTCTGAAGACACTGTCAGTCCAGGCCAAAACCACTAAAGACTCCCAGAACAAAAGTGGGCAATACCTCAGAAATTATATTTTCACCTTCTTGTATCGCAAAGCCTAAGGAAATAACCTCTGTGAGACCAAACTGGCACTATTCAGAGCTAACTCTGGTGTTCTTCAACAGTGCCACTAGATAAAGAAAAATAGCTGGGAGGGGAAGCAAAGTCCAGAATGGTGGTTTCATAGGCAGTAGAGATGGAAAGATACTCCTGTTTCTCTCACACTAAATCTGCATCCTCATCTATTACATTTTAGGCTTGAAAGTAGGTCAGGTGGGCAGAGGGTTCTCTACATGTCCTGCAGGACTCCGAAGAGTTACTCCTATTTCCATAGTTTCCTTAAGTGCATATGCTTTCTCCTCATCTATAACCTTGACCACTGGGTCATTCATTTCCACAGTAGTCAACTTGGGGAAGATACAGTATCCTATGTGTATGCTACTATCCTTTAAGAGGAGGAAAATGAAGTTTTCTGCTAGTAATATACACTTAGGGTATTTTTTGAGGGGGGAAGGAAGGCCGGTGGGGGTGAAGAGGTAACCAGCCTTCTTAAATCGTAGTCCTTACAGTGAAACCTATCCTGAGAGGGTGAGTTTGTGTTAAACTCAAGCCTCCCATGACAAGTTTGTTTGAATATGAGCAAGATAAAGACAAACCTGGGAAAAACATATATGCCTCCCTATTCATAGAGTTCCTGCATGCCAGTCAAAAAAATCTTATTTTAATGAAAAAATTTTCTTGCATATGGGAATGTAAATTTAACCATAAGTAATTAAAACATTGATATTCATATTCTCTGTTTTCTGATGCACATATGCAAGATCATTATGCAACAACTAATATTTGCCCAGTCAGGCAGAGATTCATAAAGGGCATCTTAGTTTCTAAGCATTCCTTTCTCCTCACATCTGGTTTTACTAAGCTACCTAGAAAAAAAATAATTAATATTTTTGCATAATGTTCAGATATAAATTTTGAGGATCAAGAATTAAATCACATAAATAAAGTGTTCAGATTAAAATTACTACAAATGATCACTTCTATTTGCCACATTTATATGAATTAAAATTGTTCTATGCACATACAGGAGGAGAAACCTCCACAGCAAGAAAAAGCAACTGCTTACAAACAGACTTCACTTTAAAAACTGTAGAGCAGAAAAGTAATTCTGCCTAACCCATTAGGTTGAAAATATAGAAAAAATTAAAATTCCCTCTTGGCAAAATTCTGGCTTTTAAATGCAAACTAGATATCCATTACTGTCTAGTCAATTTTTAGTGCATTTGACTTGAATTCTAGAAGAAATAGTCCTATCCACATCTACCAAGTTAAAAAGCCTTTGAGGTTTAGTGATAATCCTTCCTGACATTTCAGGTTTAGCAGGAGGTTAATTAGACACAGTTTCAACACCACTGTGTTGCTTTAGGGCATAGCACAACAGGCCAGTTTTTAGCTACTTGAGAATTCAGAAGCTTTAGGAGGTACCAGCTTGAGACCTACAGCAGGTTTAAATTGTCTTTTCTCCTGCTCATTTAGAAAATACAGTGAAATTCTGTTCCACAGCATAAACTAATTGGGCAAACTTTTGTCAGTGATGTGCTGCTTAAGGCCAAAATGGAGACAATCTTTATCTCTTTTATGTGATGACTTCTGGGCACAGTGAAAATTATGACATCCAGACGTTCGTATCCACCAGGTCTTAGAAAGTTGCACAGTAGTATCATTCATCTTGGTCATTGCCAACCTGCTACTGCATTTATACTTGGTCACATACAAAATGAAGAACAAGAATTAATTTATGACATTATTTTGCTCTGGTAATTTCTTGTAAAGCACTGAAGGTTAACATTTTATCACAAAATGGTGAAAAGATTACATAAAGAAGGAAGTCAATAACTTGTCTATGAAATTATAACCTTGCATGGTCTTAATAAGAAGTGATGAGATGAAGATGAAAAATATATGTATATATTACCTCTTTTATACAGTACAATCCTAAATTGTCTCTTGACCCTATAACAATTCTCTTTTCAGGTGATAGAAATACAAAAGGATGTTTGTCTTCATACATCACAGATATCCAGATAGCATGTTATATGGTATGCTGTAGGTTAACAAGTCCAGTTAGCACACCCAAATAGGCAAAAAGCCACTACTTTAATTTCTGCGGTCTCTTTCTTCATTGTGTTCATGTCTGTGAACACTTCAGCTCTTTCAATCATGACCTTCACTTAACTGATATTTTTGAAGTTTGGAGTAGGTAGAATTACCACATATAAGACCTTTGTGGAAAAACTGTTCTGTGCAATATCATTCTGTCAAGGTAATGGAAGTAGCCTCTGAAATTAAATCTTATCTGACCTCTTCGCCTGTTAAAATTCCATTTACTCATGTTTTATCACATAAGCATCCCAATAGGTATTACAGAAATAAGGATGGTAAGACTTCAGACAACATCATGGGGCAGAGGTGGTGCTAACAGTAGTACCAAAAATTGGATGTTTTCATAAGCCCAGTTAGATAGTTTGTCTTTCGAATAAGCCTTTCTTTTAAAGTCTCCTACCCAAGTACTCACAGAGTCCAATCTTTTTTAATTGTAAAGAATCAGGTTTGGAGTGAGATACAATGGTTCCTACATTTTTTTTTTTTTTTTTTTTTTTTACTCAGCCTATATATAATATATATATTATCATAATATCATGTACACCTCCATTTCTTGTGTAACCATTTGTATGGCAGTAATTTTATTGAAAAACCAGGCTAAGAAACATGGATTCAAAGACAGACTTCTTAGGGCCAAAAGATAGTATAAGATATGGACCATGGGGTATACTAGTGATGTAAAACTCAGTTCATTAGGACTCCAGAGGGGAAACATAATGGACCATCAAGTAAGGAGGGCATCCACTCCTATCACTGCTGCGAACGCTTAAAGAAAAATGTACCCTTCCTTGCTCATACTTTTTGCAAGATCAAAGCTTTGTGGTTCCCAAGAGAGAGCAGTGAACAGGTAAAATCATATACGTTACTGACAGCACAGAAGTATGGATTTGGGCATTGCTACTTCATGAACATGGAAATTTCCTTTGACTGAGATGACACATGCTACAGACTAAGATAGCGAGGCCATGAAGACTACAAGGCAGGTTAAGCTCTCTCTGACTTGAAGCTCTTTCACAGAACAGCTACAAAAAGTTTTAAAGGCAAGTCTTTGGTGGAACATGAAATACAGGTGCTTCAGGATGAAGACATTTCATTGAAGGGCTGTTTTTTATTCAGCTAGCACTCACAGGTATGCTTGGTGCATTCCTCAGGTTTCAAGAGGCAAAGAAACTGCTCTATGTCTGTGTTGGTCTCCTTGGAGAAAATACATAGGGCTTTCAATACAGGTAACGAAAATTTGCCTTCTCTCAGGCACCTGCCTTGCTAAAAGGTACCCACTTGTCCAGATGATTCTCACTCATCCTCCTCTGTTCTCTAACACACCTCCATTATTTCATATTCTTAAAAATATATCTTAAAATACTACAATAAAGCAAAATAATTACAATCTTTAAGAAGATACCTTCTGAAGTCCTTTCTAAATAATATATGTTTATTCTGGCTGAACAGCTTATTATTTCTCCTTGGTTTCAAAACAGAATCAGTCTATACTTAAAAAAATTTTTTAAAACATTTTCAAACAGATGTATGATTTTAATTTGATGGAAAAATTATAGCATTTCTGACTATGTTAAATTGCTTTATTATTTTGTAATTCTAACTTTGAAAATAGAAATACATAAAAATTATTTTTTTTAGCAAAATAATGCTTTCACAGTAAGCAGGGGAAAAATCCCTAGGCCTGTAGCTTCATTAAATAATTTGCTTCTTCCAATATTTGTAAGCTTAGCAACTGGAAATCTCATTTGATTTTTTTTTTTTTGTAACTCAGAAATACTGTTACAAACAATGTTACCTGTTTTTCGATACATAAATGAGTTAGGACATAGCTAAAGTAGTTCAGAAAAACAACTATCCAGTTCTACTCCTGAATCGAATTACCCCAAATGTAAGAGAGGTTTTTAAAGTCTTGACATTATCTCAATAAAAATACTAGAGCATGAATCACATTTTTTAATTCTTTTGAACATCATTAAGAGTATAATCTTGATCTTCCATATGTTCCAAAATGCTATTTTGAAAGTAGATTAATTCTAAAAGAACTGAGTTTCCTTTATATCCTTTTTACTATTCACTTAATTATCTTTGAAAAGTGATAGTTTTTAAATTTTATAATGCATGAATTAGGTTACTAAAACTTACCGTACTGGCACAAGATTATGAGGTTGCTTTTTCTGCATTGAAGCCTTTTTTTTTTTTTTTTTTAATGTCCCTTCCTCCTTTACTTTTAGTTTGTTTGATTTTTTTTTTTGAAATCTTCTTTTGTGTTCTGTTTTCTCTTTCCCAAGCTCTAGATCTTCAACAGCTTCACTGTAAAGACAATAAATGCTTATGTTTATGAGTTGGAATAAGAACCACCTACACCATTGCTTTAAAGCTGTATCTGTTAACTGTTTTGTGTTTAAACTAATTAGTAATATTTATTTCTTCTGGATTACATTAAGCAAAAATAAACAGTGGCTATATTTATAAATTAAATCCACATACTTTAATCGTGATTACCCTATGGTTTTGTATCAGTAGCAAACCCATCAGTGTATCCTTCTGAATACATATACACAATTGTTGGATTAATTTAAGAAAACATAAGATGCAAAGACTTTGTTTTTCTTGGAGTGGGATACCAGGGCATGAATGCATGTGCAAGCTACTTTAAGCTGAGAAAAAATACACTCTATAGATTTTCCATGTTAAAAAATAGAGAAAGGAAGATTATCTCCATGACAACCCAATTGCAGTTATTCCCAGTGTTCTATACAGTTTAAGGACCGATTCCCACCAACTAACAGAGATCTTTTTTTCTTACACAGATATTGTGAAAATTGTTGGATTTTTTTACTTATGTCCCATGTAATTTTTTTCTCTGCAAATTGACTGTTCTTCCCTGTATGACGAGTAGACAGGACAAATAGTATAACTCCTCCAAGGTGATGTGATGGATCATAGTGCTCTAAATGTTCCTTAACAGCATTCCAGCATCATAAAAAGATAATTCTCTCATTCTTATATGGTGGGGAGACAACTGTGTTTGTAACTGATGCTTAGCAATTTATTTTTGAGGCATTTGAACATGTGTTCCAGTTTGACCTTGGCTAACTCAATACCCAAGACAAACCGAAGTAGTGTTTGGAATATGACAGATACTGCAATGTTGAATTGTTTCAATTTGTCCTTTTTTTTTTTTTTTTTTTTTTTTTTAGAATAAAGTCTAATTATTTTAAATTAAGCTATATGACACAGTTTAGATTCGATATAATGTTTAAAAACAATTCTTATGAAGATTTATCAGCTCTTGTAGATTGTTTCTTCTTGCAAATGAAGTATGCACACTTTGTTATTTTCACACTTAAGGATCCTGTGGGTAAAAATGGAATTTGCTATTTTCATCAGTTTAGCAATTTGTTCCTCTATGACCCAGACTTAAAAAACTTGCATTATAAAGCTTGGATAAAAGACATCTGAAAACCTATATTCTCTCAGGATCCTATCTTCTGTATAGGATCTTGAAATCCTATATTCTACTTCCAGTTTTATCTGTAACACTTCTTTGGTTTTAGTAAAGAGCTTTTCTGTTTTGCTAACTACTTAATATTTTCCTTTTTTCACCTCAAGTTCTGATTCTTTGTTGCCTATTCTTTCAGAAATCACTGAATACTCTTGAATCAAAGCTGAGAGTTTTCTGGAAACTGATTTTATCATCTCTTTTTCTGAAGAGGTTTTTTGGTAGAGATTCTTTTTCTAGGACAGGAGCCCAAGTTTACCTTTGTTGCAGAGCTACCTTCGCTGGAGTTTTTGAGATATACTAGGATGGTGCCGAGAGTCTGAGCATCCCTGATTTTTCCTGATTCCTCTGCATTCTTTTACTGAAACAGTACAGTAGATAAGTTACTCACCTGTAAAGACAACAAAACATTTGTTTTGTTGATATTTTTAATCAATCTTGTCTCCCCTCTGGCACTAAACTTTTCCATCATACCCACATCGTGTTAGGGGGGTTAAAAAAAAAAAAAATCATAAAGAATCCAGACTGGACTACAAAGGCAAGTTTATTCTGTAATTCAGCACTTGAAAACTCCAGTTTGTCAGCATCAACACATCAAGCATATGTCACCAGCATAAGCATCAAGCATACCACGATATGCTTATGTTTCTAATTCTTTACTGCAGGTCCTTGTTACTTTCTCAGTGTGCTACGCTGGACCCTTTGCTGTTAGTAAGTAACAGGTTAAATGCTCTTTATTTGCCTTCTCCAACAGGATCACAGCGATGAGAAGATGCCTGTGGGTACAAATCTTCAAACTCATTACTGTGTGTGTTATAAACCTGATAGTCCACACAGCCAGAAGCGATTACTCAAATAAGAGAATAAAGAAAACAGAGTTGTAATCACCATTTATTGGTTTAGAAATGTCATTCCAGCCACATTCCAGACATCGTACGATATTAATACTAATCAGCATGTATTAGCAGCCAGACATGTTCACAACTGTTCTAACAGCTGAGTGCCTCCAAGCTAAATTGATTTCATCCCTTAGACACCCATTAACACCTCTCCTTTCCATTTAGATAATAGAACACAGTTGTTCAGGGGTGTTTATGAAATGACATTCATTTCATTGGTAAGTGACCTTGACTGAATGAGAATATATGCTTGCTGGAATTTAAAGGATCACCTTCCTTTCCAATAACCTTGTCAGAGCTACAGGCCTCCAAATCCTTAAAGAATTCATAGATGCACAATCAGTAAATATTGATTTTTTTTTTTTTTTTTTTTCATGAGAAGTGTGTTTGGGATAATTATCTTTTAAATAAAGTCTTACATATGCATACTAGTATTCTAATTGTAGAAAGTGCTGAAGAAATTTGAAAATGATGGTCCAGTTTTAACAATAAATCACTGTTTAATTATTTGGTTTTTGTAGCTTAATCTATTTTGAAAAACTCACTGGCTCTAGTGGACCATTCTTATTAAGATCAAATGAAATACTGAAGGTTCAAATATTGCTGATTTTACAGGGCATATAACCTTGCTATGATTAACTAATATTGGAAACCTCTGATGCAATACCAGAAAAAAAACTTAGTTTAGTACAGGAGGGTTTTCTAGAGCTACATTATGAAAGTTTTTAATAATAGATTAAACAGACTAAATAATTAAAATGTCATTTGATTGAAATCAGACCATTCTCCTTGTACTTCAGCATCACATCCTGTAACAGAAAAGACTCTCTTTTCAGCTCCAAATATGGAGTCAATCCTTCCTCTTCAGTACATTATTTCAATGAAAATATCAGATAGAATTTTAAAGTAAATGACAAATACTTGAATATTGACTTGAATATTTATTTAAGAGTTTAAATAAAAAGCCTGGGTTGGCATTTTGGGTGATCCTTGAATATACTTACAATCAGATTATTTGGAGAAATTTACTGAAATCCACCTTTCTTTGTTCCAGAGAAGATATTTGGGATGTGAAGATGCAGCCACTGATGGGTATCTTACCTAACCCCAATGCAATCTCCAAGTGGATGCACTTGAAGGCTGGAGCCCAGCTCATTTTCCTTGTGCAGCTGTTACTGCTTCTGTCAGGGTAGGGACACCTGAGCAGCAGCATCTCTGTCATAGCAGCCTCACCTGCAGCATTTTCTGGTTTCTGTGTCAGGGCAGGCAAGCACTCACTCAGGTGCCCTTGATACGAGGCTGGATACCAGCAGTCTATAGCGCAGATCTGGTTTCTCAATCACTAGTTGGACTGTGTCAATTAGTTGCTCTGTTGCAATTAACCATTTTAGAGCACTTATACAGCCCCTCCTGTTAAAGCTGTTTAACCTAATTTTTTTAATATTATAAAAATAAATGCTAACTGAAATAGAAATTTTCCAGTTGCAAGAGCTTCCAAGTGCACTTGTTTTATGTATAGCTGGAAAGCCCCAGCAGACGAGACAGTATGAAACCCACCCCAGCATATTGCACAAAACTGGCAGACACTGATCTTGGCTGGAGGCTACAAAGATATCAAATACATTAATTGCCTGATTCTGAACAGGCACTTGAATGGATGTCTTCCCCTTAACAAGACAGCAAGCCTAACAGAGAAACATTTGTTTCTCCTTTAAAATTTTTAAATGCAAAGACTAATTTAGAATTTTTTTTCCCTGAATTTGCCAGTAAATGCTACAAGTTATTTCCACTGTATAGAACAGCTGGTTATACTCAATCTCATTTAAGTGAGACACAAATGGAAGCAAAGGCATTCCAGAATCAGTTCATAGTTATTTGCATAGGTTAATTTCAGGTTTTTTTGAAACATATTTTCTGTGTTCCACTACTACAAGTCTTTCTGTGTTATTCCTTTTTTTCTCTGATGCTCAAAGTGAAAAGATCAAACAAGTATGATCCTCACGATGTGGGGATCAAAACTGTGCCCTTTTTTGGGATATTCTTTACACTAATCGAGGATCTCATGTTAAAGGATTTCACCAGACTGTGGGTATCTCTAGGCTTGCTTTATTAACAACTCAGACTTGGGCCACCACCTCAGTGAGTGGCAACAGCTAACAAAAAGCGCCCTCTATATATATGATATAACATACAATACAAAGAGTCTTTGGTGATTTTCCAGGAACTTCCAACTCTTAATTCATCATCAGTTTCAAAAGTCCATTGTATTTCACAGTTTTGACTAGTTCTTGTTGTTCTGTTCTAATTGCTCTTCGGACACCACTGTTCACTGATGCAGTCTTCGGTCATCATGGTTACTTATCTTCTGAACAATCTTCATCATAATTCACTTTTAGACTTCTGAGAAATGTTCTATTTAACATATACTTAATCTATGTCTAGCTTTTTCATTACCCAGCCTAAGTTGCTTAAACTGTCAGTATTGTTCCTAGAGCACCTATGCTCTATTGCAAACAATATCTATTTACTAATTATTCCTGCTATTAATAATATCCTAAGACAAAACAGTTTTCTAAAGCTTGTTCCTTTTACATCTCACATAGTTCACAGTTCATCAACCACAGTACGTAATACACTTTTCATCTTTTCCTAGTAAACAATGCTCTGTAACTTACATTTCAATAGTAAACTAAATCATTAAAACTGAGCAGCTGCCTTTGGGGCCATGGTAGCACAACATCTTGAGCCTGGGCTCCACTGGGGTGCTCACCACTGACTGCAGCACAGTGTCACAAGTTCTCCTGCTTCGGGATTTGCATACACCAGATGCAGGGAGAGATGCCATAGCAGTAGACTGCAAAAGCAGGAGATGCCAATGCTGTTGTTAGGGGCTGGAAATAAGAAGCCAAATGCAACTTATGTTCATGGTATGAAACTTCACGACCTGAGGTAAAGCTGAAGACTTATATGAAGAGCAGGATTTAACCCTAAAAATAGTCAAGAGAATGAGCTTTTGACATAAACACAACTGACATAGCATAAGACAGTGAACACAGGACAAATGTTCTTGTTCAGTTCTTCCAGCATTCAGGAAAATAGGGGTTAATACAAACAAGAAAAATAAGAGGCTACTTTTTAATAAGATACACAGAGTTGTTGAATGGGCATTAACACTCTTTCTCCTGATTAGAACAACTGGCAATACTCCAGGCTTTTGTCTAGCTGCTAGGGTCAGAAGTGTAGAAATTATTTGAATGTCATGTAAAATAAACATCACAGTGGATATTAGTGTAATAATATTTTTATATGTAATGCATCATTATCTCTTGTATTATTTTGAACTGGCATGGTATTCAAAAGACATGGGGCATTGTCACTGAGCTTCATCCTGGCCTTCTATTGGGTTTGAAGAATTTTCATTAAACCTTTAACAATCGATTCTTACATCATGGTAGTTATGCTTTCACCTTTATTGATACAGAAATAGACTTCTGTAAAGCTCTAGCAGGAAAGAAAGATGGAAAACTATAACTTGGTATATAGAAATAGAATAAATGTAAAATAGTTTGTTTGCATATATTATTGGTAGATACTATTCTCTCTGATCATAAAACCTTCAGGCTGATTTTCAGTTGCCAGAAATATTCCCATTTAGTTTTGGGGATTGGAAAGTTAAAAAGTGTGAAAGTTAAATGTCTAATTTACGTTATCAGATGTTTTAAGTTACTGTATGATAATTGAGTAATGATTGGATCACCATGACTGCCAATCCAGGATGTGAACATTCAGGATACCCTACTTGTGGTGTGAACAATTCAGTGTTTGCCCAGATAAAAGTATTGACATCTGTAGCCAATCCAACAACAGATGGCATAATTTTTAAAGTTTTGCCAGCACTGATCACACCACAGCAGACCTATGAGCAAAGCTATTAAATTGAAGGTATTGTGAGAGAAGACTGCTGGTGTCTTGAAAAATTAATCATTTTATTATCCTGAATGATGTTTGAGATGAGGAAGAAAAAATGTCAATAGATTCTATAAACTCAATTTCACCATCAGAGCCCTTGTATGGTTGAAATTCCATAGATTTCACATATTTTGCTGTAGCCTCCTTCCTGAAAATAAAGCTCTACACTCAGCAGTGATACGATTGTACTTTTAACTTAGCTGCTCCTCATTTCTTAACTCTATCCCAGCCAAACCCAGTACACTAACTCAGCCCTACTTCTGCGTCACAGAATCTGTCTCCATCCCCATCCTTAGTATTGCCAGCACAACTGCTTGGGGGAACGTCTATGGATAAAAACAGGGAATTAATTGGACCAAAAACTTGGCAAAACAGAAGTTTCAGAATTCAGATTAATGTCTGTACATGCTATCCTTCTTTCCCAGGTAGTTATGTTTATATGACAGATGGCTTTTACACAGGGTGAAGACAAAGCAACAAGCAGCATGAAAACACACAGCTTACAGTAAGACACACATTTTTAATCTACCACTGATTAATAAACCAAGATTTTAACTTGCACTTAGTTTTCTGTAGTCCTGACAACCTCCCGGAATATTTTTTTGGGGAAAAAAAAATGAAAAAATTGCCCTGAGGTCATTTGCACCTGAATTTATTCTTACTCCAGCTTTACCTGCACTGAATTTTTAAAGAAAAAGTAATAAAAGGAAGACTCATCTCAGTTTTGCTCTCTTAGTTTTCTTTCCTGAATAATTTATTTTTGCATTTTCTGTGTAAATATAAAAGTCACACCAGAGGTCTTCTCAGTCTGACTGAAGGTCCACTAGCTCAATATCTTACCTGCAATAGTAGTAGATTAAGAACTCTGAAACACGTGATCAGACAGCTGTGGTCATCTATGATTTTACCAACTTGCCGTTGCTTGTTACCAAATCTCTGGTAGAAGTAACTTATATGTGGCAAAGTCAACAGCTCACCTTTGTCAGCCAAACTTTCCATTAAAGGTTTGGCTTATAGAGTGACTGAAGCTCAAAAACTTACTTCTGTTTTCTGTCTCTGCTACTTGTGCTTCAGCACAAGATCAGTTAGGCAGCTGGGGAGATAACATCTTAAAGTGTTGCAATAAGGTTTGCCAGAGTTCATCTGTCAAAGATCTTGCAGAAAGCAAAACATCTATGCATGAAGAACTTTAACAGTTAATAACTGCATTTCAGGGTGAAGGATTACTCCTTAGGCCTATGCTGAACTAATCCTTGAAGGAGCTAGAGACTTCAGGTTTCCTAGGCCCCTGGTAATTTGCTTTGAGATGTCTCCAGAGTAACCCATGGAAACTTTCAGAAACAAAACATTTCACAAAAAACATTTCTCACTTATGACCAGCTTGATCATCTCAGCAGTTTTCGATACCACTGACACTGATACCGAGATCTTGCCAGTTCTTAAGTTTAAACTGCTCCTGCCTTTTGATGCTGTTCATAATTAGAAATACAGCTACACCTGGATTCAAATGCTTTTAGAAAGAGAAAGAACATGCATCTGCTTGCAGACACTTCTAGAGATGTAAGATTCTAGACAGACTTGCTGGCTGTTCTGCCATTAAACTTGTGGATAGCTTCCCTCTTCCTTCATTTGAATATGGTATGTTAATAGACCTAAATTTAAGCCATTCCTGGTTTTTAGTAACTGACATGATAGAGTAGGTGATGACATAGCCTTCCAAGCAGGTACAAAGGACATAGCAATCCTTTTGTAGCCAGTGACTAAGTGAATCTTAGCAAAAGGGGCATCCAAGTAATTTAACTGATGTGAAGAAACATGTATGGTTGCAAAGAATACCTATTTTAAGTTGTTTGGCTTTTTTTTAATCATACCATTTTCTTCTGCAATTGTTACACGTTGATGAGAGATCTATGTAGTTAACAAGAGAAGTGTTTGGTAGAAGCTAATATTGGACTAGGTCTAAGACAAACTTAACAATTTCAGCTGGTTAATGATGGACAAGACCTGACCTAGAGGTTACAATTGCTTAAATTGAATAATTTTTTAAAAAATTACATTCTTCATTTCTTTTCCCATTTCTATCAGGTAGCTGTTTCATGTCATGGTAAGGTAAAATATTTAACAGAACCAGAGTGAAATCCCAGCCTGCTTTAATAACTAATAAGAAATTATTTTGTCCTTAGAATTTAATTGTATAAAAAGATGTTTTATATTTTCAAGTACCATAGCTCTTAATTGTTAAACCAGTACAGAAGCAGCCTGGAGACTAATTTACAGGCTCTGGCTGAACAAGATGCCTGCATTGGTAACTTTTTAGAAAGATGGCCAGCATAAACTATGGACTCCAAATGCCATTTATGTTTAAGATCCTTGATTTTAAATATATACAATAGCCAGTTCTTGCTGAACAGTGCTTCTTAGCTTTATTAACTTTCAGGTTAGTGTGCCATGTAAGAAAGACTAATTCAAGTTACTCTTAAATTTGAACTTCAAAGCAATTCATGTAATTACAATTCAGTAATACACTTCTAATGAATAATTTTGATAAACTTATTGTCATGTATCTAAGTGAATAAGAGGTGGACATAAAGCCTGGTGATATGTCTTACTCTTCCCTCATTAGGAGCGTTCTCTCTGAAAGCCTACTGGAAACTTCCTGGTCTTTGAGAGCACAGGTGTCTCTTCTGCCTGAAAGAGATCCAGAGACCAATCCCCCTCATAAGTATATATATATCTTTACCATCAAACTATACCACAAACTTAAGGCAATTTTAGCAGTTCTTGCAGTCCCTTTTTGACATGCTTAAAGCTTGCATCTCTTCGGGCTGGGACTATGTTTGGTGTATAAATAACTGCATCAAGCACCACCCCTGCAGGATTTGGGTCATGGATCCAGAGAGAGCTCTGGCAGTTAGTAGGTACAGGTCAGCACTGAAAAAGCTGAGCTATATCAGGACAATACCCAGAAGTCAAAATTAGGTACCCAGTGCATGTTGGTGTCAGCAACTGAGACCTTTATTGACCTTAAATTTCCCTTGTGATAGACTGCACCTGGAATTTGCCAGGCTACAGTTTTGGGCTTAAGTGCCTTAGCATGGCAGCCACTAAGACTTACAAATCCATTTGTGAAGTCTCAAGTATGTATGTTGCAGGACTGAGTTCTGTTTTCATGCAAGGCTAATCAGTTATAATAAGCAATCATTCAGTTCCAAACTCATATTTCATCACAAATAAACATAACACATTACAAAATAATGTCTTATATAAAATTCTCTCCCCCCATCTTGGATTAAGCTCAAGACTTTATTCTTTAGGATTTTTAAATTTTTCAAACATATTGTAGTACTGGTAGAGAAGTGCGATGTCATTCAGACTGGTAATTTAGGGATTTTTTTTTTTCACCCTACACTTTATATATTGTGCAATGAGCTGCTCACCCAGCACTTTAGTGACATTTAGTGATATATGGTGTGTAAATGATATATAAAAGACACATATTATTCTAATTTACTTACTGGAAAATAATCCATATGCATTCAAGGTAACTTGCTTCCAGGTGGTAAATGACTTGAAGCAGGTGATGTCAATTTTGGCATATAGTACTACATTCTGTTTCTTTCTGAACAATCAATATTTTCCAAATAGATTATAACAACTGTTTTTCATCTATTATATGAATCATTCCAATGTGTTTCATTATTAGGTGGGAAATTATAGATTTAGGTAAATACATAGATTCTTCTCAAAGTAGGAGCTGGTGTCTGTTTCTATCATTAGATAACTAGTCACAGAACCAACAGAATATTTAGTATCCTACTACCTTGTTAAGGAAATTGATAGAAATTTGAGGCCTTAAGCAGACATTAGGAGCATAAATATTCTTTAGATCTGGGATATGCATAGCTTGGCAATCTGGTTTTAGGGTGAGATCATTTTTTGAAAAGAGCCTCAGGCTCTTATACTGTGAAATTTTGAAAATTCCACTCACAGTAAATAAACACTGATAAATTCACATGCAATAGTTCCAGCCTCTTTTCTTTCCAACAAAGCTTATCAGAAGAGTGAGAAACTTGAGTATGAATGTCTTCGAGATTCAATAATGTGCTAAATAATATTGGTCTTTTCAAGAGTCTATCTTGACTATCTAACAGAGCCAAAGGAAGTGAGAGGCAGCCAGATGGCCAGAATACAGCATCTTAAATGAAAAAAAAAAAAAAAAATTCAATGTGAGAAGATTATATAATAGAACAAAGTACTCCTTCTTCATTCAGAAGATTTTTTTTTTTTTTTTCTGATGGAAAACTGCCAGACTGGCCATCTTGCATTAGAAATATCACTGTTTGCAGTAAATGTGAAATGTAGCCAGTTTCAACCAGTCAATATTAACCCATCAGTTGCTCCAGATTCATCCTCTGTGAACTTAAAGAGGAATAGATTGACCTGTAGCCATTTTTTTCCTGTACTGAACTGTCCTAGCATTCCCCCTCTGACTTTCTACAAGAACGCTCCTTTCTCGAGCTTTATAGCTATACCACAGCAATCTCCCCTCACATTTAGCTGAACACTTTCATATTGTCTGGTTTAACCAGTCATTCACCTAGCATAAGCCCAGTTACCAGTCACGGGGAAATGTTCAAGAACTGAAAGATGGGACTGCTGAATTAGATTTTTTCTATATTGCCTGTTATGTTCATTTTTAGAACTGAAAAGTACTTTAAAACATCTAGTACCACACACTAGTCTCCGTTCCAAGAAATAGACAAGAAAAATGTGTCTTGTCAGCATATACATACATGATATATTATAATGGATCATAAAACAAATATAAGCTATAAAAAGTAATCAGAAAATACAATGTAATTTATTCCTTATCATACCACAGAATGGCTGAGGTTGGCAGGGACCTCTGGAGGTCACCTGATCCAACACCCACTGCTCAAGCAGGGCCACATAGAGCCAGTTCCCCACGACCACGTTCAGATGGCTTTTAAATATCTCCAAGGAAGGAGACTCCACAATCTCTCTGGGCAACCCGTGTCAGTGCTCACAGTTTGTATCCATTGCCTCTTGTCCTGTCACTGGGTACCACTGAAAAGACCCTGGCTCTGTTCTCTTTGTACCCTCCGTTCAAGTATTTATATACATTGATGAGATCTCCCTGAGCCTTCTGTCTCCAGGCTGAACAGTCGCAGCTCTCTCAGCCTGTCCTCCTAGGAGAGATGTTCCAGCCCATCATCTTCATGACCCTTTGCAGCACTCTCTCCAGTACGTCCATGACTGTTTTGTACTCTGGAGCCCAGAACTGGACACAGCACTCCAGATGTGGCCTCTCCACTGCTGCGTAGAGAGGAAGGATCATCTCCCTTGACTTGCTGGCCACACTCCTTCTAACACAGCCCATAACACAGGATACCATTGGCCTTCTTTGGTAAAGGGCACATTTGCTGGTACATGTTCAACACCTGGTATCCATCAGGATTCCCAGGTCCTTTTCTGAAAAGCTGCTTTCCATCCGGGCAGCCCCCAGCATGTACTGGTGCCTGCGGTTGCTTCTCCCCAGGTGCAGGACTTTGCACTTCTTGTTGAACCATATGACGTTCCTGTCAGCCCATTCCTCCAGCCTGTCCAGGTCTCTCTGGATGTCAGCATGACCATCTGGTGTGTTAGCCACTCTTCCCAGTTTCATGTTATCAGCAAACTTGCTGAGGATGTACTCTGCCACATCATCCAGCTCATTAATGAAAATGTTCAACAGGACTCACACAGTATTGCTAGTCAGGCCTCCAACTAGACTTTGTGGGACTTACCGTGATCCTCTGGACCTGGCCATTCAGCCAGTTTTCAATCCCCCTCACTGTCTGCTCATTCAGCCCACACTTCAGCAGGTTCTTTGTGAGGATCTTACAGAAGACAGTGTCAAAAGCCTTACTGAAGACAAGGTAGACAATGCCCACTGCTCTTCCATTATCTACCAAGCCAGTATTTCATTATAGAAGGTGATTAGGTTGGTCAAGCATGACCTGCCCTTAGTGAATCCATGCTGACTACTCATGATGAGTTTGTCTGACATGTGCGTGGAAATGGTTTCCAGGATTAGTTGCTCCATCATCTTTCCAGGGATTGAGGTGAGGCTGACCGACCAGACTGCAGTTCCCTGGGTCATCCTTCTCGTCTGTCTTGTGCTGCTTTTCCTGAGTCCTCAGGCACTTCTCCCAGTCACCATGATTGATCAAAGATCATTGAGAATGTCCTTGCAGTGACATCAGACAGCTCCCTCAGTACTCATGGGTACATCCCATCAGGGCCCATGGACTTATATAAGTCCAGTTTGCTTAAGTATTCCCTAACCTGATTTTTTTTGACCAAGGAGGAGGTTGTTCCACATCTTCCTTGCTCCAGACTTTCTCCCTGGTCTCTGGGACCTGGGATTTCTGAAGGCTGGTCTTGCTAGCAAAGGCTGAGGCAAAGAAGGTATTCAGTACCTCAGCCTTTTCCATGTCACATGTCACCAGGCCCCCCATCTCCTTCAGCAGTGTGCCCTAAGCCTTCCTTTTGTCACTTGTATACTTACAAAAGCTCTTCCTGTTGCCTCTGACATCCCTTGCCAGATTCAATTCCATTTGGATTTTGGCTTTCTTAACCTCATCCCTGGATGCTAGGACAATGTTTCTGTATTCCTCCCACATTACCTGTCTCTGCTTCCACCCTCTGTATGCTTTATTTCTGTGGTTGAGTTTTGCCAGGAGCTCCTTGTTGATCCATGCAGGCCTCCCGGCATTTTTGTCTGATTTCCTACCTGTTGGGATGGACTGCTCTTGAGGTTGGATGAGGTGATATTTGAATATTAACCAGTTTTCTTGGGCCCCTTTTCCTTCCAGGGCCTTATCCTGTGGGACTCTGACAAGCAAAGGGGCCAAAGTCAGCTCTCCTGAAGTCCAGTGATGTGATCTTGTTTTTTGTCCTTGTCCCTCCTCTCAGGATCCTGAACTCTGCTATCTCACGGTCACTGCAGCCAGTGCTACCTTTGGCCTTCACAGCCCCAGTGAGCCCCTCATCACTGACAAGTATGAGGTCCAGCAGAGCACCTCTCCTCACTGGCTCCTCTATTACTTTGGTCAGGATGTTGTCGATGCACTCCAGGAACCTCCTGGATAGTTTATGCTCTGCTGTGTTGTCCCTCCAGCAGATATCAGGGTGGTTGAAGTACTCCATGAGGACAAAGTCTTGCCAATGTGAGGCTGATCCTGTCTTTAGAGGCCTTCATTTTTCATTGCCCTGGCAGTATCACTGGTGTCCATATGGAAGAACAAGAGGGGGTAGTAGTCAGAGGGTTGGACAAGCTTTGACAGTTCCTCCACAACATCCTGGATCTAGGCCCCCAGAAGGCAGAAAAACTCTTGATGATAGGTCAGGTCAGCAGATGGATCCCTCTATCTCCCACAGCAGGGAGTTGCCAATTATGATCACTCACCATTTCTTCCTGGTGGTCTTGCATGGTTTAGGGTCAGGTGACCCAGATCCTTTAGCTGAAGGCACATCTGATTCCTCTTCTGCTTTGAGAGTGATGAACGTGTTTTGTGGTTGTAAGCCATAGGGTGGGACAGAAGCCTTCTTGTTGAAGCAACAAGTCATGAGCTTCCATCCTTCACCTTTTCCAGAGACTGCCCTTACCTTAATATGAAGGGTAGACACTGCCTGCATCTCTACTGCAGGTGGAGTCTGGGGTTCTTCAGGCTGTTGCATCTCAGACAAGATCCCTTCTATCTCCCTTTTATCCTCTCTGATGCTGTGTAGCCTGCTCACTTCCTGCTGTAACTCCTCCAGTTGGCAGCACAGCACCTCCAAGACAGGACTTCTCCTGCAGCGCAGAGGGCCATCATTCCTGACATGCCTGAGACAGGTCCCAGGTGCTCCCTGCAGCCTGGGGCTGCATCCACCATTTGAAGCTCTGTCTGTGGAAGCCTCTATCTTGTCTGTGGCAGTGAATCCAACACCTGCTGGGGAAACTACCCTGTGGCTTGTCACCACCATACCTGAGATGGTTTATGCAGATACAAATTCAGCTGAGGCCCTTTTGCACCATTCTGTGCAAACTGCTGCCTCTGTTGGCTGCGCTCTGGTCCTGGCCTCTCCTGAGCACTGGCTGAAGCGCACTTGACCTTCCCTAATGGGGCCAGCTGCAACAAAGGCTCCAGGCATCCTGGGTCAAGAGCATCTGTCATGCCTGCTGGAAGCTGCTAAAGCTTCCATGGGACCACAGCCCTGTGGCTCCCCTCACCTTACCCCTACCTAGCAGCAACAGGCACCCTCAAGTTTCTCAGAGGTTTCCAGGTGTTCCTTGGTGATCCTGGACCTTGTCCCCAGAAGGTCGAGAAGCTCCCAAAGCAGAACCCAGAGACTGCTGTACAAACTGCTGTGGTCCCAGAACAGTCACATAAAGATCGAGGTACCTGTTTTCAGATATGGGAGAGAAACTACATAAACTCAGCAGTCAGCATTTTCTGTGTTATTGATACAGTGAAATTTCCTTCTTCCTTTCCTTCCAGTGTAATAAGTTTGAAATGGAACTGTATATTTTTTTAATGGAAAGTTTAGTGTTTGTAATATTTTCATGGACATTTCATCCCTGTATTTCGTTTTGACTAGTTGTTTAAAAACTCTGTCATTAACCTATAGAAATCAGGTATTTTAAAAAATCTAACAAATCAGATAAAAATGTTTGCTGACATTCCTGCAGCTAAGTGGGGAGGTAGACCAAGGAAATGATGAAACTGAAAATCCACCAAGGAAAAGAGATACATTTTCAGCCAGATTTATTCCTTAATACTGTTCATTGTGATACTGATTACTAGTGCTTGGACAAGAAAGGATTTGGATATAACAGCTCAAAAACTAAAGGCAGCCAGTTATTAAATGCACCACAGCTTTTGTTAAACATATTTCAACATATTTACATGTTGTTTCCCCTATCCTAGTGTCATCATCACAGAGCTGATACCCAGTCTGACCTTTTATCAGTATGCTGTCAAGAGTGCCACAGTCTCTGCCCACAAGAGTCAGATGTTCCCCACTCCCCAACCAAATCAGATCTTGTTCAGATGAAGGAGACATAATCAAGTAGCTCCATAGAAAACGTTGTTATGATCAGCCCTTTATTTATTTAGAAGAAAATCAAAGCCAGAAAATCCATGGGGCCTTCCATTTAAAGATTTTAAAGTTGTTTAAGAAGTGCCACAATGAACAACATTATTCCCATTTTAGAAGTGATTTGTCCACAGGTCGTGTGCCTGGAGTACCCCCAGTCTCCTTACTTCTTCTCTTACAGATGTCAGATCCTATGCTATTAAAGCTTCAGTGCTCCATACTGTCAGCTCAAATCAGCACACCTGTTCTATCCAGAACTAGCACAAGACAAGTGCAGAAACCTTGTATGAAGTGTTCATAGTAAGATGCTGTGCTCTACAAATGAGCAGCTTAATTCTGCATCAGTTCCAAAACTGGAGAGTCCTATGTAATATTGTGACCTGATCCAGGTTTAAAAATAAATAAAATTCCAGCTAGATCCACACAGCTACATGATGATGTGAAAACTGTGGAAAATCTAGAAAGGTGCACTCTAATTCAGAAGTCAGCTGAAGTGACAACTGATGGATGCAAATCCTCAGTAAAAGGGCTGAAATCTTTTTGATACCCTCTGGCTGCTTTCCCCAGTCTCATCATCTTAGTATTAATATCCAGACTGAACTTTAATCAGTTTGCTCTCAACCATGCCACAGTCTCTACCAAGCTCTTAATGAGATACTTGATCACACTGTGTGCAGGATGAGCTGCAGATACGAGATGAGTGCATGCTGTTGTCCCGAAAATGTTTCTACCTGTATTTCCTCACAGACTCCCCTAATTGCAGTTGCCTGATACTTTCATTTGAGCAGAACCATGACACAGAATACCATCAAGTATCCTTCAGGGTAGAATAACTACAAATCATTTAATGATTATTCACTTGCTTATTTAATAACAAAAATCCATGCAGAAATCCCAACACTGCATAAAGCAGATTTTTAAAGGATATTTTGATGTCTCAAAATGTATTTAATTTAGTCTTGGCTTTTTTCTGCTTTAGAGGATTCTTGCATCCTACTTCACTACAGTAATAGGATTACTGAGTTTAACTGCTTATGTTGGAAGATAACATACATCCACATAGCCAACGATGACAAGATAGAATTGCTGCAGCCTGAGAGGTTACTAAGAAGTATCTTCCACAGATTCTTTCTTACTATGTGAGGGTTGGTAATCAGCTCCCATCCTCCAGCAAAATAAAATCAAAAACATATCACTGAAAAAGTGGTGACAAAGAAACATTCTTGGGTGCCTCTTTTCACATCATGCATTAATTTCCTGACATGTCTTCCTGTCTTGCTCCTCTTCTAAGTGATTTATAGTGTTTTACCATTGTGTTGTTGTTGTTATGCCCACTGTCACACAACCATTCACTTTTTGAAACTGGAATGAACTAATACTACAATGGTGACTGTGGGATTTCTCAGTGAATTTTATTTAAGAACTCAGTAATAATAACTATCAGTAATTAATATCTGCAAGACACAGTGACAACATACATATGTGTAAATTACCTATCCTAATTACTGTATACTTCTTTTATTCCACATATAACTATATTACATCATTCCAGGAGACTAATTTTCCTCTGTACCTTCTGCTCTTTTTTTCTTCTCTCTAAACCATTTGGTGCTTCCTTTGAACAAACTTTTAATTTCCCTGTTCGTCAACAGTCCTATTTTTTCATATTTCTGCTGCTGTAGATACTATTATGACATAGTCAGAGTCAATATCAGATACATTCTCCTTCTAAAATAAAGACAATATTCTTGTTCTAAAATAAATGCAAGAAATTCTTAAAATCCACTTATATCATGATTGACTTACCAAACATGCTTTGAGCTAATCATTGCATATAGTCCTATGCAGGAAAGAAAGGCAATTTTGCTATAGCTAATCTTTCACACAGCACCATGTATGTTTTATGTGTTATATAATAATTGCTGCAACTCTGCTGTTATTTGCTGCGACTATAATAGAGTTCAAAGGCCCTAACTGAGATCAGGATCTTATTACAAAAGAACTGCTAAGGGGCAAAAAACCTTCAGCCTCTGACCCTGTGAAAACAGTGGAATTAAGCACAGTAATAATGTTAAGCATATCTGTTAGACATGGACAAGGAAAACTCTGGATTAAAGAATGGAAATATTGCTACCCCTGTTTTGCCCATGGGCTAGAAAGTGACAGTGAACTTACATGATTTATCCAGGACACACAAAAAATTCATGGCACAGCCACATACAATTTTTTCAGTTTTTTTAGATTACTATCTCATGGGTCTTCTTTTTCTGCAGCTTATTTATCAATAGAAGGAATAAGGTTTAAGCTCAAATAGCATAGAAACAATAGTATTTTGAATTGTAATGCATTAAACAGGAGCATAACAAATGGCTTTGTGAGCATACAGGTATCATTTAAAAAGCAACACTATGACAATGCTGCACTAAAGGGTATTCTGAAAGCCATTCTTTTGGAGATCTTTCTGTGAAGTCTGAGGCTTGATTAGGGACCCTAGAGGAGAGATTAGATTGAATAAGATGATAAAAACTGTGATGAACAAGGAGAAAGGGGCACCTAGAGTAAACAAGGACTCAAAATGGGAATAAAGGAACAAAACTGGATCTGTCAGACTGGAGGGAAAGCACCAGAAAGAGTCAAATTTGCAAAAGAGGCAGGAGCTCACAGTGGTAAAATCTCCTTTAGAAATTAGATTAAAATTTATAATTCCCAAATTTTACAGTTCCTCAGCTATCAGCAAATCCTTCACAAATCCTCTTTACTGTCAGTCAATTTACAGAGACTATTGCCCCAGCTCTTATACATCTAAAGACTCAGCATCAGCCAGGTGAGTATCTGTATGGTGACATAGAGTTCACAGCTTTGTTTTGTTTGGTTTAAAAAAAAAAAAAAACCAACAGGAGGTGACATGCGAAAACATAGCTTAAAGCATTTCTGAAGTTTCTTACGCAAACTTAATAAATCCCTCTTGTGTCTTTGCATTATAATTTGGGAATTTATTTTACAGCACATTCGTTCCTCATCCAGTCCTCTCTGGGTAGTCTTGCTCTGGGGACAAATCAGAATTATACAGAGTAGGATGCTGTATAATCCCTATATTACTTTTGCAGAAGTTGGAAGATGTGCAGTAGTGGATGCAGTAGACACCAGATAAAAATAAAGGATGGTCTGAAAATTCAGGGGAATGGAGTGGTGCCCTGATTAACTATATCCCTCTCTCTCTCACAGATGTCTCACAGCCAACTCACAAAGAGAACTTTTAGAAAGTGGTCATTACCTCTGTGTTTCTCTGTCTTGCAACTCCAGGCCCTTGCTGTGGTTTGAAACCATTTAAGTATCTACACCTGCAACATAGGCAACAGGCACTGAATGTATCCTGTATCGTATAATACCAAACCATCTGAAAAATCAGTTCATAAGCACTTCAAACTGACTGTCAAAAATAGTGGATATTTTCTAATTTATTCTGCCTCAGTTCTCTCTCTGTCAAATTAGAATAATAATTCCTCTTCAGTGAACAGAAGTGCTGTGAAGATAAATTCATTAAGATTCGTAAAGCCCTCAGACACTGTAGTGATGAGCACCACAGAGAAGCCCAGGAGGAAATTAAAGAGTCCGTCTTGAGAGCAGAACTTTAAAGTGTGGCAGGGGACCATACACTGAACAATAACAAAGAAACAAAATGTTGAATAGTTACTCATTCACTGAGCTTTTAATAAAACTTGGACTAATGTTTTTTAGGTATATGGGATGATGCTTCTTTAGCAATAAATTTCCTTTTTCTTATTATCAAAAAATTCTTTAGAAGGGGAAGAGATATTCTCAAGATCTCTGCAGAATGAACTGATACAGGGAAGTATTCTTAATGATATTTTTCTAAATTTTTAAAATTTATCCTCAGTTTTGCAGAATACTGTTTTTTTACAGAAATAGAAACTCAGGACATCACTTTTCCCAGACAGTACTTAACAACCTTAATACTCTATAATTTCTTATACCTATGAAACAACAAGCAGAGGCAAAGAGGTTAAATTAAAAGTTTATAAGATAAAAGTACCTCTATAGTAGTCTTGTAGTTTTGTACATAACTTCATTTCACAATGAGGGTGAAGTGATAAGGTATAAAGTAAATCAAACTTAATAGCAGTAAGGTATGTTTCAATTTATATATTTGAGTCTTTTAGGCTTCCTTTCTATTTAGATACCAGTTTAAATATGAAAAGAAATATTTTAAATATTATTATAGGGAATTGGAATTTAATCGATCCACCTTAAAAACTACTTGAAGTTCATGAATATAAATAATTACTTAGTAAATATAATGAACATTAGGTGGCATCTGGTGGTTGCTGGGTTTAGTGCTCTTCCATTTTTATGTTTTTCCCACATTGACAGGACTCTTGTGAACACCAAATGTGACTGTAACTTTGGAAGAACAAAATTATAGATGGCAAAATGGAAATACAGATAATGGTAAAGTTAAGTAACTCTGTCTCACTTCACTGGAGAAATGTTCCATTTTTGAAAGATATCAAGCAGTATTCCTAATTAGGACAGTATGTTAATTTAACCTGAATCACTGGACATCTTTCCAGAAGGAAGGCTAGAGTGAGACAGACATAAAATCAGCCGTAATCGTAAAGCTTGAGAGAAGAAGGAGTCTGTGTGGAACCGAGCAATGAATTGTCTGAACTCATTATCCACACCAAGTACAAACAGGTGAGTCTAAGAAGACACCATGTAACAGCATACAGCACGTCATTTAGCTCCGTTACCCTGACAATGGGTTTTACATTTTCAAAGAATTTTAGAAATCCTCTGCTCTAGATAAATTTAAATGCTTTAGAGAGGTAGACAGAAATTTCAGCCACTGGCAGATATTTGCTAAGAAGCTTCAAGAAGTTGCCACACACAATGGATGAGCTTCAGCATGCCTGAGTACTTCAGAAATCTCTCTTGGTCAGTTAAGCTTAAGAAAAGGCTTAAAATTTTTTAATATAATTCTGCAGCAACCATTCCAATCTGATTTTTCACCTTGGGAAAAGGGGAAGAGGAGGTTCAAGAGACCTCAGCACAAACCCTAATCTTTAGTATAATGCAAACTGTTGTGGGTTTTAGGCCACAAGCTTCACTAGTAATACCTGCTGTACTTACTGTAATTGTTCTGTATATTCTGGTATCTGTAAAACAATGAATAGAATGTCTAAAAAGACACTCTGTCAATATCTCTTTTGCACTTAGATCTCACACTCCTGTTGGTACAAAGTGCCTGCTTTTTCAGAAAAGATGACCAAACCCATTTGCCAAACAAAAATGCCATTGTGATGAGGTATACTGTCCTGAATCTATCAATCAGAGAAAAATAAATTTTCCAAACACACATCTTGAAAAACAGTACAAATTCTGATAACAATCAGTGAATAGTACTTCTATTAAAAAAAAAAAAAAAAAAAAAAAAGTCCAGGAGTGACAGGAAATCTAAAAATCCTCTAGTTACCATAAAATACTCTTAGTTACAGTAAGACAGTGAATGAACAATATCATTAGAGCACAAGCAAAAAAAAATCAGTGGGAATTTAGTACAAATATCAAGATTGGAAGAAGTGAAGAAAAAGGTAAAAAAAATCCAATAAAGTAGAAAATTAAGCAGAAAAAAATTTCCATAGAACGACACTTTCATGATATGTCAGCAGCTGGAAAAGTTACATCAGTAAAAACCAACAGAATAGCTCTGGGTATGTTATGCCATCAGCCTGTGTGGCCAAACAACAAATAAATTACAGCAGAAAAACACTCATATCATTGACACTTAGTAATTCTTTGTTCTTCCTTACCTTTCCAATTTCAATTAAAATATTCTTCTTTTGTATCAGAATTTGTATCAGAATATGATATTCCTTGCTGGAATTGGCTGTGTGAGAAAAAAGAAGGGTTCTCCTTATCTTCAGGGATAAGAGGAATAAAATGAGTATGAAATGAAATGGTATCAGAGATTTTGAAAGTGACATTTTGTCTCTAATATATTTCTGGTCATCTGCTATAGTGCAAAATTCAAAGGGAGAAACAGTTCAAAAGTACAATTTTTAAAATGGTGCACAACAATTTGGCCTTACAGCTTACTGTCATTAAAGGATCCCTGTCACTTTTTCAAGAGATCCAGTATTAAAAACCATACTAACCAGTTTCCAATTTGGAGTGCTTGTTAAAAGTGATACTTTACAGTTTTGAATAAACCTACTCAAATTCTTCACTTCTTTTCTTGAAGCATTACTGCTATGTGTAGCCAGTTTATTTTGTTTAAAAGGAGCCGTATACAAGAATGGAATAAATAATTCATAACTACAGACCTCGTTCTCTCAGATGTAACACAAGAAAAACTTCTGGAATCAGATCCTACTCTGTTAAAATGGCCTTGGCTAATCTGCTAGCATGAAGAAACCTTAAACTTCCCCTGACCAAATACTTCCAGTACTATGACACCTCTCTTTAACAGTCCCAATATGTGGGCATGGGAAATTAGTATCTTTTCAAGTATATATACTTCAGCCACTGGCTGCTGGAGCACTTCATTGGGACTGTGACCCAGAAGCCTCATTTAAAAATGAGGGATAGAGGGTAAAGCCTGCTGACTCAGCTTTGTCCAGGCTTATGATCAACTTTTTCATCACTATTAGTATTACCAGCCCTCACTAGAAAGCCTGTAACACATCAGAGATCCTGAGCATCATACAGTGTGTGCATGACTAATGTTTTATATAATATTTAATATATGAGTATGCAGTCAACATTGGACAATATGATTTCTGCTGTCTGAGTGATGCTGACATGCTGTTCTTCTCCAGTGGCTGCAGCGTCAGCAAATAATGACAGAGGGCAATGTAGGTAAGTCTTAAGGGACTCACAGCATGGGATATATTTTAGGGAATTAGTAGGTGGGAAGTGCTTTTATAGTACTCTGCAGAGATCATTCTGACAAGGCGTTAAGTTTTAAGTCACTTCAGCATACACAAATCGGTGCCCCTTTTAGAAGAAACATGTGAATGAGAAACCCTTTCTCCTGCCTTACAGATGTGAAAGCACCCTGAAACACCATCAAGGGCTACTGCAGGTGATGCCAAGTATAGTCAGAGGCTTCATCCACACCAGTAAATTAAATGTGCCAGGGAAGTGTTCCTGAAAATCGAGGCCACAAAATGGCTGTAGCTATTCTAGTAAAGTCTCTGGGCACATCTCAAAAAGAGGGGCTGCAAGCAAAGTACCTGTCAGAGCAGGGAATGCCCCCACAAATTCTGACTCCCCAGTTATACCCAAGGATAATTTTGGGTAATGATAGGCACAGGACAAAAATATGCTAGGGAAAATACTGGGATAGGCATATCCAAAGAGTTTGGTACCCTTAGGATTTAATAGCTGTGAAAGTAACTTTCATGACTTACTACAAATGGCTGCACCCACGAATCTGGACTGTATTGCTAGTACTGTGAGTCAGGAATAGAAGACTGAGTGTGCAGTTTTTATAGCATTTTTTGTTTCTGGGGGATGATCAGTGCTACTTAAATTTCAGAGATTTTATCAGCAGCCATTCCAATCTTAAAAGTATTCTAGAAAGCACTGCATGATTTATGCAGCCTTAATCAGAGATTTATGCCTGAATTCATAGCTACCACCTAGGAGCTTGAGAAGAAAGTTTAAAGATTTAATACACAGCTGTAATGTGGGGCATTTATCCTACTAAAATAATAGGTGGATTCTAAGCTAAATTTCATCTAAGCTAAATTTCATCTTCCCTTTTTTCAATAAAAGTGTTGGTATTTTCTGTGAAAATTAAAAGAATGGTTACCAATTAAATGAAAAGAAGCAATTCAGTAGGTGAACGGTTGGACTTTGATAGTTGCCTAAGTTGGTGACCATTTTACAGTTGCATGATCTTATTGCCCATTAAATCTATACTCACTCTCAATTTGTTAAGTTACAGTTAGGAAAAACACTTATGACTGATTATTTTTAATCTTGTTCACCAGATAATAATTTTCAGTTGTAGCTGTCTACCAGTTTCTTCAGAGACAGAATAAGAAAGATAAAACAAACCCCAGATGAAAATACCATAAACCTTTTCAGGTCTTCTGGAAAAATACTAGGTTTTCACAACAGAGAACTTTTCAGCTTGCTCACTGGTGAGACTCAACATCCATTATCTACAGAAGCCAATTTGCACCAAGTAAGCAATGAGATTCAAGATGAAAGCAACAAAGGATTTATTCCTGGAATTGATAACAGCTACATCTCTAAGTTATCAAGTGAATTTAGATTTAGGGATGGATATGACTCTATAGCTTACACAAAAGTCATACCGGATGAAGTGTCACCCTGTGACAGCTGGCCATATGCAGATTTGAAACTGGACTATTAAATATTCATATGACATTTCAAGATGAATGTGAGAAACATTTTTAGATACTACTATTGTTTTAAACAGCTGAAAAGTGGGGAAAAAAACCAGAAAAGGCACAGCTATTACTGCTTATATTCAAAGTTACAAAATTATTTCTGCACTGCATGAAAAACAGAATTGAAGGGAAGAGAAGAAGCTAGTGAACTTAGTGAAATTTTAATTGCTTATAAAGACCTATCTTAAATAATTAAAGTTGTCACGCCAAGTACTCTAAGACAAGGAACCAGTAATGGGGCCGGTACTGTTTGATATCTTCATCAACGACAGAAAATGGGATTGAGTGTTCGCGCAGGCAGGGCGAGCGGAGAGGGCGCAGTCCCTTTCCATGGTCTAGAACTTATCTGAGCTAGTTTCATCTTATCATCCTCCACGAGTAGACTGAACCATGGCCTCCACTCGTGTCAAAACCACCACCAGAAAGAACGTGGCGACCCAGATGCAGCTGCCACGTCAACATGCAGCGGTCCAGGTCCCAGGCTGCAGGGAGTGCCTGAGCCTGTCAATCCTGCTGGAGGGCAGCAGTGACAGCACTCGTGTGTGCTGTGATCAGCTGGACGACCTGCTCAGACTGGTGGAGGAACTCAGAGAAGAGGTCGAGAGATTAAGAAGTATTAGGGAGTGTGAAAGGGAAATCGATTGATGAAGTAACACCCTGGCACCCCTTAAGCAACAGGAGCAAATGGAGGCTCCAAATGAGGCAGGTAATCCATCATCCTCTTGCTATCAAGCAGAAGAAGGGGACTAAGAGATGGGGGAGGCTGGAAACAGGTCCCTGCTCAGGGAGGCAGGAAAATCCCCTCCTGACCTCCCTCACCCTCCATGGTGTCCCTTCACAATACATATGGGGCCCTGGAACTTTTGAATGAAGAAGAGAAGGATGAAGAGAATGAGACAAACAAGGAGGAAGACCAACCACGAAGGCCAGGCTGTTCTGGACCAGGTATTAAAACCAGTTCTAAAAAGAACCCCATAAGAGTCATTGTAGTGGGTGACTCCATTCTGAGGGGTGTTGAAGGCCCAATATGCAGACCCACTTCATAGGGAAGTCTGCTGCCTCCCTGGGGCACGCGTCAAGGACCTCACAGCAAAACTCCCTGCTCTAGTGAGACCCAAGGACTATTACCCTCTCTTGGTTTTTCAGGTAGGTAGCGACAACTTTATCAGGAGAAGGCCTAAAGCAATGAAGAGAGATTTCAGGTCCTTGGAGAAACTGATTAAGGGTTCGGGGCACAAATTGTGTTCTCCTCCATCCCTTCAGTTGTGGGGATGGATGAAGAAGAATACAGGAGAACTCAACAGATGAACTTGTGTCTCCAAGACTCGTGCTACAGTCAGGGCTTTGGATTTTTCAATCATGGGTTGGTATACAGGATGCCAGACTTTTTGGCATTAGATGGAATGCATCTATCCCAGAGGGGGAAGAGGATATTGGGGCAAGAGTTAGCTGGGCTCATTGACAGAGCTTTAAACTAGATTTGAAGGGGGAAGGGGGCAAAACATCAGCCCATCTGAAGTGCATGTATACCAATGTACACAGCATGGGTAACAAACAGGAGGAGCTTGAAGTCATGATGAAACAGGAAAATTATGATGTCGTGGCTGTTACAGAAACATGGTGGGATGTCTCCCATGACTGGAGTGTGCCAGTTGATGGCTACAAGCTCTTTAGAAGGGATAGACAAGGAAGGAGAGGTGATGGGGTGGCGCTGTATGTTAGGGACTGTTATGATTGCCTTGAGCACAAGTGTAGCGAAGACAGCGTGGAGTGTCTTTGCGTTAGAATCAGGGGGAAGGCCAATGGGGCAGATGTTGTAGTAGGAGTCTACTATAGGCCATCCACCCAGGACAGAGAGGTGGATGAAATATTCTATAAGCATTTAGGAGAAATCTCACGATTGCTTGCCCCTGTTCTTGTGGGAGACTTTAACTTCCCAGACATCTGCTGGAAATACAACACAGCAGAGTGGGACCAGTCCTGGACATTCCTGGAATGTGTGGCAGATAACTTCCTGACACAGCTGGAGAGTGAACCGACCAGAGAAGGTGCCCTGCTGGACCTCCTCTTTGTGAACAGAGAATGACTGGTGGATGATGTGGCGGTTGGAGGATGACTAGGGCACAGCGATCATGAAATAATAGAGTCCTCTATTCTTAGAGAGGCCAGGAGAGGGGGCAGCAGAACTGACATCCTGGACTTCCAAAGGGATGACTTTGGCTTGTTTGGGCACCTGCTTGACAGAATCCCTTGGGAGACGGTCCTGAAGGGTATAGGGGTCCAGGAAGGCTGGGCACTCTTTAGGAAGAAAGTCGTAATGGCACAGGAGCAGGCTGTCCCCAGGTGTAGTAAGAGAAGCTGGTGCCAGAGAAGACCACCCTTGCTGAACAGGGAGCTTTGGCTGGAACTCAGGGAGAAAAGGAGAGTTTATGGCCTTTGGAAGAAGGGGCTAGCCACTCACAATGATGACAAAAACACTGTGAGGCTATGCAGGGCAGAAATCAGGAGGTCTAGAGCCCAGCTAGAAATTAATCTGGCTTCAGCAATCAAGGACAACAAGAAATGTTTCTATAAGTGTGTCAGCAGCAAAAGAAAGACCAGGGAGAGCCTCCATCTCCTGCTAGATGCAGGAGGAAACATGGCAACAAGTGATGAGGCAAAGGCTGAGGTGCTTAATGCCTTCTTTGACTCAGTCTTTAATAACAAGAGTAGTTGTACTGAGGGAATCCATCCTCCTGAGCCAGAAGACAGAGACTGGGAGAATGACCCCCCCGCATTCCAGGAGGAGATAGTCAGTGACCTACTGCATCACATAGACATACACAAGTCGAAGGGACTGGATGGGATACACCCGAGGGTGCTGAAGGAGCTGGCTGGGGTGCTCGCCAAGCCACTTTCCATCATTTACCAGCAGTCCTGGCTGAGCAGGGAGGTCCCAACAGATTGGAAATTGGCCAATGTGACGCCCATCTATAAGAAGTGTTGGAAGGATGATCCAGAAAATTACAGGCCTGTCAGCTTGACTTCGGTGCCTGGGAAGCTGATGGAGCAGCTCATCCTGAGTACCATCACACAACACATGTGGGACAACCAGATGATCAGGCCCAGTCAGCATGGGTTTATGAAAGGCAGGTCCTGCTTGACAAACCTGATCTCCTTCTACAACAGGGCAAGCTGCTCATTGGATGAGGGAAAGGCTGTGGATGTTGTCTACCTTGACTTTAGGAAGGCCTTTGACACCGTTTCCCACAGCATTCTCCTGGCAAAACTGGCTGCCCGAGGCTTGGATGATCACACGCTTTTCTGGGTAAAAAACTGGCTGGATGGCCGGGCCCAAAGAGTTGTGGTGAACGGAGTTGAATCTGGTTGGCGGCCGGTCACGAGTGGTGTCCCCTAGGGCTCGGTTTTGGGGCCACTCCTGTTTAACATCTTTATTGATGATCTCAACGAGGGGATCGAGTGCACCCTCAGTAAGTTTGCAGATGACACCAAGTTGGGTGGGAGTGTTGATCTGCTCGAGGGTAGGGAGGCTCTGCAGAGAGACCTGGACAGGCTGGAGCGATGGGCTAAGGCCAACTGTAGGAGTTTCAATAAGGCCAAATGCCGGGTGCTGCACTTGGGCCACAACAACCCCCAGCAGCGCTACAGGCTTGGGGAGGAGTGGCTGGAGAGCTGCCAGTCAGAGAGAGACCTGGGGGTGTTGATTGACAGCCGGCTGAACATGAGCCAGCAGTGTGCCCAGGTGGCCAAGAAGGCCAATGGCATCCTGGCTTGTATCAGAAGTAGCGTGGCCAGCAGGGACAGGGAAGTGATCTTACCCCTGTACTCGGCACTGGTGAGGCCACACCTCGATGACTGTGTTCAGTTTTGGGCCCCTCACTACAAAAAGGACATTGAATGACTCGAGCGTGTCCAGAGAAGGGCACTGAAGCTGGTGAAGGGTCTGGAGCACATGTTGTACGAGGAGTGGCTGAGGGAACTGGGGTTGTTTAGACTGGAGAAGAGGAGGCTGAGTGGAGACCTCATCACCCTCTACAGCTACCTGAAAGGAGGTTGCAGAGAGCTGGGAATGAGTCTCTTTAACCAAGTAACAAGCGTTAGGACAAGAGGTAATGGCCTCAAGTTGCACCAGGAAAGGTTTAGACTGGATATTAGGAAGCATTTCTTTGCAGAACGGGTTGTTAGGCGTTGCAATGGGCTGCCCAGGGCAGTGATGGAGTCCCCATCCCTGGAGGTGTTTACGAGTAGGGTCGACTTAGTGCTCAGGGATAGGGTTTAGTTGGGAACTGTTAATGTTGGATTGATGGTTGGACTGGGTGATCTTCAAGGTCCTTTCCAACCTAGATGATTCTGTGATTCTGAATGCACCCTCAGCAAGTTTGCAATCACCACCAAACTCAGTGGTGTGGTTGACAGGCCTGAGGGAATGGATGAATTCCAGAGGGACCTGGACAACCTCAAGAAGTGGGCCCGCGCAAAACTCATGAGGTTCAACAGGGCCAAGTGCAAGGTTCTGCACATGTGTTGGGGCAACCCCATGGTATCAATACAGGCTGGGGGCTGAAGGGATTGAGAGCAGCCCTGCAGAGAAAGACTTGGGGGTATTGTTGGATGAAAATCTGGACATGAGCCAGCAATGTGCGCTTGCAACCCAGGAAACCAACCGTATCCTGGGCTGCACCAAAACAAGTGTGACCAGTAGGCTGAGGGAGGTGATTCTCTCCCTCTACTCTGCTCTCGTGAGACCCCACCTGTGGAGTGCTGTGTCCAGCTCTGGAGTCCTCAGAACAAGAAAGACATGGACCTGTTGGAGTGGGTCCAGAGACAGCAACAAAAATGATCGGAGTTGGGGTTGTTCTGCCTGGAGAAGAGAAGGCTTTGGGGACATTTTCAATACTTAAAGAGGGCTTATAAGGAAGATGAGGACAGACATTTTAGTAGGACCTCTAGTGGTAGGACAAGGGGTAACGGTTTTAAACTAAAAGAGGGTAGATTCAGACTAGATATAAGGAAGAAATTTGTTATGATGACAGTGGTGAAATACTGGAACAGGATTCACAGAGAGGTGGTAGATGCCCCACCCCTGGAAACCTTCAAGGTCAGGTTGGATGGGGCTCTGAGTAACCTGATCTAGTTGAAGATGTCCCTGTTTACTGCAAGAGGGATGGACTAGATGACCTTTAAATGTCTCTTCCAACTCAAACCATTCTATGATTCTATGAAATACCAAGTTGCTGATTCTCAGAACTGCTACTAACCTGCAAACACAACATAAGGTCTACACAACAAAGGCAGGAACAGGATTCAACTCCTGTGACCAACATCCATTTGTCTTAACCTTTAAACTTTTGAACTACTTTTTTTCCTTTGTGGTTTGCAGCTTCATTCACTGACTATATTGTAGGTCTGGCAAGGCTTTGAACACCCTGTTCTGCAATATTCTTGTATCCAAGTTAGGATGTTATGGATGTAACAACTAACTAGCAGCTCTGCTGGAAAAGAGCTGGAGGTCCTGGTATACAGCAAGCTGAGCATGAGTCAGCTGTGTGCCCTGGTGACAAAGAAGGCCAACAGCATCCTGGTCTATACTAACACAAGCGCAATTTAAGGGAAGTGATTATCCTGCCTTATGCAGTGCGTGTTAGAGCACATATAGAGCACTACTGCATCCAGTTTTGGACAATCAGTACAAGAAATGTTGACAAACTGAAGCAAGTCAAGCCGAAAGCCACCAAGAGAGTCTCTATCTCCCTCAAATAGCCCTTCTTGGTAATCTCCTGGTAGGGCACTAATCAACCTTAGCAGCTCTGATCACCCTCATATGCCACCCTCCCCCACGGGCACAGGGGGCCCATTTAAGCCTTTGGCCCTTACCTAGAAGTGCTGGTCTCCAGCTACATCTGCCCATAGTCCCTACCAATGCTGACCTGTGGTCTGATTTTCCAGATTGATCTATAACCTGCCTGTAGTGGTTTGAGCTCAGAGGAAAACTGAGCACCACGCAGCCGCTCACTCCCCCCTTCCCACACAGTGCTGGGAAGGAGAAAATAAAACAAAAGGCTTGGGAATAGAGATAAAGACAAGGAGAGATGACTTACAGTCATGGGCAGAAGACAGACTTGTTAGGGGAATTAAAAAAGAACATTAATTTAATTCAGACACTAACAACAACAACACTTGACAGAGTAGGATAGTGAGAAGTATTACCACATCTTAAAACCACCCTCACCCCACTTCTCCCTTCCTCCTGGGTTCAGATTTGCTCCTGATATCTCTACCTCCTCACACCCAGTGGCTCAGGGTCAGGGAATGGGGGGTGTGGTCAGTCCTGCAGCTTCTTTCTCCTCAAGGGCGGAGAGGAACTCTTCACATTCTTCCACTACTCCAGCATGGTTCCCCTCTCACAGGGGACAGTCCTCCACAAACTTTCTCCACCATGAGTCCTGCCCATGGGACGTAGCTCTCCCCGCACCGTTCTGGTGTGGGTCACTCCCACATGTAATGCTCCCAGCACTAAACTACACCAGTGGGGGCTTCTTCTTCCCACAGACTCCTGGCCTTCTTTAGGTACAGTCACCTGCTCTGGTGCGGGGTCCTCCACAGGCCACAGGTCAACCACTGGTCCACCATGGACCTCCATAGGTGGCGGGGGGTGCGGCCCTTGCCTTCTCACTACAGAGGCTTTGCACCAGTGTACCTCCCCCCCTTTCCTCCTCCTTTCTTCCACTGAACTCAGTGTTCACATTGATGATCTCCTTGCAACTCCTCCCCCCAGGTTCCCCTTCTTAAATATATTATAGCAGAGGTGCAGCCACTATCATTAATTGTCTTGGCCTTGACCAGAGGTGGGTCTGACTTGGAGCTGGGGGAGCTCTGAGAAGCTTCTCACAAGGGGCCACCATTGCATCCCCCTCCCTGCTACCAAAAACCCCTGCCACACACACAAATCCAGCACACTGCGTCATCCTCATAGATTTATGAGATACCCTGGTTTTGGGGCCACCCTTTCTTCATGCCTGCCCCCCAGCAGCTGCCCTGCTCCTTTCCTGGGGTAGTGAGATGGCTGGTGAGGTCTCTGTCCTGAGAGCCCTGGGGTTCCCCTGGGCCTAGGGAGATACTGGCCCTTAGGAAACAGCTGGCCCTCACTGTGCTCTGGCACCTGGATTAGTTTCAATTACATTTTGAAGTGGCTAGTTCTCTGCACTCACAACTCAAAAGTTTAAATACAGGTGTCTGGGAAAAAGGCATCTAACCTTTTCACATGGTGACAAATACTTGTGGGGTTCACAGTTCTCCTAATTATTATAGATGGGGTTCAAGATAATAATGCTGCCATGTCTTGCTCAAACCAAGACAGAACAATAATGTGAGGCATTGATACTTAGAAATGTTTATTTGGGTAATGTATAGAAAGGTGTCAATGAAAATCTTAGATTATATACTCTATCTGAAGATCCATTTAGTCTTTCTCAGTAAGGAAACTCACCATAATGCAGCAAGATCAGTCTTGCTACATTCACTTTTTTCAAGGTTAGGCATGTTGTTGCATTTATAAATTATACAGAGACTCAGATGAAACAAACAGAATGTGTCTTTAAATGTGCTAGCCCAAATATCTAAAAGGATCATAACAAATCAGATCAAAACAGTATTTCCTACAGTTGAAAAAGGTTATTTTTAACTAAGTGCAAACACTGTTCCAGATATTCAATATAAAGTAGCCAAGCAATTTCTGTAGTTTTATATTTAACAGTAAGTGAGGAATGCTGATAAGCTACAGACATTTTATTCTCTGCACTTACATCAACAATTTTAGTGCAGTTTCTACTAAAATGGTATCAACATAGTCCTAGAATACCTATTAGAGCAGGGAAAAATCTTGCGTTTTACAAGAAACACTATTTATAATTACATATAATAGGAATAAAACAGAGATGAGGTTAACATTTATATAAAAAGTAAACTATTTTGATAAACTTTTCCTTTAAAATATCTTTTGCTGACTTTCATATTTAAATAACGATATTGAATCAAGTCAGAAGCTTGTCTTATCCTCTTTGGATTCTAGAGGGCACAATTGATTTACTGCAGCTGATTAGACAAGGGCAAAAAAGTAAAAACCACCAATCAATCTGTTACAGCTTTAACTGCAGGTGTTCAAAGCTGGAAGATGGATATCTGCCTGTTTTTCATTTAGTGTATATTGCTGCAAGCTGTGAAATTCACAGCGTTGGCTGTTGGATGTGCTCCCACTCCACCGATGTCGATACACATTGGCTTCAATATGCAGGGTATCAGTACTTTCCAGGAAAAGCTTGCCGCTAAGTGGAATAATGACTGTTGTTGCACAAAACTTGTTTGCAAATCCTACTGCTGGTTTCAGTGTGATTCACTGACCAATGTTCTCATGAAAAGGCGTGCATGTACTCACTCATCCTTAAAAGACTGTGTAGGCCTGCCAGGGGCTATCTACTAAATCTGCTACACAGTCATTGAATGTCCAGTGGCACAACATGTTAGATATGCCAGGAAGCACCAGATTAATTTCCAGGGCTATCAGCTAACCAACTTGCTATAACTTTACCAGTAGCATGTAGTAGTAGAAGAGTTTGTATTAAAAGCTGAGAAAGCTATTGATCCCCTTACTGTTTTGTTTGTTGTTTTTTTTTTCCCCCCTTAATTCATGTTCTGAGACAATCTACTCATTAATGTATGTATGCTTATTCACAGACCTGACTAGCTGGTGTTTCCAGTCAAGGATGTGTGAGCTCTTATATAGTTGGAAGAGACCCAAACTGTCTGGCAGTTTGTACCCAGTTATTATTGCTGTGCTGTGTAATACTTAAAAGACAATTTTAATTCTGAAATACAGTCTATTTCAAGAAGAGTAATGGTGTATAAAGTATCCCAGGGGACTGAGCTCCAGAAATCTAAAGCAGTTTCTGCTAAGATAAATTCCATTTTAGAGACCTTCTAAAGGAAATTACTGTGTCTGTCCATAAAAGCTTCAAAGCAAATAATGACAAAATTAACAATTTTTGCCTTGGGAACTCCAGTGTGGTCTCTTTCTAAATTCTCCTGCTCTGTAGTTTGCAATGACATGGTGTCCCTCCAGGTAATCTTACTAATAGGTACCAAAAAATATTGCCAGACAGGACAGTTCTGTTACAAAAAGACACAGGATTTTAATAAGATGTTTCTGACATCAGGGCAACAATAATACTTTAGCTCTTTCCTTGAGTTCTATCTAGGTAGCAAAACCAAAATTTGAAAATATGGGGCAACATATACCCCACTTAGAAAAAAACCTCTGAAGTATGGAAATGAGAAAGTGAGGAAAAGGTTTATAGAGGTTTTAATACTGAAATTACCCTTGGCACCAGGAAAGGGTAAAATAAGAGTAATTTAATTCCACAAAGCAGGTGTGTGCAACTTGTTTGTTAGGTCTAGCGAGAGATTAGAGGAAGAGTTACATCTATTGGTACACTAACTTTGAGAAACACCTCTCTTCATCATTCACCTATAAAGATCACTTAAAGATCACTTAACCAGCCGTGGTGCTGTGGATACCAATTTATACAAACTCTTAATGCTAAAAGCTTTCTCTTAAAGGAAGAACACCTAAGACATGTGTAATCTTATAAACTCTCCCTTCTGTTTCCTGTCTGCTTTCTTGGAGATTTTCAGGTTAATCAATATGTTGACCTTTATCTTTTGCTGCTGCTTACATTTTAAAAATACTATTGTCCTTCGCCATAGTAGGTACAATTGTAACCTGTTCAGATGGATTAAATCATCAACATGTTCTGAAAAACATGTCTCAAGGCAAAGGCTCAACTTCTAGAACATGGATTAACAAGTCCTGTCTTACAGATTTTTTTGTTTGTTTGCAGGATTTTATTTAGGCTTATAAGTTTTGCTCCCAGTGTAATCCTACCAACAGTTGTGTCAGCACAGCCTAGCGTAGTAGCATATTACAGCATGGGAGAAGGAATGTGCATTGTGGCAGAGAGGCAGAAATACCTTAAACTGGAATTTGTCCTCAAGGTGTATTTTTCTGATACACTGACAACTGCTTCATACAAATGTAAGCACAGTGAAGTCCATGATTTATTTAAGCATGTAAAGTAGCTTAGCATGTGCATTACATTACTGTCTCCTCCTTAGTGTATATGAGGCACTGACCAAATACGCTGAGAAAGAGGTGGATTTCCTATTGCGGGCTTGGAGGGATAGTATGATGCCACCAAAGATGTAATCTCAGTCTTCTGCTTCAGGAGTTGCACTCTTCAGTGGCAATAGTAGACTGAGGTATTGCCACACTCATCCCCTTTTCCTGACTGCTCATACCTAGCCTTGTGTGGCTGAGTTGTACTGGCCCAACTAGTTGTCTGGCTGTGATGTTTAACCAGATAGGGAACACATCTGGTTTAAAAAAACATAACAAGACTTACATAAAGAAATTACATATATTTTAAAATAATAGCAACTGTTTTTTAAGCTGGGTCATCTCCCTTTTCTACTTTGCAGAACAGTTGCATAAACACTTCTGGGGACAGAAGTGAGAGAATGGTGTGCTGAAGACCTGGGAGGGGAATACGTGGCAGTTGAAGGGTGGCAGCGGGAGCAACAGTGACTTAAGGTACTGTATCCAAAGATTTAACATCATGAATCTATAGTCCGAGAGAAAATATCAACAGAAAGCTCAATGTGCTTTTACTTAGGTAGACTAACGTATGGCTGTCACACTTTCTTCCAGTTGGAAAATTAATTTGCCTTAACACTGCTGAACTCTTTATAGGTGGCTTCTGTACCGTGTGATTCATAAACATTCATACCTTTTTCCAATACAGGTAAGTAAGCAGAGAGATATAAATTCCATGACTTTGAAGGAGAGACTTTTAGCTGAGATATTGTTATTCCTCAGGCTTAAGAGTCATAACTAGCTCTTCAGTCAGCAACAGAAGAGGAATCTGAAACAAATTTTCACAGCAGATTGTGATTTTTTTTTTTTTTTTACTAGTCAGGAGCATAATATTATGGATTAGCAATGCTTGCTCCATAGAGCTAGAGGTAAGAAAATAAAAACAGTATGTCAGTCTGTAATGCCATCTGATGTACAGGATAAAACCAGGGCTTGTCATATTAGGAATGGGGGCCCAGTGTTTGTTATACCTTTGCAAAAACTTTGTAATTCTTTTTTAAATTGGTCTAAGTGCTCAGGAACTTACCTATGGGACTCCTGTCCCCCCCCTTATCACTAGATGATGCAGTGCATCATTTAGATCTCACATTGAGATTACAGTGTGTCTGTTATAGTACTTGACCAGCGTATCTGTGACCACCTATTAGGTTGCAGCCTGACTCTAATTAATGATAACAGCAGTAAATTTATCATGGATTTAAACAGTCTAAGGAAATCAGAGATTTGAATGCTTGTCCTTAGTTTTGGATTATGAGTGGCTCCTCAATTACATGCTCGTTTTTTCTATTCAGGCATTAGCAAGGACCAGTAGCTCCTTTTAAGAATGAAACCATGACTTGAATTCCCTCACATCATTAAGAAGCTCAGTGGCAGATTCCAGGTTGCACACAGTGGAAAAACAAATTGTATATGTGCACATGTACAGAGAATCACAGTATCATCTAGGTTGGAAAAGACCTTGAAGATCATCCAGTCCAACCATTAACCTAACATTGACAGTTCTCAACCACACCATATCCCTAAGCGCTATGTCAGCCTGACTCTTAAACACCTCCAGGGATGGGGACTCCACCACTGCCCTGGGCAGCCCATTCCAACGCCTAACAACACGTTCTGCAAAGAAATGCTTCCTAATATCCAGTCTAAACCTTCCCTGCTGCAGTTTGAGGCCATTCCCTCTTGTCCTATCACTTATTACTTGGTTAAAGAGACTCATCCCCAGCTCTCTGTAACCTCCTTTCAGGTAGTTGTAGAGGGCGATGAGGTCTCCCCTCAGCCTCCTCTTCTCCAGTCTAAACAACCCCAGTTCCCTCAGCCGCTCCTCGTACAACATGTGCTCCAGACCCTTCACCAGCTTCAGTGCCCTTCTCTGGACACGCTCGAATCATTCAATGTCCTTTTTGTAGTGAGGGGCCCAAAACTGAACACAGTCATTGAGGTGCGGCCTCACCAGTGCCGAGTACAGCGGCAAGATCCCTTCCCTGTCCCTGCTGGCCATGCTACTTCTGATACAAGCCAGGATACCATTGGCCTTCTTGGCCACCTGGGCACACTGCTGGCTCATGGCTATCAATCAACACCCCCAGGTCCCTCTCTGACTGGCAGCTCTCCAGCCACTCCTCCCCAAGCCTGTAGCACTGCTGGGGGTTGTTGTGGCCCAAGTGCAGCACCCGGCATTTGGCCTTATTGAAACTCCTACAGTTGGCCTCAGCGCATCGCTCCAGCCTGTCCAGGTCTCTCTGCAGAGCCTCCCTACCCTCGAGCAGATCAACACTCTCACCCAACTTGGTGTCATCTGCAAACTTACTGAGGGTGCACTCGATCCCCTCGTCGAGATCATCAATAAAGATGTTAAACAGGAGTGGCCCCAAAACCGAGCCCTGGGGGACACCACTCGTGACCGGCCACCGACTGGATTTAACTCCATTCACCACAACTCTTTGGGCCCGGCCATCCAGCCAGTTTTTTACCCAGCAAAGTGTGTGATCATCCAAGCCTCGGGCAGCCAGTTTTGCCAGGAGAATGATGTGGGAAATAGTGTCAAAGGCCTTACTAAAGACAAGGTAAAAAACATCCACAGCCTTTCCCTCATCCAGTAAGGAGGTCGCCCTGTCATAGAAGGAGATCAGGTTTGCCAAGCAGGACCTGCCTTTCATAAACCCATGCTGACTGGGCCTGATCATCTGGTTGTCCCGCATGTGTTGTGTGATGGTACTCAGGATGAGCTGCTCCATCAGCTTCCCGGGCACCAAAGTCAAGCTGGCAGGCCTGTAATTTCCTGGATCATCCCTCCGACCTTTCTTATAGATGGGTGTCACATTGGCCAGTTTCCAATCTGTCGGGACCTCCCTGGCCAGCCAGGACTGCTGGTAAATGATGGAAAGCGGCTTGGCGAGCACCCCAGCCAGCTCCTTCAGCACCCTCGGGTGTATCTCATCCGGTCCCATAGACTTGTGTGTGTCTATGTGATGCAGTAGGTCACTGACTATCTCCTCCTGGAATGCAGGGGGGTCATTCTCCCAGTCTCTGTCTTCTGGCTCAGGAGGATGGATTCCCTCAGTACAACTACACTTGTTATTAAAGACTGAGGCAAAGAAGGCATTAAGCACCTCAGCCTTTGCCTCATCACTTGTTGCCATGTTTCCTCCTGCATCTAGCAGGGGATGGAGGCTCTCCCTGGTCTTTCTTTTGCTGCTGACACACTTATAGAAACATTTCTTGTTGTCCTTGATAGCTGAAGCCAGATTAATTTCCAGCTGGGCTCTAGACCTCCTGATTTCTGCCCTGCATAGCCTCACAGTGTTTTTGTCATCATTGTGAGTGGCTAGCCCCTTCTTCCAAAGGCCATAAACTCTCCTTTTCTCCCTGAGTTCCAGCCAAAGCTCCCTGTTCAGCAAGGGTGGTATTCTCTGTTGCCAGCTTCTCTTACACACCTGGGGACAGCCTGCTCCTGTGCCATTAAGACTTCCTTCTTAAAGGGCATCCAGCCTTCCTGGACCCCTATACCCTTCAGGACCGTCTCCCAAGGGATTCTGTCAAGCAGGTGCCCAAACAAGACAAAGTCAGCCCTTTGGAAGTCCAGGATGTCAGTTCTGCTGCCCCCTCTCCTGGCCTCTCTAAGAATAGAGAACTCTATACAATTTCATGGCCGCTGTGCCATAGTTGTCCTCCAACCGCCACATCCTCCACCAGTCCTTCTCTGTTCACAAAGAGGAGATCCAGCAGGGCACCTTCTCTGGTCAGTTCACTCTCCAGCTGTGTCAGGAAGTTATCTGCCACACATTCCAGGAATCTCCGGGACTGGTCCTGCTCTGCTGTGTTGTATTTCCAGCAGATGTCTGGGAAGTTAAAGTCTCCCACAAGAACAAGGGCAAGCGATCGTCAGATTTCTCCTGTCTGCCTATAGAATATTTCATCCACCTCTCTGTCCTGGGTGGGTGGCCTATAGTAGACTCCTACTACAACATCTGCCCTGTTGGCCTTCCCCCTGATTCTAACGCAAAGACACTCCACCCTGTGTTCACTACACTTGTGCTCGACATGTGCCTATTTTTATATCTATATACATATATATGGGTGTATATATATTTTTTTTTATATATATGGAAAGACTGGAAAATATGCTTCCTTTTATTAATCGCACCATCTTTCATTTAGGCAATTAGTCAAAGTGATGTGTACAGCGATAGAAAAGCAATGGCAGGTACTAGGATTTAGGAATGCATATCTGCACCACAGCTTATGATTGGGAAAACCCTGTCAGCTTATTCTAAGGAAATCTCCCGGCACTTTAAACAGAAAATGTATAGTTTTAAATAGCACAGCATAGATGTGAAAAGGCTCTGAAGGCAGCACTAGTCAGATCAGTGTTGTCATAGCAACAGACATTGAAATTCAGAATATGAAGTACAAAATGGGGATGGGAGAAAAAGAAGGGTAGAGAAGAGAAAAATAGCAAGTAATAATTTAAATCTGTAAAAACAATATGAAAATTAGACTTGTATAACCAAAGATAGAATAACTAAAATATTTTTACTCTGCATACTTTTATTTGCAATTTTTACCTTTCCCATACAATTTGAAAATGCTTTATAAATATTAACAATCTACACCTTCTAACATCCCTCAAGCAAGTATTGATGCTGCCATTTATACATAGAAATACTGTAGCAGAGAGAGCTTTGCATAAGTAGAGTGTCTATGGTAGAGGTGAAAAGAGAGTTCATCTGTTTGCTCAGCTTGTACTCATATGCTTTTTGTTTCATTGCTTTAACATGCTTGAGTTTAATGATGTTATTACCTAGACATGTAACAGAAGAACCAGAGTAATCTTCATAACAGTGGTAGTAACACTATTCTGATTCTGACACAAAAGCTCCAGTGCTTTAATACACATTTTATATACTTATTTAAACTTTGTACTCTATTTCTTTACAATAATAGTGATAGTAAATACAGAAAGAATGAGTAAAATGGTAAACTACATTTTTTTTCCCCAAATATATACAACAGTTTAAAAAAAGATACTCATTTGTGTCTAACTTGTCAAGGCACTGCAGCAAATCTGGCTCAACAGGGAAGAATCAATGTGCCCTTTTTGGGGATCAAGGAACCATATTGTTGGTCAAAAGCCTGAGATTACTGGGGAATTTTTTGTCAATTTATTATTTTTAGCCCTTACAGACATCTCTTTGCAACCTTTTATTCTGAATATACCTCTATAATACCTTCTTTGTATTACTGACTTATGTATAATAGAATTCTTTATTATATCCAGGAGATTTTTTTATGTTGGATTTTTCAGTGACTCCCATTTTACTTTAGTATTTTGAAGGAGTGATAATGAGGAAGTTCCCCTCTCTCTCTTTCCTACATTTATATTTCTCCTCCAGGAATGTAATTTAATTTAAAGTTGTTATCATTCTTGAAGTAATATAATGATACAGTATCTGTCCCCTAAAAATAACTTTAAGGTTCTTCAACATGAGTATCAGCAGTATAAAGCAGATAACTTGCATGTCACATCCAGGAATTTTAGGCAATGAGACATAAACAAAGAAATTAGATAAACGTAGAAGAGAAGCATTAAAAATTATGAAAATGTACTGTCTGAATTATAGATGGCAGTGTACCAGAAGAGTTGCAGCAAACAGAAAAAAATGAAAAGGATTCTTGAAACCTAGAGATCAAGCAAATAGGACAAGAGTTTTTACTATTTAAGGAGCAAATCCTCTGCTATGAACCTCTGGGTTCACAATGGTGGACAAATGATAAAAAGATTGAAAATTCTCTGGTAGTTGGGAAGCCAGCAGAAATTAAAGAATGGGCTTACAGAAGATGAATCATGTGAGAAGAGGAGACAGACCCAGGATACTAAACCAAATTTTTCAGGTATTTTTACTAGACAGCTGCTGTTGTTTCAGCTAGTCGAGCCATGAAGTACTCTGCCTGGTAGGTGTTGAGGGGTTGCACCACAGAACCTGGCATGTGTCTTGGGAGTTTCTTGGGAGCCAATTTTGCAATAAAATGCTTCGATGCCACCGTTGTCCAAACCAGCATGTTTAAAGTACTGATGCTCATCAGCTTTGGTTTAGCATGAAGCTATAAATTTAATGTGTAGGATTTAATATATAGGAGCAAAGGGGAGAGGCTGGAAGAAAGTATGTCCAGGGATTGACAGTACGTCCTGACAAAAAAGCATATTCAATTTCCTGATCCTTTTTGTCTCCTTTGGATACTTTTAGGACTCAGTATCTTCTGGAGTTAGTGGGCTCTGGGTCAAGTCAGGTAGGAATGGGGCAGAGGAAATCATGTATGGGGCTGAGTGGAGGAATGTGTGCAGAACTGGATGACTGGGGTAGGGAAGAGAGAAAAGGATTAGCATCTGCAGCATGGTAGAAATAAAGTTGTTAGTTTGGCTTTCAATTGCAAGTGCTAACATACTTTTAAAGCTTTTTATATTCAATTAATAATTGCACTTTCTAAATAAAATTAACAATTCGATTTTCAAAATAGTTTGCATATGCCTACGTTAGATTGACTAGAGTATAGGCCTAACTTTTTTCATCTTTATTTAACAAATCTCTAAAAGCTTATATAAAAGCTTTCGGAAAAAAAAAAAAAAATTACCACAAAAATGAACAAGGAATCCTTTAATCCTCAAAAGTCAAGGAAGTTCTTCAGTAAAGTTTAAAAAATTCTAATCAGAAAACTGAGGAGAGATTTTTCTACCCACATACTATTGTCTACCAGTTTTCATCATGTTCAAGGGTCTCAAGGCCAGCTAAATTACCAAACTATAGACATAATCATAAAAGATCTTCTTTAGGCATGGGGGCAGCTCAACTGACTAGACATCTGCCCAGTAAAATAGGTTATGTTTGAATATAGCTGAACCAAGACTGAATCAGGCCATTTGCACCTGCATTTGTCATAAAACCCTGTCACTGATGATTTCTTATACTGAATTATTTGCATCTAAATTAAGATTTTTATCCCAAATGTAACATTGTTGAAAGTATCCAAATGTAAATTACATCTCAAAAACCCACTTTCTACTACAATTAAATAGGTTTTTTGTAGTATTATGCAAACTTGCTTCTAACTGTATATAGGTCTTAACTTGCCTCAAGGTGCATATGGATGAGGTACAAAAGAATATAATACTTTCTCATTTGATAAACAGGTAAATAAAGGAAATTATTTCTGTAAGATGTTTTGGAAGAAAAAGGCATAAATGGCTTAAACAAAGGTAGAAAACTGCACACAGCAAAGTTTCACTAGTGCTTTTTAAACACTTTGTGGATTGGAATATGATTGCTCTGACCACATCCTGGTTTTCAGACTCCTTCCTAAATACCAGCAACTGGCAACCTCTTGAGAAAGGGTATTTGTCTGCAACTCTAATCTAACCTGTTATGGAATTCTTATGCCCTTCTGTATGTATGAAATGCATCAGACTTTGTTATTATTACTTAATTAAATTGAATTTTTAATTTGCAACACAATCTGTCACAAAAGATAATGTACAACACTTTAATATTCGTGAAGTTTCCCTAAACCTCTCAAATTAGTGTCACAATAATAGCTCTTGTTTCTTGTTTTCTTTTTTCTCCTTTTTCCCTCTTTTCCCCCTTCTTTTCCCTTTTCTTTTTTCTTCTTTTTTTCTGCTTGTCGTTACCTGTTCCTGACCCTGAGTTGACAAGATGAAACATCAGACTCCTTGTCTATCTGCCCATAAGATGTGATGTCCAGGAGTTATTTTCTCAGGATTTGACATGTTTTAGTCTCATACATTTTTTTTTTTTATGTTCGCATCTACATTTCCCTGATCAAGTAATAAACAGCACAGAAGTTATAGGAATACTTTAAAACGAGTGTACATTGTATCGCAGTGTTGTAATTACGTAAATATTCCTTACGTTATTACACCTTGAATCTAACCTTCTGTGACCATTCCCCACTAACCCTAAGGTATTTCTAGGCGTGTCTTTTAAACGGAGAAGTTGCGAGGAAAACCGTTGCTGGGAGACGGACGCAGCGCGCGCTGGAGGCGGAGCGGGGCGAGGCAGCCCCGCCCCCCCGGAGCGGCACGGCTCCCTTCCAATCGCGCCGTCCCTCCGCGCCGGGAGGCGGCAGCGGCAGCGCGCGTGCCCTCGCTGAGTGGTCGCCAGCTGCAGCGCGTCACCAGGAGGCGGGGAGAGCTCGGATTGGCTGGGAGGGAGCGGGGACCCTGGCGCTGACTGGCCCGCGCCGGTCACGTGGCGCTAGCGGGGCCGTGACGCCCGCAGTGGCGGAGGGGGCTCGGCTTGTCAGGTAGGTGGGTACCGTGTGCGGCGCGGCCGTGCGGCCGCCCGCGTCCGCGCCCCGGGAGCGGCCCCCGGGCCGGGAGGTGGCCGGCCCCACCTCTTGCCGTGTCCTGCGCGCCCGCTCGCCCGCCCGCCCAGCGGGCAGCCAGTGCAGGGGGGACGGGTAGGCCCCGCGCGGGGATTTACCTGCGGGCAGGCGGGGCGGGGCGGGCACCGGCGCCACTCGCGTTTTCTTCCGAGGGGCGGCGGCATCCGGCCGCCTCCCGCGGCGGTGGCGCAGGGAGACGTCAGGGGCGCCTGTCGCCCGGCGGCGGCTCCGCCCCGGCGGGGCAGGCAGCGCGGCGGGTGCGGATCCCCGCCCTTGGGGCTGCCGTCGGGCCAGGGGCGCGGGGCCGGTCCCCGGGCTGACCGTGGTCCGGGCTAGAGGGCGAGGGGAGCCAAAGGGCTGACTCGGTCCGGTTCCTGCGGCGCCAGTTCCCGCCAGTGCCCGGCATGTCAGTTCCCCTTCTGTGCTCCGGCTGCGCCACGGCACCCCGGCTGGTCTGTAACCGCTGCGAATAACGGGAGGATGTGCCAGCCAGCGCTTGAAACTCTGTGATGTGTCCCTCGCCCCGCGCCCGACTCCCATACGTGGAAAGCCCCTACTTCTAGTTTCTTTTCTCCTCTCCCCTCCAGTGACAACGCTGTACAAGTTAGCAACTTTCTTAACTTATACATTTGATTTAGAGCCTATGTAGATAGGACCTTCTTAGTTCTACTGCCCTGGCTTTTTTCATGTATCTTTTTATGCTTTTTTCATATGCCTTTTTATGCTTTAGTATCTGGAGGGGTGCTAAATGTTCACATATTTGGTATTTGAGAACAAAATATATAGAAGGGCATTAAACATCCCTTTTCATGTTGGAGTATGTTTCTATTTTGTTTGAATTTACACGAGTGTACACCCTTGGAAGTGACACATTCTATGTAAACACCTAGGACTTTGTTATACTTTCAAACAAGCCAACTCATCTCCTGTGAGGAAGGAGCAGTGGGTTCCAAGTAGTTGATGTAACTTTTCCCCACTTTGCAACAAACCTGCACAAAGTGACTTCGATGCTCTGCTGTATTTTAATGCAGCTTCATTTAACAAGTCGGATTGTAAGAAAAACCTGAGTGGCATCTGAAACTTTTTGATCAGAAGAATTGGCTGGGTATTATTTTTAGGTAATTGTACCTACTAATTATAATAAATAGATGACTGATACAGTATATTACACATGTGCTAGTCTTTGGAAGACTCAAGGAAGTGGGGCATTCATACTTCTAATCTGCTCACAGTCAAACTAAATTGCAAGTGATGGACATATGTGTTGTTACAGTAATGATTATTGTTGGTGAGAAAAAGGTATGTTCTCTCCTTTTACAAATTTCTTATTAATATGTGGAAGCAAATTGTCAGTACTGTTACAGCTTTAAAATAACATGAAATGTTAACCCCAGAAGAATTGAGCTTTGGGTAGATTTCTTTGAAGGAGAAGGTCAAGTCTTGGATGTACAAGGTTACTTTTTAGCTGTGGAAAAGCTCTGTTAACTATCACCAAGATCCTTTTGTGCTTTCCTACAACTATAACTTCATGTCACAACTGAGTCTATCAAAGGAGGGTTCTTCCTGAGTTGGTATTTGGATTGCCAGTCTATAAAGTGATCATGTAGAAATCATTCTGAGGAGGCATTTGAAAGTAAAGACAGACTGAAGAAGAGGTGGAAGGGTTTTAAAGTAGAGTGATACACAGGATGATAAAATGGGTCTTTGTGAAGAGAGCTAGAGAGGTAACATAAAGAGGTTTAACACGGGGAAGCAAGGTTCAGCTACGTGGGGTTGCACTGCAGTTAGGTAACATAGGATATATTTCCGTACTTAAGAATGTCCAGAGTTCAGTTTAGTTCTTCACGCAATGGAGAGAAGAGGTGCTTTGGTGATACGAAGTAGGCTTATGCCAGACGCGAGTCCAGGGCCGGCGCCTGGCCGTCTGTTCCTTGTCCATGCGGAGACCCCATCTTCCTGGCCCGGCTTGCCCTCTCCGCTTGCTGCCGCGTCCCGATCTGCTTTCAGCTGGGAAGCGGCAGGGTGAAGGAAGGTATGTTGCCATGTCAGCCTGAAGGCGGAGAAAGCTGGCAGCAAGCCCGGAGTTGCTCCATACAAGGGGATGGGCTAGCAGCATGAGGTCATCCCTTCACAGGGAGGATTTTTTTTGCAGTGTGTGGGAAGTGGGTCTAGGAAAAGGAAAGGGGGTTCTTTTGCTTGAGGGGGGAGGAAAAGCAGCAAGAGAAGAGAGGAAAGCCTAAGTTCATTCCAGCAGGAAGTAAATTGCGTATATGCTCCCATTTTAAGATAAAACTGTCCACTTAGTACTGTCTTAATTAGTGTTGATGTATTTGCCTTATAAAAATGGATTTTGAAAACTTAGTGGCGAGGTTTAATATACAGTAGTCTTGGAATTGTTGAGTATTCATTTTATTAGGGAGTTAAAGGGTTTAAAATATTGAGCTAATAAGCAGCAAGTTTCTGCTGTATAACATTTGCGTTAGGTAACTGTAGCATTTCTTCAGGAAGATTTATTTTGGAAACTTAGTAGTAGTGGATCAGTGGAATTTGTTGCTTTGTTTCAGGGGTTTAAAGGAAGATAGTTACCTTTCTTTTTAATAGCTACATATGTGGTCGTGTACAGTGCATAGGAAGTTTTGGAAGTGGTTCCTGAAAAGGGTGTGTCCAAAATGGCTTTTCTTGTGCTTGTTGGGTTGTTTTTTTTTTTTTTCTTTTAGGACAACTTCATGGGATGGAGGATTTTGTAGCATGAAATCATATTTGAGAGCATGACTGTAATCTTTTCTAATTCTTCCTGCAAGTTTAAAGGCAGAGTTCAGGTTGGTTTTGAGTGTAATGAGTCTGAAGTAATAGGGATTTTTTCAGTCCTGTGTGTTTCCCTGATGATGATAAAAATAAATTCCTAATAAATTGAGATTTACTGCTGTTATTAATCTGAGTGAATTGTACTTTATAACATCATTCTACTTTGGATCTCAGATTACCATTTGCTCTGTTAGTCACCAGCTTCCTTTTCATTGCTGCCTTTCTACACTAGAGGGAAAATGCCAAACTTGATCTTGCTACTAACCTGCTCACGACACACAGATGAGTGTCCTAGAAGTGTGTAGAGACAACTCTCCATACTCGTAACTGCACTGTTCAGTGACTTGTTTTCTGTCCAGTTGTACAGGTCTGTCAGAATTCCTGATCTTTACGATGTATTAGTCGGCTTGTTAGAACACAGCTCTGGCTGCTTAATCTTGTCTATGTTATGAACTCAAGGTACAAACCTTGAGCAACGAGGGTATTTCGCTAGGCTTTGTGATATAGTTGCTCTTACTTTCTGCTGGGGGGAGAGTTACTACTTGGGCCAAATCTTGCCCTTATGTTGTTGATAGGGTGAATGTGGACTTGGGCAGCAGTAGTTGCATACTATGAGATGTTTCTCTGATACAGCTCTCTGTTAAGATGATCACATGAAACTTTCAACTGTTAAGGGAGAAATAAAAACATTGCATGTCTACTCTTAATCTGCCCTCTGGGTATGCTTTACAATATTGTTTGCACAATACTGTAGTCCATTTGGAACCCTGTCTTATTAAGTGCTGGTAATGAAAATACATAATGAAAATAACTACTTAATAGTTTATTATGTATTAAGCATTTTTCTATATGGTATTCAAATCTTGGTGTGAAGACTGTCCTTTTGCAAGCTCTCTTGTAATTGTCATCATTTGATCTTAGAGTCTCACAACCTTTTTTTCATAGTATTGTTTTGGAAGCTATTTATTTTATCATGAGGAGCTGAGACATTAAGAAATCAAGCTTAAGCATCAAAATAAAATACCGTATTTAAGACCTAATAAAAAATCAATTACCTTTTAAGTAGGGGCGACCTGTGAAAAGTTTGTGAATTGTTGCATATTATGCAGAAATAGAATTCAGAATAGCAATAAAGTACATTAATCATGAGCGTTTTGTTCCCTGAGGTTGCCTGTTTAGAAACTGGGAGACATACAATGACAGCAATGAGTGTGACAGAGTTGTGACAATGAGCCCTCTGACAGAATGCTGAACCATCCCCAGAGCACTCCATCCTCTGTAATAAATGAGTCAGGCATTTATGGACTAAAGCACTGTGGAAGTAATTACATGATCACCTAATGTATATTCCAAAGAGTGGCATTTAGGTTTTCATCCTCAATTTGTGAATCTCTTATTGTCAGCTTTGCTGTTTTTCTCTAGCTCTGTTTATGCCCAACTTTTTGCTTTAGAAAAATTGGAAATTCTTATTCCATACATTGATAGCATATGGTAATTTACAGAATTCATCATGACGTTTATAATGCTTGCTGTTTGAACTGAGAATGGCAGAATGTGGTTTTTTTTCGGTACAAAACAGACTGGAGTGGGAAAGGGCATAGATTTAATGGTTATTTAATAAAGGCAGGAGTAATTTTATTGAATGTTTGGTGCTGTAATACTCAGACAACTAACATTAATAATGTCTCAGCTGGTGGAGGTTGTTAGCTTCTGGGCTAGTAAATCATGAAATTCACCCTTGGTAAACAAATAAGAGTAGAGTCTTAGGATAAACCTTGAATGTCTAAAGCTTGTCCTGTATGCTGTTAAATTGTCTTAAGTTTTTAAAAATCTGTTTAGTGTGGTGTACTGCCACTGTGTCTGTTAAAATACTGCTTTTGTGAATTATGTTAAAGCTTTCTTTAATGTTTTGGGTTTCTTTCAGATAGCATCTGACTTCCTAGTTGTGGCTTCTGCTTTGAAATGTTCATGAATGTAAAATGGTACCCCACAGTATCTGTATCCCAAGCAAGTTTCAAGAATTCCAGATAAGGGGTGCAGATAAGTGAAGTGGCTAAGTTTTAAAATATGACAGCTGAAACATTGTAAATAATGGTATTTTAAAACAATTGTGCTATCCCTTCTGCAAAATGTTGTGAGAATTGCTTTTGTAGCCAATTTTAAGGAAATTTGTACAACTTTGGAGAACCTTTTTACTGATTGAAAGTTATAAAGCATGGAATCAGAAAAACACACACTTGTTTATTGTTGGTATGATTATATTTGTTGTATGTTGATGCTGTGAATGGTATCTTTTCTCCCAAGGAGAATATATTTTCCGTAATTTCCATAAGATGGTTCTTTACTAGTTCAGCAGATGTGATAACTGAAGTTCACCAGATAAAAGGAGGTGCCTGATTCACCAAATACAGAAAAATGTTAGCAGTTGAAGTGCACAGCCAAAAAAGCAGAGAGTTGTAAAGAGTTAAAGGTCTGTAAGGAAGATAGAGGAAAGCCTTTAATACCAAGTTCTGCCTTTTGGATTAGGTGAATATTGAAATTGGAGTGGGAAATCTCTCATCGGTAAATATGTAAAGTAAATTTGAAGCTACTATTTTAACAAATTTAATTGGCTTCTAGATCAAGTTATCTAAATGATTCTTTTTTTATATGAGGAGGTAATTACATCTTTATTGAGGTCAAAATCTCAGTTTGATTCAATCCTTGTCTTCCTCCATGGCCTCTTAGTTTTGTGTGCTGCATGCTTTCTAACTCTGTTCTCCTGGGACCAGCTGGTACCCTCTGAAAGGAAACCTGCCCACAACTGACGGGGATTGTTTCCTCCAGGCTCTGCTCCAGCCACAGTATGGATACATACTGCAGCAGATTTGTGTCCTATGCAGACCAGTCTTCCAGAGGCATCCTATCCCTGTATGCCTTGTGTCCTCAAACTTAAGGCTTCTTGTTTCCATAAAGTGTGTCCCCTGTGTATCATGCTGCTGAAACATCATTCTGATGGGCTGTGACATGGTGATCTCTTGAGCTCTAGTATTTCATCACCAAAGCCCCCCCAGCCAGACTTGGGGAGCCCAGTGAAGATGCAGGGATTTGCAGTATGGATATGGTTAGTCTGCTTTCAGTGGGTGGGAGCTGCCACTTCCAAAGCAGTGATTAAGCAGGTGGTTGTTAACATTTGACTATTATTATAGTGTGGCTTGTGTGCCTCTACAGAATTTTTCTCAGATTAAACTGGGATTTCAGGTTTAAAGATGCAGTCAGTCAAATTCACTTCAACTGTCTCAGAGTACAGTAAGGCAAGAATTCTGCAGGACCTAAATAACCCTTGCCTACAATACAAACTTTATTATCATCCCTAAATTTTTTTTTTCTGAAGAGTATCCATGAATGGTGCTGCAACCTGAAGAACATTGGCCTCGTAAATGAGAAGTTAACTGCTTGGTACCATTTCTGGAAAGAATACTTCCTATAGGCAGAGTGAAAGATTGGGGATAAAAAATAATATGTTGCAATAAAGATCAGTTAGGCTGAATCTTATGTATGCAAATAACTCCACGTGAAGAATCCAAAAATACATTTTTTTTTTTGCTCATGTGTACTTCAGTGCCATTTTGCCAGACACCTGAGAGGCTAAACATCCACAGCTTCTAACTGTTTGTTATAATCTCCATTAACTAAAGCTTGATCAATTTATACATTTTCAAATGAGAATAATACCCTTCAGAAGGAGTGTTCTTTGTAAGTGGGAAGGCTGATGATAGATCTAAAAAATTAAGGTAGGTTTCTGTATCTTGAAAAGTTAGCTCTGGTATATGTTTGTAAAATGTATGTATTAAAATTTATTATGCACTTCAAGTATTTAAGAAGGTGCAAATGCGTAGTTCAGTAATCTGTCTTTCTGTGACTCTACCTTCATAGTGAGAGTAACTGTATCCCGTTTAAGAGAGTTACCTCAGTATCTTTTAGGAGATGAAGCGTGCAAAGGAAAGGTCATTCAGCCTGAGAAACAGCAAACAAAGACTTGAGGTAACACCTTTCACTGAAGCACAGGGTATGTTCTGTTTCCCACAATGAAACATTCTGGAATATCAGCTGTTGGGAAGGGACAGGACTCTCTTCCTCCTGGACCTGTGTTCCTTGTGAGCTGGTTTTCTGTACAGAATCCTGTGTAATCGAACTACGTGAAATGTGATACAATGGTGCCAAGGAAATTAAGTGAACTCAAGAAGACTGAATGAACAGTGAGTTAACTAGGTAGGGTTTAATGAACCAGAAGGATATAATTAGTTTAGTGAAGAAGGAAAGAAGAAGCAACACCCTGATTCTTCTTTGAATTTCTTTTCAGAGCTGTAAATACTTGGAAATAGATTATGTTTCTCCTGAGGAGACCAGTATAGTCATATATTACAGCCTAAAGGCAGATTTTTAATCTTACTGTTTGGCTGCAGCTAGAAATTCTGGCTGATGTTGGGCCATAGAAAGAAATTAAACTGCCTCTAGACTTTTAGAAGTGTTTCACATCCTGTGGATTTCTGTTTGTCTATGGCTGTCCTTAGAATTCAAGAGGTAATACAGTGCTCCTGGAAGAAGCTCCTAGTAGTATTCTGGATTTCTAAATTGGAATGGTCACAGTCAGTAGCTAGAAGAGTTTTGGGACCCAAAACCTTTCCAAGGAGTAGTATGTGGTGTTTTATGATGATGAGAGACCCTCAGTACTGTGTCAGTATTCTCTCCTCTGTCTTCCCCAAAGAGATACTTCAGTAGGTGGCCTTGGGATTGAGTGTTTGCACCTGGATTTTTTTTTTTTTTTGGGGGGGGGTGTGTGTGTGTGTGTGTGTTCATTATGACTTGCCATGCATTTATCTCAAGGCAGATGGATATCAAGATATTAAATGTTACCTTCAGAGGTTTGGGGTTTTTTCCAACTAAGGAAGACTGCTTCCTACCTTTGAACTGGAGATGTTGGCATCTAATTGAATGAAAGAAATCAGTGAGGATGTAAGTGTGCACAGACTAACTCATTAGTCAACAAGATTACTACAGCTACTTTTTAATTTCAGTGTTGACTCTTGCTGCCACTTTTCCTAGCAGTTGTTTCTGTCTTCACTGTTCACCTAAACCAAGAAATCTCTTGAAAATGCAATACTTTGTCTTGTTGCTCGTTTGTTCAAAAGTTCTTTAATGCACTATATAATATACACTTTAAGCAAACCTGAGTCACTGATATGTGTATTTAGTTTTTTTCAATTTGTGGCCAATTTTCAGTCATTTTAGCATTACATATTTTTTTTTTTGTAATTCTAGAATAGTCCTGTCCTTTAGCCAGTAGAACTTTTAACAGCGTTGGAGATACCGGAGCACAAGTGCCTGCCACATGAGAATTATTTTTATCAGCCTCATTCTGCTCAATCCATTTTTATGTTAAGATCTACTGTGGAGACAAATGTTGCAACACAGCAGAATTGAGAGTTCAGTGAAAATTCTTTGGCCAGGTATTCTCTATTGAGGACGTGCTTTTCTTTGGCTTTCCTTGCAGACTGGAACTTAATTTAAGGAAAGTTTAATTCCTGGAAAAATACAGGAAGGAAAGCTTTCTTCTAAGCACGTGGAAGGTAACAAGAAACTAGGTGAATTTACCCTTTGAAAGCAAGATGTGTGTTTGTCTGCTATTTTGTATGCGGCACTGCCTTTTTCAGAGATAACAAGAACACAGCACTGAGTCTTGAGGCACAGTGACAGTGTGACTTGTGGTAGCCAGTCTAGCTCTGCTCTGTAGCACAGCCTTCTCTGCTACAGATCAGGGCTCTGCTACCCTGTAGCTACCTTCACGTTCTTTTACTTTTCTCCTGGTGAGATTCAGTCTCCAGCACCTGCCTTGCTATTTACCTGTGACTGGGAGGTAGGAACTTCTACAGGATGGAAGCAAAACTGGTTGAGTAACTGCATCTAAGGAACACTTACCACATGGTTTACTACCAAGTGCAGATCTTCCCATTGCACATTTTTTACAGGATGCCTGAGACAATAAAATAAAGGGCATACTGAGGAAGCTTTCAGGCCATGTGGAGCTGAGAACCACTGCAGGTGTGGTGGAGAATGAGATTACTATTTGGAATAATCTTGGCAAATGGAAGACATCATCTGGAACAAAGCAGGGTGTCAGTGAGCACAAAAGCAACATACTGTCTGTAGACTGGACTGAATGGGAACGTGATGGAGGAAGAAACAGGGTAAGGTGTAGTTCTATGGAAAGGGACCTGGAATTTTTGGATCACAAACTAAGAAGGACACAGTATCATGCTGTTGGGAAGAGGTTAAAGCATTCGGGCAGGAGCTCAAAAGTAATTTGGAGTAATCTCTCTGTTCTTCTCACATTGGTGGGTCCTACAGTTCCCCACTGTTTTAGGTTCTGAACTTTAAGTGAGTTGGGGACCAACTGGAGTGTGTTAAGAGGATAACAGTGGTCTAGAGAATTATTTCAAATGAAAGATTTAAAGAATTAGAATAGGTTGATCAAAGAATAGGATATTCACGTTGCAAAGAAAAAGGTAGTCTCTTCTCTATTCCTTGGTCATGCCAAGGGGAAGGTGAGATTTGGTCATTGAGAAATTTTTTCCATGTGCTAAGGGCAAAGGAATGCTAGATCAGAGAGAAGACCGAGTCTTGGCAAAAATTTTTATGCCATAGGTAAGCATATGGGGTTCTTTGGTGGAAGGGAAAATAATTAGATAGTGTCTTTAGATCATAGGCCTTACACCTACATGAGTGTAAGTGACTTACTTCAATCATCTCTGTTACTACCATTTGTATGTGTGAAAAGAATTCCAACAGGTAAATGAAAACTGTATATCCAAAAAAGGAAGTGTATCTTGTAATTCTAGGCAGAGGGTCTGAGGGTTGTTTTCTGGGCTTTTATCTGGTTTAGTTTTTGCTTGGTTTTTTGTTTTTGTAGTATTGGCAAGTGTAAGTCCTATTCTTTCATAAGCTTACTGCTTCTTATTTGCATGTATTTTTAATAAGATCACAGCTGCGACAGCTGCTAGGGAAAACTGTTCTTCACACAGCTGCAGGGGTAAGAGTGAGAGTGAGATGTATGTATGTGATCAAGTGAAGTCACGTAGCTCAGTACTTGCTACTGTCAGGTAGGAAGGGACTGTTGGCACAAACGTAGAATAATAGTTCCCACCCTGCTTCTGCAGTTTAGAGACACCTTGAGATGGAAGTTCTGTTGTTCAACAGATCTGGTTTTTTTCCATGAATTTTTATAATAATTTTTGAACCTGTTTGTTTCTTGGTCTCAAAAATGTCTTTAGCCATTGAATTCTCTCAGTTATTTACTAGGCAAAGAAGTACTTAGGAGCAACTTTTTAAAATTTTGTTTGATGTTGCCATGTTCTTCTGGGAAACACTTCAGACATCTGACATACCATGTCACTTTGTACTATCATGATTATTTTTTTTTGTACTTTGATCTGGCAGCCCATCATACTTAACTATTTTGTGAGCTAAAAAATTCTCTCTACTTTCTTGTGCAGAAGCTGCTCCATACTCTGATCAGTATTACCTATACTTTTTTTGTGCTTTACGTTCTTCATGAGATAGAATAATTTGAAGGTATAGGAACACCACAAATGTATCAGCAGTGTAAGAATATGTTATGTTCTCTCTTTCTTTCATTAAAAAAAGATCTGATATTCTGGATGGCTCCTAACCTGACCACTTCAAAGCACTAAACAAAAGTTTTTGAAGATACATGTTCAGAGACTACCAGACCTTTTTTCTGGTAGTGGCATTAAATAATGTAGAGTTCTCTCTCCCAGTCTGTTACATTGCATTTACTAATATGTGACTTCATCTGTTTTATGCTTGTTGCTCAGTATTCTGGGGTTCTTCTGCAAATTTTTTAATGATGTGTCAGTTTGGGTTGCTTATAATAATTTTGTATAATTTGCAAATTTAAACACAGATGATATCTGAAATGATAGATATGCCCAAGTCCTGGCACAGATTCTCATGAGACTTCTGTCTCCCCTGTGAATCTTTATCTCTTAAATCTTACCCAGCAAGGTCCTCAATTTTGTAACGGCTTCCTATGAGATATATCAGGGGAAACTTTTTAGAAGTCTTGTTCACTACTGGTTCCAACAGTATCCACACTATCCTTGATTCTTTCAAAGAACTCATGAAGTTGTGAAGCATGACTTTTCTCTACAAAAGCTGTGCTGTTTTTTTTCTCCCTATTGTTTCAGGCTACAAGTTCTTCTGTATGGTTTTAACCACCTTCCCCAGTATGGAAGTCAGGCTGTCTTTGTTGTGCTTCTCCTGATTACCTTGTCAAGATTGGAAAAAAATTGATATATTTTCCACTTTCCAGACCTCTTTACTTAGGTCACCTTAAGCCTAAATTTTTGCAGAATTAATAGTTTGACAATTTCATATTTGATGCTTTAACACTTCAGCTGAATAGTATCTGGCTCTGGTGAATTCTTACTATTAATTTGATACTTTTAAATGCTCCTCTGATGCTTCATTTTGAGACAATACGTTATATATCTCCAGTCTAAAGAGGATCTGGTGTGGGACTGGCTTTGGCTGGCTTGGCAGTAATTTCAGAAAACAGATCATCTAGGTTTTCTTCTCTATCTTATTTTAATTTTTTCTTTTATGTCTTCATTATCTAGTAGTTTATTGCATTGAGGTAGCAAGCTGTCTGTAACTCAGATTCTGCTATGTTTGATCTCAGAAATAGCAATGAGAATTTTGTAACATTTTATTTCTCTCTTACAGATGGCTGTGTAGTTCACTGGCAAACTTTTATTATACTTCCATGTACTAGCTAGTGTAAGTCTATCAATTAGACCGGTGTTGGACTTGTATTACCAGTTTTAAATTCTACTAATGACCGGTGTGCAGATGAAAATATGTACGTAGATAAAAAGTCAGTAGTAATTGGAATTCTGAAGAAAAGTTTGGTTTGCATTTTATTTTTATATTGACAAACAAAATTCTCCATCATAACACATGTGATAGATTATTTCTTTTAAAAAAAAGGTGTGCTTTTTGTCTGTGTGCAGAGAGCAGAAGATACAGTTTGTCTGTGTTTAAGTGGCTCCAATATGTTGTTTCATTTAATAAAGGGAATTTTCATAAGGAGTTCATCTTACCACATGCAATTCTTTAACATCGGCTTGAAATCTGAATGTGCCCAGGTGCTGGTGGTAGCATGTGTTTTACTTTCATGAGTCCTATTTGAACCAGGAAAAGGGTTAAAAATGTGTTCCTGTTCAGTGATATTCTGGTGTTCCCAGCTGGTTTGTATTTGTGATGGGAGGATTGGAGCCAAATTTACTATAATGTTTTGCTTTTGTTTTTTTTTTTTTTTTTTTGCTGGTGAAGACTTTCTCTTGGGCTTTGCAACTTTGCCACAAGTATTTTTGTATCTATTATTAAGAATGTGGTGTGTTTGTTCTTCTCCTTTCATATCTGCTTGCATAGCTGCTCTTTCTTTGCAGTGACTGAATGTTAGCATCACTTACAGTCTTTTCTATTTTTCATCATGGAGAATGGAAGTTTTATATTAGGCAGCACGTTCTAGAATGTCACTAAATAACCAGAAAGGAATTCTAAATAATGTCTGCTTGAATATGAACTAAAACTATTTCTTTCTAAGATTTTGTAAATGTGTCCATGATTAGTGCTTTGTTTTAAATAGTGGAGATCTTGAAAACACTTCTCTTTTACGCTTACACACTATGTCTGTCAGTTTTGCTTAATGTGTCTTTTCTAACAAGGGCATTGCTAAACTAATATTGAATTGATATTGAATTGCTAAACTAATATTGAATCTAAGATTTAACTTTAGATGAGACATTCTGGTATGAGATTGTGAGTGAACATTTAATGTTGATCCAGATGTAGCTTATGTAGTATACCTTGCACTTGTAAGCTATACGCAAAACCTGTTTCTTGTTATTTTTTATATTTTATATACTTCTTTCTTAATATAAAACCTGAAAGATCCAGCTTTCTGTTGCAGTTTGCTACACCTAGACTGCAGTCCAGAATTAACGGTTTGAAATTGTAGTGCTGCAGCCATCTTAACTTTCTGACCGCATACTATTCTAGACATTGAAGTAATTAGTCATGTAAGAAATCTCTGTGTCTTGATTGGTCCCTTTCTCATGTTCCCACTTGTTTTCTTACAGTCTAGTGAGAATGCTGCTACTAAGTTTGTCTTTCATATAATGAATTTTGGTCTTGCATGCTTTTGTTTTCCCTCTTAATGGGTTTCCTTTTTGTTTTATCAAGGGCAAAGTTCAGAAACAAATGAAATTATCTAATTTTCCAGCTACAGTACACTGTATCATAAGAAATTCCAAGAACTTAAAATCTTTGGCTACATGTGTAGAGACAAAATTATTCCTTCCCTCAAAATTGTGTGTATGAAGTGATAGCATACTACTTACTTGCAGTCTTTTGAGTAGTCTGCTCTTTTGGTTTTCTTGAACTCTGTCTCTTTTTTAAAAAAATCTGCCTTCTGGTAATAATCTGAAAATGCAAAGCAACTTACTTAAGTTTTGCAATGTATTTTAAAATGCTGAAATAATAATAAAAAAGTTTGATCTGTTTCTCTTTCACAGACATCCCAGAAAAAACAAGTGTATTACAGGAAGTGAAAATCAGAAGTAGTAGCTGCTGACATAAAGAGAGGTGCACTAAGGATAATTTCTTGTGCAAAATTTGTTAAGGTACGTAAACTGTGTTTTGCAGAAAAGACTTCCCGAAAATAAGCAGCTTAATTTGCCTTGAGTGGACTAATATTTCAGACTAGTTTTAAAATGATCAGGATAGCTTTAGATTACCACTTCGGATGTTTATTGGTGGCAATACCTCTATGGAAGCATTAATTCAGCTAATTCATCTTCCATACCATGCATATCCATATGCAGATAATGTTCTGAATATGTGGTTAGTGTAAACAAATGGTAGGTTAAGCATGTGTTTTATGTTTCATGGCCTTGTATGTTCCAGGAGTAGATCCTACAATAACAGAAATGTCAATTGCTTAACAGTCTAATTTTTATTTAAGATGTGGATGGAGGGATAAGAATGATTTATTTCATTGTTTTAATGGAATATAACTACTATAAGCCTCACATTCAGAAACTGAGATGGAGTGTCTAACAAATTGATCACCTGCTATAAAATTGCTTTTAAATCAGTACAGAAGCCTTGTATTTGAGGATTTATCTCCTGAATCCAAGTCTTCTTCCTTTTCTGATTTTGCAATATTCTTAATGTCTCTAGAAAGGGTCTGCAAAATGTAAGCCATGCTAAGTGATTTGGAGCCCATGCAGATTTAGGAGCAAGGGAGTTGACAGATCAAGAGTGAGTGGGATGCTCTATGCCTACTGTGCACCTTCCATATTCTTCCTTCTGGAGGGGCCGGATGTGTGCTGTGCTTACCTGTTCTGAATTTATCTGGGGGCCAGACGTGCTTCTGGTTTGTGGCTTATCAGTTGCCTACCTTGCAGTTGATACTATGAAGCCATAAATTCCAACTGATGCGTGTAGATCCATCGTTATTTTAAGATTAAGTCACTGTCTTGGGTACATTTCATGGCAATATATAACAGAAGGTTCCAGTTGTTACAAGGGTAGGAGAACATCCTGGAAAGTATTGCTGTATATGTGCTCTGTTCTTCCCTGCTCATTTGATTTTGGTCATTGTCAGACACAGAAGACACACAGGACCTTTGATCTGTGGTATGGCCAGATTGCAATTTTTAAATTAAATGTAGATTGGCTATGAGAAGTACTTTTTTCAGAGTTGTTGCTGGAATCCAGAAAGACTACTAATGCTGGAATAATGGCTTTATTTGCTGAAGGGAAGTGTTACAGTGTTGAAAAATTAGGTGACTGTCAGTGAAGTTTCTCACTGTCATGCTGACAAAATTTAACATTACTTCATTCAGAATTTGACTATTGCTGTGGTGGTGGTGGTTGAGACAAGTCATAAACTATCTTCAGTAACTATGCTTAAATTTAGAACTGTTCAAGGCCTGGTTGCTCATTCACAGTATATTATTAAATGTACACTGAGTATTTACTTCCTGTCAGTAATTAGTTTGTTATTTTGAGAGTGACTCTAAAAAGAAAGTAAGTCTGTCTTTCTTGGAATTGTCTCTGAGACATATTTTAACTGTTAAAGCATACCAAATATTGATTGACTAATTTGCATATACAGTAAATTTTATAGTAATTTATATATCACATTTAAAAAAAAAAAAAAAAACAACCTAGCTGAAACTCATTTGTCCTATTTGTTGCCACTGGGATTTTATTACTTTTACAAAACATGCTATAATTCAGTTTGAGACTTCACTGGCATGTCAAATTATGCAAGCATTGTTCATGTGTGGAAACAGAGATAAACCCCATGGGTATCTGCTAGAAGTATGAAAGATCTCTTCACAGTAAAAGAGTAAGCAATTCCGGAAGCATCTCATGTGTTCGTTGTCATCAATTCTCCATCTATCTACTTCAAAATGTGATGCCATCTCTGTTTTTTTCCTTTAAGATAAAATACTCTGCCATGTTTTTTTGAGAAAGATCTTTCACATTATATTTTCATCTTTTCAACACTGTAGTAGAAAGTATGTTTGTGTCTCAGACTCCCCAAATCTCCTACTGGTTCCACGGTAAACCTTTCCTTGGTTCAGATTTTGTTGCACTACTCAATTTTCTCAGTAGTCTGTGGTTACAAAATCTGGATGGGTATCTGTCTTTGTCTTAGATATTCAGTGTGAGCATTGTAATGTTGCATGGTAAAGCCAAAAAATGGGATTATTAGTATTTCTTCCATAATCCAGTAGCTGTGAACATGGGGAAGCACAAGGAGGATCACACCACAAAGAGCAGCCCAACTTGTTCGCTGTCCTTAAACAGTATCTCCTGGTGCCATGGTTGGAGACAAAGCGCAGATCTAAATGGATCATTGTGCCCAGATTGTCTTTGTATGTCCCTTCCAACAGAAATATTCTATTATATTGGTCTCACCCTGTAGAAGGGTCTCAGCTGTCAACTCATCTGTGCACACTAAACAGGGAGATACCAAATTTAGAAAAATACTTGTCTGTGTTGGTGCCAGATACTGTCTTTTTAAACACTGATCTTTTGAAATGTGCTTGTGTTTTTTAAGAGTATTTGTAATACAGATCGCATAGAACACAATTCACGTGTTTGGTTAATTCTTATAGTTTTGACTTTAAGTAAGTGACTGTGTGATCTGTAATGTTTTCATGTGTTTGAAAGCGTTAAAAAGTGTTGAAAGTGTTAAAAAATTAAAAGTGGTTTTAATTAAAAGCTTTGATTTTTAGCTTATTGGCAGTTAAGTAGCTTAGGTCTTGGATCACCACTTCTTTGCTACACGATATGGAGCATTTGAGTTTTGCTGAATGTCTTGGTTGAACTTTTTCTTAATTTACAAGGAAGACATGGTGGCTGGCTTACCCAGTTGGGAATCATCAACTCTGAGACTTTATGCTTGTTAGTCTTACTGAATCAGAATTTTATCGCTTTTTCAAAACAAATTTTACTGTGCTGCTTCTGTCACGGTGAATGGAATAATTTAAAACAAAGCCCAGAGTCCAGTATGTGTACAATTTTTGTCTATGTACTCAGGTATCTTCTAGTGTAATTGGAAGAAATCTAATTACTGCTTAGCGAAGGGAGGTTTAGCAGGCTGGAGTGAGATGTTGTTGGATCTACTGCTCTATTGATTTTTGTAATCTTATGGCTCCACAGTAAGACAGTAGGAGCAGACTGAAATATCATATGGTGAGAATATTTTCTCCCTCCTTTGCCTTCCTGCTTCTCAGTAAAGACAGAGGTTAGAGTAACAGCAAGTAAGCCAGCACTTTACTCATAGCACAAGGCCAGACTTTATCCTGAGATTCAGTTCCCATGTCTTCTGAATCTGGAATGTAAGAAAATAAAGATACTATGTTTTCTCATTGCTAATGTGCTAGGGTATTTAGGTAATGTCCTAAAATGTGCTAGGAGAAAAATAAGCTTGGTCACAAGAGTGGATGTAGGTCTAGAGGGTGTCAAAAAATCACAAGTGCAGCTCCTGTCCTGTTAAGAAGTAGGTATTTTTAAGATTTTTTTCTTTCACTTGTCTTACTAAAATATTAGTGGTTTTGCAAGACTGTTCTTAAACTTTAACTTGAAAATATATCATTAATACAACCAATAATGACATAGTCCATCCTTCATAAATACAGCCAGTGTGAATTATTTGCTGTTGCTCTTTATGACTGAGCAACTAGCTATCAGCAAGAATTCTGACTAAAATATACAGCTTCAAATTAAAGAGCATATGAAAGCTTGCTGTAGATTTAAGGTTACTTGTACAACCTTGACTTGTCTCTATTATGTAGATGCAATTAACACAGCACTATTCTTATTTTCTTTATAGAATCTTTGTTTCTTTCATTATGTAGCATGGTTTGCATTCTGAAAATAAACATGTCGTGGATGAGGCTTATTTCTGTAACTTACTGGAAGAGCTGGTGGAGGCAGGGAAGTGCAGGAAGAGAGGAATGGTCCTGGGAGTCAGGCTATCTTGGAGATTGCTCTAGATTCTGATTTACAAAATCTTCTGAAATTTTGTGCGATAACTGAAACTATTAACTTTTTTTTTTTCCTGGGTATTTAATATTCTAAAAATGCTAGGCACTCTGAAAAGTCTCTTGAAGCTTTGTACATACCAGTATTAGCTGGTACAATGATAACATTAGTTTATGTGACAGTTCTTGGTATAAAATAAGATTATTAGCCCTGCTTCACCCTATGGACTGTTAGGAAGATAAATCTGTTAATGTTTGTAACACACTCTGCTAATTTAAGTGGCAATATAAAGCCTATGAAGAAGTTGGTACTTCTGTATTCAAAAGAACTAAGACTTGGCTGGAGTGCAGGAATTAGTGAATAAGCAGTACAGAGGCTGAGTCTGCACTGCAGTCCAGGGCTATAATTGCAGTTTATGTAAGTTTATCTTACCTAGTTTGAAGCTGATTAGTATAGGAACAAGTTTTTGGTGTACACACAGAAAAGAGGCTTCAGCTGGCATTACAAAAGCTATGCAAGTCTGTGGAAATTGCCCATATGTGTGTTCAGGTCTTCTATAATGTGGCTACATGTTTATCGGTATCAGATGCAGGTGTTTTAGAGCTAGCTCAAAAAGGTGTCTTTGTCCTGCAGTTGTGTTACAGGATTTCATAAGGCAGCATTTCTTATCTGTTTATCAAATGATGTCCATTTGGTTCAGTAAGACTGGTCTGCCTTAGGGGAAGATTGTATGAACTTAAGGACTCTGCCCTAATGTGTGTCCCAGGGGAGCAATGGACAGTTGCATGAGGAACCTGGTTTGGGGTATTTTTTGATTTTTGGGAGGCTGAATCTGCAATTTTAATGGCCTACTAACATGTTGTTTAGGAGTAAACTAGCTTCTAACTAGTTATCCATTTCCCACAAATGCAGTGCCTGAGAGCTGGTATTTTATTTGGATTTTTTCTGTGTTTCTAGGATGGTAAACACCAGAACCAAATGTTTCACGTCACCAGGAGTGGAACAGTGTAGTTGGCAGTTCTTGTCTGGAGATAGTGCCAGCGGTGCTTGCTTGATTAAATATGTGAATTGGTCTTTAGTATCTGTCTTAGATGCTTTTATGTGTTCCTTCACAACTCCATGTTAAGTTATGGAGGTACATTTTGCAGATGGAAACTGGAGGACAGTTCTGAGCCTGAGATCTCTTCCAGTCATAGATGGGTGTTTGAAACAGTGCTCTGACCCTCCTTTCAGTTTATATTGAGGAGGTACATGTATGTGGTTAATTTTATCGTTATTTCAATGTTTAGACGTTAATAGTTGCTCTTTGTCACAGTAGAAGTTTTTCTTTCAATACATGTCTCATGAATCTTGTTCTGCTTTCAGATGTGGTGAAGAACCTGTATTTTCCCCTGTGTGGTATATAGTGCCTTAAAAAATGGGGTTTGGAGGTGACCTGAAGTACTCTCATGATGCTTTATTAAAACTGCAAGACTGGGAACTACGACTGCTGGAAACAGTGAAGAAATTTATGGTAATGCGAGTAAAAAGTGATAAGGAGTATGCCTCCACTTTACAGAATCTTTGTAATCAAGTAGATAAAGAGAGCGCTTGTCAACTGGATTATATCAGCAATGTGTCCAAGGTAAGACTGAAGTATTTTGAATTTGGAATATCCTTGGAAATAACAGTGCTGGATTTATTTTTGTTTGTTTTAGTTTGAGTTGGATTCTTGTTCATTCAGCTTCTTGAGAGTTAATGTTGCCAAAGTATTTAAAATGGGCTCCTTTTAGTTCCTTAGTGGAATATGCAGAAGTTAAGCTCCAGTCTTGCTTTGAAAATAATAACTGAATTAGAATCAATCCTGAATTCTGAAATTCAGTATTTTGGGTTCCTGGGTTGAGGCTGCTACTTTTGGTTAGTGTTTTGAAAATACAGTATTCTATAGTAAGCTTTTGTTTTAAGACAGTTAAGTAGGAGCTGTTGTTTACGTTATATAGAATTTGTGGTAGAAATAGAAAAATGCCAGGAAACCAAGGCAAAGCCTAGCATTCCAGCTGTTATTCATACTGCAACACGTGTGGTAAAAACAAAACATTAATTCAGGATGTTTCTCATAATTGTGAAGTTATTTTGTATCCATTTTAAAATAACTGTTTTGACTTTTTATAATGGTAAGGCTGTCCTCCCCCCAGATTACTCATTTTCAGATTTAGAGGAAGTGCAGTAAAGGTACCAGTGAAGCAAACATCCCTATTTCACCTGTTTGTAAGCTTCACTCCTGACTTGGATTCCTTCCTGACTAGAGAAGACGATTCTGTTTTAATGGCTTATTCAATTCTTGGCCCTTCTGCCGTGGCAGTGGTTACACAGTCCTTTCAGTCTGGCATGAATCCTGATCTCCCCTCTGCAGGAAAACACTCTTTTTGGGTCAAGTTAAATGTTAGACACAGCAGTTTTTTTGTAGTGATCTTATGGGGTGGCTGCTTGGAATACTAGCTGTGGCATAGCATTAGGAACATGACTGCTCCCTATGCAGCAGTCTAGATTTATACTGGATTAAAGTGATGGTGTATGTGACTTGAAAGCTGCGCTGCTATAGCTAGCCTGCTTCAGCTGCCCCAAAAGTAACACTGGACAGTGTTATCTTGAACAAATTCTGTTGTTGCTTCCTTCCCCCACAAAAATTCTTGTCTTGTAAATTGACAAACCACCACCAGAAAGAACGTGGCGACCCAGACGGAGCTGCCATGCAAACATGCAGCGGTCCAGGACCCAGACTGTAGGGAGTGCCTGAGCCTGTCAATCCTGCCGGAGGGCAGCAGTGACAACACCCGTGTGTGCTGTGATCAGCTGGATGACCTGCTCAGCCTGGTGGAGGAACTCAGAGAAGAGGTTGAAAGATTAAGAAGCATTAGGGAGTGTGAAAGGAAATTGATTGGTGGAGTAACATCCTGGCACCCCTAAAGCAACAGGAGCAAATGGAGGCTCCAAATGAGGCAGGTAATCCATCATCCTCTTGCTACCAAGCAGAAGGAGGGGACTAAGAGATGGGGGAGGCTGGAAACAGGTCCCTGCTCAGGGAGAGAGGAGAATTCTCTCCCATCCTCCCTTGTTCTCCATGGTGTCCCTTCACAACGGATATGGAGCCCTGGAACTTGTGAATGAAGCAGAGAAAGAGGAAGAAAATGAGACAAACAAGGAGGAAGACCAAGGTCCACCAAGGCCGGGTTGTTCTGGACCAGGTATTAAAACCAGTTCTAAAAAGAACCCCATAAGAGTCATTGTAGTGGGTGACTCCATTCTGAGGGATGTCGAAGGCCCAATATGCAGACCGGACCCGCTTCATAGGGAAGTCTGCTGCCTCCCTGGGGCACGCGTCAAGGACCTCACAGCAAAACTCCCTGCTCTAGTGAGACCCAAGGACTATTACCCTCTCTTGGTTTTTCAGGTAGGTAGCAACGACATTACCAGGAGAAGTCCTAGAGCAATGAAGAGAGATTTCAGGTCCTTGGGGAAACTGATTAAGGGTTCGGGGCACAAATTGTGTTCTCCTCCATCCCTTCAGTTGTGGGGATGGATGAAGAAGAATACAGGAGAACTCAACAGATGAACTTGTGTCTCCAAGACTCGTGCTACAGTCAGGGCTTTGGATTTTTCAATCATGGGTTGGTATGCAGGACGCCAGATCATTTGGCATTAGATGGGATTCACCTGTCCCAGAGGGGGAAGAGGATCTTGGGGCAGGAGTTAGCTGGGCTCATTGACAGAGCTTTAAACTAGATTTGAAGGGGGAAGGGGACAAAACATCAGCCCATCTGAAGTGCATGTATACCAATGCACACAGCATGGGTAACAAACAGGAGGAGCTTAAAGCCATGATGAAACAGGAAAATTATGATGTTCTGGCTATTACAGAAACATGGTGGGATGTCTCCCATGACTGGAGCGTGCCGGTTGATGGCTACAAGCTCTTTAGAAGGGATAGACAAGGAAGGAGAGGTGGTGGAGTGGCGCTGTATGTTAGGGACTGTTATGATTGCTTTGAGCACAAGTGTAGCGAAGACAGCGTGGAGTGTCATTGCGTTAGAATCAGGGGGAAGGCCAACAGGGCAGATGTTGTAGTAGGAGTCTACTATAGGCCACCCACACAGGACAGAGAGGTGGATGAAATATTCTATAAGCATTTAGGAGAAATCTCACGATTGCTTGCCCCTGTTCTTGTGGGAGACTTTAACTTCCCAGACATCTGCTGGAAATACAACACAGCAGAGCAGGACCAGTCCCGGAGATTCCTGGAATGTGTGGCAGATAACTTCCTGACACAGCTGGAGAGTGAACCGACCAGAGAAGGTGCCCTGCTGGACCTCCTCTTTGTGAACAGAGAATGACTGGTGGATGATGTGGTGGTTGGAGGATGACTAGGGCACAGCGATCATGAAATAATAGAGTCCTCTATTCTTAGAGAGGCCAGGAGAGGGGGCAGCAGCACTGACATCCTGGACTTCCAAAGGGCTGACTTTGGCTTGTTTGGGCACCTGCTTGAAAGGATCCCTTGGGAGACGGTCCTGAAGGGTATAGGGGTCCAGGAAGGCTGGGCACTCTTTAGGAAGAAAGTCGTAATGGCACAGGAGCAGGCTGTCCCCAGGTGTAGTAAGAGAAGCCGGCAACAGAGAAGACCACCCTTGCTGAACAGGGAGCTTTGGCTGGAACTCAGGGAGAAAAGGAGAGTTTATGGCCTTTGGAAGAAGGGGCTAGCCACTCACAATGATGACAAAGACACTGTGAGGCTATGCAGGGCAGAACTCAGGAGGTCTAGAGCCCAGCTAGAAATTAATCTGGCTTCAGCAATCAAGGACAACAAGAAATGTTTCTATAAGTGTGTCAGCAGCAAAAGAAAGACCAGGGAGAGCCTCCATCCCCTGCTAGATGCAGGAGGAAACATGGCAACAAGTGATGAGGCAAAGGCTGACGTGCTTAATGCCTTCTTTGCCTCAGTCTTTAATAGCAAGAGTAGTTGTCTTGAGGGAATCCATCCTCCTGAGCCAGAAGACAGAGACTGGGAGAACGATCCCCCCGCATTCCAGGAGGAGATAGTCAGTGACCTACTGCATCCCATAGACATACACAAGTCGAAGGGACTGGATGGGATACACCTGAGGGTGCTGAAGGAGCTGGCTGGGGTGCTCGCCAAGCCATTTTCCATCATTTACCAGCAGTCCTGGCTGAGCAGGGAGGTCCCAACAGATTGGAAATTGGCCAATGTGACGCCCATCTATAAGAAGGGTTGGAAGGATGATCCAGGAAATTACAGGCCTGCCAGCTTGACTTTGGTGCCTGGGAAGCTGATGGAGCAGCTCATCCTGAGTACCATCACACAACACATGCGGGACAACCAGATGATCAGGCCCAGTCAGCATGGGTTTATGAAAGGCAGGTCCTGCTTGACAAACCTGATCTCCTTCTATGACAGGGCAACCTGCTCATTGGATGAGGGCAAGGCTGTGGATGTTGTCTACCTTGACTTTAGGAAGGCCTTTGACACCGTTTCCCACAGCATTCTCCTGGTGAAACTGGCTGCCTGTGGCTTGGATGATCACACACTTTTCTGGGTAAAAAACTGGCTGGATGGCCGGGCCCAAAGACTTGTGGTGAACGGAGTTGAATCTGGTTGGCGGCCGGTCACGAGTGGTGTCCCCCAGGGCTCGGTTTTGGGGCCACTCCTGTTTAACATCTTTATTGATGATCTCGATGAGGGGATCGAGTGCACCCTCAGTAAGTTTGCAGATGACACTAAGTTGGGTGGGAGTGTTGATCTGCTCGAGGGTAGGGAGGCTCTGCAGAGAGATCTGGACAGGCTGGAGCGATGGGCTAAGGCCATCTGTAGGAGTTTCAATAAGGCCAAATGCCGGGTGCTGCACTTGGGCCACAACAACCCCCAGCAGCGCTACAGGCTTGGGGAGGAGTGGCTGGAGAGCTGCCAGTCAGAGAGGGACCTGGGGGTGTTGATTGACAGCCGGCTGAACATGAGCCAGCAGTGTGCCCAGGTGGCCAAGAAGGCCAATGGCATCCTGGCTTGCATCAGAAATAGCGTGGCCAGCAGGGACAGGGAAGTGATCTTACCCCTGTACTCGGCACTGGTGAGGCCGCACCTCGATGACTGTGTTCAGTTTTGGGCCCCTCACTACAAAAAGGACATTGAATGACTCGAGCGTGTCCAGAGAAGGGCACCGAAGCTGGTGCAGGGTCTGGAGCACAGGTCGTACGAGGAGTGGCTGAGGGAACTGGGGTTGTTTAGTCTGGAGAAGAGGAGGCTGAGGGGAGACCTCATCCCCCTCTACAACTACCTGAAAGGAGGTTGCAGAGAGCTGGGGATGAGTCTCTTTAACCAAGTAATAAGTGATAGGACAAGAGGTGATGGCCTCAAGTTGTGCCAGGGAAGGTTTAGACTGGTTATTAGGAAGCATTTCTTTACAGAACGGGTAGTCAGGCGTTGGAATGGGCTGCCCGAGGCAGTGGTGGAGTCCCCATCCCTGGAGGTGTTTTAAGAGTTGAGCTGACATAGCGCTGAGGGATATGGTGTAGTTGGGAACTGTCAGTGCTAGGTTAATGGTTGGACTGGATGATCTTCAAGGTCTTTTCCAACCTAGACGTTTCTCTGATTCTGTGATTTTGTGACATATTACCTTTTTTTTCATCCGTTTTGGTAGTGTGGTTGAAATGCTGTTTACCTGGTTATGTTTCTTATACACTATTTGTTATAGCTGTTGCTGTTTAAGTTGTGATGATTTTGGTAAAGAAGTATTAAAGCATTGTTACTGGTAAAATGTCAGGTATTTTTTTTCAAGCTTTACACTGTTGGATCCCAAAGTTTTGCATAGAATGATGGTGATATGGCTAGTAATTTCTATTGCTGCCGCACTAGAATTGCTCTTATGTGCTAGGTAAACTGTCTTCCAATTCTTTTAGGGGATGAAACAGTACAGGTAAGGGGTAGAACAATAAAGGAACATTGGCATCAGGGTATTTAGTATTATAAGTTATAAGCAACCCTTAACCTTCATGTAGCTAACTCAATCTAGAACGTTTCATGTCAGTGACATGGACACTTCCTGCGAGGAAATAGATTTTAAGAAGCTGAAGGTCTGACTTAAGCCGTGTTCTTTTTGCATTGAAGAAAGTCATGTGTGTCACGTTTTGAAATCTTGTTTTGGACATAGGCACTCAAGTTGTTCTTTCACAATTATTTTTGTTCCCCTTTTTTTTTTGTTTTGTTTGAGAAGGTACCATTTTTCCTCTCAAGACCCATTGCTGATCTCTACATTTTTATATAAAGCAAAAATATTCATATGCTACTGATAGATTGTTTCTATGGGCTTGCCTTGAAATTTCACTGTCACCTTGGATTTTAAAGTTGTGTAGCAACACAGTGTCTTATTGGTTTTGGCAGTTAAAATGTCTGAATTATTTATTACTTTAGTCACCTTATTGTAATTTGCTTTACTTTTTCATGATACATTTTCTCTCTTCCTGACACTTTACAGAATCAAAGTATGACCAAATATTATGGGACATACATCTAGTATCTTACATCTCCTAAGATTTAAAATACCTATATATTAAATTTTTGGTATTATGTGGCATCAAAGCCAAATACCAAGCTGTCTAATCTGTTATGTTTTTTGTTTTTATTTGTTTTAAGTGCACAGCAAGAGTGAGCACTGTGAGAGAAATGGTGTTTGGGAAAATCTGTCCTATATTTTTTTCATGCAGACACAGCAAACTTGCTGGAGGGTGTGGTGGCAGCAACTGCTAATGCTAGAAAAGCAGTATTTTTAACTGCTTCAGAACAGCTTTTTTTTGGTGTGTATGTATGTCTAAAAAATACTGTTAAACCGAACAATATTATATTTGATTGCTTTTGATGAATTGTGGTTATCTTCTGTGAAGGGAAATGCTTTGCCTTTTCTGCTGTCCCCACCCAGCTCCTTTTCTGTCTCATATAAATTTCAATTTTTGAAGCCTTTCCTGAAGTATAGCTTCTTGCTTTAGCTTTTTATATTTTCAAATAATAAAATATAATTGTAAAAACCCCAGCCACCAAACAAATTAATTTTCTAAGTTTTGATGATCTAAGGTAGATTTATGGCTTTAGTAAGAATAAGATAAATGCTATAGAACTAGTATGCTAGCTGCCTTCAAAACCTGATAATTGTATGGCATGTATCCATTCTGAAATATTAGATATAGCATAGCATTCATTGTCAGGGAGTTATCTCTAAGGAATTCAGTACTGTTCTCATCAGCAAAGTGTGACAGTGATCTTTAGGGTGACAAATAATTTTATTTGAACTGAACTTTAATTTCGTGTTTGTGTCTGTGGTGCATTGGAAGTCTCTCTGTTCACCTTACAGTTCTTAATCACAATTCACAGCCACGAACAGAACATTAAGCTTCCTGAAAATTGACTGACAGAATGACCAAGGAAGTTATTAAAGTAAGGGTACACAAAGATGTTGAGTTACTAAGACGGATGAGTAAATGCTCGTGTAAAAACCTGTTAGCGCTTTCTGCTGTGATACTGGTGACCTGACTCTGATGCTGTCATTTATTTGAAGCAGCTGATGGTCTTAAACAGTAACCACTCAGATGCATATTACTGTGAGGTGTTTAGACAAGGGCAGAGGAGTTAGCTTGAATGGAGTAACTGTGGCTGGGAAACAGGAGAACAAAGTACAGGGGAATATGCTTGTGAGGGATGTTGGGGATGTGTTCCAAAAAAGGCTGTAAAGCTTTCATTGGTGTTCAGAAGTACTAGGACAGTGCTGAAGGGTGAACATACAATGTTGTAGTTCTGTCTGGTGCTTTTTTATGATTTAATGAGTGAGTTTGAGGAATGATTTTGCTGCAACAGGAAAAACTTTATTTTTGAAGATCTCAAGTGCATTTGGGTAAGTTTAAAATTATTTTTTTACTGAATTGTTTTAAACAGTTATGCATCTTTTCCCACAGTTCATGTTCATCATTTGGTTATTTGTAAGCCAGAATAAGTAAGTGCTTTTCTGTTCTGACTTTTTTTATAGTCTTGGTTGCTCGTGGTACAGCAAACAGAACAGCTGAGCAAAATAATGAAGACACATGCAGAGGATCTTAATTCTGGGCCTTTGCATAGGCTTACAATGATGATCAAAGATAAGCAGCAAGTTAAGAAGAGTTATGTAGGTGTTCATCAACAAATTGAAGCAGAGATGTACAAGGTATTTTACTCAACTGTGCTTTATAAATTTATTATAGTTTTGTATGTTTAAAAAGTAGCATCTTGAGAGTGGATTCTTTTAGTTCCTCTGTTTTTGTTTGTGCTATGATAAAATTAGTGATTTATGGTATGTAGAATGCCTAGTTTAAATTTTAGTTATTTCCTCCATGTTTTGTCTCCCTTGCTAGCTGACAAGGCAGAGGTGGAAAACTTTCTTCTGTATGAATTTCTATGGACAGATACCACTGGAAATGCTCTTGTTCCAGTAGAGGATGATTCTGTGTGACACTCCTCTATTCCATCTCTCTTCCTGTTCTCATTCTGCTCTAGACATCCCTGGGACCAGGGCTCTGAAAACTTTTGTTAATGAATGCCCTTGACAGTCCAGACTGATTTGGGTGGGAACAGGATTATAATTCCTATTCTAAAATATAAATCAAATGTAAACCAAACATTAAGGCTGCAGATGGAGCTCTTCGGGGGCTTTTCTATTACATGTCAGTTGACCTGTTTATCTTGAAAGTACTGCATCTAGTCAGTAAAATTGACAGAAATTACCATTTTATTCAGGTTGTCTGGGGGAAGTTCAATGGCAAATGTCAAAAATCAAATTGCTGGTCTGAAAAGTTTACTGAGAGAAGGAAAAGCGTTCTTTCTTCCAGCAGAGAATTTGAGATTTGGAGTAGTATAATTAAAATGTAACATCTGAGTAGTACAGTACAAATATCAGGACTGATGAGTAAAAGATTCTTAGGCTGTTATGAGAAGAACTTTAAACTAGCACTAAGCATATATTAAGTTAAATATGTTGGCTCTAATAGGACTGCTTTCATAATATGCTAGGATCTTGGCATCGTCCCCAGGTATTGGCTATGGGGAGTGTATCCGTTTTGAAGCATGGTCAGTAGGCTGTCTTACCTGAAAAAACTTCCAAGCCAAGTAATCACTCACAGCCACTTACAAATTGGTGCATCTGAAAATAGTCAGGATGGAAGAAGATGAAAAACTGATAGCATACATTAGAAATAATAGAGAATAAATTTGTAGAGAATTGGAGAAATGGAAAAAGAAAGAAACATAAGAAAGAGAGGCTAGATGAAACAAGACTGCTGGAAGTTCAGGTATACTTTTAAAAGAGACTGCAAAACATTTATTTTTTCTGTTAATAAATTAATAAAATATCTAATAAAACTGTCTTTTAAAATAAGGCTTTTGCAAAAAATGTAGTGCATATTGAGCACTCCCCAAATGATTAATTACAAACCATGTTGACTTTAATTATGGTCTGGTCTGCATGGCCATGCAAATATTTTGCATCCTGATGAATAAGCTTACATTGTTGTTTGGGTTTCTTTTTCCCCCCTGCCTGATTTTCCTAAGATGCATTTGAATAGCAGTCTGTTTGATATAATATGTTCTTTCATTGTTAGTTGACGTTGTTTGTTCAAACGTTTTGTGTCACTGGCGCACTTACAGAATGGTTGCCAGAAATTCAAAATACTTCTCATATTCTGTGGTGTTATTTCTGCTTTTGTTACACACAGAAGCAAAATACTTATTACTTCCCAGGACATTATCCAGACCTTGTGATGATTGGAGTCTGTGCAGTTCATGTCTATAGGGTATGCTGGCAAAAAAATGTGATTTCCTTTAGGTGAAATGCATATGTATCATCCTTTCCTATTCAAGACACCTCTACAGTGAGAAACCTTTTTGATAAAATCCTTACAGACAGTGAAATGCCATGTTTTTTACACAAATATAATAAAACTCATATCTTGTAGATTTATTCCAATTCCCATTAAGATATCGAATATTTTTTTCTTTCTTCATGGAATTTGGTGAAAAAAAGTAAAGTACCATGCTACTTAGGTGGGAAAGACTTTTTGATATAAAAACTGGTTTTAAGATAATCCTTGGCTGTCTTAGTTCCTTAAGTGTTATTTGGGGACAGAGGTGCTCTTGGTTTTGTTTTTGTCTGTTGGAAGAATAGTCTAAGAATCAGTAAAATATATTTTGCAATTATTACAAAGGTTTCATAATACTGATGGGCTACCTTTTATTTTCTAGCTTTCTATAAGAGGAGCAATTCAATGTTATTTATGTCTTAATTGTGTTCACTACTTTCTAATTTAATCTTTTCCTCCATTTCTCATGGTGTCTTTATGTTACAAATTTGTCATAAAGTTAGTTTTTCCTGTATCACCTCTATTAGTCTGTAATAACAACAGTTGTGAATATAATTTACAGTGTGTAGAAATACAAGAATATGGGTTTGTTGTGGAGAAGAGTTCCTGCCTTTAGATTAAATATTTGCACAGTTGGCCCAGAAATAGAAACTGTAGACAGCACCTTGTTGGCTCTTTGAGGAATTCCGTTAAGTTTTCAGATGTTGTTCTTGAAGGTGAAAGTAGGTGGTATCTGGGCCTTGCCTCATGAAAAAAACGAGAATTGTGAACTCCAGTGTTCTTCATGCCAGCTGTGAGAGGAAAAGTTTTTTCTGTAGAACAGACTTCCTTTTCTGCACAGTAGTTGAGGGGAGCACTTCCATTAAATTAAGTTCCTCTTCGATGGTTTCCTGTTGTGAGTGTATTTTTCTTATTGTCGAAGTTTTTACTATCCTTTACTATATATGCCACCTTTTTGGTATTGTAGTGGCTGGTTCATCATTAGCTTTTGTTTGCAAGTTCATGATTTGTGATTATTTCTGAACAGTGCACTAATTTTGTCACACAATGAATGAAAGTTGGGGATAGAAGAGACAACTTTATTTTAATTTTTTGTCCAAAAATGTCATGTTCAGTGGAGCTGCTTCCACTGCAAAAAAAAATTAGTGCTGTGTTGCACTGTAGTTTGGTTGGGTTTTGTTTTTTTGGTTTGTTTGGTTTCTTTTTCTTTTTAGTGATTTAAGTCTTAAAACAGATAGATTGGTTCATGCAAAGTTGCTGTTTCTATGCTGTTTGTATGAACTGTAATATCTAAAAATTCCTCCATCTTGCTTTTTTTTTAGGTGCTAAAGATTTCCTTCCTATGTATAGAACTTTTTCATCTAGTATGATTTATTAAGCATCTTCTTGGTGCTTTTTACCTTGTCATTAAAGGGCAATAGTGTTTATGATTAGCTGGATTTCCTAAACGTATCTTTCATGACACTGATGTGGATGGGGATCTCTGTTTAAGGCGTCTTGTTTCGTTATATGCATCTATTGATTTTGATTTTTGTTACACCATATAATAACCCGTTAAGATTCTCTCAAGCCAGTGGAAAGCAGTAACATCATTTTTTTGGAAGATAAATCCTGTTAGTTCTCTTTCACTAATGCTGTGAATTTTTTATATGTTGAGGATAAGTATTTTTAATACTTTTCATATTTTTATTTTCTTAAAGGTCACAAAGACAGAACTAGAGAAACTAAAATCTAGCTATAGACAACTAATAAAAGAAGTAAATTCTGCGAAAGAAAAGTATAAAGAAGCTGTGGCTAAAGGTATGACTGACATGTTAATTTTGTCTATTAGTGCCTTTCTCAAACCTGCTAAAACTCTTACAGTGAAACAGGGTTATGTCTTAATTTCGAACAACTCGATTACAACATAAAAACTTATTTAGTATCTTAAGTAAGACAGGCTAATTGTCATCATTTGTAGTTGGTGATTCTCTTAAAAATTATAAAATAAAGGGTAACCCTTCTTTTAATATAAATGGTAATTTTAAAAATTCTGTTATTCCTTCAGTGGATGCATTTGAAATGTAAGATTGCTCAAATGAACTATTAATAGTGGTAACTCGGTGGCAACTCCATCTCATCTACATTGTAGCTGCAATGTAGCTGTAGCCTACTTGCATCCTGTGACCTATTATGGTTGCTGCAGTGGCATCAGCATCAGTTCCTGACAGTTTAATGGATCTGATCTTTGCACTCTTAAGTAAAAGAGGAAAAGAATTCATTTGCACACTGATACATTTCAAAGATTTTTGGGGGATGATGTGTCCAAACTGCTGGATTTTGATTCTTGTTGAAGTGTGCTAATGATTAGATAAAGGAGAGCCTTTGTTCAGTGTTAATGTCTTGTTAATAATCGTTTCTGTGTTCCTTTCTAAGATTTTTTCTTTCTTCACAGAAAATTAATTGGATGGCAGTATATAAATGTAATTCCAAGATCCATCTTAAGTTTTTGTATGACTGCCTAAAATGACAGTTATTACCCTTGGTTCTGTTGTACTATAATTCACAGTACAATATAGTATCTGTCAGTGCTGAGAGAAAGACTGTTTCTTTCCAAGTTTGTCTGAAATTTGGAGCAGTAGCCAATATGTGAATGTAATGACAAAACAACATGGGATAAGAGAAGTTATACTTAGCACTGTTCAGCTTCAGCTTTTTTTTTTTAACTGATCATATTCCCTTAAAAATGTAAATACTTAATCATTCATTTCATCCAATTTCCTAGCTGTTTTTTACATATAGCTTTAATTTGGTTGCTTGGTTTATCCCCAAGTAACTACTTAACATGGGAACATATGGTATGTATCATAGAAGATATAATAGGGTGCTGTAATCTTAGTGTATTCTTTTTATCCTGTCTTCCTGTTATAGCTCTGATCATTCTCCATTCCTGAAGCACCAAACTTTCTCATTGAAATCAGAGTGTTTTGGCTGTCAGCAGCTGTGATGTTTTGATGTTCTGATTGAATTAATATTTCTTTAGATAGACAGCAAACGCAAGCTGTTTTTTAAGACACTTACTTCTCCTGTGGTTTTCCTTGACCATCTCTTTCAGGCTTCCATTTAGTATTTGTCTTATTACAATTGGTACTTAATTTCACTTTCCCTAATATCTTAGTGTAAATCTGTTTTAACAAACACTGACCTCCAGAAAAATGTTGCAGGTTTTTCTCCCCAAAATTGCAGAATTTCTTCTCCCCTGTCGCACCCCAGGCTGTGTACTTGTTTACAAATATATATATATATATATAGTTGACAGTTGTATATCAACTGCAGGTCATCTGAGCTGTTTGAAATTTTTCAGCTGTGGTATTTTCATAGGGTTTCTGAGCCCTCACGTTGTCAAACTGGTTTGTGAAGTGAACAAGTTAGTGAGGTTTTAAAATCGTAATGCTTCATTATTCCAGGCAATAGTTCAGTAACTAGTACTTTTTCAAATTATGTGCTATTAGGAAATACGATTTTTGTTAATATACAAACTGGTTCAGTTTTTCTACCATAACACTGGGAGGGCATAACTAAGTATTGGAAGTAAGTCAAAAAACATTTTGTTAAACAAAAAAAATTAAAATCTTTGGACACCAGCTCTTGCAAGAAATGTGTTAAAAGAACCAGTCCAGGTTCACCTCTGTAAAATGCTGTTCTCAACAGACTCTGTTCCTTCTGGCAAACCATCTCCATCACAGTGCCTGACCCTCCTTTCTGGAGCTGAAAGAGACAACTACTCCTTAGGACATACTATTTTGTCTTTGCCTCTGGGCTTGTGCATTGCTGAATTACCTGTAAATCTGTGCAGTACCTTTACAAGCTGTCAACATGAAAAGAATGCAAGCCACACAAAGGAATGGCTTAGGAATTTCTCTGTGTTGCCTGATTTTGAAATGTAGTGACTTCTATTTTGTTTTGTTTTGCAATAGCAAAGCCATCTTCTAGTGAAAGAGTAAGTTTACTAGAGCAGCTAGTGAAAGAAGTACAAGTGGTTCTCTAGTTTGGGAAGACAGTTGTTTCCCTGTTTTCTGGTTGAGCTGTTAAAAATGTCATTTAATTCTGGGCTAAACACACAGAGTAGAGGATATTAACTGAAAAAGGGTAAAGCTTGTCAAAGTTATAAACAGTGGAAAGTGATCTTCTGCAGTAGTAGTTGGTTTTATGTTTTTCTGCAGTCACAATGTATTCTTAGGTAAACTTGAATTACTGTGTGTCATACTTCCCACCAACTAACAGGACAGTCACTTTGAGTCAACATCTTAATGCCCTAATGCTGGGTTACAGCTGTTTTCACTTTTTGATGTAAACACTAAGAGGACTTATGGAAAAAGTAATAAGAATAAGGGTTAAGCGCTGACTAATGATACTGGTTAGTTACAGGTTTTGTTTGTGTTAGGGAAATGGGAAGGTGACTGGTGGGGATTTTACATAGTTTCGTAGTGAGGAAAAGGGAACTGCTTTCATTATGGAAGCCTTTGTGCTCTCCAGATCTGGAGAAAGATGAAAGTGTCTGAGATGCCGGCTCATAAGCTGTTCTAGGGAACCCACTGCTAGCACTACTTCTGCTTGGGTGTCAGGGTAGCAGAGGGACAGTTGTGTTGCAGAGGGTGCAACACTGAGCTTTGGCTGCCACTTGGTCCTTAGACTGGATTGTACTGCCCTGTTGTGACCACCAGTGTCTGCATGCTGTCTCAATCGACTTATTCTATCCCTTATCCCACTGAGTCATGCGTTGCTGCTCCTTTCTGTACCAGTGATTACCATGGGAAGCACAAATGCAGCCTGCTTGGTTGGTCTTGGGCATGGAAACCCTGGGTGTCAGGCAGTCTGGTTGGTGTTATGCAATTGGTTGTTTTTTGTTTTTTTTTTTTTTTTTTTCCCAGTCATTAATTCTTATGGTTTTTTAATGTATGGTGAGAGAAAGCAAGCTTGAAAAGGGCTTAAAGTCAGCAAGCTGAACTACTCCAGTGCCTCTCTAATGAGGCATACTTCAGGGACTATGGACAGACTGATTCTAGTAGTCTCTTCTGGATTGGAAACCTTTGTGAAAAAAAAACAAATCAAAAAAAGTATGTAGTGAGAAGGCACAATGTATTCCTTTGCAAAACTGGGGCATTAAGGCATGTTGGGACCATAGGGCATTCTGGGGTCATTGGAGCAAAATATAAAATAAAAATGTATTAGATTGTTTTTCCATGAAATAGACAGCCCTCTGACATCTTTTGGACATGTGATATTGAGAAAACATGGTGTAAACTTCTTACAACAGTGGTCCGACTGACAGATTGTATACAACTCCTAGCCTACAATGCTTTGCTGACATCAGTGATGCTGAGTAACAAGGTAAAAAGAGTGTGGCATGTTGATGTTGCTGCAGGAAAACACATCAAAACAAAATTTATGCCAAATGCTAAAGACATTGGCTGAAGACATCACAAAGCTTTTAAAAATAAATAATGGTAAAGAACACAAAAAGGAAACCGTAGAACAGCTGTAGATATCAAGTATGGTATCTCATTACAGTTTGAATCTCATTTGATTGGATCAGTAACTGCTTCCTCTTAAGTTTGCTATTTCTACAATTATTTCTGTTTCTGCAGAACTGTGCATTCTGTTAGCTGTAGTTCAGAGTGGGGGTTTAATGTTTTCATTCTTGATTTTTTTTGATTAAGCGCTACATATTGCTATATAAAAAAAACCTTTAAATGTGTGAATGATGAGTACCTGAAACCATAAACAATAATTTGCTCTTTTCCTTACATTTTTTTTTTTTAAATTGAGAAACATTAATTCTTAACAATTTAGCATCTATTTTTGTAGTCGATTTTGATGTTTAAATGTGAAATAGGTTTTTTTTATATCAGTTAATATTGCAAATTGGAACAGAGCCTGTGTAGCTTTGGGAGGTTCATACTGGATTTTAATACAATATAATCTTTAGCAAAATTTACAGTTTTCATGTAAATACATCCATTACAGGTTTTTATTGTATTCTTGTTACTACATAATTACTGATTGAATGTAGAAACTATGTTGCATCATTCTTATGTGAAGAATGGTTCTGAAGTAAATAGTAAAGGAAAAATGTATTGATTCTAGTATTTAATTTCATTGTTTCATTTTATGCTGCTACAGCAGCATTTAAAAAGTATTGTACCAGATTTCCTTAGGTTGGCTTGTGTTCCCTGACAACATTGTGATTTAGAGGAGATTAAGAATATTAACAGTGCACCTAGGACATTATAGAACACTGCATCTGCTGGAAGCATGTTTTCCAATCTCTGCAACTCTTGTGATTTAATACTTCAGCATTGATCTGACTTCTGTGGTACATACTGAAGTTGCATGACAGGTAAGCTATATCTATGATAAATAAGGAAGCTGTTGAAAAAGCTTTCATTAAATCAAAGTATTGTCCTACTATTCTTTGTAATAGCTGAGTGGTCAAAAAAACTTTGAGGTGGCTGGTGCATTCGTTCTGACATGCCTGTAAAATTATGATTATACTACTACATTTTCTGATGGCACGTGTTGCCTTTAGTTGTTGCTGAGATCAGGAAAACTCCTAGTGGAGTATTTTTTGAGTTTATTTTTGACTGAAACTCTCACATTGTTAAGACAAAACAAGTAACACTGGCCAGACTGGCCTGTCATATTCACAGATGTCAGCAGGCTGGCTGGATTTCAAACTAATACCATGTCGTAAGCATTTCAACTCATAGACACTACCAGTACTTGCCAAACCTAGGGTTGCTTCTTGTGTGTAAAATAAAGCTTCTAGAGCAGGAAACCCTGGGGAGCACAGAGCTAAGAGATCTTGGTGACTTCTTCTGGAGTGTGGGACCAGCTTGGGCATATTGTTTCCACTCAACATGGACATGCATCCCCAGGATGTGCATTCCTCAGTCCTCACAGACCAACCCTTACAGGTCTGAGAGAATTTACTAGTGGTGCTTATTAGCTCAAACATCTGACAGTTCAAAAGATTGCACTTTAATTTTTGCTATTTTTGTACTATGTTATTTGTATATCTTAACATTAAGCAGGTGACTATTGAACTAATTCTTAACTCAGAAGTTCAGGTCTGGTATTCTGTAAATTTGAAATCTGTAAGTATATACAAATAGTTTTTTCTCATTAGAAAACTATTTGTTATTTGCAGTCATTAATTTTGTTAAGTAAGGTTTGGGGAAAAACCCTCTTCTCAGAAATAAGTTGAGTGGAGGAAGGAGTGGGTGATTTTATTTGTTGAATAAACACATTCATGTAAGCCTCTTGCAAGACATAAAGGGAAAAAAGACCTTAGAGATTAAAAGCCAAGGTCCTATCTTCTTTCTGTCTATCTTTATGATTTTGGTCTTGTGAGGCCCGTGCTAATTAAGAGCACTGCATTTGCATCTTTGTATTTAGAGAGGGATGATAAGGCTGGTCACTCACTAAATTTTCAAGTTTGCTTCATGAGACAGAACTAACAGTCAAAATTTAGATGAAGCAGTTTGCATAAAAAGTACTTTGTAGATGGGCATAAATTATTTTTGAAGTCCCCTGAATTCTGGGCACAAGTATAAACTGGGAGAGGAGTGGCTGTGGAGCATCTCTGCAGAAAAGGATCTAGGAGTGTTGGTTGACAGCAGGCTCAACATAAGTCAGCCATGTGCCCCAGCAGCCAAAAGGGCAAACCTCTGCATCCTGGGATGCATCTGTCCCGATCCAGTGTTGGGGGAGGTTTCAATATGATCCCAAGAACAAGATTAAGACACAAACGAGGTCAAATGCCGTATACCCAAAACAGGTTTTTATTATTAAAAAAGTGAAGAGGGGTAGCGATAGGACAGAATGGAAGGAAAAGACAGAAGTAAAGCAAGGATGCGGGATAGGGCTGCAAGAATAGTCACCACCATGGATCCAGCAGCGTCCTGTTGGTCCTCAGTCTTCAGTTCTTCGGTGGTGGGTGCACATGGATCTGGCTTCGATGGTAGATGCACACTGAGCAAAATTTTCTGCTGCCTTTTTAAGTTCATCTTATCCACTGATTAGCATATCAGCCCACCTTTAGATTTTTTTTTTTTCTTCTCTGGTCCCACAGGTTTTGTTGCATCTGGCTTCAGGGCAGGAACGTTTGCCTCTTGTCAGTTCATTAGCAAGGCATGCATGGGGTCTGGCCTACACAATAGAGCCACAAATGGCTACAGGATGGGGCCAGCTCAGCACACCTCTGCCCCTTTGAGACTTATCTAAGGAGTTTGACAATGCAACTGCGAAGAAGTGGGGCTGCATCTTTCAATACACTGCCACTTCTCTGGGCGACATTCCCCAGACCAATTCACAGGCCGCAGCAGCTTATCTTGGAGGTTTGCACAGACACAAGCAGGCTTTGAGACAGTCATAGAACATTTCAGTCTCTCACAGCATCAAACAAGTGTAGCCAGCTGGTCAAAAGAGGTGATTATCTGTCTGTATTCAGTGTTGGTGCAGTCTCACCTTGAGTACTGTGTGCAGTTCTGGGCCCCACAATTTAAGAAGGTTGTGAAGGTCCTTGAATGCATCCAGAGGAGGGCAACAAAGCTGGTGGAAGGGCTGGAAGCAATGACCTGTGAGGAGTGGCTAAGGACTCTGGGTTTGTCTAGTCTGGAGAAAAGGAGGCTGAGGGATGACCTCACTGCTCTCTACATTTTCCTGAAGAGGGGAAGTGGAGAGGGAGGTGTTGATCTCTTCTCTCTGAGATCCAGTGAGAGGATGCCTGGGAATGGTTCAAATCTGTGCCAGGCGAGGTTCAGACTTGACATTAGGAAGCATTTCTTTACTGAGGAGGGTGGTCAAACTCTGGACCTGGCTTCTTAGAGAGAGGTGGTTGATGCCCCAAGCCTGTCAGTGTTCGAGACATTTGGACAATGCTCTTAAAAACATGCTTTAACTTTGGTCAACCCTGAATTGGTCAGGCAGTTGGACTAGATGATTATTGTAGGTCCTTTCCAACTGAACTATTCTATGCTATTCTAGTCTAGCCTTAGGGTAGGAAAGCCAGGTTCAGCATGGGAACCAGAATGCTTCAAAAGTTGTGTCGTTTGTTAAAAGTCGTGTCACTGGTGGTTTTCTTGGGATCAGCAAGAACTATTGTATGAGGAAATAATTTTCATAATCACCTGTAGTATTTAGATGTGCCTAGCAAATGAAATACTGAGTTTAAGCAGACAACATCGGTCAGAAAGGTCCCCAAATCAGTTCAATGGGTAATATAGAATAATCAATTATAATTCTATGAGCTGTGTCTTTCCTATTCAGTGATGAAGACTTGGGAAATTGAACAATCTATGAAGAAATGCTTAATAGAAGAAATGGAGAAATTAGAGGGTTGCCTCCAAAAGCAGGGGGCAACAAATTTTGCTCAAGAATTCACTGTAAATTGTGTAACATATTCTTCAGAATTGGGAATCAATTACCCTGAATATACTTAATTATATTGGCCTGATATATCACTGTAAGGGTAGTCTTGGTTTTAAAATTATTTGCTTTAAATTAAGAAGTGCTTAGTCCTTACCAAAATTCACTTAAGAGAAAGATTATGCTGAGGTTCCACTAGTATTCCCTCCACTTACCAGTCTGTGGAAGCAGATTTAAGTCAAGCTTTAGGATTCTTTAATGAAAAAATATTTCATTGCTATTTGAAAGCCCTGGTCGTTTCATTCATGAGTGTAAATAATATGTTCAGTAGAATAATGCAAACAAATAATGTAAAGGAGTATTCTTTTCCAGTCATAATGAAATAATGCTCCATGAAAATGTGTCTCCAGAGTCAAAATAAATGAGGAAGTGACTGTATTGGAGGTTTGTTACTGGTAAACAAATGTGGAGACAGCAAAATATTCAGAAATTACCTCGGTTATTGAAAATGGTGAAAAATAGGTAAATGAAAAGGTAAATGCAGTTCAGGGAATTATTTGAAAAACTGCTATCATAAACACTGGGAAATGTCTAATAGATCACTATATGAATTGACAGCTTTATATTTTAGTGCTGATATTTACAAAAATAAAAGATTCTAAAGCAAACCAAAGAAATGTTTTTTCTGAGTCATTACTATATGCTGAAGATTTGCATATTTTCTCAGAGGAGGATTGCTGCTTCATTAAAAAAAGAGAGGGGGGAAAAAAAAAAGGCAAAAGCCCTGATACTCCCCTCTTTATTGTGCATTTTAACATTTTCTGAAATCAAGTTTTGTGATACTCCAGTGAGGTTATAATACAGAAAATTGCAGGAACTCCCAAGCCAAGCTTCTTGGCTTTTCCTGGGACCTTGCCTGTCCTGTCTTTTAATCCTAACCTATAAGCTTTCAGTGAGCTCTGCATCCATCCCCAGGCAGAGTCCACATGCTCCAGCTGCTCTCTCACGTAAAGGACAGCTCCCTCTCCTCATCTTCCTGGCCTGTCTTTCCCCAAGAGATTGTGTCTCTTTATTGCTACACTCCAGTCATGAGAGCCATCCCACCACACCTCCATGATCCCGATGAGATCTTGCACCCTTTGCTATCACTGACAGGATTGAGGAGGACACCACCCGGGCCCCCATGCCCTTGATGGCTTCTCCAAGAGCTCTGTAGTCACTTCTGATATTCTCCAAGTTTCTCTGGCAGTATCACTGATGACCACATTTATTATAACATTGCCTCTGCTATTTTTCTCTACATTTACCCATACCCAGGAATTTTAGTGGATTTGCTTTTTACACTTCCCGAACTACAGAGGCAGTTATGTGAATTCTTGACATATGTTCTTGTCCTCTAAGATTCTCTCGGATTGTAAGACACAGTTTTATTTATTGTATAAAGATTTTCTTCCCTGCTAGTACTCGTGTGTAGGTCTTCAGATTGCCCTTCTAATTTTCATTTTGTTTATCCTGTAATTCTGCTCCTTTTCTGTTTCCACAGTTCTGACATATTTAAGGCTTGTCACCGTGTTTCTACTGGGGTGTATATAACCCTCTGTTGTCATGTCAGGTGTGTCTCTGCCTGCTTTTGAAACTAAATTAAATTCATTGTCAAAAACTGGGCTTGTGTAATAAAATGATACTCACCTTTGTCAGGTGGATGTTATCTTTATTAGTGTTTTGTCATGGGACAGCATTCACTGTGCGCTGAAGCCAAAGGTGATGTTGCAATGCCAGGAGCTTTAAATGCAGAACGTTAATTCATCTGTTGTGAGCTAAGCCTTTACAGTGATCTCCATTGCTTCTTTTATGAACACTTTGTCATCACTGGAAAATAGCTGAAGGTCATACCTATCGGTGCCACTAAAGTTCCCAAGAGTGAGAAGCAAGGAGCAGTCTTTCTTGAAATACATAACATTGGACTCCAGACAGGCTTTGTCTGAGTTATATGAAAACTGGACAAGAAAGTCTTTCTAATTGTAGACATTCCAAAATATGCCTAACTGATAGATTTATGTTTTTTTCACAAACTTTTAAGAATATTTCGCATTTCAATTATGCCTCTTCAAAAGGCAATTACGATATTTATTGTCTTTCAAAAGCAAACACTTAAATATGCAAAAATTTGAGAGAGCATCTCAAGTATGAATAGATGTTTAGATTTGAACTGTCTGTGCCTTCCCAAGTTTTTATTTAATTTTTTTTCTCCTTTCCTGTCCTCAAAGGTCCCGAAGAAACAAATCAAAGCAAAGCAAACTTAAGAACAAATAGCTTAATTACTGATACTCCCAGGAGGTTTTCTAGACAGTTTTTCTGACCATTGTTGGAAAGCAACACTGAGAGGAAAATTATATAATCTTTCTGTAGTGTGGGATGTCATTGATATAGGGCTTTGTCCAGAGTGAATGGCTGATTTGTTACATTTGCAGTGAAACAGAAGTTCAGGGCTAACTGTACCGTATATCCATTGAAGTATAGTATTGAGGTTTTTTTTACTAGCAGTTGATCTACAGTGGAGACATAAAGAAATAATTTCTTATTGCATTCAGCTTTGGAATTATTTTTGATGTCTTTCTTTAGTAAACCAATCCAAAATATTTCTGTTTGAGCTTTTGATTTTGAGGGAAAAGCTTTGTATTTCATGTTAGCTGAAACCAGGACATCATTGTATGCTGTTTCTCTTTGAAAAGAGTAGATCTTTTAAGAAAATAATTTTGTCTTTTAGGCATTTACTTGCCCATAAGATTTAGCTGAAGGGCTGTAACTAAAGCAGCTTAACTTCAATTTTTTGTTGCAGAACAACAGCAGTAGATTTAAGCCTCAGTCCGTAGTTTAACATTCTATCACGAAGCTGGATTTGAAATCTGAACATCTAGGCTTCTACCAAGTCTTGACTTGAGTCTTAAGTGTCATACTACAGGTAACCTTCAGGAGGTGGATCTTTGTCCTGTGTGAATTTTTAAGTGCTTTACGCTGTATTCCACAGAATCAGAATTTTGCTTTTCAAATAAAACATCAAAATCTATAATGCAAATTTGAAGACTTCATTAGTATTAAATTTTATTGAAATTAGTGATAATTAATGTAGTAAACATATAAGGGAATACGAGCCTTGACTTTTATTTTTGACCAATCAGATAAAGTTGTAAGGGGGTAAAAACCTGAGCTTTACAATATAATTATTGCTTTTTAGTCCAAAATATGTATGAAATTTTCTGTATTTGCAATATTTATTTTCTGAAAGTCAGTTTCTTTGAGCTATTTGCACTGTACATTGATGCTTATTTAAAAAAAGATGAATGTTATGGGCTGAAATTTTTCTCAGTTGGTTGTCCTATCCAGTTTCTGTTCTTCCATTCTAGGTGAATATTGGGCTACAAGAGACTAATACAATTGCAAGAACTTCGGAATAGCAAATCTGCCTTTTTAATAAAAAATACCCTAAACTGTTTTTTTCTGGATGACTCTATTGTTCTGTGTGTTAAGAGAGTTTTTATTAGAAATTTAAATACTTGACTCTCTAGAATGTTTTAAAAATAATGCCAACCTTTTCTTTGCAAATGTCAAACTTTCATAATTGAATTTTGCAGGCTTCATAATACTGTTTATGGCATGACATAGTGTGTGCACAGTCAGTTTCTTAAAACATTAAGCAGTTTTGTCAAAAACTGATGTCAGTGGAATTATAATTCAATCTATTTATGATTGAATTATAATACAGATAAAGAAAATTGGATGTTTTCCTCTGTGCTAACTGACATGCAGAAAAACTGTGTACTTTGCCTCGCTGCATTTTGCTGCTTTAAAAAATAAATTATGTTATGGAAATAATACTGTAGTTGTGTTTCTTGTATTAATTATAGGTTAAAAGGCTGTATTTAAATTTGAGTGTATATGATAATTTGATTTATTTTGCCATTAGTTGAGATGTTCTGCTGAGGAATAATGTATAGCAAAGGAATTTAGTCCTCAAGGCAGATGGGAAAATGGGATAGTTTAAGCATTAATGAAGTTTCTGAAAGAGATAGTATTGATAAGTCTGTAGTTATGTGGTTGTGTTCATTTTTAGCGTAAATTTTCAGTTTAGTTTAACTGTTGAAGGCTGTTTGTTGTGGTTCATAAGTCAGAAGCCTGTATTGATGGTACACAGTATAATTTGACATATGTTGTTTTTTGGCTGAAAGCTGTAGGGGGTATTTTAAAGATATGCATGGGTAAGTTGTAGGTTTTAAGCTCTTAAACTATGATATATGAAAATAATTTTGGGTTATGTAATCTAGGGCATGCTTGCGTATGAGTGGCCAAACATACAATAACCCCAAGAAATAATCCATCATTTCTCCCTCTGCTACCACCTTGTCTCCCTCTTCCTGTTTCCCTCACCAGTGTATCTCCCAGGGGAATAGGCCAGGGCAAGCAAAACTTGCTGATTCCAGCTCTGACTTAGAGCTGCTTTGTCCTCTCCTCTTTCATCCAGTCCCTATACTTTAAGTACTACTTGACCTGTTGCCCTCCAAACCCTCTTCAGTCACCTTCTGTTATTTTTCCATGTTCACATGCCTCGCATTCTCCAGAAAGACCTTGGTGTGTGTCTTGGTCTGCAGATGAGCAGGTTGACACTGTAGCCTACTCTATTTAGAAACTGAATGTGTATGATACTTTGATTTATTCTGAAATTCGTTGAGGTGTTCAGTTGAGGAATAATGTATATAGAGAAGGAATTTAGTCGTCAAGGCAGATGCAAAAATGGGATTGTATACCATACCATTTGTATCAGAAATAGCGTGGCCAGCAGGGACAGGGAAGGGATCTTGCCGCTGTACTCGGCACTGGTGAGGCTGCACCTCAATGACTGTGTTCAGTTTTGGGCCCCTCACTACAAAAAAGACATTGAATGACTCGAGCGTGTCCAGAGAAGGGCACCGAAGCTGGTGAAGGGTCTGGAGCACAGGTCGTACGAGGAGCGGCTGAGGGAACTGGGGTTGTTTAGTCTGGAGAAGAGGAGGCTGAGGGGAGACCTCATCGCCCTCTACAACTGCCTGAAAGGAGGTTGCAGAGAGCTGGGGATGAGTCTCTTTAACCAAGTAATGAGTGCTAAGACAAGAGGGAATGGCCTCAAGTTGTGCCAGGGAAGGTTTAGACTAGGTATTAGGAAGTATTTCTTTGCAGAACGTGTTGTTAGGTGTTGGAATGGGCTGCCCAGGGAGGTGGTGGAGTCCCCATCCCTGGAGTTGTTTAAGAGTCGGGTCGACTTAGCGCTGAGGGATATGGTGTAGTTGGGAACTGTCAGTGTTAGGCTAATGTTTGGACTAGATGATCTTCAAGGTCTTTTCCAACCTACATGGTTCTGTAGTGTAAGAAATCTGTTCCTTCCACATATAAAATTACATCAGCAGTTGGATTGTTTTCAATTATATGACAGACATAATGTCCTTTTAAAGTAATTTTTATTACTTTGGATTTAAAATGTAGCTGACAGTGGCAAGGTAGCAAGTGTCTAGAGAACCATACAGGGGAGACAAACAGCTAGACAGCTGTCTCAACTTCATAGTAATTTGTTACCTAGGGAGTTCCTGACTCAGAAGTGGTGTGTCTCTTTGTTACTGGTAGCACTTCATGATTTTTTTTTGTGTACACATGTTCATTCACTATTAAACTGTCTTAATTTTTTCATGCTTATGATAACTTTACGAAAAGACTGAGTAGGTTAGAGACATGCTAGTTAAAAACATCCTGTTTTTAACAAAGTACATACTAGTTCCATATAATGCCTTACAATTGTTACATTGAAAGAAGTTGGGAAGATCTGTTAACTGTGTGTCCCCTCTCAGATGTTGCTCCTTGGTCTCCTGTTGCTTCAGGAGTCCTCATTTTTAGTCATTCCTTCTGGATTCCTTCTGTTCCCTACCTTTCTGATCCTTGATGCCATTCTCTAAACCATTTCATTTCCAATATGTCCTCCTTGAGGTGAAATAACTGCATACTGGTTTATGTGGATTTAATCAGTGGCATAACAATGCTTCCTAGTCCTTTGCTAAATAATATGTTGTCTAACTGCTGCTGAATACTGAGTTAACATTTCTATTCTGTACTAACCCCAAGATCTCATTCGTGAGTACATTCTGTAAGCTTACAAGAGATTACTAAGCTTGAATAGTTTTTTTCCCCATATGCTATATGCCCATTCTTCTATAAATACACAATAATTTACCATTTTGTAATTTAATCAGTACATCTTAAGGTTTTTTCCCAGTTCTTCACATTTGGTTCTCCTATTGACTTTCTTTCGCAGCATCTTCATCATCATCTTCATCACTTCATGTGTCAGGACCCGACTGATATGCCTGGGGCACTGCAGTGAGTGCCTACTTCCTCCTATAAAAACTAATCATATTTCAACTAAAGCTTTCTCAAGTTCCTTTGAAGTTCCAAAGCTAAACACCTTCTAGTTCTCATAATGTCTTATTTTATTTATTCTTTAACTACTTCTTCTAACAGCTTAGAAGAGAGAGAGATTCCTTGACTCTTTCATAAAGAGACATTTCAGCCTGGAAATTTCTGAAGGTCTTCCATAGTGAACACAGATGCAAAAAAACTTTTCATCCTATTAGCTCCTTTTTTATAGTGACTGTCCTTTACATTTACTGACAAGCTTGCTGACTCCAGTGTATATGAAAAAGGTTTTGTTACTGTTTTACAAGTTTTTCCTTCAACTTTTTTTGGACATGCCTTAATGTATTTCTGTATTTTCATTTATTGGAGTTCACAGTTCTTTCTGTATTCCTCATATGACACAATTTCAACTTTTCAAGGTCTGCTTTCAAGCCTCTGTTCTGCCACTTATCTGTGAATTCTTCCCTTTTTTTTTTTTCTCAACTACTTTGTGATAGGTGGTAGAAATGTTAAAATAAAATCTTTTTTATTACTTAAATTATGTTAAGGTTATAAGAAAGGTAGCGGTCTCAGTGAGATTGGTTAGTTAGTGTATGTTTATCTGTGCAGGTATTTGTGAATCTGCACTTGATAACTGCAGGTACAGGATTCATTTAAAATGTCTTTGCTGAAAAAATGAGACAATTCATAAATATAAAGAAGATAAGAATATGAGTAAAAGCTTATGTGTCTCTGTAAGACATCATGTCAGAATAATCTCATATCCTTTTATGACAAGGGTAATGCATGATCAAGTCGGAAATATTCTAGTAGAGGTGCAAAAACTGCATAAAGCTGCTTGGAGAATGATTGTTAATGAGGTCCTGTCATAGTAATGTATCCTATGGTACATTGTAGGATGTATCTTGAGATTAGGTTTGGGTGGTCTTTCAATGATTCATTACTTTGTTTCAAAGTTTGTTTTTTAAATTCCCAGGCATCACTTTGCCTTGAAGGGATTGAAAGTGCACTGGAAGGCAGCTGTAGAGTTAAAAATGGTATGATAAACTGAGAGATGAGTCTCAAAAAAATAGTGTTACTTGGTAGGATCAGATGCCAAAGCAAAAGTAGTCAGTGATGCCATGTTTGTATGGTATTAAAAAAAGACATGTTTTTTTCTTATTTCAAAAAATATTTAATTTTTTTTTTTTTTTTTATGAGCTAGAAGTATCTAGAATGTAAAATTACTCCTTGGCTGAAGTTGTACTTGTGTAAGATTGTGAACCAGTCTACTGCAAAAAGACAGCAGGACTTACAAGGGAAGACCTGTAGGTCCATTAGTATAAAGTTTAGAAGATTGGGCAGAAGAAGAGAGTATGTAATCTAATACATAAAACATGATTTGCAGGGGATGGTAGAATCTATTTTTCATACCCATGGCACATAGGAAGTAAGGGTTTAAATTAAAGCAATAAAGATTTATGTTGGAGAGTGAAGGGGCAGGGAGGTGGGGGAATGCTTTCAGCTAGCATAGCACCATACCTCAGTGTTACTAGGAAGTTGCAAAGTTAGCTGTCATTGGAGATCTTAGGAAAATCATAAAACTTAATGCTGCATAGTTGTGCAATTACTGTTGTGCAATTACTGTGGCAAAGAATAGAATAGGTTACCTCTTGAAGTATGTTTTAGCTCTCAGTTTCAGCACTGATCTGGTCTTGTCAGCATGAATTTGAGGACTTCTAGTTTCTAATACAGTAGACCTGAGATTGTAGAGCCAACCTCCTGATTAGGATACTGTCAGTGATAAGGAAGTGTTAAGTTGTAGTGGAAAAACTGCCCATTTTGGACAGGAATAATAGTGTGACAATTTAGCTACTCGTATGTAGACTGCACCATTGTTTTATTGAGATGATATGTGTTAAAGGATTTTACTAGACTGTGGGTATCTCTAGGCTTGCTTTATTAACAACTCAGACTTGGGCCACCACCTCAGTTGAGTGGCAACAGCTAACAAAAAGTGCCCTCTATATATACGATATAACATACAATACAAAGAGTCTTTGGTGATTTTCCAGGAACTTTCAGCTCTTAATTCATCATCAATTTCAAAAGTCCATTGTATTCCACAGTTTTGACTAGTTCTTGTTGTTCCGTTCTAATTCGTCTTTGGACACCACTGTTCACTGATGCAGTCTTCGGTCATCATGGTTACTTATCTTCTGAACAATCTTCATCATAATTCACTTTTAGACTTCTGACAAAAGACTCAAAATGTTCTATTTAACATATACTTAATCTATGTCTAGCTTTTCATTACTTAGCTTTTCTAAGTTGCTTAAACTGTCAGTATTGTTCCTAGAGCACCTGTGCTCTATTGCAAACAATACCTATTTATTGATTATTCCTGCTATTAATAATATCCTAAAAGAAAACAGTTTTCTAAAGCTTGTTCCTTTTACAGATTTCCTCCTTTTGTTTTTCCCATTGCACTCCTGCGATCCTTCTTATTTATAATTCCACATCTCTCTTTCTATCTTCTGTATTATAAAAGAACAACAACCAATGTAATATTGAAACAAAACAATCACTCAGACTATTATGACTATAATTGTTAAAATAATAATAAAAATTAATTTAAACAAAATTTAAGCTGGGGAAATATCAATTGGCTGTCTTGGGGTATTCCTTATATCCCATAACACTAAATTTAAAGCATCGGGCAACTTTAGGCCAGTCTGTTTACAAACCTTAAGTAATTTTTCTTTTAAGGTTCTGTTCATTCGTTCTACTTGGCCGGATGATTCGGGGTGATGGGGAGTATGAAATTGACTAAAAATTCCTAAGGAATTATAAATTGGAATTAAATTATCAGCTGTGAAATGACCCCCATGATCAGAATCAGTGACTTCAGGAACTCCCTGTTTAGGAATTATTTCCTTCAGTAAATTTTTTTACTACTGCTTTTGAATCATTTTTCCTGGTAGGAAAAGCTTTTACCCATCCTGTTAGCCGATCAATTATCACTAACATGTAAGAGTACCCCATTTTTTTTTTTTTTTGGCATTTCAGTATAATCAATTTGGAACTTTTGAAAAAAGAAAGGTGGCTGGAGCTCTCTTTCCACTGGGTGCCTTAATTCATACAGAAGCATATTGTTCACAAAGTTCACGTCCTTCACAGATTCTTTTGGCTGCTGCATAAATTCCAGGGGCAGCCCAAAGTCTTTGAATCCGGAGCGCTAAGCAATCTGGCCCCCATGAGTTTTTTCATGATGCCATCGCGTAATCGGCAATAAATACCTTTTTGGAAGAAGAGTCTTGTTATTAAGCATCCATTGTTCTCCTTGTGGCTGGGCTCCAAGCCAGATCCACTGCTCCTTTTCTTCATCAGGGAGGTCTTCATAGAACTTATTTCTATCCAGAGGTTTGGATATCACCTCATGTTGTGATAATGACATGATGGACACAACCTGTCGTGCTGTGGCTCTAGCTGCTTGGTCAGCTAAACCATTTCCTTTAGAAATCATATCTTGCCTCTGAGTATGTGCTTTTATATAGATCACAGAAATCTCAGAGAGTAATTGTATCGCCTCTAATAATTCCTTGATCTGCTGATGTTAAGAAACCCTGTTCTTTCCATAAAGTCCCAGTTGCATGGCAGATACCAAAAGCATATTTAAGTCCATATTTTGCATTTCTGTAAGAGCAATTATTTCTGCTCCCTGTGCACCTAAAGGTGCAGGAAAAAGTCCCACCAATAGTACCTGCATTTCTGTGGTCACTGCAAAACCAGTACATCTTCGACTTTCTTCATAATAGGAGGAGTCGTCTGTGAAGAGGTTCAAATCAGGGTTGCAGTTTGCTGGTTTCACTTAATAATTGAACACAGTTATGGTTATCTTTTTCTCCATCGGAAGGTAAAGGCATTAGGGTGGCAGGGTTCAACATATTGCACCTTTCCAATTTCAAATTATTAGCCAATAATAGAATTATCTCATATCTATGCACCCTTTGAGGAGATAAAGCTTTCTCCACATATTGTTTTAATAATACCTCTACTTCATGGGGTACACAGACAGTTAGTGGATGTACTAGGACAATTGTCCTGGTTTTTTTTCTACCATTTCAGCTGCTGCTGCTATTGCTGTAATGCAAAAAGGAGTTCCTTTAGTCACTGGGTCTAATGTAGAAGAAAAACAGGCAACAGGTCATTCATGTGGTCCTAAAGTTTGTACTAACATCCCTCTCGCAGTTCCTTTATTTTCATCACAATTTAAAAGGTTTTGAATAATCAGGAAGTCCTGGCTTTAGTATGAATCCAAGATATTTCACTTGCTGTTTGCAAAACTGTAATTTGGACAGAGATGCACAGTGTTCCTTTTTTAACAAGTCAGATGCACTGAACTGTCAGTATTGTTCCTAGAGCACCTGTGGTCTATTGCAAACAATATCTATTTATTCATTATTCCTGCTATTAATAATATCCTAAGAGAAAACAGTTTTCTAAAGCTTGTTCCTTTTACAATATGTAGCAATAGAATTTTTTGCTCACAATAAATGACAGATTTTTAGTGAATCATGGATCTGACCTTATAGGACATCTTAACTTTCTTCATTTAAAAATGTTTATTTGCTCTGAGGCAAATAAAAGATTAGCTTTGTGGTAGTCATATGTATGAGTTTTACTCTTTACTTTATTCTTCATAGTTATATTATTTTCATACCTAGGTAGATAGTGGTTTTCATATACTTCTAGATAAAGAATTCTCACATTTCTGCTCAAAGAAAATACAGCAGTTTTTTCTTAGTCTTTTAATTAGAAAACCCAGACATTTGGTCTTACTAATGACTTGAAAATGGTCAGATTTGACCTTCTTCAGGGAAGTACCTTGAAAAGACTACAGTAGAAAAAGGTGCAAACTTACCATAAAAATACTAGATTTAAGTTATCTAAAAGTTTGTATTCTTTCAAATCACCACGTGCATTTTTCTTTTTTTTGTTTTGTTTTAGGAAAGGAGACTGAGAAGGCCAAAGATCGGTGTGATAAAGCCACTATGAAGCTTCATATGTTGCATAATCAGTATGTGTTGGCACTGAAAGGAGCACAGTTACATCAACACCAATATTATGATACTACACTTCCTCTGTTACTTGATTCACTACAGAAGATGCAAGAAGAAATGATTAAAGCCCTGTAAGATGTATTATTATATATTTTTAACTTGTGGAATTTTATATGTGTAGTATTCTGATTAATTTGTAGGATTCTTTGAAAATAATAAACTGTGATTAATTATATATCAAGGGATAATGAAAAAAGAGGTTTTGGTCTTTCAATTTACAATGATCGTGCATAGAAAGTCTATCCAAATAATGCAGACAGTAGTTTTGAGCGGTTACTTAAACATTCTAGCAAGACACTGTCTCTCATAAAAATTTTAAATCTTACAGATTAACTGCAGTGTTTATAGCTGGGTTCATGCTTTGTCCTTCAGCTGGTATACTATGGCAAGTTTGTCGTCTGTCTGGTAGCCTTATTTTTATGAAATTCCACCAGCAACAAATTTTGTTTAAACTGGACAACTGTCTTGAAAGTCATTGTGGAGGAGGGCCAGGCAGATGCGTGGTTAATCATATGTGTGAGAGAAGTAACAGGATCATATAAGCCTGTGCTCACTGTAAGGAATCCAACCTTAAAAATACAGTTACCTTTTTCTGAAAAAGATCATTTTTGATATCATTACAGAAGATGTGCAAACTGATAATCTCAGAGAACAGACAGTGAGCACTTTAAACCCTCTTTTCTGGTTTGTAAACACCATGCCTCTTTGTCTTTCCTGAAGAATGGGAGTTGATTAGGGAGTCTGTTCTGTATGTCTTTTTCTGGGGTGTTGTTTAAATCACTTAGCCTAAAAGAAAGGGCAGTTACTTTTTTTTGGTAGGTATTGCTCATTTAGATGTGAGGCACTCTAACTTATTTTCTTACCTTCTCTGAAGTCTACATTCATCTTGACTTCAGCACACCACCATCTTCAGTGAGGGAATGTTGGGGATTTCACACTTTACATGCTCACGTGGTACAGACACCATTAGCTGCCCTATGCAGTATCATATTAATTTCTTTGATTGTGGTGCAGGTATCAAAATGAAATAGACCTTTGTAGTAATCTCAGTACAGTCCCTTTAATCTTAATTTTGTATATAAAATCACAGAAAAAAACTACAGTTAAATTTGTGTACTGTAATTAAGGTAATTTTTCAGAACTGTGATATGATAATTCACTGAAAAATTTTATGATGGAACAAGAACCTATCGAACCCACTCACCTTTGTTATGTCTGGAGTAAAAACCTGTAAAAATATTTGTCACTGCAGAGACATTTTTTGTGACATCTGAATATATGGAAAATTACTCCTAGTATCTTTGGTGTACAATCAGAGGTAATGATATCAGGTGTACAGCTTGGTGTGGCCATCTGTGTGAAACTATTTGCATAATAATTCTGATTTTGCAAATGATTTAGTTCGGTAAACTTGAAGTGTAGACTATCATTGCTAATGATTTTTTTTTTTTGTAGTTGACATAGTTTCCTTTTCTCTTCGATATGTCGTTGCTGTAGTTGACGTTCACCTATCTTTTCATCACATTCTGAACTATTTTCTGGAACCTTTTCACACATATTGTTCGCAGGCAAGACAAGATTTAATGCCTTCTCTTGTCTGTTTTCTCAGACAAAATATTAAAAAAATCCCAATCATATAACTTTTTACAGAGTAAACATAACTTGAGATCTTACGCAGGAAAAATCTGTTGATATTTTTTTCTCTGAATGTTCCTCTGAGCTGGCCAAAATTCATCAGTACTTTAAGAAAGCTCACCGTGTTTCAGAGCCCAGCAAGCTAGCAAGTTTATCAGATACAAAAACAAAATAGGAAATTATTATGAGGGTTCATTTATAGAAAGCTAAATGTTAAAGAGGATGTTCTGAGGATATGCCACTGATGATATTAAGAGTAGTAGCACAGTATCACCTATTATTTTACCGTTCCCTATTCACTTGTTTTTTCCCACTCTTGGAAGCAGGTAAAGACAAGACTGGGTGACTTGTACTTTCTTACAGGAATTTCTTGCTTGATTTTGTTTCTTCTTGTAAATACATGCTAACTTGTGATATATGCTTATTTTTGTGTGAATGACAAATCATAAAATAAATATATGAAAGATAGTTAAAACAATAAAAACCAGTTTTTAAAGAAAGTGCACGCTATTTTGTGACTCTTTTCCTTATGCCAGAATATATTTATTTTGTCAGTCAGAACTTGAAAAGCTTTAGTGTAGGTTATAGCAAGCATAAGTCCTTTATGAAGAACAGTGTCATCAGTGAGCTGTATACATCCCTTTTCCTTGTAATCTCTACAGTTTTTAGCTTAGCTACCCTGTATGTAGGTGCACTGTTCTCACTCATAGCCAATCTGTAAAGAAAGGGCCACAGTCGGTCTGTTATTTCTTTGAGTAATATATTGTCTTATTTTTTCCCTTTTTAGCCAGTTGCAACAAGAGTTTGTAGAAACAGCAGATTGAAAGTTTGAAGCATCTTCAGTGCCATCTATGCCTTCAGTGCCATGTTATACACTAGAATTTTTTTTCCTCTCTAGAAAAGGAATCTTGGATGAGTATAGCCAGATCACCAGTCTTGTAACAGAGGAGATTGTGAATGTCCATAAAGAGATCCAGACCTCGGTTGAACAGATAGACCCTAATTCTGAGTATAATGACTTCATAGATACTCACAGGTATACATTTTCATCTTGGTGTGCATGTTCATGTTTCTTCTTGAGAAAACCCTGCATTAAACTGGAGCACTGCTTAAGTGATCAGAGTTGAATTTGTTTCTCTTTGTTTCCTTTTACATTGTTACTTGTAAAGCTTTATTGTATTTTGAAAATTGTTCTACTTGTAGGTACAGAAAGTGGGCTGAAAGTCAGGTTTTTAATCTGACTGTTTCTTTAGCCATCTGTCTCTTCGTCTGGCTCTAGAAAAACAAAATTCCAGTTACCGTTATTACATGTAGGCATAACTTTGGTACTGACAGCAGACTATACATGACAGTCCAGGTTCAGTGTGAGCCAATTTACTGTGTATTTGGATGCAGTTTGCGTTCTGGGCTAAACTAAGTTTCTCTGCTTTATTTCTCTTACTGTCCAAATTCTAGTTTGAGGTGACCTCTAGGTACCTCTGTGTACTGTGCAGTAACTGCAGGTTGAGCAGTGCCTGAGACTACAGAGTATGCAGATAATGGAAGAAAGTTTTTTACTTTAAAAATAAACTGTTTGCCATTTATTGAAGTGTTACTCTCTATTAGTGTATGCAGAAATAGTCCTAAGACTTCTTGCATTCTTTTTTTGTTATGGGCAAATTGATAATTATCACATGCAGACTTATAGCAAAGAGTGGAATGTTCACATTGATAGCCCTTGAGAAACTTGGTTATGCTGTGATCTTAATTCAAAGAATTGTATGCCATTTTATTATCTGGTATGATTTTAAGACTGTGTTCTTCATTCAGAGGAAAAAGTATATGCATCCAGTTGCTACCTTTTCTTCATATATAATTTAAACTATATTCTAGTTATTAAAAAAATTTAAAACATAATGATTTGCTTTATTTGCTTTATACCTACTCAAAGGTATGTGTTAATTTTGAAAATATAACATTTATTTACTAAATAAGGTCATCAGAAGTTGTTGAACAAGAAATAGAGTTTGATACGTCCTTACTGGAAGAAAATGAAAACCTGCAAGCTAATGAGATCATGTGGAATAATCTAACAGCAGAAGGTTTACAAGTCATGTAAGTCTTTCTTTACAAACCTTTCATCCTTTGGAAATGCTGTTATACATTGTATCTAGGCTCACTCAGATCATTGCATAGCTGTGTCCTAATTTTTAAAGTCCAGTTTCTAAAAATAGTATTTTCATGCTATATGCTCTTTCCTATGCTGTTTTTATAGTTCCTTTGCAGAAAAAAATCCTCCCCAGTTCCGCCAAAATCTTGCCATCACTTTCAATATATGTTCCTGTCCTTGCCAGTTAATTTATACAATGCCCCAAATCCATCATGAACCCTTCTTGTGAACACACTGATTCATCTTCCCAAAAATGTTTCCACATTCAGTACTCTAGGAAAAATACTGAAATCTTTTGATGGCACCACTGAGTACAGTGATGTAGTCAGTGATTTAAATTGCTGTGCAGAAAACTTTCATGAATATATTTATTCCACTTAGAAGTGTTTGCTTTTGTTTTCCAAAGGAAATGCTTATTCATTATTATGACCTTTAAAATACATTGACTTACTAACACAGATGTAGCTTTGTATTGCATTTCATGGAGCTTTTAGCTATTCAGGGTGATACACTACCTATCTCTGTATTTTGTTAATATATTGCCTCATTAAATCTTTTCATTACTTTTACCAACTTCACCTTTAATCACGTTTTACTGGGGAACAAATCTCCTGCTGAGATTATTATGTTCTTATATTATCATCTTAAACTTTTGGCATAAAATGGTCTGATCCAGTCACTTGTGAGAATGCAACTATTAATTGTACATGTAATTTTTAAAATTTTTATATATTGATGGTGGCAATTAAAAATTCAGAATTTCATTGGTTGATGATGTTTTTGTTGTCTGGACTGTATTTCAGTCCATGTTTGACTTATTTGAAGGTTTTTTTCCTTTACAAAGGATAACATCCAAATAAGATATCAGGAGTGTGTTGTGGGGTTTAAGTTTTTTTAAAATTTTTCATCTGCTTAATCAAACTATGATCCTTATTTCTTGTAGGTTTTTCTGAAAACCAATATCATAGTGAGTCCTAATAACGGTGAGGTATTTCAAACATAAACACATTGTAGTGTCTTCTGCAGATTACTCTAATCTCTGTGTTTTCTCAATATGACAGAATCTCTGGATTTTATTAATTCCTTTTCAAGGTTATTAATCACCCTCTCTTTTTTCCATGCAACCTGATTACTTTTTGGAAGTTGTGGTGGTTTAGTCCCTGCCGCGGTCTGAGACCACGCGGCCGCTGCCCCTCCCCCACAAAGGGAGTGAAATACAAAGCCCCGGTCTGAGATAAGGAAAGGTTTAATACAACAGTGCAACAGCAACACAACAAACAACAGCAATAACAATAACAATGAACAGAGCAAGATGTCTACTCATACAGCAGTAAGAGAACTGGCTGCACCAACCCACGTGATCACCGATTCTTCCCGCGCTCTGGCGCTGGACTTGATGTCAGCCTGATATGTGAAAAACCCGGCTAGAGCTTCCCCCCCACTGCTGGGGAAACTTAACCCTATCCTCGCTAAACCAGGACAGAAATTTATTCTTTAATACATATTGAAATAACCTTTTTAATATGAAGTTTCAGCCTCCTTTGTCAGACTTCTCCTTAGTCTTGAAGCAGCTTCATCTTTCTTATGAAAGGATCCCTTGATAATTAAAGGATTTCTGTTATTAACATATTCTGCATAATTTCTAAGTTTAGATTATTCCTGCTTAAACTATGTTGTACATCTAGATGTACTTCAGCACAGTAACAGGAAAAGTATATATATACTACATCTCCCTTTTTAATAAAGTTTATAATTTTTCAAAGATTCTGCCTTCTGTAGCTGAAAAAGAGAAATAACTTCTTGTTCGGCTTGTCTTCTGTATCCCATTGTTTTGAAGTAAGACATCAGCATGTCAAAGTGAAAGAGATGAAATGCTGCCTTTCTGGTAAATGTTTCTGATGCAATGCATATTTGTATTTATAAATATGTGTCTGCATATTTGCTTACATATATACATACATACAGTGTGTCCTGTTACAAATCTTATATTCACCCACTTTAAATTATTTTGTGAATTTGAGAGAGAAATTTTAGGGTGTGACCTTATTTTTGGAACAGGAATCAAATAGCTCTTTTAAGTGTTGCTGTCTTTAGGGTGTTCACTTTCTGGTATAGATACAGGACTCTCAGCAAAAAAGTGAAACTGTATTAGGTCAGACCAAAGACTGACCTAACCAACTTCCTTCTCTCTTACATTACCCAACAGCGAAAAGTCTAGGGAGGAAAAGAACAGAATGATCATGCAATGCTGTTTCCTCAGAATGATCTCTCAGCCTCCCATAATTTTCAGCTAAGAAATGTTTTGAGACAGAAGTAGCATTTGTTATAATAGCCTTAGAGGTATTTTTCTTTCATGAATTTGTCCAGTCAGTTTCAGTATGTACAAGTATCTGTTGTCCACAGAAGTTTTAGTCAAGGAATTCTAGAGATTAACTTCATAGTATCTGAACTTAGTTTTATTTTATGGCTCTTAGGCTTTTGTTTTGGATGAGAATAGGAATGATCTACTCCTTTCCACTTACGATATTGAAAAATTCTGTCATACTCTGTGTTCTCTTTTTCAGAGCCATCTTTAGCTTTAGTCTATCCTTTCACAAAACTTACTCATATCTTTTTATCAAAGTCATCATCTTTATTTGAATATCTTCAAGGTTACTGTTTTGAGATGAATGACCAGAATTGCACAAGTAATCCAGATGCATAATTTAGAAAGAGGCATACTGAGGTTTCCTGTAAGCTTGTTCTGCTTGGTTTCTAACAAATCCTAGAGAAGCATTGTTTGATTTTCTGACAGTGTATCAAACCAGTGTTTTCACAAAATCATGAAGATCTCATTTCTGACTGGTAATGGTAAGCTTAAAGCCATTCACTACACAGACAAAGCTTTGGATTGTTTTCCCCCTTTCTAAATGACAGTCCAGTTATTGAGTATCATAAGATCCAGAATAATCCTTTTGTATTTTTCACATTCAGCCCTTTCCCCCTACCTCAAATAATGGTTTACTGTCAGCATTCTTTGACACTTTTTAAACTGTCCTTTTATTTGGATTATTATGAACATATTAAGCAGTGCAGATTTTTGTGAAGCTCCCCTAGCTCCTGGCACTGTAGAAACTGTTTTATCATCTTCATTCTTCTTTTTAATTGCTTTTTAGTGCAGGTGAGAACCCTTCCTTTTAGAACTGCTTAGTTCTCTCTAGCTGCGTTTGCTCATATACCTTGTTAACTGTGTTTTAGATATATTTTGTTGAAGTCTTGCTTTAAAACCACTACAGCCAAAAAAAATATACTGTGTATGACTAGAAATTTGAAAGTAAGATAAGTGTATTACATCCTTTATCTGCAGATGATGACTTTTTAAAAATCCATTCTGTATGTGCTGAAACAATGGAAATTTGACTGTTGATCTTTAGTATTGAGGTCATGGCCTGGAATCTTCAAAATACTACATCATTATGCTTCTTCACAGGAGAGCTACCTTCACTATCTACCAAATGTAATAAATCCAGTACACATAGTGGATTTATTTCACAGACTTTTAATAGATTCAAAGACATATATTGATTCAGAATCAGTAATTTTGGTTGAATCAGTTGTTTTGAATATGTGAAGGGAAAACGACAACTTTACATACATTACTGTTTAAGGATTTTCATAAATTATATTTTGAGAAAACATGAGAAAACTGACTCACTTCTACATCTTTAGGTAAGTTTATATTTATGAATAAAGTTTTGATAGAGGGAGGTAGTTAAAAGTCAGTGTTGACTAGCTAACCTTCCTAAGTAGTGAGAGAGAGGTATGACATCTTATGATAAATGTTGATGACTGTCACTGACTAATATTGAGATATTCTGGAAAGAGTAACAGAATAAAAGTTTATGCTTTGAAGATGCATGCATTAAAAACTGAGAGGAGGCAACCAGGATGAGGTGTTGATCAGTGGGCATATGAATTAATATCCAAATAAATTTAAAAAAACTTCCGAAATATAAGTTTTGTAAGCACAAACTTTTATTGATATTTGAGGCAGAATGGTGCTAATGACTAAAGAAATATGAAAGGCAGCTCTCCAGGTAGCCAGAATCTAGTTTGAAGATGTCTGCTTTCTAGATTTTTTTGGGGTCTCATTTTATGTGTTCTCACACCACTAAAACCTGACCATTTCAGATTGTGTGGTTATTAATGCTAATAAGGATTATAGTGACTAACTGGTTAGTAATAAAAACACTTTTGTAAACTGATTTTACCCAGGAGGCAAATATGAGGCCACAAGAAACTTCCTTTGACAACCACAACCAAGATGATACAAGGCAGATGCGGAGATGTCAGTTTTAGCCAGTGTGAATGAAAATTATTGTTTAAAACAAAACACAGATCTTGAATACAAATGTGTGTATATGGTTGCTTTGTTTTGTTTTCTCTAAGATAAATACAATCATGCTAAAGTATCTCATAAGTTTTAGGGAGAACTACATCAACTTTCTATTTCAGTCTGATGCTGCAATATAAAATCTGATATTTTTGAAATGGTAAAATACTTTAATATGTTGTTTCTGCATGTATACACTCATACCTTCCAATGATGAATGATCGTATTAATTTGGTTTTAATTTCTTGAGTATTGGTGCTTGATCATTAGATGTAACATCTGCTTCCTGTAAATCAAGTGTTAAGCCAATACAATGTTAATTAAAATTTTGATTAGAAAGCTGACCAAAAGCCAGTATCTGCAGTTACAAAATTGGTAATTACTTTCTTAGCAAGATATTAAAAGAAAAAAGTTTGTTGATATTAAATTGGAGACTCAGTGTAAGAAAATTGTCATTTCTGAGAAGTTCAGCGTACAGATTGTGATAGCCTAAAATCAATAAAATGTTTATTAAAAAGAGAGCTGTGGGGATTTAATTGGAGAGAAATGTTTTAAGTATTTCCCTTATCTCAAAATAAACACATGCAGATGCTTGTTCGTTTGGGAAATAAACTTTTATCATTCATCATACAGCTTTTTTATAGTAATTCAAGTCTTCCAAGATAAGGTCAGGGACTGTCTGAATAAAGAATATATTTAATCAACATTGTGTAAAGTATACTGGGAGGAGAGAGAACTAATTCAATATTTAGAATCAAATCATTCAGTTAGTTTGTTACATATGGACATGGAAAGTGGCTCCTATGTATCTAGAGTCAATGTAAATTACTCTCAGTTCACCTTCTGTGCCACCCCTGAGTCTGGAATGGTATGGGGCAATAGACCTGTGCAGTGGTAAGTACTATATGTATTTTGCCTTTGTTTCACTCTTTACTTCAATAACTTCTTTATTGAAATTGAGCTTGAAAATGCAAGGGAAGAAGGGTAAGACAGTTAAAGATGGATAGGTGAATGCTGAGAAGGAAATGAGGTGTACGTATTTATTTATTTTAAAAAAGTTGTGTCCTGGCTTGAAATCAACGTATGTATTTTGGTATGCATTTTAAGAATCATCATTATGTGATCCATTTATCTACACTGTTCAGAGTGCAGATGTTATTGTACATTTGTTGACTATTTGGTTGCTGGGTTCGGCCAGCATAGAGTTAATTTTCACAAGAAGCTGGCAGGGGACACAGCCAAGACAGCTGACCCGAACTAGTCAAGGGGACATTCAATACTGTGTGATGTCACGCTGAGTATATAACTGGGGGAGTTGGCCAGGGGGAGGAGGGATCACGGCTTGGGAATAGGCTGAACATCGGGTTCTGGGTGATGAGCAATTGCATTGTGTGTCACTTGCTTTATATATTCTTTTATTAGTATTATTGTTATTAATATTTCTTCTCTCCTTGTGTTCTCCTATTGAATTGTCCTTATCTCAACCCATGAGTTTTTACCTTTTTTCTTCCAGTTCTCCTACCCATCCCACTGCAGGGGGAGGAGTGAGTGAGCAGCTGTGTGGTGCTTAGTTGCTGGCTGGGCTTAAACCACCACAGTCCTTTTCAGTGACCAACATAAAGCATGAAGGGTTGAGATGACAGATCTGACTAGAGCATCTTAAAACAAATTTGTTACACACATTTTTTATATTAGTTAATAAGTCTCTGGTCACAACATTGGTTCACTTGTTCACATAGTGGTGTTATGTAAGTCCTTATATGCACTATTCCCTGCAGTGATGTTTATCACCTCTGGGAGAGGGATCAGGACTGTCAGTTTGCTGTACTGGGTAATGTTAACATGATTTGATTACATCACTGGTCATGAGGTTAAGCTGATATTTCTATGTGGCATTGTTGCCATGCCTGTATGGTGCCTTTGGTGCCTTCTCTTGGAATTTATTAGTAATCGCACCCAATCTGTGGCAAAGATGGGGCAGGGATACTTTCTCCTACTCTTTCACTTCCCCTTTGTCCTTCAGGCTAATTACAGCAGCTTTTGAGAATTTTGAATATTCTTGGGATGTTCAAGCCAGCATGGTCTTATTGCTACGTCTCCTGAATGTGTCAGGTCTTGTTGGGAGTTACACAAAAATTTTTTAAGAATACCATCCAGTGATCTGCCCCAAGGCTGGTTAGTAATGGGTGGCAGGGCATGTCAGAGAATATGGGTAGGTATCTAGAGAACTTCTCATTTCCAGTGGTTTGGAACTTCACTCCTGAACAACTACAGGACCCTGATGAAGTGATAGAGTATTTGAAAGGAAAATGCTGTGGCTATTCCAAAGAGGCACAACTTAGTGCACTGTGCTGGGCTCTGGCCAGTATCTACCAATCTGCTCGATACGATGCAGCACCCTCAGGGGGAAGGGAGTGAAAATAGACCGACAGGCACTGCAGCTATTCCAACCCTCGTGGCAAGCACTGCAGCTCCCCCAACCCTGGCAACTGGCACTATGGCTACTCAAACCCCAGTGACAGGCACTGCGGCTACTCAAACCCTGGCAACAGGCAGTGCAGGTGAAACAGAGAACCAACCTGTGCTGGTATCAGTCACCCCTATCCAGAAGAAATATGCAAAACATTCAGTCCACTTAGTGACGGATGAAGGTGAACCAGGATTATCCTGAGAACAGAAGGAAGAAGCAGAACCAGAGATAATCACCCGATCCCTACCCCTGAAGTGAGCTGTGAGATATGTCAAAAGATTTCAGCTTCCATCCAAGTGAGCACATTGTTTGTCACCTGGATGCTCTGATGCTGGATAACGGGGCCAGTAGCTTGCAATTAGAGGGTAGGGAAGCCAAGCAGCTGGGATCCCTGTCTAGAGAAGGGGACACTGACAAGGTGATTGGAAAAAAGACACAAGCCCTCAGCCTCTGGAGGTGATGTCTGTCAGGCGTGAAGTAAATGTATCCCTTCAAGGAAGATGTTACATGTCACCCAGCCAAGTGGGCCACCATGGAGAGAGGTATCTGGTACCTGAGGGAATTAGCCATGCTGGAGATGATTTATAATGATCTGGATAACGAGCAGTTACTGACATATCCATATGAAGTCCAATGCACATAATCCATGTGGTGGAAATTTCTATGAAGTGCACCACTGTCATGTGCCAACTCATTGGCAGTAATGTCCTGGAAAGAAGGCGAGGGTCAAATGATGAAGTGGCTGGCCAACTCCGACAATAAGAAGGAAATCTCTCATCCTCCCTATGGGCCTGCATCTCGGCTGTGGAGAAACTGTCACGGGAGTTCCAGCAATTCAAGGATACGTCCTACTCCCCACCTGTGTGGGCCTGTATCTCAGCTACTAGGAGTTAGCATTCAACTGATCAAGAGAGAGGATATAGAAGGTACACACCGCAGGATATCCTGTGGTTTTACCTGTGTGACCATGGAGAGGACATGAGGAAGTGGGATGGAAAACCTACCTCAACCCTAGAGGCATGGATACATGAGTTGCATGGAAAAACAATCACAAAAGGGCATTGTTACTGGAAAAATGCTCCTCTAGTTTCCAGCGGGCAGCTTCCCAGACAGAGTAGAAGGGCTGATCTCATTTCTGATCCTCTTGAAGGGATTCATGTTTACAAAAGGTGAGTAATGAACACTATGACCTGGATTAGAGGGGCCCTGCCTCCAGCGAGGTGGAGGAAAGGGACAACTGGATGTATTGGACTGTGTGGATTCGATGGCCTGTCATGTCAGACCCACAGGAGTATAATGCTCTAGTAGACACTGGTGCACAATGGACTCTGGTGCTATCAGGCTATAACGGGGCAGAACCCATCTATATTTCTGGAGTGACAGGGGGATCCAAAAAGCTAACTGTTTTGGAAGCTGAAATAAGACTAACTGGGAATGAGTGGCATAAACACCCCATTGTGACTGCCCCAGAGGCCCTGGGCACCCTTGGAATAGATTACCTCAGGAGAGGGTATTTCAAGGACCCAAAAGGGTACTGGTGGGCCTTTTGTACAGCTGCCTTGGAGATGGAGGAAATTGAACAGCTTTCCACCTTGCCCAGTGTCTCAGAGGACCCTTCCATTGTGGCATTGAGGGTTGAAGAACAACAGGTGCCAACCGCTACCACAATGGTGCATCGGCTGCAACATTGCACCAACCGAGAATCTCTGATTCCCATCCATAAGCTGATTCATCGACTGGAGAACCAAGGGTTGATCAGCAAAATTCACACACCATTTAATAGCCCCATATGGCCAGTGTGAAAATCTAATGGAGAGTGGAGACTATCAATAGACTATTGTGGCCTGAATGAAGTCATGCCCCTGCTGAGTGCTGCCGTGCGGGATATGCTAGTGCTTCAATACGAACTGGAGTCAAAGGCAGCCAAGTGGTATGCCACAACTGATACCGCTAATGCATTTTACTCAATCCCTTTGTCAGCAGAGTGCAGACCACAGTTTGGTTTCACTTGGAGGTGTATCCACTACACCTGGAACCGACTGCCTCAGAGGTGGAAGCAGTCCTACTGGGTTGAGTTTGTGTGTGTGGTGGAGTTTTTGGTAGCGGGGAAGTGAGAAACTTCTTGAAGCTTTCCCAGCTCTGTGCCAAGGTCAAGCCAGTTAGCAATGGTGGCTGTGTCTCTGTGATAACATATTTGAGGAGGGGAACCTGGGAGGAGGGGTGGGAGTTGTGAGGAGGAGTTGTGATGGAGACACCTATGCAAACACTGCGGTCAGTGGAATAAGGGAGGAGGAAGGGAGATGCACTGGAGCAGAAACTCCCCTGCAGTCTGTGCTGAGAGGGCAGGCTGTGCCCCTGCAGCCCATGAGGTCCATGGTGGAGCAGATGCTCACCTGCAGCCCATGGAGAACCCCTTGCCAGAGCAGGTGTCTACTCCCAAAGAAGGCCGGGACTCTGAGGGAAGCCCCTGCTGTTGTTAGTTGCTGGGAGGACTGTGGCATGCAGGAGGGACCCACGTTGGAGCAGTTCAGGAAGAGCTGCAGCCCATGAGAAGGACTCATGTTGGAGAAAGTTGATGAAGGACTGCCTCCCATGAGAGGGACTCCATGCTGGAACAGGGGAAGAGTGCAAGGAGACCTCCCCCTGAGGAGGAAAGAGTGGTGGAAACAACGTGTGAGGGACTGACCACAACCCACATCCCCTGCCCCCCTGCGTGGGAGGAGGTATAGAAATCAGGAGCAAAGCTGGGCCCATGAAGGGAAGGGTGGGGGGAAGGTGTTTTTAAGATGTGGTTATACTTCTCACTGTCCTACTCTGACTGTTAAGTGGTGGTGTTGGTGTTTGAATTAAATTGATATTATTTTTCTTACCCTATCGTGTCCTTTCGCCCATGACCATCATCCCTCCTTGTCCTTATGTCAATTCCTGAGCCTTTTGCTTTATTTTTCCTCCTTTCCATTCCTGAGGGGAGAAAGGGTGAGCGAGTGGCTGCATGGTACTCAGTTGCCCTCTGGGCTTAAGCCATGACACCGACCATTTGTCATGGACTGATCCAGACTGCACAGGAACAGGGTGAAGACCCAGAATACCTGCAGTACATTGATGACATCATCATACAGGGCAACACAGCAGAAGAATTTTTTGAGATAGGGCAGAAGATAGTTCAGATCCTTCTGAAGGCCAGTTTTACCATAAAACAAAGTCAGGTCAAGGGACCTGCACAGGAGATCCAGTTTTTAGAAATAAAATGGCAAGACTGGTGTCGTCAGATCACAATGGATATTATCAACAAAATAACAGCTCTGTCTCCACCGACCAGCAAAAAGGAAACACAAGCTTTCTTAGGCATTGTGGGTTTTTCGAGGATGCATATTCCAGATTACATTCTAATTGTAAACCCGCTCTATCAAATGACCCAGAAGAAGAATGATTTTAAATGGAGCCCTGAACACCGACAAGCCTTTGACCAAATTAAATGGGAGAGTACATGCAGTAGCCCTGGAACCAGTCTGGGCAGGACAAGGTGTTAAAAATGTGCTCTACACTGCAGCCAGGGAGAATGGCCAACTCCTAGGGTTTTGAAGTCAGGGATACGGAGGATCTGAGGTCCACTACACTCCAACTGAAAAAGGGAGATTGGCAGCATATGAAAAGGTTCGAGCTGCCTCAGAAATGGTTGGTACTGAAGCAGAGCTCCTCTTGGCACCCCGACTGCCGGTGCTGGGCTGGATGTGCAAAGGGAGTGTCCCCTCTACACACCATGCAACTGATGCCACATGGAGTAAATGTGTCGCACTGATCACACAACGGACTCAGATTTGAAATCCCAGTTGCCCAGGAATTCTGGAAGTTATCACAGAAGGCAAAGATTTCGGAATATTTCCAGAGGAGGAGGTGATGGATGCTGAATGGGCCCCACTGTATAATAAACTGCCAGAAAATGGGAAGCAATATGCCCTGTTCACTGATGGGTCCTGTCGCATTGTGGGAAAGCATTGGGAGATAGAAGACTGCTGTATGGAGTCCTGTACAACAGGTCGCAGAAAACTTCTGAAGGAGAAGGTGAATTGAGCCAGTTTGCAGAAGTGAAAGTCATCCATCTAGCTTTAGAGATTACTGATCAAGGAAAATGGCCAGTACTCTATACTGACTCATGGATGGTGGCAAATGCCCTGTGGGGGTTGTTCCAGCAATGTAAGCAGAGTAACTGGCAGCACAAAGGCAAACCCATCTGGGCTGCCCCATTGTGGCAAGATATTGCTGCCCAGCTAGAGAAGTTGGTTGTGCAAATATCTCACGTAGATGCCCACATACTTAAGAGTAGGGCCACTGAGTAATATAAAAAAAATGAGCAGGTGGATCAGGCTGCTAAGACTGACGTGGCTCAGGTGAATCTGGACTGGCAACATAACGGTGAATTATTTCTAGCTTGGAGGATCCATGACTCCTGAGGCCATCAAGGAAGAGATGCAATGTATAGATGGGCTCTTGACCATGGAGTGGACTTGACCATGGACACTATTGCACAGGTTATCCATGAATGTGAAATGTTCTGCTGTGAAGCAAACCTAGCAGTTAAAGCCTGTGGTATGGAGGACGATGCCTGAAACATAAATATGGGGAGGCCTGGCGGCTTGTTTGTATCGCACTCCAACAAACCTGCCAAGGCAAGTGCCATGTGCTTACAATGGTGGAAGCAACCATTACACCATTACAGTGGTGGATGGCTGGAAACATATTCCATGCCCCATGCCACTGCTTAGAACAACACTGTCGTGGACCTTGAAAAGCAGTGTTACATGGCATCTCAGAAAGAATTGAGTCAGACAGTGGGACTCATTTCTGAAACCACCTCATAGACATCTGGGCATCAGTGTCCCTATTACTGAGTTTAGAGTAAATACAATGCATTGGCGAGGAGTTGATACCTGAGACACGTCCCAAGTCAGGCAAGATGCTGGTCACAGGCCTGCTGTGATCCAGGAGAGCTCAAAGGGTCTCCTTGGGTTTGCTATTTATAAGGCCCAAGATAATTGGCTTTTGTTAGATACTTTTCACTCTGGCCTAGCTTGAACAATGAGATATTCTGGTATCTTCCACCAGTTGCACAAGAACTTGATGGATCTGCAACTCTGTTATTGTTCTCCCTTGACCACATCCCAGGTACAGGTGTACCAGGCTGTCAGGAGGTAATGGACTGTTATAACTGTTCCCATGTGATAGGGAGAGCATGAGCCAGGCTTATCAAAGGGGTGCTTTAAACACTCTGGTTCACTGTCATTAGCAGCACTTACCTCCCCAGACTGGTATGTAGTCCAGATGGGGTTGGAATTACACCAAGCACCAAGCAGCGTAGCAAGGAGACTGTGCAGGGGTGTGGGGGGGGGAGGAATTGCATCACCACAGGGTGAGAACAGCCAGTGAATTAAATTGTATGATGTTAATTGCTAAGTAACTCTGCCACTGTATGTCATCACTACTACAGTTGCTATATGCTGTATCAATGGCATTACAGTAAGAATCACATAAATCAATGAAGGATAGACTTTGATGATACCAAATGAAATGCAGCAATGATACAACTTGAACTGACTTCAGCAACTGGCATCCAGCAACTTCCTCAAGATCAACATCTTCAAGCTGCAGACTGCGAGTGTGGGACACACCAAATACACCAGCCACGAGCTCTGGATGCAGCATGCAACAATCCAACACCACACACCATCTCTTGTGCCCCGAAAGACTGTTATAACAGATGGAACCCCAAAGTCATGGTTTAAATAAATTCAATGGACACATTAGGGGGATGGCCTATAGGCTAAGGGAACGATAGCTGACCTGAACTAGCCAAAGGGATATTTGATACCATCTGATGGTCATGCTGAGTATATAAACTGGGGGAGTTGGCCAGGGGCAGGACGGATTGTGACTCGGGAACAGGCTTGAGCATCAGTTTCCAGGTGGTGAGCAACTGCATCGTGCATCACTCGCTTTATATATTGTTATTAGCATTATTAGTATTATTATTTCTTCTCTCCTTGTGCTCTCCTATTAAACCGTCCTTATCTCAACCCATAAGTTTTTACCTTTTTTCTTGCAATTCTCTTCCCCATCCCACTGCGAGGAAGGAGTGAGCAAGCTGCTGCGTGGTGCTTAGTTGCTGGGTGGGCTTAAACCACAACATCAGTAGTGGTTTTAATATACAATAACCGCTTCTCCATTTGGATTGAGGAGTATTGTCCAAGTTTTATCTTTCCTTTGAATTAACCATTACTACAGATTGTGTTGCTTTAAAAAAGTTATTTGTAGAGAAAAATATGCAGATCACTTAGAAAGTGTCAATTTGTATTTTTGTTATTTCTAGAGATGAATACAGCCCAGTTACTGATTCTGTGTATTTATTTAACATGTACTTCAGGAGTTGGAAGGCTTTTGTCTTTCATAAAACATCTCATAAATTAGCAATAAGGCATTAATTCACAGAACTCATCACACAATCTGGAAAAAATTTTCTTGATAGGACAGTCTGCAGGCAGCAGATCTGTAACTTGTATGTATACAGAGGCTAGTATGGGATCTATAATAATATGGGTTAATAATATAAAGGCATATCCACAAAAAACCATCACCAAGCACTGAGTAAGGTAGTTTAAAGAATAATGCTCCATTTCATCTTCAGAAAAAAATAGTACAATGTTCCCAAATATATACAGTTTTTGTATTCACAATGTGGGTTTCTGAAATCTATGTCTTACAGGTTAAAAACAGTAATAGAAGAACTGATTCAGACACAGCAAACCCTTTTGAGCAAAGAGGAACTTGTGTTGGAACTGGAGAAAAAGATAGAAGAGTCCTCCAAGACTTGTGAAAAGAAGTCTGAGTAAGTGAAAATGAAATTTCAAAATACACTGAGGGAAAAGCATCTATAATGCAATTTCTAAGACTTAAATAATAACCTCCACTAATCTTGTTCTGCTTTTGTGAGAAGTGATTATTGTGAAACGCAAGTTAGTTTCCCATCTCAAAAATAACCCTTACCCACTGCAGATCCTAATTCATTTGAGAACTGAGCAGCTCCATTAGCTTAATATAATTGCCATAGTGTTGGGATTGCTCAAGAAATGGACCTTTGGTTAGTATTATAACTTTAGCTTGATGGAAGGAGTCAGTCCAGATTGCCTCTCTGACAGAGTTCACTGTGTAGATAAAATTTTTGTGAAAGACTTTTTCAGAGTTATGTGCAAGACGTACTCTATCTTATGCAGTAACATGTTTGGAACTCATCAGGTTATGTTCATTCTTTGTTACATTTTCTTTATGAAACAATATAAAGCTGATATCCTGTAGTACTGCGTAGTAAATAATGAAGGCAAGAGGTTAATGAGTGGTTTATAGTGCCATAAATAAAACATTGTTATAACGAATTATTCTTGGGCAAGATCTTTAGGTTTTTTTCTACCCCTGGTTAGAAAAAATATTCACATTCCAGTCTAAACTGAAGTTAATACAACACATAAAGAGACATTCTGTCTGTAGTGATATTTTTTCTAGATTCTTGTTGCAGTCATAACCTTACTAACTTGGTTATAAATATTAGTTTACAATACCAGCAAATTGGAATGCAAGTCCTCAAGTAATCTTGTCTTCATTCCCTGAAGAAGTCTTGAAGCTCTTTGTTGATGGCATCTTGTCACTTTATACATTGGATAGTATTTCATTCATATCCAAAACTTTGTGTATATATATGATATCAGTGTTTTGATTAGGTACTTTCATGTTCTTTCTCTGGTGAGAAGAATGTACTCAGAAGATTGTACTCAGTTTATTTTCCAATTTTTTGGTTCTTGACCTACCTTCCTTGCTGCATGTTACTTAAAAGGATGAACTGTATTTGAACTATATGAGTTTGATGGGGTTTCTATCTCTGAAAATAGTTCAGACCATCCCTGTGTTTCTTGCTGTGGGTAGGCTCTTTTGACTGATTCTGTAGCAGATGTTTGTGGTATTGAAGAGATGATTTCAGTTCAGACTGTACCAGTACCTGTAGGTCTTATTAAAAGGCATGAAATCTGGCTTAGGTTTCTAGTTGTAAGCCTTCCTCCAACAGACCTCGTTTTCACCTTTTAACAGCAGTGCAGAGTGATCAGGATGCTTTTGCACATACTTACGGTCCCTAGAAGACCTTGTCTAACTGTGGCATGTTCTTGACTTCTGTCATAGCATATGACACGCCTCAGTGCTGCAAGGCAAGTGTAAAGGTAGTTGAGCAATAAATGAAAGTTTGCCTTTTCAGCCAGATGTCATTCATTTGGTGCAATGCAAGTCTTCTGCCAGAAAAGAAAGTGAGGAACTCCACTCCAAATGCAAGAGCTCTAGACCATACGTTATTGTTGAGCCTCATCCAAAGTGCTGAGCTTCACCCTTAAGTGCTGAGGAAATCTCGTCTGTTTTATCTGGACAAAATGATGGTAAAAGTCTGCAAAATCATGTTTTCTGTATCCTCACTTGAACCAGTTTGGACTTCAGCTCTCTCCCCACTTATTTCTGACACAGCTTCAGTACCATGGGTTCTGAGTTGTTCACTGACTTTGCAGTGGCAGTCTGAGCTGAGGCTTCAAAGCATTTATTGGTATCTTAATTCTGGAAAAACTACAAATTGATCTTTGTATATACACTTTTCATTAGGCTGCACGCAGAAGTGTATCTCCAGGTCTCTGATTTTGTCTTCCTCCTCAATATGTAGCTGTATTGGTACTATTACCCTGGCACCAATATCCCTTTCTGCCTTCAAATGATGATACTACCTGCAACACAGAGAGAGTTTTAATTATGTTTCTTTTATATATGTTTATTGTCAAGCATACCATAAGCCCTTGTGACATGATAGCATATTGAATATTTGTTTTTTGATTTGGTTCACCTTTTTACCACTTCCTAAGCTGTAGCCCTGTTCTGGTCTTGCAAGGATTCTTCACACAAGATCTGACTCTCTGAGGTTGCTAGTAGCTCTTGCTAGCCACAAGGACTATAAAGTCTGCACTCACGCAAGCCATAGGCAAATAAATTTATAGGTTTTAGTTACTCTTGGATAGGTGGAATGGGGACCATTCTATGTCAGTTTTGGGCAAACCAATTAGGCGATAATCCATCTTGCCACAGTTCAGGAACTTGTGACTTTTAACTTGCAGGGTATGTTTTCTTATCTCCTGATCATGATGAGTTGAAACCATTCAGTGTTTGGGATGTTCGCATTCTAGTCAGTGTATATTCATTCACCAAAGCCCTCCTGATGGTGGAAAGCTATCATTTTCATAGGGTGATCTCTTTTTTTCTCTCCTAATGAGGACCAGATGAACAATTATCCTGACATTATCGTCAAGATAATGTTCTTTCATTTCTTCGTGTGATGCTTTTAAATGTGTGCAGTCTTGTGTCAGAGCTCAGTTTCAGGTCCTCTAATTGTGTCTTCATATGTCATAGCTTTCCTTCTTGTCATGTCTCAATTTCTCGAGATGACAACTCAGATTTGCTGATTCCTGGGTCAGGATTAAGGTGCAACCACACCAAGGATTCTTCAATTCACAAAACTCAATTTTTATTGGGTCACAACAGATAATTGGCATGAAACTGTCAGAAACCTCTGCAACAGTCATTAAACTGCCGACTAGTGGCAAATTTTATAACATACCCCGATAAGCCTTAAACATGCCCCGACAAGCCTTGCCTTTATATGCAGGCATAGAGAGTAAGAATGGGAGAGAAAAGGGGAGAGAGGAAGAGAGAGAAGAGAGACTAAAAGGAAGATTTTATCAGTCCTGCTTCCATCGTCGGTCCAGCCAGCCTAGCAGTCCACTTCTGGAGGGGTGCAGCCACCCACAGCGTTGACTTTTGTTCTTTTATAATCCCTTGCCCCTCCTCGGGGTTGGGCACTTGAACTCGTTAGGCTAATTAGGCATCACACGCAGTTTATGTTTCTAGAATTCTCCTTGTTTTTGGTACACGCACAGCTTGTACCTTCACATTCTTCTGGAAGTGAGTCGGCGTACTTGGGGGTCGTTGGGGAGTTACTCCCCCCTCCCTGCAGGTGTGACCGTAGTTTGGCCTTTCCTTTTAGCACACGCGTCATGAAAACGGCTTATCTATTGGCTCTTCACAGAGTCACTTGAGATAGCGAAGTTCAACCTCCGGAAAGTGTGGTCCCACCTCCACAAGACCCCTCCTCTTGCCGCGCCTCCTTGCCATTGCCTGCAGAGCCCCGGCGTTTCCATAGGATCCATTTCGTTTGCCAAAGTTCTTTACCGAATGGCTGAGATATTAACTATGGTTTCATCGGACCGTCACACTTCTTACATGAATGATCATTCTGCTTGTTGCACGGAGTTCTGCTCTTTGGTGGCTTGTACAATGCTCATCTATAGGGATATGATTTTTATCTTTTCCTGCCAATAAGGATTTTATTACAGATGGTTCCTTATCACTTTGGAACCTGTTGGAATAGTCACATGGCTCAGCATCTGTTTGTGAAGGAACAATCTCAATATGAAAGATTTTCAGATTTCTTTTTTTCTCCAAGGGTAGGGCTTGCAGGAGGGTCTGTCTCCCAGGGATTATTCTGAAGCTACAGAGTGACAAAATACTGTCCTCATTCTTCATGGTTCAGCTCCCTCTGGCTCCTTCATCTGTTCTCACAGACTGAGAACTCTGCATCTCTTTATAAACCATATGTCACTGGGCTCCAGCTGAGTGCTTTTAAGGGTGTCTGTGTTGTGCTGTGGATGGTTCTGTCTTTTAGGTAGCTTTTGTCCATCTTTGGTTTTGGCAGTTCTTAGGATAATAGTCATCTAGGTACCTGCAGATGTTCTAAGGGGTCTGCTTGTCCTTCAGTAATGGTTGAATTATGTTGCCTGTCTAGGAGTATTCAGGGGTGTGAGGAGTATTCAGAGAATAAGCTGAAAAAAACATGCAGAAGACAAGAAAAAATAGCTTTTAATTATTCATAGAGTTCAATTTATTTAACTTCATAAGAAGAATATTAGACTGCAGTCCAGAAATACTTAGGCAATAGAGGACATTTCAGTCCAGAAGAGACAATAGATATCTCCAACTTGATGCCAGGTGAATTTATACTGAATGTAAGGTGGGTTTAATTGTGCAGATTATTATTACAATACCTGTGTGGATTGCAGTAGATTTCTCATCACTGGAAATCATAATCTAAAAATGTATTTCTTCTCTAAAGGATGAGGAACCCCAGTGTTTTTAAATTCAGTTAAAAGTGGACAAAAATATTAGTTTCATTTATATTTTTTACAACATGATTTTTGTGATAGCTTGAGAAAAGAGAATGGCAAAGCAGGTGTTTGCACTGTCTTGTAGCTTTGAAAATTTTCTAGAATTGCTTCTTGTGTTTATGCCTTTCAACAAATAATTCTCTTCAGGAATTTTCATCCTTTTTTTTTCCAGCTTTTGTGAAACAAAGTATGTATTTTAAATTAAGTATATTTTTAAATTGTTTGGGTTTTTTTCTCTGCAGTATTGTACTCTTGCTGAGCCAAAAACAAGCCCTGGAAGAACTTAAGCAAACAGTTCAGCAATTAAGATGCTCTGAGGCAAAATTTGCTGCCCAGAAAGAACTATTGGAACAAAAGGTTCAAGAGAATGATGGGAAGGAGCCACCACCTGTAGTGAATTATGAAGAAGATGCCAGATCTGTGACTTCTATGGTAAGTTTCAAATCTGTTTACTGAATTGTGCAGCCTTGCTATTGTTTTTTAGTTCTTGGATCAGAGTCTCAGGATATTCACAAGGATTATGGAAGTGAATAAACTTCACTTTACATTTGTGGAGACTTGTTTAGAAAAACAGTTCAGTTGTGTGATTTTTTTTTTTTTTTTTTTTTTTTTTAAAGTGCAGTAACTTTTAACACAGTCTGTATGTCTGTGGGCTTGGTTTGGTCTTCTGTACACTTAATGCTTAGGTTCTCATTAGATTGTATAATCAAAAGTGTAAGTTAATAAACAGATGTAGTAAACATGACTGATTAGCTACTGGTAATTTCATCGGCTGTGTTGAAATACATTCACAGTTGCAGATAGAAAACTAACAGTAAAAGCTGTTGGAATCACTGCACATATTGTATAATTGAAAAATGAATTTTACATACTGAATTGCTCTTCTCTTTAAACAGAAATAAACACTAGTTTCTTCGCAACTTATTTTTAAATGTTTACATGATCTTAATAATCAAAAGGAACTTTTTGTGCTATGGTGAGACCCCATGTAATTTAAATAAGTACTTTGCTAATATTTTGTGTGACTTCCTTTTCTCAGTTGTATGCAGCTATGTGTAGAGATAGTAGGGTGTATTAAAAAGCAAACAAACAGTACCTGTTTACTGAAGGGACAAGTGTAGTGTTTGTTTTTATGAATTAGGTTTGACACATATGAGGTGCTTGTGACTTACTTCCTTTAGAGGTTTAACCTGCCATTTCTTTTGGCCCACAGAGCAGTAGCTCAGTAAAATGATACTGAAATGGTTGTTTCTGAGAGGAATGCATTTGTTTTCTCTATTTGCGGAACCAAGTTTTTTTTTTTCTTCCATTCCTATTCTATGTTTATACTTAATTGTCAGTGTTGTCTTTCTTCCACTACTACTGTCAACTACCTGAAAGGTAGTTTCAGAGAGCTGGGGATGAGCCTCTTTAACCAAGTAATGAGTGATAGAACAAGAGGGAATGGCCTCAAGTTGCGCCAGGGAAGGTTTAGACTGGATATTAGGAAGTATTTCTTTGCAGAACGGGTTGTTAGGCGTTGGAATGGGCTGCCCGAGGCAGTGGTGGAGTCCCCATCCCTGGAGGTGTTTAAGAGTAGGGTGGACATAGCGCTGAGGGATATGGTGTAGTTGGGAACTGTCAATGTTAGGTTAATGGTTGGACTGGATGATCTTCAAGGTCTTTTCCAACCTAGACGATTCTCTGATTCTGTGATTCTCTTTAATCTTTACAAGGCACTAGCAGGTGGTTGCTATTTTCCCTGGTACAAAACATTATTTTACAAAGCTGGTATGCTTGTCATGATATAGGAGGAGTTGATAAAGCATGAAAAGATGGAGAAGGAGAAAGGAAGGATCCAGAATAATGATTGTGAAACATTAGGGGGCTTGCAATCTTTTTGGGGTAGGCTATCTTGTTAGTTATTTCATGTAATATCCTGTAGTAGTGCTAGTGAATATTGTCTGTAAGGGTTAGTTGAGATGATGAGTCTGTTCAACGGAATGGTATTCTTCTACCTCAGTTCAAGATTTCTAAAGGCGCTCTTCTGGTTGTCCCAATCTCTCTTTCAATGGGTGGGAGAAAATAATCCTTGCACATGTGTACAATACACACTGAAGAATTATTACCTGATAATTTTTTTTGGAATAAAAGTTATATATGAGAATTTATCTTAGTTTTTTTCTGGAGGAGGTACATACTGAGATTTCTCAAATGATGCCAGAAATACATTTTTGCATATATTAAATGTGCTGAGAGTAAGAAAAATGTCACTATTTTGGCTTCAGAAGATTTAGTGTTATAATTTGTACACACCATGAAAAATAATGTAATATGACTTAAGTGCTTGGTGATTTCTCTTGAGTAAGTTATTTAAGACCGACAAATACCACTTACATTTTGTTTAACTATTTACTATCCTGTGCTAGTAAAATTGACTAAAAAGTGGTAGATACAACTGAAGACTAAATTAAAGTTTTTTCAAATTGCTATACCTTGAGACGTACAGTCTTGTCTGTATCTCAAGATGAAAAAATAATACATTGATGGGCTGTTTGTATAAATAAGCAACCTGGTGATTTTTGTAAGGTTTTTTTTTTTTTAAGTAAAACTTCTTAAAATTATACAGCTGCTGAGCAATCAGAAATGAAATGTTCTTGCTGCTGATTGCTCATCTTGGTATCATACAAGAGGATCATTGTTTCTTCAGCTATAAATCCATTTAGGTTTCTCCTCTTTATCTAAAACCAGTTCATCTAAATGTTGTCTGATACTACATTTGAGTGGGGTTATTTATTTCTCCTCAGAAATTCATCATAAACATTTGTTTTACAAACTCTTTTCCTAAGAATGACAAAATCTTAACTGGCTTTTGTTGTGAGTATGCATATGAAGTAAATTTTCATGTATTCAGGTTTTTTTTGTAATTTAAAATTACAAGTATGATACACAAAACAACTTTGTAAAGTTTCATGTCTCTATTTATATGGTATCACATAAATACAGCCAATTTCATAGTGGAATAATTTGCAAATTCTCTTTTGCATCTCTTACATTAGGTAACAGTGCAATAGAATACTAACAAGAAATGAAATTCTGAAATTGATTTTTTTTATAGATGGTGTTATGTTACGTGTGTTATAATTTCGTTTCCCTGTTCTTTTTTGCCTCTGTTAACTATAGTAAGTTTCATATTTTGTTAGTCTTTTCAGTATGGTTTGGTTTGGTCAATATATTTTATTGTTTGTAGAATGTTAGCTGTGTATTGATGGTCATGTACACATTTTAAGAAAAAAGGAAATTGCTGGATGATTCTGTTTTGCTTAATTGTGATAGCACAGCAAGGAGCTAAAAAAATTCTATTTTTGGCCATTCCTGAACATTGCATTTAACAATTTTGGCATCATATGTGGAAAAATAAAACATGTTTTCTTGTTTCTAGCATTTATATATTTCTACTGAGATAACCATGCAAGACAGAGATAATTTTAATGCTGAAGGTGCTGCAAGTTTAAAATAATGTCTTGAGCCCCTTAGAGTTATGCAGTTATGATACTATGCACTATGTAATTGGGAGAATCATAGTTAACTTTTTCTTCTATACTTATAGTATGGAGATAGATCTAAGAAAAAGCTCGTTATTCCTTGTAAACAACTGGTTTTTTTGCCACAATGTTATAGTATCCAAATTGTTACATCACTTTACAAAAATTAACCAGTAACTGGAAGCTTGAACTTTTCAGCATTTAGATGTTCAGTCAATAGATATATAGCCTGTCATCTGTTCTAAGATACATATGCTGTTCTTGCTATTAATATGATCAACAGAGCATGGCAGTAATCCACTATAATTAAAACAAAGAAAACCGCAACAACAAAACTCTTATAAAACCATCAGGAATATTTGGAATATTTCAGTGCCAGTTAAATATTTGCTCAGGTAATTAAACAATGATGGTGGTTTGCATTTCATAGTAAGACTTTAAAATTACAACATCAGTATTGACTTGGAAATTGTTACAGAATAGGAGATCTTCAGGGAGTGCTTAAGCCTGGCAATAGATTTAGTTAATACAAATTAGTAACTCATTTTGTTTAGCCATAATACAATGAAGTCTTCATGCCACTTTAATATGTCATCTCCGTTTTCTTTACATGGTAAAAACAGAGACTAGAAAGGTACAAATCCATTATTTTTAAGAATATGTATTTAAAACTATATGGTTTTCTCACTGTAGAAATGTTTCATACTGCAGCATTATACTGGAACGATTGATAAAACTGAGACTTGGTATGCAGGCTGTGCAATACTTGAAAGACTTGTCAGCAGGTGGAGCTCAGTGACAGAAGACTAGTTATGACTGAATAATCAAAATTTTTCATCATTACATATGTTTAAAAAAGGCATATGAGACACAGAAATATGGAAGAAAAAATGTTCATTCTCATCTATCTAACATCTAAGTAATCTGAAATAGTGGTGTGGTTTGGTTTCGTTCTGATTTTCTTTATTTTTTTTCACAAATAATAAAATATGATGGTAACGTAGAAAGACTCTAATGCATGGTCTTCAACAGCACACAAGAGAACTAAAAGATCTGTACAGCTATACTGCCCATGGAGCAACAGTACAAAGTCACTGTTCTTTCTCCATACATTCCTTAAAGGACTTCCAGTCCAGCTTGCTTGTCAGGATGGAAGGCTCTGGAGTGCAGATGAGTCAGGATGGAGAACATAATGTCTCTGGTAATATGAACTCATGAAAGGTACACAGAGCAGAAGGAAGTTGAATCATCATGATACAGCCAGTGGGATGGATCTATTAATGCACCATTCAAGGAGAATGCCATGTTTAAAACTGTACACAGTGAGGTAACAGAAAATGGGTATTAGTAAGAGATTTTATTATGCATTTCTGTATTCTGGTTTTATCTGTTGTAGCAGAATTATCCAGAAGGACAAAAATTCAAAAGTTCACTGCCTATCTAATTGGTTTTAGTATTTGTCATTTCTTTTTAAAAGGCTTCAGAGATTCTATTACCTGTGATTGCTTTAAGAGTAAGATAAGCCAGCCTTTCGTGAAGATTGTGGTATATTTAAAAAAAGTTCTCAGTGGTTATGGAGGAAAAAATATTAAATGCATAAAATGGTGCTAAAGTTTTAGTATTTGTAAATTATTCTAAAAGTACCTTTCTATTTTCCTAATGTGAATGCTTTATATTTCCATCCCTGCTTTCTGGAATCCATGACCCACTGCTCCTTCTAATAGTGTGATCAACAAACCAATAGTCTGCAAGTTTGGGTTTGAGGCAAATATTTTCAGGATTCTCACTAAAATCATAATTGACAAATTTAATCAATTTGTATGTTTCGAATTTTTTAAGTCAGTTACATAGATATGAAAGGATTTACAGGAGTTGGTTATGTGATTAAAGATGCTTCATTAAATGCATTTCAGATAATGTATCATAAGGCCCTGAAACATAATCTTCTGAGAGATGTACCCACACTCTAGGGGGTCTCCTTCTCCCGTACTGTTACAGGCTATATAGGATGTTTATTTTTGACAGATGCAGGGAAGACGGTTAGCTTCTGTGACAGCCCATTGCAGCAGTAGTGGAAAGCTTGATGGTAGAGATAAAAATGTTACTTTTTTCTTACTGACTCAGAAGAATTGAGGCATTCCTACGCTTTGTAATGCATTGCCAAACAGCTCCCTTCTTTATCTGTCCATGTGAGCAATCCTCTACTAATTTGTGGTTCATGACATTTATATAAAACTAAGATTATATGAGGGCATGTGTTAGGTTACTTGATTTACGTATTTACAAACCTTGTAGATTTCCACTGTGCTATCCCAAGATCTTAAGTTTCTTGTCAATAGAAACAGGGCCAAAGTAAGTCTGTGCAGCATTGGTATCCTTATCCTTTCTCTTATTTTCATCTCAGTAGAGGAAACACTTCCAGTGCGGTCATGTTGTAGAAATTGTGGCCATTAATTTGTAAAAGACTTGGAAATAAACAGTTGTGTTTGTTGGATGCCTGGACAGCTGAAGTTCAGCTAAGTGATCTTTGCTTTGGGCCACTTACCAAGCTTGCTGGCTGGGACCTGTGATTCTGACTTACAGCCAGAACTTATGGAGCAAAAATGCTCCAAATGTCAGATGACTCTAGGAAGTGTGAAGAGTGAACTCTGTTCCTCTTGCTCTCAGAGTGAGTATATTCTAGCTTCTGTTTCTTCTCTTTGTAAATCCTGCTTGCCTGGTGGACATACATTGGAGGAAGAGCAATCCAAAAGGAGATGCTAAGGTAATGGACAGATAAACTCAGTCATATCATACTTTGTCCCACGTTGGTATTACTGACTGGTTCAGAATTTGCGACATGGGAGGTCAGTGGAGCTGTCAAGCCTCTTTCCAGTAAACATGTCTTGGAACTTCTGAAGTAAAAGATTAACCTGACAGTAATCTTTTCATAGACTAAGGCTCATAAATTATGTATTTCTTGAGGTTAGCATATTATTATCAAAAAGTGTTGAGGAATAACCTCATCTTGGGAAAAGGCAAAATTTGAACTGTAAGTGAACTTTGGGAGGTGGCTCATTCAGAGTAAACAAAATTCTCAGAATATTTTAAGTGCAGAATTAGTTTACCCTCCATATGAAGGGCAGTATATGTACTTGAGATAACTACATATACTTTTCTTGAACTGCCAAAAATGTTTCAAGAGCTTTCAGTTTTTCTTGAGGAAGAAAGTGTCATCATAGTAGTGTTGCAGCACTATGTGCTGCCTATGTTACATGTCCATTGGTGATTTGTTATTTCAGTCAGAATTTTCTCTGTGAATTAGGAAAGCTTCACTCTGAAGTTTCCCTTTGAACAAAAGTCACATACTGGTATCCAGCATATGTTTCAGAATGTGGTAGAATGTGTGTGCTGGGAGGAAGGTAGTAATTCTCTGTCTGGATTATCACCATTGTCTTCTTGCATCTTTTCCATAGCGATGGGACTGAATTAGTGTGATTATTAATTTCTCATAATCTCTAGGCAACACGCAGGAAATAATGTGATAGAATTCGTCTGCTTGAAATAATCCATTTCTTTTTCTCTTTTTCCTTTTTTAAGTGGCTGGTTAAAAATACCCTTGTTCTTAAAGGCAATTATGCTTCTAAAAGTCTTAAAATCTACTATAAAATATTTATTTGAATTAGAATTTATGGTTTTAATCTATTGCCACTGGTAGTTTATTGCCAGATTAGAAACATGAGTTTATGGTTTGTTTTTTGGCTTCTGCTCATTTCTGCCAGGTGGGGAAGCTCTTGCCTGCTACAGACTGAAAACCCGAAATGGCAGTCTAATCCATTTTTCAGACCACTACCCTTAAGATACAGACCAGATCATTTTTTGTTCTCCTTTTTATTTTTTACTGTTGATGCTCTTTAACAGTGGGGTAAATAAAATAACATCTTTCAGATATCACTGAATATTTTTTCTTTGGGTCATCCTGCAGTAAGATAGATGCAAAAGATTTCTGGTCAGCTGAGGATCCACATGCCTGAACATCACCATCAGTGACATTTTTAGATTGCTTGAGGTATCCTGCCAGACATGAAGCTGTGACTTATGTCTGCCATCCCATGTAGATGTCTTGGATAACCTAAGCCATAAAGAATAGTAGATATTGATATCCAAACAGGTGAAGTCCACTTTCCAATGGACACTTTGAAGTTCTTGGCTCAAAAAAGTCTTTAATGGTAGGGAAAGCAAAAGTCCAGTGTGAGATGTGATGATCACTATAATGCAGTCAAAAAATTATAGGATTAATTATCTCAACTTCTTTTTAGGGAATATAGAAACAGGCCACAAGAAACTCATCTTTATTTGGCTGTTGTGTAAGGGTAGTGTGAGAAAGGCAATGACATTTGTACACAGATAATAGTGTATATCCAGGAGTTTCTGAAGCTAATACCCTCATTCTAAGAAGAAAGAAAGAAAGCTTGGATTATCACAGCCAAGATGCATTGAAATGTGTCATTCTTGAAAATAATTGAAGGCCTTTACTTTTGGGGCACTATTGAACTCTGATGAATTACTTCTGGTTTTAATCAGATAACATTCCTGGTCTGTAAAATTGTGTGGGTCAAAAGCAGGTTTGTTTTCTGGAAGTTACTGCAGAATTTTTCTGCAAAGTAATTTTTCATTTTTTTTTTCCCCCCTAAGCTTCTTAATTGCAGAAAGCAAGAGTTCATTGTCCAGAAACTGAGCTATAGATCTGTGCAACTCAAAAAAAAACCCAAAAACCCCAAAGCAAAAAATAAAAGTAAACAAGGATAGAATAGCTAAGAATGACTTGCCAGCCTCAAATTTTCCATAGTCTCACTCAGTGCCTTTAATGAAGGACATCTGCTAAAAAAAAAAAAAAAAAAACCCAAACCAAAAAAAAAGAAAAGGTATGTCCTCTTCCAGAAAGTATTATAATTCTCTTGGCTGGAGAGAAGGCAGAGGGCTTGTTTTGGGGGAAAAAAAGTTGAAATCTAACATCTGTGAGATGCTGAATTTAGATCATCTAATTACCAGCTGCTCCTAACTGGTCCTTTGGTTCCTAATCAGCATTTACTTGAGCAAGTAAAGTTCTTAGTCAAATATTTTCTTTTCTATTAGATCTTTTAGGGAGTTATTAAAACCAGATGGAACAGGTATTTCATTTGACTTCTTGTTATCATTTGACAGCTTTGTTAACTTTCATAAACATGACATTTTGAGAGAAATGAGATCATAGATATTTCCTGTCTCAGTGTATCACAGGAACTTGTGATATATGTGAATCAAATTATGGGAAAAAAGTTCCCCTCGATTTCTTTCTTTGAGATTCAATTGCACTTTAAAATCTCTTAGCATAGGCAGTATCCAGAGATATGATAGGAAATGAATCCTAAGTGGTTATGATGCAGCAAGGGCCAGGTGCTCAAAGAGGAGGGGGTGATCCAGTAGATGAGGGTGAACCCCAGGCTGGGCAGTGCCCTCACTGATGGAGTGCCATCCCACAGGGTCTGAGCCCACTGGCAGAGCCAGATGTTAATCAGGTCCATGGACAGCTGCAGGGACAGCCTATTGGTGCCTCAGGACGCTGACATTAATACTTCAATAGACACCTGCTGAATGAAATAACCATTTTAATTTGTTACTTTGTAGATTAGTTGAGTGAGAGAATGAGAAGATGGAGCCAACTTGACAATTTCAACATGCATGTGCAGTTTTACAGGTTGTCAGTGTTACTATAATTCCATGAGAGAGAAAATTTCCATGAGTCTGTGGCTTAGCCTTTATCAACATCTGCTGCTGCAGTGATACATTGGGTGCTAAATCAAAGCATAAATAGTATAATCAAGGAAAATAGAGGATACAAGTGAGACAGCCTGATAATTTAAAGAATTTGGAACCGTATCTGCAAATGTTTGGTTCTGATGTGCCTCAGAATTACTTGGTTTATTTCCAGATATTGGCTTCAAGTACTAAGATGAAATAAAATAAAATGTTTAGGTTTATATGTAATATAAACTTCTGTCATTCCTGCTTTAATTCAAGTTTACCTAGTTTTGCCAAAACTTTGTGATATTGTGGACTTTCACAGTGACTAGCATAACTGAAATTCTCTCTCTCTGAAAGCCTGTACTTAGCATTTACTTATTGACTGTGATAAAAAAACTGTAGGTAGGAAAGAGAGAAATGGAAGCTTGATGGTATTGAGGCAGGGGGCCTAAATTAGGTGCTTGATAGTCTTGACAATTTCTGTATCATGGTAACCTGAAGTTTTCATCTTCTGTGCTAGCAGCTCTCTAGAGCGCTTGAACTCACTGATTGTTACACTGAATTCATTCTGGGTTAACAGACAATGTTGTAATATAGGAGAAGCTGATGTGACTGAGCAGGTGTTACAATGAGGTGACTATACCACTGTACTAAAACAGGATGTGAATTTTGTATTATTTTTAAGGAGGGAAGATATATTCAGAGTTCTGCTAAAAAAAAAAAAAAAAAAAAAAAAGTTAAAAAGTAACTTCTAGGTTAGGAAAAAAAAAGAAACTTTTTAGGTACCCAAGTATTTCATTAGTCTGAAAGAGAAGCCCCAATCTTTAAGGAAAGCGAAAGTTTAGAACAGCTGATATAAATTCAGTTTTCTTATGCTAACTCCTTTGCTGTAAATGTTAGCTGCTGTTTTAGCATAAAGCGAGATGTTGTTACCTCTGTGGGGAGCACAAAAAGATAAACCTGCAGGTGTGAATTGTTAGCATTTCCTACTTAACAGGATTTTGTTACAGTGTAATTGTGCTTGTTTAGTGATAGTTGATGCAAGTTCCAGACTAAGCAATATGTGACAACTACGTAAGTACCCTTAAGGGAGGAATGATTTGTCTTCAAGTAATTTTTGTATGGGGCAATGAAGTAGGACTTTGAAAAATGTGACTTTTCTTCTAAGGCTGTTCTTGTTGGGAAACATCCTCTTTAAGGTCACTAATGTGGTTGTTAGGAGAGCTCCACTGAGAGCCAGTGTGGTAATATGCACAGCTGTGGCTGTGTGGTAGAGGGTTTTGGTCCACTTCAGGTGCTTGCTGCTTTTGTATGGTTAATCTGCTTGGTCTTCAGGATTTATAATTTGTAAATTATCACTCTTTATATGGATCATTGTATCTACAGTTTGATCTTGGCATTGAAGTGTCTTAGGAACAGCATGATAATCAAATGTAGCTTTATAATATGTGATGAAAATTAGTGAGGAAATAGGGATTTTCAACCAAGATGACTGAAATACCATCTCAGTTACTTTCTTCAACATACTTATGAAGAAGTTGATGCATTGGGTCATGTATAACTATATCCATAATCTGTAGAAATTATTGGTTTTTTTGTGGGGGGAGCGAAAGAAGTTTCATCTGTAACAGAGAAGGCTGATATTTGATTTGACAAGCAGCTTGAGGATGTTTAATAGGTACTACTGATGAACTCTGAGGAGAGAACCCTTGGTTGGACAGTCCCCTTTTAATGACTAATGACTGAAACGTTAAAGACTCCTGTTGACCTCTGAGGATAACAACTCAAAAGTCTTTTGTAATTCTGCCAGAGAAATGCTACCTAATTTATTCTGGCTCATTGTACTAGATACAATTTACGAATCGAGGACAGGATTGAAATCTGTTAGTCTGTGGTACCATTACTGAGACTTACACACTGAGTCTTTCTTTCCTGTATTCTGTATTTTCAGAACAGTCTTGTGTTTATGATTTATACAGCTGCGATCTGAGGTATGACATGAGTTCAGTGGACCATAGGCTTTAGTCAGAGTAGAGTTTGAACACTGCCTATTTATTGGGTTTGCATTTTTGTTTTTCTGTTGTCTAAACTGGCACATATTTGTGGTGGTGTTTACTTAATGTGTAAAAATGTCTAACACTACATTGTTTTGCTGTTTCCCTTATTTGAAAAGGTAGTGGGTATTTGCATATTAGGCATGTCTGTTCTGAACAAGAATACTAGTATATTTCCAGTACTTATGTCAGTATATATTATTTATAGGAATAAAAGCTTAATTTTAAATTGGCACCCTACAAAGGTTACTCATTAAGCCTACATCAGATATGTTGCTAAAGTTGTGTGTTGCAGCTATCACAAAGTTTAGGCTTAAATGGCTAAAATCTGGACTTCACCACTGCATTTGTCAGACACATTTCTTTAGCAGGCATTACTGTGGATACCTGTGACTAAAAAGCAACCAAATCCAAACGACAGCTTTTTGAATGTATATTTAATGAGATCTGGAAAGACTATGTCATTCCTTCTGTTACTGAGCAATGCATTCTAATTAAAGTTATTGACCTGTATACTAAGCACAGTCAGTAACAGCATGCTGTATTGAGTTCATGCTATGTTTATAAATAACTGTATTTGGATATCTTTTGGGCTGCATATCCCCCACTTGACACAGTGCTCTGCTTTTTTGGTTGGTGCCTACTTGCTCCTATAGCTTCAGTTTTTACTTTATGCAGCTAGTACAGTATCCAGTTAGTTGTTTCAGTTGCCTATCCATGTCTTCTCCTTCGGATATAAAATGCTGAACTACAAAGAGATGCAGTCACAGAATCATTCAGGTTGGAAAAGACCCTTGGGATCATTGAGTCCAACCATCCCCTACTCTATGGCTATCCCCTGCACCATATGCCCCAACATCTCATCCAAACGACCCTTAAACACATCCAGGGATGGTGACTCCACCACCTCCCTGGGCAGCCTATTCCACTGTCTGACCACTCTTTCTGTGAAAAATTTTTTCCTAATGTCCAGTCTAAACCTCCCCTGTTGCAGTTTAAAGCCATTCCCTCTTGTTCTGTCACTAATTACCTGTGAGAAGAGACCAGCACCAACCTCTCTACAATGTCCTTTCAGGTAGTTGTAGAGAGTGATGAGGTCTCCCTTCAGCCTTCTCCTCCTCAAACTAAACAGTCCCAGCTCCTTCAATCTCTCCTCATAGGATTTATTCTCCAGGCCCTTCACCAGCTTCGTTGCCCTCCTCTGCACTCGCTCCAGCACCTCGAGATCTCTCTCATATTGAGGTGCCCAAAACTGGACACAATACTCCAGGTGTGGCCTCACCAGTGCTGAGTACAGGGGGACTATCACCTCCCTACTTCTGCTGGTCACACTATTTCTAATCCAAGCCAGGATGCTGTTGGCTTTCTTGGCCACCTGGGCACACTGCTGGCTCATGTTCAGCTGCTTGTCAATTAGAATCCCCAGATCCTTCTCTTCCAGACAGCTCTCCAGCCACACCTCCCCAAGCCTGTAGCGATGCATGGGGTTGTTGTGGCCCAAGTGCAGGACCTGGCACTTGGCCTTGTTGAAGCTCATCCCGTTGACGTTGGCCCACTGATCCAATCTATCCAAGTCTCTCTGTAGAGCCTCCCTATCCTCATGCAGATCGACACTCCCGCTTAACTTGGTGTCATCTGCGAATTTACTGATGATACACTCTATGTCCTTATCAAGATCATCAATAAAGATGTTGAACAGAAATGGTCCCAACACCGAGCCCTGAGGAACACCACTTGTGACCAGCCTCCAGCTGGATTTAGCTCCATTGACCACCACTCTCTGGGACCGTCCATCCAGCCAGTGCTTGACCCAGCAGACTGTTCGCTCATTCAGGCCATGAGCAGCCAGTTTTATTATGAGAATTCTGTGGGGAACTGTGTCAAATGCTTTTCGAAAATCCAGGTAGACAATATCGACAGTTTTTCCCTTGTTAAATAGTTGGGTGATCTTGTCATAGAAGGAGATCAGGTTTGTCAGGCAGGACCTGCCTTTCATAAACCCATGCTGACTAGGTCTGATCCCCTGGTTGTCCATTATGAGACTTGTAATGGCACTCGAGATGACCTGCTCCATGACCTTCCCTGGCACCAGGGTCAGACTGACAGGTCTATAGTTTCCCAGATCCTCCTTTCTGCCTTTCTTGTAGATGGGTGTCACATTTGCCACCCTCCAGTCCAATGGGACCTCCCCAGTTAGCCATGACTTCAGGTAAATCATGGAAAGCGGCTTGGCGAGCACATCTGCCAACTCTTTCAGCACCCTTGGGTGTAACCCATCTGGTCCCACAGACTTGTGTGCATCCAAGTGGTGTAGCAGGTCTCTGACCACTTCCTCTTTAGTTGTGCTGACCTCAATCTGCTTCCCCTCCCCATCTCCCAGCTCATGAGGCTGGGTGTCCAGGGAACAGCCAGTTCCACTGCTAAAGACTGAGGCAAAGTAGGCGCTGAGCACCTCAGCCTTTTCCTCATCCTTAGTGACCATGTTTCCCTCTGCATCCAATAAAGGAGGGAGATTTTCCCTAATCCTCCTTTTGTTAATGAATTTAGAGAAACATTTTTTATTTATTTATAGAAAGATTTTTTATTATCTTTAACAGCTGTAGCCAGGTTGAGCTCTAGCTGCACTTTGGCTCTCCTAATGTTCTCCCTGCATAGCTTCACTACATCTTTATAGTCTTCATGAGAGACCTGCCCCCTCTTCCAAACGTCATAGATTCTCCTTTTGAGATCCAGCCAAAGGTCCCTGTTTAGCCAAGCCGGTGTCCTTCCCCGCCTGCTTGTTTTTTGACATGTGGGAACAGCCTGCTCCTGTGCCTTTAAGACTTCTCTCTTGAAGTATGTCCAGCCTTCCTGGACTCCCATATCCTGCAGGGCAGCCTCCCAAGGGATTTTGTCAATCAGTCTTTTGAACAGGTCAGAGTTTGCCCTCCGGAAGTTAAGGTGGCAGTTTTACTAACCCCTCTCTTTGTTTCTCCAAGGATCGAAAACTCAAATCATCTCATGATCACTGCACCCTAGACGGCCTCCAACCTTTACTTCCCCCACAAGCTCTTCCCTGTTCACAAGAAGCAGGTCCAGGAGGGCACCTTCCCTGGTCGGCTCACTCACCAGCTGTGTGAGGAAGTTATCCTCCACACATTCCAGGAACCTCCTGGATTGTTCCCTCTCTGCTGTGTTGTGCTCCCAGCAGATACCCGGGAGGTTAAAGTCCCCCACAAGAACAACAGCAAGTGACTGTGAGATTTCCCCCAACTGTTTATAGAAAGCTTCATCCACCTCACTGCTTTGGTTGGGAGGTCTATAGCAGACTCCCACAGCAAGATTTGCTTTATTGGCCCCTAACCTAATCCAAACACTCAACCCCATTATCACTATACTTGATTTCTGAGCTCTCATAGCATTCTCTAACATACAGGGCCACTCCACCGCCTCTCCTTCCCTGTCTATCCCTCCTGAAGAGCTTGTAGCCATCGATTGCAGCACTCCAGTCATGTGAGGCATCCCACCACATCCTCCTTAGAAATCTCCTTTTGGAGGGAACTTTTCAGTTGAGGTCAGGTGAAACTTTGTTTTCAGTATCTCTAGGAAGAAATCCCCAAATTGTCCTTCTCATTGACCTCTTACCTTTGCTCTGTATTCCCTGTATTTTTCTGAAATGTCTTTTGACTAGCCTCCATGACAGCAATAATTCACCTACTTGTAGTTCATAGCTGTAATTTTTCTCTCTGCTGTCTTCTCATCCCATCCCTACAAACTGCCAGCCAGATTTGCTGTATGAGATCATGTTTCATCAGGATACTGATGCCATAGTAGTCAGTGGAACCAGAAGAGCTTTGCCTGTGCAGATCAGGAATAAAGGATTGAAAACGGTTAATGCTTTGTGCCTTGCTGAAATGTGGCTTGCCTTCCTATGTGGAATTTTGAAAGTTTAAAAAGACCAGAACACAGGTTTTTGCTGATAATGAGAAAAAGAGAATGTTTTGTGTTTCTGAGTCTGCAGGGTATGTAAGTATACATAGATTTCTGTCAAGCCTAATACTGTTATTTTAATTTTGTGGTTAGTAAAGACATTTTTTGGCATGTACACTGCTCTCCAGGGATTCACCAACACACTTGTGATAACCGCGGGTGATCTTCATTGTTTCCTTACTTCAGCTACTGACTGTTGCAAAGATCATTAGGAACTGAGGTTTTTTTGGCCACTTTGTGCAACACATTTTGTATTCAACAGTCCAGATCCTCACATAAAAATGCCTGGAGGCTGTATTTATATCTGCTTATTTTGCCAAATTCATTGTGTGATGCACCGCCTGCGTGGTTTGGTACTTTAGCTACCTGCACTGTAAAAATGTTCATGCCTCACACAAAATGTAGCTTAGAGGTTCTTCACCTATGGCTTTGTATTATTAGCCCATATAGCTGTCTTTCACCAAATTTTTGCACTGTTAAAATTACTTTTAATGGCTCTCTTGAACCTAGGTCAGCAGGGATGACTCTACCTCTTTTTATTAGGTCGGTGGTTGTGATGAAGTTCTGTTAGTCTTAAAGTAATATTTACAAGTTCGAAGAGTTAGATGTTTACCTTTTTAAAAGTTAGGCTATCTACTGGCCCCCTAAAACTTTACCATTCAATCAAGGAAGTGCTATTATGGAATACTGTCATTTGTTAACAAGTGCCAAAACCACTGTCTGCCTTTATACGTTCTGTGGAAAAATTAGTGTATGAAAATTTCAGGACATAGAATCTGTTTTCTACACTAATGTCCATCTTTAGTGAAGGAAAACTCTTCAGTTGATGTTTTATCACAATTTAGTCAAATAGAAATGAAGTTTTCCAAATACTAGTAATGCAGCATAGCACATGTATGTATTTAGAAGCAATCCATTTCTTCCATTACCTTATCAAGAATTTTCTTTCTAGACCAGGTTTTGGTTTTTGTTTTTTAACTTGAGAGGGGGATGGCAAGGTCAATCTCTGTGTGTGTACATGCATGCATATTAGGAATTTTAAAACATATTTCATGTTGAAGACTTCATCACTTCAAATGACAGCTATAGTGTTGATCTTGATTGTAACTCTGGGCAGCAGTTATAGCATCACTGTATTTCTCTCTTCTTCTGTACAATTTGTGTCATACACACCTGAAACTATTTCAGCTGGATGTATACAGTAATAAAGTACAGAATAAAACTAGCCTCTTTGCATCAAAAATGCTCCTAAGAATTGTTAACTTTAAATGATTTCTGGATACACATGTATTTCTAGCTAACAAAGCATGTGCTTTTCATAGCTGTCTGACAAACCGTAATGTTTAGATGATGGAAATATAAAATTTCCTCACAGTCGGTTTCTTTGCATGTTTTGTGATCTCTTAACATTTTGAGCTATATGTTGTTTTAAAATTTATGGTTATATTCTTGAAATTTCAAGTCACATTCATGAAATCTCATTCACTGATTGCTTATTCTGATGCTGTTAGTATATGTAACTGTCAAATCATAAATGCTGGTTTCTGGGCTAAAATTATATCCGGCTTAGGAAGATGAAAATGTTTGGAAACAGGGAGAGTATATGAAGAAATGTAATACATTCCTATTCAATTTGTATTGACCTCACCTTGCACCCATTCTTGACTGTTGTTCAGGTTGTTTTGGTCACTTCTTGCCTGGAACAGTGGTTCATTCACTGCTCTTTGGCTTGTTGTGATTCTTGGTTTTCTCGAGCAGCAGCACAGCCTGAATGCTGAGCAAGATGTTGACCTGGCAGATGTTGACTGACCAGCAGCTTGATTTTTTGGATGGTGAGCTGCCAGATGATGTGAGAAGATGTAGGTTTTCTTGCTTTTGTGAACATTAGGTACTGCAGTACAACTAGGAGCACTCAGTGTAGTCTGTTTTATGTTCCCCCATTGCAACTTCATGAGCTTACACAGAATTATAGAAAGAGAGGCCTTGTGTGTGTATTAGGGGATCTCTTACTGTGATGTGGCAATGACAACCAAGGAGGAGAAGGATCATGTTATGACCAGGTACTTTCCTTTCAGCTATAGCAAGTGCTGAAATTTGACTGAAATATGATCATTTTTGATTACTTGAAATTAGTAAAGTGACAGTGTAAGAATTAATAAAATATTTGTACATTCAGTTAATAGCATTATTGATTAATAACAGTGCTCTTGAAATCAGTGAAACAATTCATATGTGAACAGTTATATACCAGTCTGAGGTTTTTGTAGGATGGAAGTCTTCATTTTCCCTGTTATGTATTGTAAGGTAATGGCATTTAAGTGTAATTTTTCAAAAATATGTATTCATTCTAAATTTGGCTCTAAGGTTTCAGAAGTCTGAATTGGTTTGTTAAATTGCCTGTATTTGCCATCGTTATGTGGTCAGTGGAGGGAGGGTGTAAGGATTTAGTGGTGTACAGGTACATTCATTAAACAAAGCAGAAATTCTGTACTGAATTTCAGGGGCCTCTCTATCTGCCTTGCAAAAACCTTTGTGTGGCTATTTTTTTCTTTCGCAAAAGTAGCCATTGGGGAGGATCTCAGTGCCTCAGCTTAGGTGCAGTACATTTAGTCATCTTCTTCTCTAGAGCACAATTGACATTCTTGATGATAATTAGGTGAAATCAAAATCCTGTCTTTTTTTTTTTTTTTTTTTTAAATAAAAAAGCTGTTTAGTATATAATAAGTAAAGTTCACCATGTCTCTGGAAACCTTATTTCCAGCCCCCACTAAGAGGTACTCTGCTTCCTCAAAGACCTCTAATACATATTCTGTGTTTGGAAGATTTACTAATAATTTCAAAGATGAAGGTGACATTTTCCTGACATTTCATACATAGCTTGAAAAATTCGTCCTCTGAAACTCTTATTAAAACACAAAACATGGTGCAGACAACTTAACTGTACATTCTGTTCTGATAGTCATTCAAAAAGAAAGCAAAGGATCAATCATAGTTTTCCTGCTCCTTTTTTTAAAAAATAATTTATTTATACAGTGTTTGTTGACATCTGAGGCTTTCCTAAGTAGAATCTGCCAAAAGCTTTCAGGTTTTTGTCTCCAGATAGTTCACCAATCTCTTGTTTAATGCTCTTCCTTGTCGCTGTTTCCCTGAATAAAAAAAAATTACTTTCTAACCTGTGTGGCACCTTCAAGATTCTGGTATATAAGTAATCATATACATATAAGTAATCACAAGAGCAGAAAACTTTATTTGGAAATAAAGCAAATATTTTTTGATAGTAACTTGAGTGAATTCCTTGAGTTGTTAGAAGTTATACATATTTTTAACAGTCTTTCTTTTTTAATGTTAGCATCATTCTGTGTAATTACATTCCTGCAGACCAGATTGTAGTAACAGTGCTTAATTTCACATATACCAATAATGAACTTTGAGTTACCACTCAAAATGAGGTCTAAATGTTAGTGAAGATACCAGCTCACTATTACTTAGTGATCAATCCCAAAAAACATGCTGGAAATTTTCAGGAAAGGAACAGAGAATAGAGAAGAAAACATTACATCACTGTATAAGCTGATTTGCACCTGCTTCTTAAATGCCATAGAACTGCAGAATAATTCAAACTGGAAGAGGTCACAGGAAGGCCATCTGGTCCCACTTCTTGCTTAGAGCCAGGGTCATCTTTGATGTTGTGTCAGGCTGCACAGTGCCGTGTTGTGGTTGAGGTTCTAGCAGCTCCAGTAACAGACATCTCTCAGGACAACCTGTTTCAGTATTTGATCACCATCCTTTTTTTTGAGTATCTAACTGAAATTTGCTCAATGCAAATTTTCTGTTGCTGCTTGTCCATTTGCTGTGTATCACCTAGAAGAGTCTGGCTCCATATAACCACTTTTACTTTCAACTCCCTAAATTACAAAAATGATGTAGGAGAATTCAGAAAGGCAAAGTAATGCTCAGATATGTGGAGGAGCTTCTGTAAAATTAGTGAATAAGTAGATTGGGCTTTTCAGTCTTGAAAAAGCAGACTGAAGGGGAATGTGATAAAGATGTATACATACAGCATGTTGGGCGTTGGATGGTGTGGAGAAAGTGAATAGGCAATAATGGTTGTTCACTGTCTTTTCATCAGCAAGAGGCAGGGGCCATGACATAACCACAGTAGGCAGATGATTCAAAGCAAGAAGACGAACCTGTTTTTCAAAAACATAATTAAGTCGTGCAACTGGATGCTACAGCAGTGGGTTGTAATAATTTATATAGATTCAGAAAAAAGCTGAAAAAATTTATGGAAGAAGAATCCTTCCATGACTGTTACATGTGGAAACTTATACCACTGAGACAGATCTTCTACCACAGATCTTCAGAAGACAAAGATATGCTATGAAAAATTATCATTCTTTTCTTACAGGCCATTAGGCCACTGGCATGGCCTGGGATGCATCTTTGGTCTGAGAAAATACAGCTGTTCTTAAATTTCACACCAGTAAGTCTTGTTTTTCAGGCTAGTCCCTGCAATTCAGAAGGTAGAACATTAACTTACATCTAGTGCAGTGTTTTACAGTATGTGAACGTCAATTATTCATCATTCCTGCTGCTTTGGAAGGTGTTACATGTGTTTAAAACAGAAAATGTTAGCTTATCAGAAAATGATTTTTGAATAACTATGTTGTTTAATTGGTTTTACTGGGTACTTGAGATATTTTTAATTAGCTTTGAATGTTTTAGTTTATTACCTGTGTTACATCTTCATGTCTCTGCACAGTGCTGCTCCCAATTCTAGATATCTACAATAGCAAACTAAGAAAATGCATATTATTATTCCCGAGAAGGTGCTCCAAAGATAGGTGGTCTGCTCAGCTCAAATAATCAGCTCAGATTCAGCCAGCAACTCATTCTGTGTGTGAGTCTCATGATAATGGTTTAAAATAAGTAAAAATAACATGATTCTGTATCTGATCTTCTACTTGTGGTCTTTCTGAGATACTCAGTTCTGTCATAGATGAAGAAGAAAAAGCCTTTTGAGGTATGAGATTAGTCTTATTGCTGAAATCAAATCGTAGACTTCAGGGACATCAGGCATGCTCTACTGTATATTCAGGTTTTAATATATGTCGACATTTACATCTCCTTTAGTATGTGCTAATACCTGTAAAACAGACACACAAAGGTTTTGTGGTTAGTATATCCACTCATCAACAGGCAGACCAGAGTTACTGTCATAGTCTATTATATGTTTTTGAGGCTTCTCGTAAATAACTTTTAATCTCCACTGCTGAAGTGACTAAGGCAGGGGATCATTTTCAGAAAATTATTTTCTCTAAAGCTTCTTTGAAGAATTCTTGCTTATAAATCACAAAATTCCAGTCTGATGCCAGACATATACAGCCTTCTAAAAGCAAATATTTTCCTTGTTCTCCCCATTATCTAAATTTGAAGCCTTAAGGTGAATGTTGTTCTGGCATCTTTTTCATCAGGAAAATCATGTCTTCAAACCAGGAATGAAACTAACATTTAGTGAAAAGGAGAACATCTTAATTGCTCTGGCAGATCCTGTCTGGTATGTCTTTTTTATCTCTTAAGTTCATTGAACATATCATTTGCAATAGCTACTAGGAATTCGTCCCTTCTGGTTTTACCTTCGAGCTCTTGTACTGTACTAAAACAGTTTTCAAAAAATCTGTGAGCACCAATTCCCTAGCCAGATCTCAGAAATGGTACTATCATGGTGGTATCTTTTAGATATCACCGATTATGTTCTTCTAATTGAAATCTCCTTTTCTTCTGACACTGTTTTCTCTTTCAGTTGGAGAGTCCTCAACATATTTATTCTAAATTTCCCATGAGGTTCTCTAATTTAATTTCCAAGCCCAAATTCAACTTCTGTATCCATGCTGATGGTTTATATCTGATTCATCAGGCAGTCTTTCTTTGAATGGAATAATATTAAAGTATTGACCTATTTATATCACCTATATGTTCATGTCTGGCTGGTGTTTTTAACAGTATTCCATATATGCTGCATTGTCCGTTGTCACTCTTATTGCTAATCTTCCACCTTTTGATCATTAGAGATAGTGTTACTATTTGCCTGTCCCTCAGAAGCACTAATTCTGTTTTATCTTGGATCTCTCTCCAACTTCTTACTTCCTTGCTTTTCTAATAAAGAGTATAGATTATTTTTCTTTTATAATAATACCTAAGATACAGCCATTTTTCTGGATTTATACAGCTAAAAAGCTCTTTTGTGCTTTTACATTATGCAGTTCAATTTAAGCAACATCTTTTGTTCTGTTGCTTAGCCTTGCCCATTCAAAATACCATTACAAATATGATTCATATGGCCTGTCATTTTGATTGTGTCACACTTCTGAGTGTATTGTATTGTTTTTCATGCACTCTAAGATCTGTGGTGATTTTTTCCAGTGACAGAACTATATGTCTGGCAAAAGGGAGATTTTTGTCCACAAGACCCTAACAGTTGTAATGCATGACCGTACAAGATAAATTCTACTGGAAAAACCATTAAAATGGACGGGACCTCATGTTGCACAAAGTCCCTCAAAGTAAACACATAGTAAAAGCATAGTCAACACAGAAGCTTGGCTTTCTGTCTATCATATATAAGATGCACCTGAGGAAATCCTCAAGCAAAATAGGGAGTGCTTCACTTGTGTTTTTCAACTGGCCTGAATCCTGCTGCTCTTTTGGATTCTAGGCTGGGTTTATGTGGCAGGGTTTTTGGTCGCGGGGGAGGGGGCTACAGTGGTGGCCCCCTGTGACAGAATTCTTGAAGCTCCCTCTGGCTCCAAATTGGATCCACCTCTGGCCAAGGCCAAGCTAATTAGTGATGGTGGCCGTGCTACTGCAATAACATATTTAAGAAGGGGAACCTGAGAGGGGGTTGGGACTTGTGAGGAGGAGTTACAAGAAGGACACCTATACAAACACTGAGGTCAGTGGAAGAAAGGAGGAGGAAGTAGAGGGGGTGTGCTGAAGCAGAGAGCTCCCCTGTATCCCATGGTGAGATGGCAGGGCTGCCCCCCTGCCACCATGGAGGTCACTGGTGGAGCAGAGATTCGCCTGTGGAGGATCCCACACTGGAGCAGGTGCCTGCACCTGAAGAAGTCTGTGACTCTGTGGGAATTGCCCTTGCTGTTGTAGTTCAGCACTTAGAGGGCTGCAACATGCAGGGGTGACCCACATCAGAGCAGCTAGGGAAACACTGCTGCCCGTGGGAGGGCCTCATGTTGGAGAAACTTTGTGGAGAACTGTCACCTGTGAGAAGGGAATGACATGGAGCAGGGGAAGAATGCAGAGGAGTGCTCCGCACCTCCTTGGAGGAAGGGGCAGCAAACTGACTGAAAACCCCCCATTCCCTGCCCCTGTGCCACTGAGGGGAGGAGGCAGAGAGATCAGAAACAAAACTGAGCCATGGAAGAAGGGAAGGGTGAGAGGAAAGTGTTTTTAAGATGTGATAATGCTTCTCACTGTCCCACTCTATCTGTTAAGTGTTAGTTTTGTTAGTGTTTGAATTAAAGTGATGCTCTTTTTCTTCCCCTAATGAGTTTATCTTTCACCCATGACTCTAATGTGTAAGCCACCCCTCCCTGTCCTATCTGGATTTCTGAGCTTTTTGCTTCATTGTCTTCCCAGCACTGGAGGGGAAGGGGTGAGTGAACGGCTGCGTGGTGCTCTGCTTCCCTCTTGGGTTCAAACCGCTACAGGTTCTTATGCTTTATTTTTTCTCTCTGCATCTTGTCAGAAGAGAAAAATGGAAAGTAAAATTAAAGAGTGCCAGAGTGATTGTCTTCTGCTGTGATGTGTCTTGAAAAGATCTGAGGTAATTTTTAGACAATTAAGAAGGAAAAAGAGAACTGGAACAAAAAGGTTGGTTAAGGTACATACAAGTGGGAACAGGGTTTCAGCATTTCTTGTTTTGTGGCAGAAAAATTATAACACTGCTGCGTCCAAAATGAGTTGCTTGTAAAATAAGACAGAGCACTCCAATCTGATGTTACAAGTAGTTGCTGTCAGTCAGTTTCTCAATAAAAGAGTTACTTGTCTTAGTAAATCCTTTCCGTATTATTTTAAAATAAAAGCAGTAGTGTTTTGTATTGTTTACCAAAGAGGATGACAAAATGTCCCACTCATAAAACAGCTGTTTGTATTCCATACAGGAGTTCATCAGTCTTGCATCATTCTGGGATAAGTAGTTGGATTTTCAGCAGTTTTGCTAGGTGTACTTGTTCAATGGGTAGAAAATTCATAACCTGTTCTAAGGGCCAGTCCCAAGTCTGGTGGAGATTCATTTTGATTCACCCTGGAGAGTGATTAGAAATATGGCTAGTCCTGAAGGAGAAATATCAGTCAATGCATTTTCCATAATTCCTTGTATGATGTGCTCTCATGCTACAGGTACTTTTAAACACAGTCAAAGAAATAGATTAAAATGTTATCTAATGACAGCATATATTTTCATACATATCTAGCTTCTAAATGGTTAAGTACAATTTATCCTGCAGTAATTCAGTCGTTGCATAAAATGTTATGGCCCACAGATTAGTTTTCTTTTTCATGAAGTTGGTGTGGTATAAAATAAAGGAAGTGACAAATCATGCTACCATTTTGCTAATATCTCTGAAAGTAATTCATTTAAACCAAAATGAATCTGAATCAGCTAATATGTTTTAGTAGCCGCCAAGCATACTACTCCATAATGCTCCCTACAGCATCCCTGATGCAGAACTCCTAATTCCTTTCCAGTGTCCTTCTCAAGACTTTAGTCAAATAGTAACATGTCTTGCAAGTTTGTTTGAAGTGTATGTGGTGACTACATCACCGGCATGGTTGAGCTGATTGGTCAAATATCTGATACTTGTGGAATGAGTATTGTGTGGAATTATAATGAACTTTTCTTCTGAGGACACAGAGTCTCTGGTCTCTGTTAGCTTCCTTCAGAAATTTTAAATAACCTAATATCCTGAGATCATCCTTTCATCTACTAAATTCTTTGCTAAATTGTGAGGGCCTTGTCTGAGAGATTCAAAATTTAATGAGGCTAGGGTGGAGATCACTGAAAGACAGCTCTGATGTGTATTTCCTGTTATTTTCGAAAGCGGACTTAAAATAACACCCTGACTTAACTAATAAGACCATACATACACACACACACACACACACACACACACACGTGTGTGTGTGTGTGTGTATATATGTAAAGTAGATGAGCTGATCTGGGTTGTATTCTTAAAATACTTAGGGAAAAATTTATACCTAATATGCATTAAAAATTATCTCTTCACACTGGTGAATATACTATTCACAAAGAAAACTGGTTTCCTGCAAGATCTAATGGTCCTTCTAGGGTGATATGCAGCTAGGCAATAAAAAAAAAAGTTGTTAAAATGTTAAAAATTTTTGTATTTTTGAAAGATTCTGTGATATTAATTTTGAGAGCTGATGATAAGTCAGAGATTTAAGAAATACAGAGTCTTTGGACTAAGTGAAGTTATGAGCACCTTAGAATTCACATTGATTTATGCTGAACTAGAGGTGTGTAAAGGCTGTTTCAGTGTTCCAGTTAGAGCCCTCTTCTTATGGAATTGAAAATCCAGATGGTGGCTTCACCTATGGTTTACAAGTAGTGACAGAATACAAATGGATCCTATAACTTGCACTGATTGGTACTAATATTTACAAATAGTGTATTGTTAGAGAAGAACATGTTAATAAAAGGAAAAAAAAACCCCATATATTAGGTAAGGATAATGTACATATGTAGTTTTTTTTTACTATGTGGATTTTTTTTTTTATTATATGGTTTCAAATCAATGTCCTTTTAAATTAATAGGCATTGCAGGAGAACTGAGAATTATGTCCTTTGTTGTTAGGGTGTAAAAAATTTCAGTTCTCTTCATAGTTAGCAATAGTGATTCTTAAAATAATTGCACAAAATATTTAAGGAATTATAGAATTTGTCAGTGGTTGAATTGATATGAGTTAGCTTAATCCCACTGATGTTGACACTTAACTTGTTTCTGCCAGTAGAGGCTCAGCCCCTATCTTTTCTTTAGATAAAATCCAGGAGTCTACATTCCATGTTCTCCAATAATTCAATTATCATACTGATTTGCTTGTTTTCACTGGAGATACTGCTTTTTCTCCTAGGACAAGAAGGATAAAGTCTCAAGATTTGACACTATACGTCATTCCATAGCTGGAATCATAAGGTCTCCAAAATCGATGTTGGGTTCATCATCAGTAAGTAGTATCAATAATGTAGTCTTGTACTCCATTCTGTTATTTTTACAGCTTGAGTAGGATTTTTGTTCTGAGACATCATGCATTTCCATCTACATGGACAAGTATGACATTAAAATAATGTTATAAAAACACATTTCTGATTGATCAGTGGACATGATAATATTGTGGCGTAATAGTGTGTCGGAACAACTTGTTGCACTTTAGGAAAAAAAGAGCATTTATATGTTCTCTGCAGCTCCCAGACTGGTACTTTACTTTTAAGAGTACTCTTTTCAGTGAGTCTGATTTACTAGAAATGCAGTGTGTTACGATATTCTGTAGTAGGTCAGATGGTCATGCATGTCTTACCCATTGTTGCAATAATTACATTCCCCACATTTGTTATAAAAGCAACAGTAAATAAACATATGTCCTGATTCCGGCCAGGATAGAGTTAACTTCCCTTGGGCTGAGAGGGAGCACAGCTGGAGGACTGGGCCCAGATTGGTCACTGGAGTGTTTCATATCATGTGATGTTATGCTCAGTATATAAAGGAGGTGTGTGCTGTGACATTTCTGCTGGGATTTTGGAGTCAGGGATACATAGGATCCAAGGACTCTATACTCCCAACTGAAAAGGAGATACTGGCAGCATATGAAGGGGTCTGAGCTGCTTCAGAGGTGATCGGGACTGAAGCACAGCTCCTCCTGGCTCCCCGACTGCCAGTGCTGGGCTGGGTGTTCAAAGGGAGTGTCCCCTCTACACACCATGCAACTGATGCCACGTGGAGTAAATGGATCGCATTAATCACACAACGGGCTCAAATAGGGAGCCCCAGCCGTCCGGGAATATCGAAAGTGATCACAAATTGACCAGAAGGCAAAGATTTTGGAATGGCACCAGAGGAAGAGGTAGCATGTGCTGAAGAGGCCCCACCATATAATAAAGTACTGGATAATGAGAAGCGATATGCCCTGTTTACTGACGGGTCCTGTCACGTTGTGGGGAAACATCGAAGGTGGAAGGCAGCTGTGTGGAGCCCCACACAATGGGTTACTGAAGCTGCTGAAGGAGAAGGTGAATCGAGTCAGTTCGCAGAGGTGAAAGCCATCCAGCTGGCCTTGGATATCGCTGGGCGAGAAAAGTGGCCAGTGCTCTACCTCTGTACTGACTCATGGACGGTGGCAAATGCGCTGTGGGGGTGGTTACAGCAGTGGAAACGGAGCAACTGGCAGTGCAGAGGCAAACCCGTCTGGGCTGCTGAACTATGGCAAGATATTGCTGCTCAAGTAGAGAATCTGGTTGCGAAAGTACGCCATGTAGACGCTCATGTACCCAAGAGCCGGGCCACTGAAGAACATCAGAACAACCAACAGGAGGATCAGGCTGCCAAGATTAAGGTGTCTCAAGTAGATCTGGACTGGCAACATAAGGGTGAACAGTTCACGGCTCGCTGGGCCCATGACTCCTCAGGCCATCAGGGAAGAGATGCAACATATAGATGGGATTGTGACCGAGGGGTGGACTTAACCATGGATGCTATTGCACAGGTAATCCATGAATGTGAAACATGTGCTATGATCAAGCAAGCCAAACAGTTAAAGGCCATTTGGTGTGGAGGACGATGGTTAAAATATAAATATCGGGAGGCTTGGCAGGTTGATTATATCATGCCCTACAAACTTGGCACGGCAAACACTATGTGGTGGAAGCAGCCACCGGTTGGTTGGAAACTTATGCTGTGCCACATGCCACTGCCTGGAACACCATTTTAGGCCTTGAGAAGAAGGTCTTGTGGCGGCATGGCACGCCAGAAAGAATTGAGTCAGATAATGGGACACATTTCTGAAACAACCTCATAGACGCCTGGGCCAAAGAACATGGCATTGAGTGGATATATCACATTCCCTAACATGCATCAGCCTCTGGGAAAATTGAGCGATACAGTGGATTGCTAAAAACTACACCGAGAGCAATGGGTGGTGGAACTTTCAAACACTGGGACATGCATTTAGGAAAAGCCACCTGGTTAGTCAATACCAGAGGATCTGCCAAGCAAGCTGGCCCTGCTCAGTCAAACCTCCTACATACTGTGAATGGGGATAAAGCCCCTGTAGTGCGCATTAGGAATATGTTGGGGAAGACCATCTGGGTTACTCGTGCATTGGGTAAAGGTAAACCCATGCGTGGGATTACTTTTGCCCAAGGACCTGGGTGCACCTGCTAATGCGGAAGAACGGAGAATTCCAATGTCTGCCTCAGGGAGATTTGATTTTAGGTGAGAATAGCCAATGAACCAAACTGTCAAATAACCCTGTTATTGCAATTGGTGCCTTGCAACATTCCCCTGCCACATCCAAAGCCTCCTGCTCCACCTGCTGAGCCAACTCCGCCTCATTCCTCAGCCTTATAGACTGTCATAACAGATGGAACCCGAAGTTATGGACTAAATGAACTCAGCAGACATTGTGGAAGGATGGTCCATAGACTAAGGGAATGATATCTGTGAGACCCAGGGAATGGGGGGTGATTCCTTAGAATGTATTTGGAACCTGAGCATGACGTCAGTGACATGGAATAAGGGGTGGAGACTGTCCTGATTCCGGCTGGGATAGAGTTAACTTCCCTTGGGCTGAGAAGGAGCACAGCTGGAGGACTGGGCCCAGATTGGTCACTGGAGTGTTTCATATCATGTGATGTTATGCTCAGTATATAAAGGAGGTGTGTGCTGTGACATTTCTGCTGCTGGCCTGGGATTTTTGATGTGATCGGGATCACTGCTGGGGTCAGACTGCGCACCAGTTGCTGGGTGGTGAGCACCGCATTGTGTATTACCCGTTTGGACTTCCTATTGTTACTGTTGTTTTGTTACGATCACTAAACTGTTTTATTCAACCTACAAATTCTCCTTTTTTTTGTCCCTCCCCTATTTCACCCGGGGTGGGGGGGTGGGGCGGAAAGTAAGTGGCCGGCTGCGTGGTGATTGACTACCGGCCAAGTTCAAACCACAACAACATATTATTACTACTGCTACTTCCCCAATAACTGGTACTATTTAAGCAGCTAGGTGTTAACACACCTTGCTTCAATCCCCACTGAAAATGGTTGTTGAGTATCTTTTACTTCTAGCTGGCTTTTGTTCAGCTTCCCTAATGTGAGGGATTGCCTTTTAATTGCCTATTACTTGTGATCTTGTCACCTGAAACATTAGCTCAAACTAGCATTTTTGAGAAAACTTTAGAATGATTGAACTTTCTATTTTATGCTGCAGTGTTGCATCCAAGGATGCATTAAACTTTAGTTAAGCTAAACAATATTCAGGAAGTGTGGAAGAGAGTACAATTGCATATGGATATAGACATAGACATATATGTGTATATACATGTGGATACATAGGAAAATTTTATGTAGTGATAAATTAATGGAATAATAAATATGATAATGAGATAAAATTAGGACAGGAAGGCTTTTCCTATGAAAAATATGAAATTTTCATGACATATTTGAAAAGTAATGGGAAGAACCCTGCTAAAATATTAAAATATCCCTGGAGATAAAAAAATCTCCACCTTATCATGACCTTTGATTTATAAAACTTCTAACTGATGCAAAAATGCAACATTTTGTAAGCATATTAAAATGTATATTGCTGTGACTTCTGCTCTGTGTGTATGTGAGACTTAGACTTCAACTTTGTCTATTTGTGTTATGCAACTTGTTGCAATTTTTAAAATAAAAATAAAAATACTACCTAAACCCGCTTCAGAGACAAATTGGAAGAGGAAAAATTTCAAGAAGAGGATTAAGATAAAGCATTTAAGATGAAATTAGGGGAAGTCAATGTCAGAATTTTCATTGGCTTTAATTGAAGTGATATTTTAAATAATGTATGTGCCTCATTTTGATTTTCATTCCAATCTGTATAACTATTAATGCCATAGAAGTTGGTGTAAACCTGGTTGTAGATACATGGCAGATAGGTTTGCTGAAGCCTTGGAATATGTTTGGGAGAAATAAGATTGGAAATGGGTCATTTGAGGCAGAAAGTAATATCTGAGTAATGAGTGTCCTCCTGATTATCACTTAAGTGAGCTTCAGAGTCAGAATATATAAACCAATCAATTTTCAGTTTTAATTTCTGTTTTGATTTAGCTATTTCTTTTGTGTTAGAAAAGATAACCGTGCATATACAGTTAAAATCTGCTTCACAAATTAGTACTTAGCTCTTGATGTGATCAGATGCTTGTCTTTTTCCTGCTGATAATTACATAACCATACTTATTGCTAAATGTATAAGCTGGTAGTTAAAACTTATTACCCATCAAAATAGTATACAAAGTGATTATTGAAGGTATATTAATTATAAAATAATAATAACATACATAAAACATTTTGTTATTTTTTTAAATAGACTAATGCAAAAAAGGATCTTGAAGCAGAGTAGGAAAAGGACTGGTACTGATCCTCTGACAGAGTATAGTCTAAAAATGTGATATTAACTACCTGTTCTCATATTCTGTGTTTAAAGTATATTGAAACTTTAAATGTGGAGCCATATTTTGGTTTAAATGTAGTGCTATTCTAAAAACAGTCCTGCGTTTAATTGGTGGGAGAGGTTGAATTTTTTGTGTAATTAGAGAAATTTTTTTGTGTCATCTGAAGAAAGTCATAGAGAAACCATGTACTTCAAAAGCAGCCAGGAGTTTAACTGTTAATTATGTGTTGGCGCTTAAATGATTTACATGTTCTCAGAATGAGAAGGTGAAGTGTAATATAGAGAAAAAGTATAGTTTGAAGAGAAAACATCAAAGTTAGGGATTGAGGTTGCTTCTCTTGGACAGAATGCAAACCATTTTTCTGTAATAGCAAGAGACATGTTTAATCAAATGAGGAGAGAAAACACAAGAAAAGGGGCAGCTTTCATGTACCTGTAATGTAGTGCTAGGAACGAACTGAATGTAGAGTGAATGAATTGCATCATGAATGCCAACTTCTGCCCTTCTGCCTAATTTTTTTTCACTTGAGGCATTTGAGCTTGGCACAGACATGTTATTGTTTGCAGGATAACTTTTTTATCATTTATAGGATAATAGGTGGAATTAATGTTGATTTCATATGGTATATTATCATGTGGGAATGAGCCAGGTACCCTGAAGTTAAAGGCAGGATATTCCATAGGGAATTGTCTTAAATTATCAACCTAAATTTAATGCTTTACTTTCTCACCTGTGTCTGTGCCCCTCTTTTACACTGGGAGAGAAAAAATGTTTTGACAAAATGTTTTGTTTGCTTAAAGATGGAAAATAAGGAAGTACGCAAAGTTTGAGCTCAGAATATGTGTGAAATTACAATACTAAGCAAGCTATTGGTTTAATAAAATACCATTCCCATTATTATTTTCTTTTCATTGACAGCATAAGTACAGGAATAATATTTTTTGGAGTTAGAAATAATACACTGCTGTTTGTTCAGTTTTTCTCTTGAATAAGGGCAGCAGCTGGGAACTGCTTTATATTACTGTTGGGGAAAAAGTTGTTTCAATGGATTGTTAAATAGGGAGAGAGAAAGGAGCTCAGAATAAGTAGAGGACAGTCCATGAGGAGCATGCTGAAGTGTATGAGGGCATTTCCTCTCTCAGAAGGAAAAGTGTGATCAAGTGTATAAGGGCACATGCACCCCAACACCCCATCGCCACCCCTGCCCCGCAGATAACCCATGAGTTGGCAATAAATGGAAATCTTGAAGGGAAAAGGGGAAAAAAACCCCAGTGGTTAGGAGGGAGAGTAGAAATTCAGCAGTGTGACTTCCTTTTCTTCTGTGTGATTTTGTTAATTGTTTAATGTAAGCTTCCAGTCAAATCAACAACAAAGATCTTAGAAAAATATTTCTTCATTTAAGTTCTTCATTTAAATAAGTGCATACAAATGAGGGAGAGATCTCATCCCCCAGGTGAAACTGTAAAACATTGAGGCCTAGAATGCAAACTTGTTCTTTCAGGTGTGTAATTAGTCATATTAAGTTACTTATTAAGTTCCTTACTGATATTTAAACTCAATAGAGTTTAAAGAAAAGAGATGGGAATTTTAATTTTGTGTGGGTAGCTTTTTTTCCTCTACCTTCCTTAAAGAGTAACCTTTCTTGTATTTAAACAAGTTAGTGCTAACTATGAAATGCAGTAGAAACATTAACACTAAGTGGTGTAAACTGAATTGAAATCAATATTAAAATGATTATATGTCTTGCATTTGTACTGTTCTTTCTGGGCTTTCAGCTATGCTTTCTTTCATAGCCAGTCAGGGTGAATATTGTATCATACAGAAAATATGTTGGAGTCAGAAGACCTGTTCATAAAGATAATGCAACTTTAATAACACTCAAAACATGAATAATTACCAGTTTTTTCATCAGAGAAACCACCTTGGTTATGATTGCCTCATAGTGTATGACAAAAAGTAAAGGTAATGTAAGGTAGGAGACAATCAGCAGAGGATACTTTATGGAATTTTCACTGTTTCCTTTAATCAAATTTTTAAAAGGGGGCAAGATTGGTGTTAGTGTCATAAGCAATCCCATAGTTAGTGATGTCTAAAATGTTCTGTTGTTCTTCCATAAACTCTTTTCTGTCATAAAGGCATTTAAGATGTTTTATTCTGGGATGTGATCATGATTGTCTGAGCAGTGACTCAGATTTGACCCAGTTTGAACATAAGCAGATGTTATTTTCTGGTGGCTTCCTCTTTAGTAAGCTATAAAATGAGTTGCATGTTAGATGTTTTATTTTTTTTGAATGTTCCTTTGTGAAGACCATGAACTAGTTCATTGACCCTGAACTGTCCTTTTATCCTTAGAAACATTTCCTCTCCAGTAGAAATGTGTTTCTGCGGCAAAGGTTTTGCTACTCTGAACTCCCTAACATTTCTTGATAGCATAGCAGAGGTCTGGGGTTTCTGGTGATTCAAACTCAGCATCTTTGAACAATAAATGTTCAAGTAAATAACATTGTCTAACATTCTGAAAGCTTATTTTTCCTTTTAGGAATTTCTAAAAGAGAATGACTGTCATTTAACAGTGGTAGACAGCTAATATGAGGTGTATTTAACTGTTGATGAAATTGATATAAATGACTGCCTTATTGGCCAAACAGTATCTGTTCACTATGCTGATAAACTCAGTACCTTGGAGTACATTTTTTGCTCCTAAAAACCCTGACTGTATACTTTATGTTCAAGCTGTTGTTAATTCTTGCATAGTCCTTCCTAGCTCTGAATCTGTAATGGAGCAAAACCTGTAATAGAGCATACTCGCTCTTTCTAGTGATGAGTCTGTTGGTTACAGTGCTGGCCTCAAATCTCATGTCTGAAATTATCCTTGATATGGGCCCAGGGCTCTAGATCCCAGTGTTGATGTCTGAGAATATGAGCCTTTGTCAGGCTCTTAAATATATTCTCCAGTTTTCCATCAGGATCCTGGACTAAACAAGACCTTTTGAGGTATAATTTAGAAAAGCAGCCAGGAACCCACAGGCAGAGGCATTTTTTATACCAGAAACTTTACTATGAAAGTGCTGAAGAATTACAGGAATTTGGAAACAAGAAGTTCTGAGTAGATTTGCTTTCTTGGGTCTGCTCATGCACACTCTGAGACTCTGAGATTATTCTTAGTGTTTTTCAGCTAGGTAAGTCATCTTAACCTAAATATCTCCCCAGGAAGACCTATGTGCAGATAGTCTCCGCCATACCTGTAGATGCACCATGTCAAATTTTACGTTTGCATGCACCCATGGAGTGCCCATCCCCATAGGGGAAATACTGTATCATCTTTGATAATACAAAGAAAAACATGGTTTTATCAGGGCAGAGCAGTAGGAGAGGTTAATTCAGAATCGTATGCTTTGTTTATATCTGTTTGATCATGCTTAACTGAGGTGTGGGTCTTCATGCTGTTATCTAAAACGCAGTTCAGCAGGCTTGCCTGGGGCACCTTCGCCTGTTTGTTCAGCTCATGATACAGTGTGCAGTGCGTTACTTTGTTGAGAGCTTTGCCACTCTGGCAGTGAGAATTTCTGTGAGCTCTGGCACTAGTGAATTTGAATGACATACAGCTTAAGTAAGGACTTGTCTGTCTAGCCATAACAAATAAATGTGAAGTGGTCATTGAACAAAATACAGTTTTCCTCAGTGTTTTCTTAAACAATGTAAGCTTGTCAAATTTAATATGTGAAATTGTAGGTTAAAACTCATTTACTTTCATTTATAGTCAGTGAAAGTAATTTCTTACTATCTTTGTGCTTTCAGAAACTCTATGCTAAAGTTCATCCAATATACCCAGGTGTATATTCTGTGCTACGGTGTAAATGGCTAGGAAAAATGTCTCATAGAGCTATTAATTAATTTGGAATGCAATTGGTACATTCTGTGAAAACAGTTTATCCAATTCAAATGCTTCACATAAATCAATTTCTTATGTTTTTATGTCTAAGAAATTTCTGTCTGAATAAAGAAGTGGTTCATCTTGAACTGTTATTAGTAGCATGTGTGAGAAAGATTTGGTTGAGATGGCTTAGGAAAAATAGCAGGCCAAGTGAAAAATATTACATGGTTTTATGGACACTTCTATAAACATCTGCTTTTTATATATTAATCTTTTAGGCAATAGAGAAGAAGGTGATCAATATGCCTTTTGTGTAAATGTGAGAGCCTTGATTTTGTATATTAATAGAAATACATAATTTAGATACAGAAATAAAAAGTATTATCGTGCTTTTCATGTAAAAGTGAACTGTAAAATGTACTGTTATAGTAACATTATTCTTCAATATTTTTCCCAAGTTCTTTGATGTGATTTCAACCACTGAGAAACCGTTGGCTGACCAAGACTGGTATCATGGCGCAATTCCAAGAATAGAAGCCCAGGAGCTGTTAAAACAGCAAGGAGACTTCTTGGTGCGAGAGAGCCACGGGAAACCTGGTGAATATGTCCTTTCTGTGTTTTCAGATGGACAACGGAGACACTTTATCATACAGTATGCTGATGTACGTCTCTGATATAGTACTGAATATTTGATGTTAGTAAGTTTATAATTTCAGCTAAAAAATTTAGTATCTACATAATTTACTATGGCAAATGGCTTTATATGAAAATATGAAACTGTTGGAAATACTTATCAGTGCTGAAATCAGGGGAAAAGGTCATTTTGGGAAACAAAGAGAAAATACAAAGTATGAAGTTATTCAACATCTTTTATCTTATATTGAAAAGCCAAGATATTTCTGTAAATGTTTTGAAATCCAGAACTTGTTACTACTAATTTATTCATATACACTTATTTATTTTTAATCCGGTTTTCATAGTTGGTGCTAATTAGACTACTTTTTAATCAGACTGTAAAGATTCCACTGAATCTTCCTGAAAAATGGAAACATTCACGGAGAAGAAAATAATCTAAGTTGGTTTCTATACAGTTGGGAATTGAAGTCCCTGCTGGACTAGAGATGCCTATGTTATTTTTAGCCCTATGGGTATTGTTTTATTCAGCATAATACAAATGCTTGTGGGTGTTGCACAGCATAAATGATTCAAAGGACCAGAATTGATCTCCTTGTTGTTCTAAGTTAGGAAAAATTGGTCATTTTAAAGAGTATGTTAATTTTTATATGCCTTTATCCAATGTATTTATTTGCATTCTTCTCAATGCATCACTTGATTTTTTTAATGTATATATTTTTCTTTTTACCTTTCCAAATTTCAAACTCATTCAAAATACAACAGTTTTACTAGAAATTCTTATTGAAGTATGGCACAGCAGCAAATCATTTTCAGTTTTGATTCAGTAATGCTGCCAAAACGTGTTTCAGTCTCTTGTAATAAAATTTCCCACATACAGAAAAATACACAAATTTAATCGCATAACAATGTTTACGCTGAGGGAATTTCTGTGTCTAAATCCCCTGCTGATGCAGCATGCCTGGGGGAAATCAGTATTGTGTACCTGGTTTCTTTCTTTTTAATGAGACACAGTGGTATTTTTCAAACTTCATAGAAGTTGGAGGGCTTCTGTAGGATCAATGATTATGGACACTTGTCCAGTTAGAGTTTTCATTAATTTTCACCTAGAGTTTTCTTGTAGAAGTGAACTTTTACATAAAGTCAGTGTTTATTTTATTTTGATTTTATGACCTTAAAGTATTTTTGTTGTGTCAGAGTGCTGAATGAGAATATAAGAGCAATAAGATTACCTGTATTTAGACAGATAGAATCTTACAAGATGCTGGGAGCTCTCTGATCCTGACCCAGCAGAAATAAATGCATATCATGTACTTGGTGTGGCTGAAATAATTTTGTGTAAATCATTGTATGTGACAAGTAGATCTTCAAAAAATATAGTTTGCACTTTCAAGTCAGTTAAAATAGAGGGGGTTTTTTGTATTACTTTGAAGGCTGACTCTTTTTTGTATTGTTTTTTCCACAAAAAAAAATAATAGCTATCTTTATTTCCATAATATCACTACTTCCTCTTAGGAATTACATTTGAAATGTAAGATGGATATTGTTTAATATTGCATAGCTCGGACAGTCCAAACATCATCAATTCCCTAGAACTGTCTGCTTTTACATTTAGTAATAGGGCATTATGTTCATCTGCTCTTGGGATTCATTTGTGGCAGATTTTCTTGACAATCATGGAAGCTAAAACTTTTTTTCTTGAAGAAGTGCATGACTCCTTATGTACTCCTATGGAGTGAATTTTCAGCATTTATTGTGAAAAAAGCATTGATTGTAAAAAGAGAAAAAGCTTATTAAGCTCTAAAAAGGAGTTAGTAGACTGTGGGACTGTTATGGTCATATTACAAGAGGGATTGCATTAATGAACATTTTGGTAAGGAAGTTTGAGGAGAGTTTAGTGCAGGGGATTTGTTTGTTTACATTGGCAGGAACAATGTGTAATCACGTCTTCGTGACTGGTCAGATCACACTCTTGGATCACTGACAGGTCCCCATATGGAGACCAAGCTTAGTGTCCATATACAAATTTTCTTCTGAATCAAATACTGAAAGGCAGAGTGGGACATATACGTGTTTTAACGGTGGTCCTATAACTGCATAATTATTCTCTCTCTAGTTTTACCACTATTTTAAAGGCTAATCTTAATAAAACTGTGTGATAAACAAGTTCATTGTTCAGCTTTAAGCATCAAAATTCACTGCTGTCATTCAAGGCTACTGTTGTTTTTCACTGCTGCTTATTTGAGGCTGTGCTATTTTCATATTGTTGCTAGTGATCATAGAATCATAGAACAGTTTGAATTGGAAGGGACCTTAAAGGTCATCTAGTTCCAACCCCCCTGCCATGGGCAGGGACACCTTCCACTAGACCAGGTTGCTCAAAGCCCCATCCAACCTGGCCTTGAACACTTCCAGGGAGGGGGCAGCCACAAGTCCTCTGGGCAACCTGTTTCAGTGTCTCACCACCCTCATACTGAAGAATTTCTTCCTTATAGCTAATCTAAATGTACCCTCTTTTAGTTTAAAATCATTACCCCGTCGTCCTATCACTACACTCCCTGATAAAGAGTCCCTCCTCATCTTTCCTGTAGCCCCCTTTAAGTACTGGAAGGCTGCTATAAGGTCTCCTTGGAGCCTTCTCTTCTCCGGGCTGAACAACCCCAACTGTCTCAGCCTGTCCCCATAAGGGAGGTGCTCCAGCCCCCTGATCATCTTTGTGCCCTCCTCTGGACCTGCTCGAGCACATCCATGTCCTCCTTATTTTGGGGACCCCAGAGCTGGATACAGTACTCCAGGTGGGTTCTCACAAGAGTGGGTAGAGGAGGAGAATCACCTCCCTTGACCTGCTGGCCATGCTTCTTTCGATGCAGCCCAGGATACAGTTGACTTTCTGGGCTGCAAGTGAACATTGCTGGCTCATAGTCAGTTTTCTATCTACTAATATTCCCAAGTGCTTCTCCACAGGGCTGCTCTCAATCCACTCATTGCCCAGCCTGTATTTGTGCCTGGGATTGCCCCAACCTATGTGCAGGACCTTGCACTTGACGTTGTTGAGCTTCATGAGGTTTACACGGGCCCACCTCTCAAGCCTGTCAGGGTCCCTCTGGATGGCATCCCTTCCCTCCAGCATGTGGACCGCACAACACCGCTTAGTGTCATTGGCAAACTTGCTGAGGGTGCACTCAATCCCACTGTCCATGTTGCCAACAAAGATGTTAAATGGCAGTGGTCCCAACACCGACCCCTGACGGACACCACTGTCACTGCTTTGCACTTGGACACCAAGCTGTTGGCCACAACTCTTTGAGTGCGACCATTGAGCCAATTCCTTATCCATGGAGTGTGCATCCATCAAATCCATGTCTCCCCAATTTAGAGATAAGGATTTCATGCAGGACAGTGCCAAAATGATGATCTTAATAATAGTCAAGATCCAGTGTAAATGCATGAATCAGAGAACACAGTCTACCCTGAAGGTCTTACATAGATAGCAGCAGATGGGCATGTGACTGGGTGTGGGCTGAGGAAATAATAGGCAGTACCAGTTATTGTGCTAGGTAGACTCTTAGGACATCAGGGGTTTTTTGATCCTCATCATAGAAATATGGAGGAGCTTATTTGAAAGGAATGGGAACTAGTGTCAAAGTTGAATCAGTATTTAATAAGTGAATGAAGTTAAACAACAAAATAAACAACAAAAATATTCAGACTATGACAACATTTTTATGGTAAAGAATGAGGAATGTTAAAAATTGGTGACATGATCAAGCTTTCTTTACTAACAATGATAACACGTTCCATGAAGTTAATGCTTTAACCTCTAAGGAAGAGAAATTTACAATGCATTGTGCAAGGAATTTAGCCCTGGAAGCTAGAAAGAAAAAAGTCTACATGCCAGTGGTAGAGGTTTTCATTGCCCAGTTGTGTAAATGAACTTGAATCACAGTCTGCGCTTTGATTTTTTTTTTAATTGCAGTACTTGTTTATTGTTGCCATTGTCAGGCTGGCTTATGGCAGTTCCTCTCTTGTGGGAAGAGTTCTCTAACCGTGGATGCTGAGTCTTGTATAGGCACAAGACTTTATCCTGTTTCCCAATCAGCTGTAGTATATAATTTAAGACATTCAGAAAGATGAAATAAATGTTTACTATTTTTTTCCCTGTCAAGTGTATGGGCAAAGATAAACAATGAAAATACAGTTTTTTCCCCTTAACACCTGAAAGAATGATATGTCATAGCAGTCATTGCTAAGAAAATGTTACATGCTTCTGAGAAAATATTAGGAGATTTAGTTGTTTCCATTGTGTTCAATTATCTATATAAAAGGAAATAAATTCATGAAGTGGGGAGAGGGGGAATTTTGTCTTGCCCAGCTTCTCTATGAATCATATGCATGACCTGCATTTGTTTTTAGCTCTGTGCCAGGGATTTATTAATTTATCAAACATTGTAAATGCAGTAGGATATGAGTAAGATAGTGTTACTTATCTGTTGTTTATTTTATTGTCAGATGTTTATTTTTTAGTTGGTTTTCTGTAATTGTTACGACTTTAAGTAATTAGGAAGTTAGTGTTGTTTCTTCTGGTTTAGAATATTTTTATTTCACTCTGTCAGAGTTTTCAGTTTAACTGTCCTATCTCTTTAAATTAAGAGTTTGAATAAATGGCTATTTTAATATGTTGCCTTAAATGAGTGATTTTGCATTTATTAAATTTTGGATTTATGAATTTATCCTCTTCCTATCATTCCATTTAATTCAATATAAATGTTATTAAAGAGATCAGGAAAAATCTAATGCTATAAAAGTGAACATTGTTTTGTTACTACTGAGGGAAGCGATGCATTTTTATAGTTTCTTTTTCGAAATACTGCTTGTAGAGGAACAATTATTTCCTTTTACCTCCATACAGAATCAGTATCGTTTTGAAGGAACTGGGTTTCCAACTATTCCTCAGCTCATAGAACATCATTACACAACAAAGCAAGTTATTACAAAGAAATCAGGTGTTGTTCTCCTGAATCCTGTTGTTAAGGTAATGCATACATTCCAAGAACTCTGAGAAGAATTTGGGGGGGGGGGGGGGTATTGTTATTTATAATATGTTCACATGCAGCTTCTCCGAAGATTTTTTCATTCTTGCTCATTTTGTCACTCTTTTTTCTGAGCTTTTTCAACCTTCTCTGCTCTGTGCTACACATTCCTTTAAAGTAACACTCCCATACTGATTCTTATAATAAATATTTACTATCTTGAAAGAATGGCATTCAGCATCTCACAGAATATCCTCCTACTTTTCTTTTTGGTTTCCCATTTGGATTTCACTACTAAGTAATTGAACGTAGTAGTTCACTGCCCATAAATTTGTGAAGAAGAAATTTTTTTGATAAAACGGTGTTCTCAAGTGGTAAAGTTCTCATGAAATCTGGAAGAATTATGACAACTCCGTTTTGTCTCTATTTTATATCTCAGCAATAAGTTATACAGACACGGTAAAAGTTACTGTCATTCCAGCATCATTGAAAACTTGAAATAAAAATTCCCCTTTTAATCAGTTTGCAGAAAGTCTTTTCAGGCGGGAAAAGAAAAGGGATGGAAAAGTTAAAGTATATCACTGCTTAGAAAGCTTAAGAATATCCTTGGCTGCTTCTAGTAGTTTTGCAGTTTGTATCTACTTAGTTGATAATTCATTCATAAACCAAATCTTTTCCATTTAAATCTTTCATTTTAACTATAAGTCATTTGTTCTTGATTTTTTAAAAAAAGACTAGTTTCAAGCTTGTAAAGCACCTTCTGTGTTCTACAAAACTTCAGGAAGCATAACAGTGTTTATTTCATAGCTAGTTTCCTACTCTAAGGTCTTAGTTCTTTTCTGCTAATAATTATAAGAAATTAAAGCATATTCCCTTTCTCAAAATTAATGTGATTTGTTTGCATTTATCTGTGCTTACCTATTTTATTTAGTTTTAAAATTAAAAGAATGAGGCTTTGTAAGTACGCATTTTAGGTTAATGTCTTTCTGATTACCAAATTGACACTTTAGTGAATATAAAATACTGCTTAAATTCATTGTTGAACATACGAGAAAGTGTAGAACATTATTTTTGATGTGTGAATAAATGTATTTTGATGTAAATTGTTTAAGCTAAAAATACAGAACTGTCAAACTCAAAATGGAATCTTTTTATATCTGTTTACAAATTTTTGTCTTTTACAATATCCTGTTTTAAATGTTTAATGCTCTTTCTGTTTCCTGGATTTTTTCTGCTCTTGCATAATGTACATACTGTGAGAGCAGCCCTGTTTTAGTAAATGTAAAACCATAGTGCGGTATGTTACTACAAACTAAATGATAAAAGGACTTATTCTTAGTTATTCTCTTAAGGTTAAACAGGAAAACATCATCTGGAAAACATTCTCTTCATTTTCTGCTGTTTACTTGGAAGACAGGGAGCTCCATATTCCTGACATTTCTGTTTCATTTTGCGCTTTTTTTTTATAAAGTTTTTTAATTTATTCATAGTTTTGTGTAACTGTGTATAGTCAAAGAATTTTTCTAGTACCTATACTATGGAAGAAATACAGTCCCAAATGACCTTCCTGATCACTTCTCCATTACTGTACTTCATCTCATGGTCTTTGAGGTGTAAATGCACATAGGGATACTCTAAATCCCTTGATGATAGCCATGCAAGGTATGTATGACTGTGTGGTGAGTCTTTCCAGAACTTGAATCCATACCACTACCGCTACATTCAGATGTATCATAACCTCCTTACAAAGTGCTGGAGGACAATTTTTAAGACAGACTTAGCTTTTCTACTGTCACTGGCTGCAAAGTCAGTTTTTTGGTTTCCTTTTTTTCAGGGGGAAAATGAAGTGGGCCTACTCCTCTCTGGACTTGTTGACTTGAGTTAGTCTTAGTATTAATTAAAATTAGTGGAAATACTAGTATTTCCTCTAGGATCATGCTAGTTTTATGACCAGTTGGTAGCTGATTTGAGTACTTTGACTACTTAGGTATCCCAAAGTGCTGCAAGTAATCAGCATCGATCCATAAAATCCAATCACCCAGGCTCCATTTATTTCATCATATGATGAATTTGTGCTGGTGTGCATCAGTCTTAATATTCAAGAGTACTTTCTTTAGGGTTGATGAACTTTTCAACTTTCATTCTGGTAGGTTACATAAAGTAATGGAAAGGACGTCCATGGTAATACTGACTGTTAGTGCTAAGAAGAGTATTGGGTTACAGGAAACATTATTGCATAGGTTTTTAAAAATATATATATTACATATATTGTATGTAGGCTTTCAAGAATTTATGAAAAATGATCTGAGTGTCTGATACCTACTTATGCTTTGTATGAACTAAACACAACGTATAGTGTAGTTAGTGCTTCATGACCAGCAATTTGAACCAAATAAGACAGTATTGAAAAGGGTGTTAGCTAGATGATGTAAATTGCTGCTTTAGAGCAGCTGTTTCAAAAAATATTGAAATTTTTTTGTTTTGTAATACCTTTCAGTTTGAGCCATGATTTTTTGATGATTGTAGTTCTCCCACCTGATCAAAACTAGTCATTGGATAAAAGTATTTCAGAACTAAGAAAAAGAGTGTTGTGAGCTTTCCTTTTATATTTGCATGTAGCTGTGGCTTTCATATAGGGAAGTGGAGACGTAGTAAGTTATTTTCAGAAATAGCGTATGCACTCTGACACCTAGTGTTGGGTGTATTTTATGCATCATGTGCTATTATCAGAATATCTTTGATCAGTTCCTTAACATGCGTTTCACATCTGCAAAGTCTGTTTTTTTCTTTATTCATATTATAGCTGCAAAGCAGTCTCTTGACGTTTCATGCAATCTTTAATCTTTTTATGCAAATTCCTGTCCCTGTAATAAGGTTTTTAGAAAGGGAAAGTCAGATATGGCAGAGAACAGAAAAAAATTATGCTATGTAATTTGGTTTTGCTTTCCTTCCTTCCCGCAGTCATTCATCCTCCTTTACCATATTAGTAAAATTAGTGTTCACTTTCTGTGATGTTGCCCTTGAAAGGAACGGTCTTAATTGTGTCACAAAAGGGCTGACCCATGTCCCATTTCATGTAGACCAAATCTGCCTGCTTGGCATTTTAATGATACTCTAATAATAGAATTTAAATCAGAAAACTAAAGCCATTAAAAAGATATCTGCAAGTGATTTCTTTAATGGAAAAGTCTCATATTTATTTATAATCTTTTTTTTTAAAAGTTACGTTATGTTCTTCAATTTATTATTGATGGAATGACTGGTAGATAAAGTCCCTGAGTAAGCTCAATGCATACCCAAGGATTTTATTAGTAGAAATGCAATTTTAGTTGTATTAAATATATTTTAACTTTCTAACATCTTTAACCTCATGTAAAAAAATGTACATTTTTTACATTTAAGAAATCTGTATTAAGTTGTGGCCATGCTTCATTTTGTTTACTAGAAAAGAGAATCATCAAGGAAATAAGGAATATAATTTTTATTTGGATACATCTGCATTAATGTTTTTACTTGGATCAGAAATATAACTTTGAAGCAAATCTGCCCAGTGCCACTTAGGATGCTATGTTTCCATCATTGAGCAGTCTCCAAGGATTCAGACTTTACTACTCTCATCTGAAACAAAATAGGAAGATGCACAACTGCTGATGGGAGGGTGTCCAGTCTTCAGAACCAGGAAAGATCTAGTCTGAAATAATGCTTTTTCCCCAAAAATGTATGTTTCAGGTCCTCAGCACTAACTGTTTCATTCTGGAGACCTGCTACTATTTCACTAGTGCTAATGTAGTACTAGTCTTTGGATCCTCTGTAGTAAATTCAAATTCTGAGCTTGTGGAAAAAAAATTAACTGCTTTGTCAAATGAGTTAGGCTACGTATTGATTGCCATTAACTTTCGTTTTAAAATTCTGGATCTGTTTTGATGTGACAGAGATGCCTGTGATATTGCCTCAAACATTTTCTGTACACAGGAAAATGGTGAACTGTAAATAATGTTGAGTGAAATGACTGAAAAGTGTTAAAAGGAAAAAAGAAGGTGTATTTCATAGTAGTGGTTCTAGTGTTGATGAGTAAGTCTGCAAATGACATGAGAATCTGTGTGGATCTCATGCTGTCTTGCAAGATGTGAGTATGTTAATGAGTTAAACATGAAAAGAAATCATGAAGAAATACAAATTTAAGTGAGAACATAAAGGTAATTCTTTTCATGAAAATGCACTGATAAAAATCTAACATTACCCTAATTTTTCAGAATTTGAGCTGTAGTTTGTATTTAGAAGTCTTTGAGCTCAGCTTTCCAAGACAGAAAGCATAAACAATGTCTGCTCCATGGTTCAACTTCTTAGTAGTATCACAGCACTAATACCATCTTCTTCAGCAATTAGTTAACATACACTTATCGATGCAAAGCTAACCAAAAGTTTTTTCCCCGTTTTTTGGCTCCCCTTAGTGTTGGTTGGTTTTGCAGGTGTTTTGTTTGGTTTTGCAATATTTTGCAAAAACAAGTTGAAGTTCACTGTTGTGGACAAGTGTGCTCATGGTATAGGTAGTGTGTGTTTCTCAGGCTAGCAAGGCAGACATGGAGGAATTGAACAAGGTTGCTGAATAGCCTCACTTTCAGGCAAGCAATCTTAGGCCTAGTGAGACAAGTTGGAGAGAAACAAAGAGACTTAGCAAAGAGACTTTCAAGTTTATCAAAAGTCCTGTCATTTGATTAGAGATTCTCATCTTGTGACAGGAAAGAATTAAAATGCTGAAAAGGGAAACAACTGCAGTAATGATGCTACCTTTTGGGAAGATCATCTTGCATTTGTTCGACCTGAGGACAGCTCTTTAGGAGCAGAAATTTCAGCCGAAAAGAAGAAGCAGGATATAGCAGCGAGCAGTTCAGTTATTGCAATTTTACCTAGGCTAGATTTGTAGCTCTAGAGTGAATCCCACTGTGAATTACCTGCATGGTACCCACACATCTGGCCAGGCTTGTAGGAATGCCAAGAAGCACCTGGTGGTCATGGTCTCTGTGTGTTGATTTTTGCCCCAAAGCTCTAATTCTTATGAGCATGATTAAAGTCTGATACATGCATTTTTAAATGTTAAAATACATCTTTTATTTTCTCTAAGGAAATTAAATCCACAATGAGAAATGAGAATTTATAATATGTAAAAGATGTACTTAGAGAAAATGACTGTATTTATTGCATAAGCATAAAATTACTCTTTTGCCACTTAATTGCTATTCAGTAGTATTATGGTCACGCAGAAGGCCTGTGATTCATATGTCAGGGAAACTGGCAGTATTTTTTAAAGAGAATTTAGGCAAATTTTCAATAGGTTCTTTAATTCTGGAAGCTGAAGAAAAGCCTGCAGCTATTGGTATTTGGTAACAGAGTTTCATATCTTAATATTAGAGATGCATTTCAGTTATGTTCCTATGTCCTCAAAATTTAGAGGTGTTACAGGATTTGTTTTTAGCAGAGAGGGTTGCAATAATTCTGTCAGGTAACAAAAAGAATACATCTTCCATAATGGTGTCCTGTACTTGTCAAGGCGTTTCATCCTAATGAGAAAAGGGGAAAAGGAGAGTAGTTTTCAATTTGTGCTAACAGGGTACAAAACCAAATTTATGTATAATTCCAGGTATCTTTATTAATTTTTAAAATTTAGAGGATTTTTTTCTCAAAAAATCTCTTAAAAATATGTGGTAATAACAGACACACATAAGGCTACCTGAACAAAGAGTAACAAAGATTGTTTTATATCCAGTGATCAAAGTTTTCTGTAGCTTTTTTCTAAAGGCCCTGGCATTAAAAATCTGCTCTAATTAATATTTCTGGTTCAATCTTTATGGTATTTCTTTCTGTGATCAGGTTTAGAATAAAATTGAAAGATAACACTCTTAAAGGGTGTAAGCATTAGCTTATGCTCAAACCGAGAAAAAAGTGTATTTTTATCAAGTATATGAATTCCATTTTAGCAAACAAAGTGTCATTTTTGAGAAATCAATCTCTTAAAGAAAGATCTCTGTCCTAGAAATATTAAATGAGCACCTCGGCTGCATGTGCATTCCTGGTTTCTGTACTTTCATATAAAAAATTAGAGAGTGCCGTATTGCTATGTGGGGTATAAATTGAGCAAAAGGAATTATCTTGAGCACAACTGAAATGGTAAGAAGCGAGAAAAAGAACCAAAATTTATGAAGCAGGAGATGGACATAAGCCCTTCTTAATAAAAAATTTTAAAAGTATGTTGTTAGGAGGGAAAAAAAAAGTAATAAATGGAAGATTTTAGAGGAAGGGATTTTGGACAAAAACTGTTAACTAGAAGAATAGTCTACTTCACGTAAAGATTCCTTCAACAAAGGTTATTTGGATTTACCAGACTTCATTGCTAACATTTTGAATATACATGTGAAAATCAAAGGACTGACTGTTCTGTAGTATTCTGACTGTGAGTCACGCCTTTATGGAACACTTGTAAAAACTGGGGCTTTGCACTGTGGCTTTTCAGTGTCTTTATCAGAAACTTTATAATCAGACATTAATATAGCACAATAATAAAATTTTATTAGAACTGGGTAGGATTGCAGTAGTAAGTTGCTTTTTTTATTAATGCTGACTGCTTCTCCAGATTTGGAATTCCAATATTATATAATAATTGCGTTTTATAAAATTGTGAGTTGCAACCTTCATGTAGGCCTCTGATTGTATTCTTTTTGTGTTTTACTAGTGTTGTCAGTGTGACTAATTCAAGTAATGATTTGAAGGATGTGGCTGACAAGTATGCAACCTTACTTGAATGTAGGCTCTCACATGTCAGAAGCCAGCATAGATAAGAGTAAGAATCAGAATTTGTGCTCTTAAATACCTTTGTAGCATTATAGTTACGTGAGGTGAGATACTGTGAAGTAGCTTGTGATTGCCTCTAACTAAGTTTAAGTAGAACAAAATGTTAAAAAGGAGTGAAATGTTGTAAAGAACAACCAGGGAGAGTGAACTTCTATTGGTTATCAGTGACACCCAAGTCAAAGCTACTGCAGATTTTAAAATAGTAATGAGATTGACTGTCACTTTTTCTACAATAATAGCACAGCAGAAATTCGTAGAGCATTTTTCCTCTCTCTAAGGAAAATAAGCTAATTGGTGTGTTGTCTTTATATGTGTTTTACCACAGGTGAATAATAGCATATGGTCTACGCACACATTGTCCACATTGTGCAAATTATTCTGGGAGAAAAAAGAAACCTTATTACTTAGAGTTTTGAAACAACTTTATATTTAGAGGCTCAAAATAATGTCCAAGAAATGTTTCTCATTCTGATGATGAAGAGATGATTAATATGGACAGATTCTTTCTACAAATTAGCTGAAGACGTAAATAGTATGCAAGCTAGGCTTTTTTGCTTTTGTTTTCCTTTTATAACATGACCAGAAGATACCAGGAAAACACAGGATTGATGACAAAGGTGATAGTAAGGAATGTAGCATGGGGTTTGATTCCATTTTATTTTTTCAGACTGTTTTGTCAGTAAGTATTTGCCTTTCTTATCTATTCTTTCTTGTTATGAGATGGCTTCATCTTTGTATATGGCATTGTGTAGATACTTAAACTTACTAAAAGAAAAGTAGTCTTAATGTAGCTACAAATTTTAAATGCAGATTTTTGGTTTGGATTCTTTTGTTGTTAATCAGGAATATATAAGTAAATATTTCTGTTGGAATAGTTTACCATGTCTGTAACATCAAAATCTGCCAGATGCTTAAGCAGTGTGTCATTCTCATGTTTCTACTTGGGCAGAGAAAGAGTGTTAAACAGCTGTTTTTCCTGCTGTTAGAGCTGTTAAAATTGTTTCTTGTAGTAAATTAGTGCTTAGGTTGACATTGTTAAAACTGAACTATTTTGGTATTAAATATTTACTACCTGCCTACATGGGTGTAGATTAGTTTGTGTGGAGCTTCATGTGATTGCAGCAACTCATGTGTCTGCTGTAGTAGGTCGCTCCTTTGGAATTTGTAGTGGTTTACATACATGTATCTTCATAGATTATCTCAGAAGCACCTGAGGTTTTCACCAGTATATGTTGGAAGAATAAGATAATGATAGTTACATGGATTGCAAACCAGAAGTGCTGTATATAAATTGGACTGGTAATTCCAGTATCCATATCACAAACAGAATGCGTTATTCAGAGCGAGTACGCTTCCTCTAAGAAAGATGACCCTAACAAAAAGATCCTGCAGTGCTTTGGAGCCAGCACATGTGTTCATATGGAATGGTGCATGTGGTTCATTGATTCCCATCAAAGCCCTTTCCAAGAAACTTGCATGGAAAGTGATGGCATCACAATAAACTTTTTTTTTTCTGTGGATTTCCTGGGTAGGAGAGAATAAGAGAATAGTGTCTGTTCATTCTGTAGATGCGAACTTTTCTGTACCAACATTTTCCAGGAATAGCTGGCAGATATGTACCACTGCCCTTTAGCATGTTACTATCTTCTTTAGACATAAACTGTCTTCTACATGGAAGGAAACCTCACGAATATGTAGTTTTCACTTTTGCATGTGTGTGTGTGTATATGTGTGCATGGCTTTGTGTGGAAGGGCAGTGGACTTGAGGCTTGTCTGTTTTAAGCATCATGGAAAAATCTTACTATTGAGTTAGATTTCATATACAGACCACCAGGAATAAAGACATCTAAAGCTTACTAATAAAATAAACATTATGGTGATCATAACTTATTTAGCAGCGTATGTGAAATTGGAAGGTCTTTTCTCTATGTGTACTGTATATGTCTTTTTGCTTCCATAATGGGCAGCCTAATTTTAAGCTTTAAGTGTGGAGAGTAAAAGTAGGTCAAGTTGAAGCTCAGTGTTACAGTGAAGGAGTGTGTCCTGTTATTAACCACTTCAGATGTGGAACAATTTTGTGTAAATGTGGAAAACGTAAAAAGAATTGATTTTGTATTGACATGTAACTTTGTATTAATTTTTAATGGTCATTTAGTTTTGGTCGTTGTTTTCCGGCATGACTTTAAAGAACAGATTGATTTCTTTATATGTTTGTCTGTGTTTTATTAATTTTATTAAGAAAAGATAGTCAGATAATACAAACTGCAGGACAGACTTTGTTGTTAAAGGAGTTTAAGGGTGTGAGTTACACATCAGCCTCTAGTGTACATTGTTTTTTTGCATAGGGCAGGTCATTTTTGATAGAAGATTCCCTTGAGTTGGATTCCTACCCGCAGTATATTTCATTAAGTGAAGCAAGTCATGGATGCGCATAAAATACTTTAGGAGTCGTCCAACAAAATCTGTAAAAGCACAATTTATTCTTATCACTACGATTCTGATTACCGTATGTATATGCTAGAACCCTAGTTTAAGAGACTGTTTTAAAGAAACCGTTTTAGTGAGTTTTGGAAGTTAAAGGTTATTGTATCTGATCCTGTGAGAAATTATTTGCTAGTAACTGGGACTATTGTCAGTGTACTGTCCGTTGTGCGTGCATAAGTTTCCTCTAATGGTTGAGCTGTGGGGCTTTTTTGTCCTAGCCTATACATAGTGTGTGTGCGTCTCACCTTCCCCCATGTTCTTTGCTCAGGGGTTACTGGGTACACACACTTTCCCTTCTTTCCCAACCTTTGATTGCTGGAGTCTCCAATAGAGCAAAAAGTAAGCTGCAGGTAATATGTGTATAAGGGTGGGAGAGCCCCCATAAAAATCTACCAGTAAACATTGTTTGTATGGTGCTTATTTTTATATCTGTTGCACTGAAAATTATTTCAAATTGAGCAGTTCAGTTGGAAATAGCTCTTGAATTCCTAAATAAATAGCTACTGTTTATCAAAGAAACAAAGCTCTTCTGTAAGTATCTACAGTGGCATAGGGCTTGTTGCAGATGTGGATCTGCAGGAATAGCGTATCTCTTGTAGTTGTCACCAAAAATACGATTGCTCTTCAAGGATTGCTTGCACTTAAGTTTTTTGGCAGTTCATCACAGAGATACTACATTATTCTACAAGATCAAGCTACCAAAGAATTAAACTTACTTGGTGAAGTCCATTGTCTTCTGACATTTAAGCTATGGAGAAGCAAACTACACACAGAAGCATCTAGCACTAAGAAGGGTAGGGTTTTTCTTGCATCTGGTGTGTGCATCAGATGTATGTAATAGTGTCTGAATTCTCAAGAAAATGGATCTGTTTGACCGCTATTTAAATGTTGATTAAGGAGGAATTCAGGGACCAGATTAGGTAGGCCTTCAGAATGCCTTATTTACATGGTAAATACTAAATATAATGTACGATTTAGGGTAGTGCATGGGTCTCATAATCAGTTCATAATGCAGTAACTGCTACTACTAGTTCTGTCCTTTCAGTCAGTTGAAATTCTAAAAGGGTTGCCAATGATTTACCTAGTGTATCCATTGTGATTACTAAGCTTAAGATCAACCCCAGAGGGAGATGGTCAGTGGCACAGAGTCTAGTTGGAGGCTAGTGACTACTGATGTACTCCAGGGGTCAATACTGGGTCTGATCCTGTTCAGCATCTTCATTAATGAACTAGATGATGAGGCAGAGCATACCCTCAGCAAGTTTGCTAATGACACAAAACTGGGAGGAGGGGCTGATCCACCAGAGGGACCTGGACAGACTGGAGAAATGGGCTGACAGGAGCTCATGCAGTTTAGCAAGAGATAGTGCAGAGTCCTGCACCTGGGGAAGAACAACCCCAGGCACCAGTACATGCTGGGGCTGCCCAACTGGAAAACAGCTTTTCAGAAAAGGACCTGGGTGTCCTGGTGGAACATGAATCAGCAACATGGCCTTGTAGCAAAGGAGGCAGAATCCTGGCCTGCATTAAACAAAATTCTGCGAGCAAGTTGAGGGAGGTGATCCTTCCCCTCTGCTCAGCAGTGGTGAGGCCACACATGGAGTACTGTGTCCAGTGTTGGGCTCCCCAGTACACGAGAGACTTGGACACACTGGAGAGAGTCCCATAAGGACTACCAAGTAGGTGAAGAGACTGGAGCAGCTCTGACATGAGGACAGGCTGAGAGAGCTGGGACTGTTCAGCCTGGAGAAGAGAAGGCTCAGGGGGATCTTGTCAATTGTATATAAATACCTGAAGGGAGGGTGCAAAGAGGATGGAGCTCTTTTCAGTGGTGCCCAGTGACAGGACCAGAGTCAGTGAGCACACACTGTGAGGCTGACTAAGCACTGACACAGGTTTCCCAGTGAGATTATGGAGTCTTGGAGACATGGTCCTGGGCAGTTGGCTCTATGTGGCCCTGCCTGAGCAGGGGGTTTGACCAGATGACCTCCAGAGGTCCTTGCAGACCTCAACCATTCTGCGAATCTGTGAAGGCACATTGAAGGACTAGATCTCTGTGAGGGTGAGGTGCTTGTGAAAGTTGAAACACTGCTTTCAATGGATTTCTTGTCTACAAATGAACAAAGTGAAAAGGGGTGATTCTTTCTAAGTTAGAGTGTTTTACAGAATGACCAGCAGAAAAACTTGTAGACTTACAGTACTTTTCAAGTAACAAAAGCAAGGTGAAGAACTTAAATGGTAGACATAGGTGGTTTTCCTTTACCTCACCATGTTCATGTTTTACATTAAAAAGTATGAATAGTAAATTTGTTTGCTTAGTTATAGGCCAGTTTGTTCAAAAGGAGTTGTGACACATTGAGGAGGACACTGCATAACTAATTCTTAGACTTCTGAGTTTTAGAAAAAGGTACAGAAGATACAGTAAGGTGCAACAGAGTAGATTGCCATAGACCATATAGGAAAATTTTGTCAAGCCAAAGTAATTAATGTAAGAGAAAAAACATATTTGCTGAATACGGGATTCAGAAGAGTACATGAGTATTAATAGAAGCTGCTAATATTTAGCTGAGCCACTTGGTGTGTCTCCACCACTTCCCTTTGTGTGTCCTTCATTGTCTGGCTTTTTTATTGCTGCCAGAGATTTCCCAGCACTTTTACTACTCTGAATAACGAGTTAGTGGTATGTGAGAAGCTAACAATATCTTGTTAAACAGCAGTGTGTATCTGATGTAAAAAACTTAATGCAACATGATTCATTTAAACTGTTGGCATTTATGTAATGTTGTATGATTTCTGATTCAAAGCCATCATCTGTCTTACTTGGAATGCAGACAGAGCTTACTGATTCTCACATTGAAAAAGAGCTCATAAATTAAGGCTGCAGTTTCATGTTATAGCTGAGTCAAGTGAACAGATTGCTGGTGCCACAAATGTGTGTATGTGTGGGAGGGGTGGGTGTTCTTCATTCCTTTTCCTTTCTGTGTGGATTTGCCTTTTCCTGCTCTTTCCCAATCACAAATTAAGCTAATACAGCAGTTTATTTGAAATTTTTTGAGAAGCTAGCCATATCTTGTTAGAGAGCAGCGTGTATCTGATGTAAAAAACTTAATGCAACATGATTTCCCAATCACAAATTAAGCTAATACAGCAACTTATTTGAAATTTTGTGAGGGTAATGCTGTTCCGTTTCAGTGGTTTTAACATGTTATCTGAAGATTATGAAAGCCAATGCAAGATGAGCAGATGCGGCTAGGAAGGGATAGGGTGAAGGATCTAGGCTTTTGTTTTGAACAAAGTAGTAATTTGGTGGAAGCTCTAATGTGGAACTGCAGCTCTTTGAAAGGTATTGCATACTAACCACTATAATTTAGAAATTATTTTGGAAGGACTGTTGGATGTATAAATCACAGAATCACAGAAACATCAAGGTTGGAAAAGACCTTGAAGATCATCCAGTTCAACCATCAACCCAACATTAACAGTTCCCAACTACACCATATCCCTCAGTGCTATGTCAACCCAACTCTTAAACACCTCCAGGGATGGGGACTCCACCACCTCCCTGGGCAGCCCATTCCAACACCTAACAACCTGTTCTGGAAAGAAATGCTTCCTAATATCCAGTCTAAACCTTCCCTGCTGCAGTTTGAGGCCATTACCTCTTGTCTTACCACTTATTACTTGGTTAAAGAGACTCATCCCCAGCTCTCTGCAACCTCCTTTCAGGTAGTTGTAGAGGGGGATGAGGTCTCCCCTCAGCCTCCTCTTCTCCAGACTAAACAACCCCAGTTCCCTCAGCCGCTCCTCGTACGACATGTGCTCCAGACCCTTCACCAGCTTCGGTGCCCTTCTCTGGACACGCTCGAGTAATTCAATGTCCTTTTTGTAGTGAGGGGCCCAAAACTGAACACAGTCATCGAGGTGCAGCCTCACCAGTGCCGAGTACAGGGGCAAGATCACTTCCCTGTCCCTGCTGGCCACGCTATTTCTGATGCAGTAAAGGAACAGTCTTGCAGAGAGTATTCCTTAGTTTGTGGATGTTGCCAAAAGAATGAGTTAAATGTTTTATCTCCTGGGGAAAAGAAACTATACAACTGAAAATAGCTGGAAATAGCTGGATGTTTTGAAGTTGTCAGGACAGAACTAAGTATGTGGCTAAGTATCTTACATAGTTCAAGGAGACTCTCTTGATCATTTTTATGTACATCTGTAGTCCCCCAACCCCAGTTGTAGATATCTCTTCATGCACATGGGTGAAAGTAAAAATGTGTTTGTGCACGTGAAAATATATTAGTGTATTTTAACCACTTTGAGTGTATTTATGCATGCATGCATAATACGACAGTGCTTTTGCATTCCTCTTTCTTTAAATCATACAGAATGTTTGAATTAAAAACTAAATTATCACACGGTTTTGTTTGCCTTTGAGCATACAGAAGACTCACTGTTTTGGAGGGCGTATCTGATAAAGGACAGATAATTTCTCTGATTGCATATATTTGGTTAACAGGTGATTCAGAATACTTTATTTTGGGAGCTGAATTTACTATATTAAGTAGAGAAGAATGCTATGTTTCCTTAATGTGTTTGAAATATAGTGGTTTTGACATAAACTTGACTTTCCTTTTCCTGTGCTTAAGGATTTCACATTCTATGTCTTGTTCCTTCTCAGTCTTTTTTTTCTCCTTTATTTTTTTTTATTTCCTGTATTTTTCCTGAAATATCCTCAGCATCTTTCTAGTCCTTTGATGAATAAGAGAATACAAATTTAGGGAAATAATGCATATCCTTCAAAGAGAAGTGAAGAAAAATGGTTTTGTATGTTGACTGCTACAGTCATTTTGTCTATTGATCTTCAAGAAAGAATGCTCAGAGAAAAGCTGTGCAGTTATTCTGAGATCACTTCTGCAATTTATATGCTGAATAGCAGCTTTTGCAAATCTTAATTCTACCCTCTTGGTTTATGGCCATTTAGAATTTGGTTTGGCAGAAAGTTTGAACTTTACAGTGGTTTTTTATGGAACAATAACAAGTCAGATGAAATAGTACTTTTTCCAAGGAGGTGAACCTATCTGTCTTAGTACTCTGTTTTACAGTTCACATTGAGTTTCATCAGTGTGGCTTAATACAGTGCTGATAATAATGCAAAATAACTTCTATAACAATTTTTACAGCTCATGAATCTTTATTCTGAAATAGTTTTAAAGAAGTTGTCAGTGGGGTTTTTCAAAACCCCTCTTGTAAATCTCACTTGGTCTTATGCAAAATCTTTTCCACTAGCTACCTTTATTTCTGTGCTTAATCTGAAGGACATGAAACACATAGTTTATGATTCATGAAATTGATATGCACATTAGATTTACTGGAATAGGTGGTGTCAAAAATAGTACTTCTCTAAGAAGATAATTTCTCGTTTCTACATTGATAGGCTGTATCCACATGTACACAACTGTTACTCTCTTTTTTTTTCTCTGGTTCATCAAGTTTTGGTAACTGATTATTTGAATACCCATGTGATGAAAAATTATCTGCAATTATTATTTTCTTAGCCATTAAAAAGAATCTTACTCTAATTATCCTTAATACTGAAAATGAAAGATTGATTTTCCATTTTTGTTTTAGGAAAATTGCTCTTAGCTGCAGTAATTCATACTAGTGATATTTTCTATTTCATTTGGAAGAAGGAGAGCAAATACTACTTTCCAAACTCTTTTTCTGAATGCTTGTTTTCTGCTTAGAACATGAAGAAACTTGCACAATGGATGTTTACGCACCATACTTACGAGATGCTGACAATATCTCTCTACTTTGGTTTTTTTTTAGAGGAAGGTTAATGAAGAAATCACTGGGGTGGGGGAAAGGGGACAGATATTTAGGTTTTTGGTAAATTCTCCATGCTGTGTTCAGATAGATTCTTACATTGGAAAGTCTTATGTTTTCAGTTCTCTCAAAGCAATATGTTTTGCTCTTGGTTGAGTCATTCTGATGTTCCCTAAATCAACTAAGTTTTGCAATTTCTAGAGGTTTTTAGGCTTTTTGGCTTTCATTACATCCTCTGCTAAGATGAAAAGCAGTGGTAAAATTTGGTATAGGTGCTGCCTTCATTAGTATGATGGCATCTAGCTTTATGATAATGTGGTCTGAACTAGCTAGAGTAAATAATGTCACAGAGAACATGAGATAATAACAGTGGTGATGACATAGAAGTCTTATTCATACTGTGATGGAACCTGATCAGGATTTTCTCACTCTTCCTCTTTTGCAAATCTTACTTTGGAGTCTGAGTAAGAATCTTGGATTTTTTGATGGTGCTCTGAAACTGAGTACAAGTAACTTTCTTTTTATCCCTTTTTCTCTCTCCTGTTACAAATGGTAAGATTTTTAAAACCAAGTTTATTCATATCTAATTCCCAAAATGACTGTTCTTAAAATGTTTAATATCTAATTGCCTTACTGTTAGTTGTTAATTTGAAAAAGTACTATTTTAGAGTTCTTCATGATTGAAGTCATTACCTAAAATTATAGAAAAAGAATGCTAGGGGAGTTTGAACACTAAGTATTTGTTCTGGGTTATGTTTTCCATTTTATGGAAAACTGTTATAATTTACTGCAACTAAATTGTGAGCCTTCTTCCTGGCATAATAATTTGTGATTTCTTTGATGAAGGGAGATAGGCAGGAGGAAGACTGCACTTCAGGCTTAAGCTTACATGTTTGGAAGAAATTTAGGATAATAGTGATAACATTTCAGTCTCATAGCTCAGAAAAAGAGATTTCATCTTGTACAGCGACCAGCTGCTGTTCGTACTGTGGCCTTAGTGGCCTTTCACACAACTTCAGTACCCACATCTCCGCTGAAGAGAGGACCAGTGCACAGTCGATTCCCTGCTGATTGCTCAAGACTTGAAATTTACCATGGTCCAAGGAATCGTGAAACTTAGTATCTTCTCGTATCCAGAATACTTTAGTTTAAAATAAAAAGAGAAATTTCTGATTATTTTTGAAGTATTCTTTTTCTCAGTTGAAGATTTTATTTCTTTAACTACTGGTTTGGGGGTTTTTTTGTGAGTTACAGTTAACCCTTGAAATAACTCCTCTCTTTGAAAATGCTTATCTTTGTTGAAACCAAACATCCTGGATAGCCTCAGAAAGTCTGAAAAGGTATTCGCTACCGAACTGTTGTTTATATAAACTTCCAGTATGATGACTCTTAGCTAGTACCTGACCACTGGGGAAGGGTAGCAGTGTCAGGGCTGAGCAAGTTCTCATCTGTGTGAATTACCTAGTTGACAACTTGTTTCTCAGTGTTTGGCCAACAGATCTAGCAGTATCTCCAAAGGTTAGATACAGTGATTAGGACTCCAAACATGTGATTAGTAAACAACTATCTCAGTAAGGGCTCTGAGAGTATCCCTACTCCTGACCAGGGTCAGGACCAATATACAATAATTTGGCTGAGGACTGCTCCTTTCAGCCCTCAGCTGGAGGCTTTACCTCCTTGGGGTGAATGTCCCAGGGAGGGCCAAACCCTGTCCCATGGGAGCTGCTTTCATCTGAGGCTTTACTGCTCAGCCCCATCTGAGCCCCAGCTGCTGCTGCCTCGCAGCCCTGCCTGTGCCTGGCCACACACCCTGTTCATCTGGTCCTGGACCCTGACTCCTGGCTGGTTTCTGGACTGACCCGGGCAGTGTCTTGTCACTATGAACCTGCCCACCAGTCATGGGGCTGTGTCTGGTGCTGGTTCACCTCACTGTGCCTGATCCTGACCCCTGCCCACAGGCTGACTTCCCACCTTGACCCCAGACGTGCTTTATCACTGCAGACTTGACTGATCTGAACTTGGGGCTAATCCCCTGCCTGCCCTGTGCTGTTGCTGAAGGCGGTGGGGTGGGACCTGGTTGGTAAGACTCGGTCCGGCTGGCCAGGGGTCTCCGATGGCTGCTCATCCCCTGGGAGCAGCCAGCCCTCATTTGCACACCGTGACCCTGGCTGCTCAGTAACAAATGAAGAAGAATAATCAGGGAATGGTAACACCGTTGAACAAAGTAGGTGGTAGGATGTGGCTACAGAAGACAGTAATGCCTTTCCCAGCCAGGAAATAAGGAACCCCTTTGCCTGCTCTGGAAACAACTGTGTACTAACCAGAGCAGTCTCAGTAGGGCTCTTGCTCATTTTTCACTTTCCTCCCAAGAACTGTTCACCTTGAGGTAGTTCCTTCCTGTCCTTTAGGTATCTTGTCATTTCCCTGGTATCCTTCCATAGACGATCTTGAATGCATGCTTTTGCCAAGTAGCTCATCACGTCTGATAAAGGGTTATCTCTCAAGAGGCACTGAAGCACTATCTGAGCTGAGCCAAGTCAGTTACTGTGCTTGGTGAAGAAGTATGGCACTCATGTAATCCAGTTTCCCCTCCTGGGGTAAACCAGAGGACATAAATAAAGTAGAATGTGCTAAAGTTTCTGGATTTCTTAAGTAATTCCATTTGGAAATAAAGTATACCATTAAGATAACAAACAGTTGTGCTCAAACTCTGATTTCTCTAACTGGATTTGTCTAAAGTGCTCTATACTCTGTCCAAGATCAACGACAGAAAAATCTGAACAAGTACGAGGTAAAGAGATTTTACTAGTGTTACAAGAAGAGGGCTACATCATAAGCAGGTTCCTTCTAGGGGGAATAGTAATGGCATTAATAATCTCAAGAGTTCTGTCCTCCTCTCATTCAGATTAGTTTATGATTAGGTACAGAAATGTGGATTTGCTCTATTTGATTTAGAAGCAACTCTACTGAAATGAAAATTTCAGTGACTTGGACTGATGGGCATTACAGTGTCTGTTTAACTATACCTACAGTAAAGATTATTTTTGGTTTCCCATTTTGCTGTCACATTTCTTTTGTAACTTTTAAGTATCTTTTTCACACATGATTAATCTGTAGGGTAATAGCATTTAACAACTGGAAAAATACTTGCATTCTATTCACAACCAGAATTAAGCACTTACAGAAGATCATGAAGTTTATGATCAGACAGAAAAAATACATTACTTTATTTCTAACTTTTGTTGATACGCTAATATGCATCCACTCGTTTGTGTGCTTATCTGATTTATTTAATTACCGACACCTATCCAAAAATATTGAATGATGACATACTCAAGTCGGTGCAGTTTCAACAGAATTAGTAAAACAACATGCTTGCTGTAGAAACTGTCTGGTCCTTGTTACTGTATACCTTACAGTGCTGTTCATATTATAGTTTATTAAAGGTAATTATCTGAACCAGTGACACTTTTTTCTGAAATTGTATGTAAATGGTTATCTAACACATTGCAAATTAGATTTTTTCTTTTCTTTTTTAATGACAGAATTGTACACTGATATGATGTAGATGGCAGCATCTCTTCTCTTAGACTCTTTCTCACTATCTGCTGAAGAAACTGCTTTGGTGCAGTTTAACAGGAGTTGTGTCACTCCATAAGTGCCTTAAGACACTAGATAAAACTGAAATGCATGTGAAGCTCCAGCCTTTTTTAACTTAATATTTCTACTTGAAATGCTTCTTTCAACCAACTTGACTAGTGCTGTGGGCTAGAGGGATCATCTGCAGCTTCAGAGTTGAATTCACAGGTGGACTTAGGGACCATAGTGGGAAGTGCTTCACTACCGTCACAGAATGCAAAGCCCTGAGTTAGGTTTCCAGCCTCTTTTCTCAGTGCATGAGGAGTCATGTACTTTAGGAGGAAATTATAATCTTAGGAGAAAATTACAGGCTTAGCTAGTGCTAGGGCTTAGGCACTTCTCTCTGCATAGGCTTATATATCTCTGCATAGTGTTATATCTCTGCATAGTGTTAAAAGTGTTAAATACACAAGTTAAAAACCTAAATGAATGATGAGAAGTGCGATCAAAAAGAGTGCAATATGCCAAGTCTTGGATCATTTTATTTAGCTCTCTGCTTTTGAGGTCTGTGCAGGTAGTAAACAAACAGTTCTGAAGAGATTCCAGCTAGAAGCAGAAAGGATCGTTGAAACAGTACCTGCTCCTTTTCAGCCTGCTGGCTCAGCCACTTAGCCACAGGAGTGACACATACGACAAGTCTCCTCAATTTAAGGTGTAGTTTGTATACCTACAAATTAAAGATTTCCATTCATAGGCAGCTCTCAAGCAGCAAACTCTCAATTTACGTACACTGAGATGAGTATTCACTTATTGATACCTTATGAAACTAATACTAGGATAGCATAATTTGCATGTGCTCATCAATAAAGATTTCTTTTCTAAACCAAAACCAAGAACTTCAGTAACAAAGCCTATCAAACTTTGAATAATTCTTTGATTGTGGAAAATCTGGCAGAACCATGATAATGTAATGAATGGGTTACACTGGTATAATAAATGACTGAAAGTTTTCATAGAAGAGTACAGATAGTGATTAATGTACTGATACAGTGATAACAAATCCTTCAACAGATTATTTGATTCCAGATTACAGTGCCATTTTCTTTAATTAGTCCTCTAAAGGATTATGCATCAGATTTTTTCTTAATAAACAAGCCTTTGAAATGCCATGTTGTCAGTATTATCAAGTCATTCACTGAAGTACTGAATCCTTGGAATTACACAGTAAAAAATGAATTAAATTTTATTTCTATAACTTTCTGGCTTTTACAGTACTTATTTCAATGTTAAAAACATCCAAGATGTCATTTTTTTGTGGATTTTTCTTTATAGCTTTCTTTGCAAATTGTTTTCTTAAACTTGAGTTTTACTGGTGAAGGAAAGTGAGCAGTTTGATGGCACTTGCTATCTGTAGTGTAACAGCTTCCGAATGAGGCATCCAATCAGCAAAAAATATATAGAAAATCTTCAGTGAGTAGAACATTTATATCGTTTTTTTTAGCAAAATCTAAAGGAGGAGATGAAGGAAATATGCTACTTATGATGTCTGATCAGTGAGGCAATAGTTTTAATTAAGAATCTTGTCTGTAGGAGAAAAATCAGTTGATGGTTATTGAGAATTTCCTCAAAAGTCTTCCACTGCCCCACCCAGGGAAGAAGAATGGCAAGGCATGGATCCCATCACACAGCATGGTGGTGTGGTACAGGAATTCATGTGATGGGGCTGACTGGAGTTTTGTTGGGTGAAGAGGCATTCAGAGAGTCTCTAGAATACACACTGAGCACAGTTTATAGAAGCAACGGACTGTGTGATTTTGTGACATTATACATAACAAAAAAGCATAGAAATTGCAATAGCAATGATCCCCCCTCCTTTTTTTTTCCTCTCCTGAATTCATGTCAGTGAAAAAATGTGGAGGACAGTAATCAGTAGCTACCTTTCCAGCAAGGTCCACTGTGCAGCCCCATTGTTCTGTACTCTTTTCATTCTTTCAGTTACCCAGAACATCTCTGGATTACCTGCTGAATGGTTTTTCCTTACAAAACCAGAGAGACATAAGTCAGTACTAGCCTCCACCTTTGTTAGGATTTAACAGCAGACTACTGGTTTTGTAGGTCAAATGAAATAGTGCTGATTCACACTGCTGCCTTTGGGGAACGTTTTGTTAAAGATTTAGCCCCCATCTGAAGGGGAAGGAGAATCTTCACAGTTTGTATATATATGTATATATATATTTCACCTTCTTTTGAGATGATGTCAAGCTTTATGTTACAAAAAGGTCAGCCATAGAATCATAGAATGGTTTGGGTTGGAAGAAACCTTAAAGATGGGCAGAGAAACCATGGGCAGAGACACCTTCCACTAGACCAGGTGGCTCAAAGCCCCATCCAGCCTGGCCTTGAACACTTCTAGGGAGGGGGCATCCACAGCTTCTCTGGGCAACCTGTTCCAGTGTCTGACCAACCTCACAGTAAAGAATTTCTTCCTTATATCTAATCTGAATCTACCCTCCCTCAGTTTAAAATCATTACCCCCTCGTCCTATCACTACACTCCCTGATAAAGAGTCCCTCCCCATCTTTCCTGTAGGCCCCCTTTAAGAACTGGAAGGCCCCTATAAGGAAGCTTTGTACTCAGGTTGTACTCATTGTTCTGTACCAGTGACCTAGAATTTAGCCATTGCAGGTGATACATAGATAGATACAATTTTTAAAATGGCTTCCTTACCCAGGGAGTCAAAATTTCTCCTTTTGGTTATCTGTCTCACTAATAACTAAACAAATAGTAATTGTATACTCTAAATTTTCCTTTAAATTTGAAAATCTGTTAAAGGCACTGATGACTGTTGCAATGCCTTCTGTTAGCTCTTCAGTCTTCGGCAGAAATTTTTTTAATGTAATACCTGGTTCTCGGCAGATAACATAGTTTGACCTTGCATATTACAGGCGGGTTGCTCCTATAACTAGAGAGCAAAGTCCCCACACAACATCCTTGTTGCTGAATTGGAGAGAGATGGGTTTGATGAATGGACTATTTGGGTGTTTAAGGAATAGGCTGGATAACTGCATCAAAAGAGTAACAGTCAAGAGGTCAATGTCCAAATTGAGATCAGTAGCAAGTGGTGTCCCTCAGGTGTCCATATTGGGAATGGTAGTGTTCAATATAATTATTAATAACATAGACAGTGGGATTGAGTGCACCCTCAGCAAGTTTGCAGATGACACCAAGCTGAGGTAGTGCATTTGATACACTAGAGGGAAGGGATGCCATCTAGAGGGAGCTTGAGAAATTTGAGGAGAAGGCCCATGTAAACCTCATGAAGGTCAACAAAGCCAAGTGCAAGGTCCTGCACCTGCATTGTGGCAGTGCCCGGTATCAAGACAGACTGAGGGATGAATGTATTGAGAGCAGCCCTGCAGAGAAGACTTGGGGATCCTGTTGTATGAAAAATTGAATGTGAGCCAGCAACGTGTGTTTGCAGCCAAGAAAGCCAACTGTATCCCAGGCTGCATCAAGAGAAGCGGGGCCAGCAGGGTGAGGGAAGTGATTCTGCCGCTCTACTCTGCTTTTGTGAGACCCCACCTGGAGTACTGTCTTCAGCTCTGGGGTCCCCAGTACAAGAAAGTCATGGACCTATTAGAACAGGTCCAGAAGAGGGCTATGAAATTGATCGAAGGGGTGGAACACCTCTGCTATGAAGAGAGGGTGAGAGAGTTGGGGTTGGTAAGCCTGGAGAAGAGAAGTCTCTGGGGAGATCTTATTGCAGCTTTTCAGTATTTAAAGAGTAATTACAAGAAAGATGGAGAGAAGCTTTTTGCCAGGGCCTGTAGTGACAGGACAAGAGAAAATGGTTTTAAACTGAATTAGGGTAGGTTTAGATTAGATACAATGAGGGTGGTGAGACGCTGGGACAGTTTGCCCAAAGAAGTTGTGAATGCCCCATCATTGGAAGTGTTGAAGGTCAAATTAGTTGGGGCTTTGAGCAAACTGATCTATTTGGAGATGTCCCTGCTTGTTGCAGGCGGGTTGGAGTAGATGATCTTTAAAGGTCCCTTCTAACCCTAACCATTCTGTGATTCTGTGTTCTATTTACAAACAGATGGTGTTTCTCTGTCTTGGAGTCACAGGCTCATTTAGGTTGGAACTGTATTCTTGAGATTCTTAGTCTAACCACCCTACTCAGGCAGGTTCAGCTACTGTGGGTTTCTCAGAGCTGTGTCCAGTTGGGTTTTGAATGGCTCCACAGATGAAGACTCTGAAATCTTTCTGGGGAACCTGTACTGGCATTTAACTACACTCACACTAAAAAATGTGTTTCCTCGAGTTCAAAACAAATTTCCTGTTTTCTGATTTGTGCCCATTGCCTTTTGTCCTGTCACTGAGCACCACTGAGAAGAGTCTAGTTGCTTTTTCATTTCCTGCCATCAGGTATTTATACACATTGAAAAGATCCAATTTTTCACCAGGAGGTGCTGCTATGATCCCAGTAAGAAAGGCCCTCAGAGTCTTAAGGTATCATTTAAAATAGTATCTATTAGAGCTAGCATTGTAAAGAGAGAATGGAGTAGACAATCTTGCATACCTTTAGACAGTGGGAGCCTCGGGTGGTGTAACATTGAATGGGCCACTGATCTAATAGAGCGTGCTGGGCAGTCTCTGCCTGTAGCAGATTCTTTTATTTTGGTCATTCGAGCTGTAACAGGATTTTCTTACAAGGAAACAACTCTGTTCGTTATTTCCACTGGCAAACAGAAAGGATGTCCACATAAGAACTTCTGGGAGCACTTATAGATAAAGGCAAGGCCACACAGGTGGCATAATTGCTGGTACCCAGTCAGAGCTGCCTGTGGGCTCTATTGCAATGTGGTGGCTGTTCACCCTGTGGCCAAGGATGTTGTGCAGCATAGCACAGGCCTGGGCTCACTCACTGCAGTTAGCTGTTGTGTGGATCACTAACACTTTGATGTACGACAGTCTTCCCATCAGGATCGCTGCAGATCCCTCATGGTCCTGAAAACCTGGTCATCTGATATATTAGGTGTACTTCAAAGCCAGCGTGTTTGGCTTGGTTTTCTGTGAGCTTTAATGAGAAATTATTTAATGAGTTGGTATACGCTTGTTTCGATATTTGCCTTTTTCATTAGTAATAAAGAATGCTTAGGACCTTGCCACTTACATGAGAAGCAGTAATAGTGTTTTGTTTGTGATGACGTGCTAACAGAGAAATAAAATAGAAAAATAGTAAATACAGGTTAGACTTAAAATACCCTACTCTAGCATTTTAGCTAAGTAGCAATATGTTTATAATTGGTTTTTATATGTCTTTAGGCTGTTGGAGAGCATCTGCAGGGCTGATCATGAACAGAGACTTTAACTGCCATTTGTTATGTTGTCTTCTCAAATAGTTGCCTGTAATATTTCAAACTACCACAGAAGATCTAAGAGATGCAAATATGTTTCTTGTTAATAGTCACTAAGTAGAAAAGTCAGTTCTTTTTCATGTACACTGAGGAGAAAAATGTTCTTTTTGATCTACTAGTAAGTTATTTTGCATACTAAAATGAAATTTTTGTTATCTGATTTTGACTCAGGTAATTGTTAAAAACAGGGTGCTAGATATCATTTCCAGAGCTTGTGTGAAAATTTGCACAGTGCTCTATCTACATACATACTGTTATGTTGTACGCTTAATCTTCTGATAGAAATTTTGTGTATGGCATATGTCAATATTTTATTGTGTACCAAGTTTTCTAAACTCTGTTTTATAACTTCATGTCATTTTATAACTTTAAGTCATAGATTTAAAACTTAATGTCATGCTTTTGATTGAGCAGTCTGACTATAATGCTTCATTAGCTCAATTTCTACTGAAATGTATCTTATAGAAACTGTATCTTACATATTTGCACAGACTGAAAAAATTCTTCTTTCCTTTTCTTCCCATAGGACAAGAAATGGGTTCTCAATCATGAAGATGTCACATTGGCAGAATTACTGGGCAAAGTAAGTAATAAAGTGAGCTAAATAACATTTAAACAAGTATGTATTAATCATTAAGCCTATACATTTCCTGTTTGCCTTTTATATTAGTGTGGTATTCTTATATCAATTCTTTTACTTTAATACACAAGACAGCATTGTGCTTTAAATAAATGTAAATCACATTTACTGGTAAATTATATGTGTGATGAAAGTGTTAAACTAGCATATGTATTTTTCTATTTCGGAAGGCTTTTAAGCTAACGATTTCTACAAAGCAAGATGTAGCTGTTTTACTTTGTGTGTCTTACAAAATGTTACAAAATATAAATAAAACCTTATAAATAGATTTACGTTCATGTATTTATAAAATTTATGTATTTATATATAAAATTTGATAAAATTACTAAATCTATATTAAATGTTTGTTGCTTTTGTATGGTTTGTTGAGTGTTAGGTAACTTCACAATCATGTATGTATGAAATTAATTATTGTGCAATGTAGTTCATATCAAAAATTCTGCTTAGGAGTCTTTAAAATCAGGTAAGCCCCGTTCTTCACTTACATTTTTAGTACCTTTGCACCTACAAAGACACAGTGGCAAATGCCACTCTGGACATGATGTTCCAAAAGGTTTCCTAAAACCTGAAAAATAGGCTTAAATGAGGAGGAGACAAATAAAAGTAATAATCACCTTCTTACCTTGATAGACACTAAAAGAATTGATAAACTTTTGAAGAAATGGGGGAATTAGATAGAAAATTCTGTTACCCAGGATAAAATCTCATTTGCAGTGTACGATGACAAAAAGCATTATCTACCAGTGTCTGCATAAAATTCAGGTACTGTGACAGCTTCACATACTTAAACAGAATGGTATCAATGGAGAAAAATAAAGATGTTTCTGGCATTAAAAAAGCTTTGTCTTGCTAAAAAATAAATATGAATTAGTCTTGATGAGTAAACACAAAGCAATCTGAAAATGCATTAATTTAGTAAACTGATTTTACATGTGCATTGCATGGTTTTGACACAAAGCATTTTTAACACTCAATAAAGACAACGCAGTGCTTAAAAGTGATTATAGAAGGATATGTTCTTTAAAAAGTACAGAACAGGATAAAAACTTTTTTCAAACACAGTATAAATCTGTTATGTATCCATTTCTAAAAAGAAATAGTCAAACTGGAAAAGATAAGAATGACAGAATCATCAGCATCCATATGACAAAATATTAAATGAACTACAGCTGTTCACCATGGAAGTGAGAAATCTGATGGTCTATAAATTCTTGAGTGTCCTGAAAGAGATGAGGGGGAAAATCATAAAAACTTAATGCATAAGAGGATTTAGAGCTTTAGAAGAGATGAAGGTTTTCTTTCACCTCAGGAGTGAACAGTCTGTTTATTTACTCAGTATTAATTCTATAATACCCCACAAAATGTAAGCTATATGAAAGGAACATGTTATATTAAAAATCATATATATGATAATAATTAAATATTTTAAATAAAGAAAAAAGGCATTTTCAATACTTAAGTAGTCCTTAAGGTGTGTTCAGCTTTCACTGTTAAATAATTCTGATGAGAAGGCTGGAGGAAAAGTGTGTTGGGAGTGACTCAGCTTCTTACCTTTGGGCATCTCTTGCCATTTTAGACAGGAAGTAGTGTCCTGGCCTCTAGAAGTGCTATTTCAGAAGGGCAGATTGCTGTCATAGATCCTTTGCCTTGCTTGCCAGCTATATCTTCCTTATCCTAAGATATATAAATAATACTGGAAACCTGCATTTAGGCCTAAATTTCTTCCGTTGTTACTAGCAGCACTTTACTGTTTTCCATCTGTGAGTTTCTTTTTCCCCTTTTCCATCTTTTTCCTTTGGCAATATGATATTTAAATGCATGATACAGTGAAATCTTCATCACTCAGGAAAAAAAAAAAAAACATTTCTAGCAGAGTTTTGCTGGTTTTTGAAGTCACATGCAGCCCCAGATACCAGGACGCAGAAGTGGAATTCATGTGCAAATTTATCAGACATAGATTTAAAATTGAGTTGTATTTATTCTTTGCGAAATACAAAATTTAACTAAAGGTATGAGATCTTCAGTTTTCTTTTTTTTTTTCTCTAAGGTGTTTTTCATTGATACCAGTGTTTTGTTGTATATCCCACAATTTCCTTCTCCCTTCAATTTGTGTCCTAATTAATTTTTCTTTTATTTTTATTTAGGTAAAAAATCTGATGGAGATTTTTGTATGATCTTTATTGTTTCAGTTTTTTTCTATGAAAGCTAAAATAATAAACAACTTACCTTGGAGGTATGTTGTTGAAGACTTAAAAAATCTGATTATAAAAGGAGCTACTTTCTAAAGTCTTGTCCAAATGTGAGGCCTTACATAATTGCCTTTATAGAGCAGTGCTGAGCTTAGCTTTTAAAAACACTGTGAGTTTTCCAGGGCAGAGACTAAAGTACATTTTTTTCAGTGGTTTTAATTTATGATCAAAATTAATATTCAGTGTCTTTATTTTTCCTATTTTGCATTTTTTCTTTCTTGTATATGTGAGAACGTTTGTGTTATTTTGATGTGTTTTGTCCAAGTTTCACAGATCATCTTTTGGTGTTTTACAGACTGCAAGTTAAAAACTGTTGATAAAATACAATAGTGTGAAAATGTAAGAGTGCAGGAGTAAGAATAAGAAAAAAATATACTACTATCCATATCTGTTGACTTTAGAGGTTACTAGGAGGTTTTATGTGAAAGTTGTAATTACACAATTAATGTAGTTTTGTTTCTTTCGAGCAAGGTCAAAGTAGAACTCATGTGCTGTGTCCATATAATAGATGCACTATGTTTGTAGAACTACATTGTTAGGGGCAGGTACTGGAAGAACACCTTGTTTGACTTCATAAACACATTTCAAAGTTCCGTGCCAGTTACATTAGTTGTCTACATTATTTTTCTGGAGACCTGTGAAAATTTTGTTTTCTTAGGATGATTTTTTTTTTTTTGTCCTGATTTCAGGGTAATTTTGGTGAGGTGTATAAGGGAACATTAAAGGATAAAACTCCTGTTGCTGTAAAAACGTGTAAAGAAGATCTTCCTCAGGAATTGAAAATAAAATTTCTGTCAGAAGCCAGGTAGGTTCTCTAGATTTAATTGAAATATATACTTGTTGGGGGTTTTTTTGTTTTCAACCTTTATTACTAGATGGATTTACAAAATCTGACCTTCAGAAAAACTCAAAGAAACAGTAGTCAAACTTCTTCCTTCTTTTCTCTCCTTCACATTCTACAGCTATTGCCCCAGTAACTAAACATAACCGTTTTTAACGTGTGAATGCAGTAGCATCTGTACTTGCTGAAACTACATCTTAGACAAAGCAATATGCCTATGCCTATAAAACACAATTTTGTTGTTGAAAGTGCTTCCATTTAGAATTTCTTCTGAGATGTGCAATGAAGATTAGGATAAGAAGACTGGAAGATGCTGTTAATTTAAATGTGATTATTTGTGTCATAAGTCTTACCTTACATGCATGACTAACAGACCTGATCAAATGTGGCAAGGTTACTGTATAGACCCCATTTAGTAATTTTCTCTTTGTAAGATGAGTTCACTCCAGCAGAGATATTCTATGCTTGTGACTGCATACTTATTTTTTAAGTTACAGCCATGCCACAATATGCTAAGTATTCCGAATACAGGCTGATGTAGATAGGTAGGTTCTGAGACCTCAGGGTAGAGGGGTGTATTGAGACAATTTCACAATTGTTTAAATTAACTTGCTCCCTCTTTCTATGAAGCTTCATAGTTTTCATTTTTACTCCCAAACTAGTATGATTAATATGGAAAAGTAAAAGATTCTATCTACATTTAGAGAATGAAGATCAGCCACCATATCTATTGAATAATTTTAAACAGCTTATAACTTCTACTCCTGGTCGTCAAAAAAAAAGGAATAAAGAGGAGGTGCTTTAAGTCAGCAAAGAAGAAACATTTAAGTTAAAAGGTCTCTGTAGAATTCTTCCTTGACCTTTATTTCACTTACAAATCATAGCATGATTGTTTTAGGCTGCAAATGTTCTTATTAAAGTATTTGTGTAAAAAGATGTAAATGTCTTTGTTTAATTTCCAAAATTAAAATTGCTGTGCTTATATTCTTCTAAAACTTTTGGTATTAATATCTTGAAGTAAAATTGGAATGAGTGTGCTTTTGAAAAGTGCAGCAGGGAAGTGTAGAGGCATGCTGTTCATGTTTTTTTGATGTAGCTCTGCTTCTGGTCCACCATTGAAATGATCCTTAATTGCAAGGGTTCTTGTCAGGCCATTTTTCAGTTGTATAGACAAATGTTATGTAGACAATTGCAATACGAATAATATAGTGTTCTTGATTTATTAGTGAATCATTATGCCCTCCATTTCAAACAGAATGATGACTGATCCATTATGTTGATTTTTCTCCTCTATGATAACAGTAATGGCATGTTTCATTAAAATAACATTAACGGTTTAAGATATTTTCCTATAATATTTAATCAGTTTGTACAATAAAGTTTATTAATATAATAAACTTACTGTGTGTTTTGCAGAATACTCAAACAGTATGATCATCCTAATATTGTAAAACTTATAGGAGTTTGCACACAACGACAACCTATATATATTGTTATGGAACTTGTTCCAGGTAATTTTTTTCCTTTTTTTGCAGCATATTTTCATAGGTATTGTTGCCATAATGTAAAATGTATTGTTTTCTATTTATCTTTATCTGCATTCTTATGACTGATATCAGAAGTCACCTGTGTTATGAATTTTTGGAAAAACTAGGTTCTACTAGCTTTGGAGTGGAGTGCGCTTCACAAATCTGAGTTTTTCTGTAGCCATTTGAGACAACAGAATTTGCTGAAAGTTATCGCAGCTCTATCTTCACTTTCTTCCTGATAGGATATTACATGGTGCTTGCTTTAACAATAGAGTTATATAGTGAATGTTAAGATGCTTGTATGTAAAGAAACTTCACGGCTGAGTAATGTTTCCATTTTAATAATGCAGATTTGGATCATCTTTCACAGAATCACAAAATTATCTAGGTTGGAAAAGACCTTGAAGATCATCCAGTCCAACCATTAACCTAGCACTGACAGTTCCCAACTACACCATATCCCTCAGTGCTAAGTTGACCCAACTCTTAAACACCTCCAGGGATGGGGACTCCACCAGCTCCCTGGGCAGCCCATTCCAACACCTAACAACCTGTTCTGGAAAGAAATGCTTCCTAATATCCAGTCTAAACCTTCCCTGCTGCAGTTTGAGGCCATTACCTCTTGTCCTATCACTTATTACTTGGTTAAAGAGACTCATCCCCAGCTCTCTGCAACCTCCTTTCAGGTAGTTGTAGAGGGGGATGAGGTCTCCCCTCAGCCTCCTCTTCTCCAGACTAAACAACCCCAGTTCCCTCAGCCGCTCCTCGTACAACATGTGCTCCAGACCCTTCACCAGCTTCAGTGCCCTTCTCTGGACACGCTCGAGTCATTCAATGTCCTTTTTGTAGTGAGGGGCCCAAAACTGAACACAGTCATCGAGGTGCGGCCTCACCAGTGCCGAGTACAGGGGCAGGATCACTTCCCTGTCCCTGCTGGCCACGCTATTTCTGATACAAGCCAGGATGCCATTGGCCTTCTTGGCCACCTGGGCACACTGCTGGCTTATGTTCAGCCGGCTGTCAATCAACACCCCCAGGTCCCTCTCTGACTGGCAGCTCTCCAGCCACTCCTCCCCAAGCCTGTAGCGCTGCTGGGGGTTGTTGTGGCCCAAGTGCAGCACCTGGCATTTGGCCTTATTGAAACTCCTACAGTTGGCCTTAGCCCATCGCTCCAGCCTGTCCAGGTCTCTCTGCAGAGCCTCCCTACCCTCGAGCAGATCAACACTCCCACCCAACTTGGTGTCATCTGCAAACTTACTGAGGGTGCACTCGATCCCCTCGTTGAGATCATCAATAAAGATGTTAAACAGGAGTGGCCCCAAAACCGAGCCCTGGGGGACACCACTCGTGACCGGCTGCCAACTGGATTTAACTCCGTTCACCACAACTCTTTGGGCCCGGCCATCCAGCCAGTTTTTTATCCAGCAAAGTGTGTGCCCATCCAAGCCTCGAGCAGCCAGTTTTGCCAGGACAATGCTGTGGGAAACGGTGTCAGAGGCCTTCCTAAAGTCAAGGTAGACAACATGCACAGCCTTGCCCTCATCCAATGAGCAGGTCGCCCTGTTGTAGAAGGAGATCAGGTGTCAAGCAGGACCTGCCTTTCATAAACCCATGCTGACTGGGCCTGATCATCTGGTTGTCCCACATGTGTTGTGTGATGGTACTCAGGATGAGCTGCTCCATCAGCTTCCCAGGCACCAAAGTCAAGCTGACAGGCCTGTAATTTCCTGGATCATCCTTCCAACCCTTCTTATAGATGGGCGTCACATTGGCCAATTTCCAATCTGTCGGGACCTCCCTGGTCAGCCAGGACTGCTGGTAAATGATGGAAAATGGCTTGGCGAGCACCCCAGCCAGCTCCTTCAGCACCCTCGGGTGTATCCCATCCAGTCCCATAGACTTGTGTGTGTCTATGTGATGCAGTAGGTCACTGACTGTCTCCTCCTGGAATGCGGGGGGTTGTTCTCCTAGTCTCTGTCTTCTGGCTCAGGAGGATGGATTCCCTCAGTACAACTACTCTTGTTATTAAAGACTGAGGCAAAGAAGGCATTAAGCACCTCAGCCTTTTCCTCACCACTTCTTACCGTGTTTCCTCCTGCGCCTAGCAGGGGATGGAGGCTCTCCCTGGTCTTTCTTTTGCTGCTCACATACTTATAAAAACCTTTCTTGTTGTCCTTGATTGCTGAAGCCAGATTAATTTCCAGCTGGGCTTTAGACCTCCTGATTTCTGCCCTGCATAGCCTCACAGTGTTTTTGTCATCATTGTGAGTGGCTAGCCCCTTCTTCCAAAGGCCATAAACTCTCCTTTTCTCCCTGAGTTCCAGCCAAAGCTCCCTGTTCAGCCAGGGTGGTCTTCTCTGGCGCCGGCTTCTCTTACTACACCTGGGGACAGCCTGCTCCTGTGCCATTACGACTTTCTTCCTAAAGAGTGCCCAGCATTCCTGGACCCCTATACCCTTCAGGACCGTCTCCCAAGGGATCCTGTCAAGCACTTGCCCAAACAAGACAAAGTCAGCCCTTTGGAAGTCCAGGATGTCAGTTCTGCTGCCCCCTCTCCTGGCCTCTCTAAGAATAGAGAACTCTATTATTTCATGATTGCTGTGCCCTAGTTGGCCTCCAACTGCCACATCCTCCACCAGTCCTTCTCTGTTCACAAAGAGGAGATCCAGCAGGGCACCTTCTCTGGTTGTTTCAATATATTATATCTCTTTGGTTTTATATTTGGTAATATAAAAGTTTTTTCTTTACTAAAATATATTTTTCAGTTTATGGGTTGCTCTTGATTTATTTTTGGAATCTTGAGTTCATATTATTCAGCAATGGCTGGAGAGAATTTCAAACTTTTGGGATGATAACAGCTTTTGTGCAATTTTTCCCCTTTGTTCATTTTCTCAGCAGCTGGAAAATATGACGGTTTGGTAACCCATTACTGCTTAATATGCAACACTATATTTGTTTTGTATATCACTGGATTTCTCTTTAAAATTATACAGCAAGCTGTTTTAAGAACCTTTTCATTCATGAAGACTTAGATTGTTTATAATTCTTGAGTGCTGGCTTTAGTACAAAAGCACTAATGAAATCTTTGACCTATTGGAATTTTCTGCCTTTATTCAATTAGATGATATTAGATTATTTTGTTTGTACATGTGATTAAGTTTATTTAAATGGAGACTAAATGCAGTGTCCTGGGTTTTAAGGCACACTTTGGTAATCAGCTTCTCCAGACATCTCTGAAAAGAAAAATAAATCCTGATCTTTTAACACCTTTGTCATTCTGGTTCAGGGTTTTCAGAGCCTAGGACAAGTTGTTGAAACATAATATTAGAATTTGAGGAGGAATTAGTGCAAACCTTTCTGTGATTCTCATGCCTATTTTGCAGTCCAAGTCTATCCAATAATTCTTCTGTCTCCTGTCTTGAATTTGCTGGTCTGTAAGTCCTCTGGCTAGCTTCCGTGGTTGCCTGCCCTCATAGACACTGTACTGTGTTCAAGCTATCACACTTTCCTGTGTTCTCTTACACCTTGGCTATCACACCATGAGACTGACCAAATCAGCTAGAAACTATAAGGATGCCAACTCTGAAGAAGTTGGCAGGGTAAAGATGAAACATTTCTTAGCACATTTCAGGGAAGCAATGATTCTGATGTTACTGGTTTTATGTTTTGTAATGGCAAGTTTGGATGAGATTATCTGAAATATTAGTGCTCTGATTTGGTATTTAATGCTGCCCCTCAAACAGCAGAATAGTGGTAGGCTTGCTGACTTGCACTCAATACTTTCTCAGTATCTGCTTTGTGTTTTGTCTTAAATGTGTTTAAGCAGTTGACATTCATTTTAATAACTTAAAATGGCATGTTTTAGCTTTGAATTGTGTTCTGTAAATGTATGGCTGAGAAGGTGTGTAATTAATAAGTGTCTGACAGTTTTTTCCCTGTGGAGAAAATTAGAAAAATCTCCATAAAATGTGGGATTTCTCCTGTATTTTCTGAGTTACCTTTAATGTTTGCACTTTTTCTGCTGTTTTTATATCCCAGATACCTGTAGGCTATACACTTACTATGTCTTTTGAGACTGCTGGGGTGTGGCTCAACAGCAGCTAATTCTGCTTTTCATTCCAGATTCAGATTTCAGTCCAGATTCTTAATTCAGGTATTAAAAATGTATTTTGAAACTTAGCACTTCATGTAGAGAGATGTTACTATTCTGTCATAAACTGTCTCTGCAGATAAACCTTTTTTCCTTGTTGCCAATGTAAATGGGATTAAAAACGATGCATCTGGATAAAATAATATAGAAGGTGGCAGATGCTTATTTAAGCATCTGTGCATCTATTGTTGCATGCAAAAACAACCCAGATGTTGCCAACAGATAACAGAAATAAAGCAAGTTGTCAAGGACAATTACCCTTTGTAGGTAGATCCCTTTTCTTAGTGTGTGTGTTAACATAACAAGTGACGTGTCCTAAAGTAGGAATCACATTAATAAAGAAATTTCAAGATGGGTGATGTAGCAAGGATTAATGAAATAATAAAAATGGTAGCAGACAATGTTGCAGTTACATAGCCAAAGTGAAAAGGTAGATGAGAAATTATATGTATTAATGAAAAAGAACTGTCATTTACTTACTATTCACTTACTTGCTGTTGGTCATACTGATCTCACTGTATATATCCACCCAGTGTCAATCCATCACAGATTACTTCAGTACCGAAAGATTTGGTTGTCTTTTTCAGAATCCACCACCTGTCAAGAACTGAGGGAAATATCTTAATGTAATGCATATCTGTATTATATAAATTCTCTTTAAGGGATGCATATGTGGAAAAATCCATCCTATCTCCCTGCTGTTGGCTGGCTTGTTAGGGGCCAAGTCTGTTTTCTGTGTTGTCCTGCAGGTCTTTCTGCAGGAACCTCTACAGTTGGGAACGGAAGGAACATCCTGTAAGCAGAATGTGGCCTCATTTTCTAGAGTTGGTTGGGATGAGGTTACTCTAGTCCTTCTAGCTTCTCAGACAATATCTAATGAAAAAAACAGACCTTTAAACTGAGAAAGGAGAAGGCCTGAAAAGACAGAACTTGGGGTTTTTTGTTACTGTAACCATGTTTTTATGATGGTACCATTGATGATGACATGGATTTAGGATGCTTAATCCACTAAATTGGAAACATAGGAGTAAGAGTCTTAATGATTTTTAAAAATTAAGCTGCACATGATTCTTATATCAAATTAAGAGACTCCTGTAAACTGCTGAAAACAATTTCTTCTGAGGACTCAGAGATCAGAACTAGTATTTTAACAAAGATATGTTTTACAGTTGTCAAATAAAGTATGCCCAATGACCATCACAAGAGAAGCTTTCTTACATTTTAATGAACGTTTATTGGGCACCTTGCGTTGTAATACAGGAGAAAAGCTACAGGAATATTTTTTAAAGAGCTCGTTTTTCTTGTTTTCCAGGTAAGCAACTGATACTACTGCCCAAGTAAAGACATATAATAAATAGTTCCTCTGAGTACAGAAGAGCACGTTCTGCCAACTGCTTTTTATTCTTTGTAACACAGATACCACAAATAAAAATATCAGTAAGTTGTGGTGGCTACCTACTAATAAGAAACTCCCAATCAGTATTCTAAAGAGTGCTGTTTGGGAGGTATGTACTTCTGTTTTGTGTAGAACAGTATTTATTGTGTAACTTAGATTTATTATTGCTTTCTAAAAGCACTTCTAATTGATAAAAAAAACCTAATTAGAATATTCCCTGTCATACATAAACAGAAGCTAAAATGTATCTAGCAGCAACAACATCCTTCATATATACATGGAAAGTTACATGTATAGAAAAGGTGTGGTGTAAAACTCTCATTCAGGAATTTATGATGAGAGTTACCAAAAAGTAAAATTAATGATTTTTGAAATCCCAAGCAAATTGTTCTCTTGCTCCTCCCCTCACCTTCCCAAAATTGTGAAGATAGCCATTGAAATTGGGTCAATGAGTCCTTAATATTTTTTTATAAACATTTTAAGTTAACAGATCTATAGAAAACTCTTTTGCATGCTTAAATTATGCTAGCTAGCTGCTGCGAAAAAGCAATTTAGCAAAGCAGATGTTTTTAAAATTTTGATCTGTGTTTGCATAATGGATAAATTTGTAATAACCTTTAAAGCAGTCTTCCAGATAATTAATTCTATTCTTTTTACCTAAATGATATCGAAATATTAACTAAAAAGAACTACTGCCCAGATCCTTACATGGGCCCAATGCTGAAGTTGCTGTGTGGCTTCTCAACTACCATTTAATAAAAATTAACCTGAACTTTTTTCTGTGAATTTTTTAGTAGACTAAGAACTTAAAAAAACCTCTATTTGGAAATGATCTTTGTATTACAACATTTTGCTAATGGAGAACTTCTCATAGAGATTTCCTCTTCTTGTTTGGTAGTTATGACTCTTTCTCTATGACAACTATAGTTACCAGTTTGAAAATACTAAGACTGTTAAAAGGAAAGAACATTTGAGGAGCATAACACCTATGCATTGATATGCTGATTTTTTGCATGGATTTTGTGTTCCTAATAGAAGTCGGACTTTTATTTCTCTTTCACTGTGTGCTTACCTTTGCTCATATTTTCTGATTTCATATTGCTAGCTTCTACTCTTCACATTCTGTTAGGACTCCTAATTTAGGTTGGGCCTGAACAATGGATATGGGCATGCCCTCTGCACTGATGTGGTAGGTCAGATGTGCTGGTTTCTAGATAGAGATACAAGTAATCTCAGCTCCCTGGGCACATGGTGTGATGTCTTGAGCCAGAGAGCGCATGATGTGAGTTCCAGAATCAGTGTAATTTCTTGTAGAGTTCTCTGCACAGTGAGCCACACCATCTAATTTGTTGAGCATTTGCTGATCACCTGTGTAGGATATGCACAATAAGCGGGATGCACTCAGTGGAGGACTGTGTTTTAATAGTAATCTATTATAGCATTGTCTGTAAGATTTACCTTGCAGCAATACCTGGAGAGAATACAGTGGCTAAGGTCTCCCTACTGATTCTGACTCCAGTGATGCTGCTGAATAAAGAAAAGCGGTATTTGACCACCAGTTTCTTCTCTGTCTCCACTGCACAAGAGGAGATTTCAGATGCTATATTAGCATATAGTTAATGAGAATTCCATGCCAAAAAGTCATGTTTTATTTTACAATACAGTGAAATAAATTTTACTGTATTGCAATATCATGCAGTGAATTTTAAATCCTGCATTGAAGGAGTAGAAATGATTCAGCTCAGCTCCAGGAAAAGCAGAAGTATAATTCTACCGTTAATATATACTGCCCAAGATTTTCATACCTTTCAAAAATTCTGCTTAAAAAAGTTAGGGTATTGCAACCTGTTAGTATTATGAAGAACTCTGATAATTATATAGGTTGCTATAAGTTACTTTCTTTGTAATATTCTTCCTTTTCTTCTTACTATTTTATAACGAAATGTCGGCTAAGATGATTTGATAAGGTTTGTTGCAAAGGTGGTATTGATGGAGATTTTTTTCTGATATCTTCTGATCTAAAAATATTAATACTATGTTATTTCATAACTTACTAGAGTAACTTTTAAATAATCTGTTGTGATACATTTTAAGTACTCAGTTTATCCTAAGAAAGACAGAAGTAGTTAAAATGAGAATTGCTAATGAATTTCAGAAAAAGAAACCCTGTATGTTGAGATTTGCCAGTCGCTTGATGTTAGTATAGAGCCATGAGTTTTTATTGTCATGTGGACTTGACTAACCTGACTGAAAAGTGATGTAGTAAAGGTGGGATACTAGTCTTAAAATTCTTCAGTGAGAGTTGCTGCATATTTGAGACTGTGAATGCAGTCTGTAGCCTACACCACAGGAATTTTCTAATTTCCCTTTTGTCAGGGATGGTTTCCAAAACGAGGAACAGCAGGAGTTTGTGTAAAGTGTAAGAAAGCACGTAACATTTCTGTGATGCCACATCAATCTAAAAAATTGAGCATTTAACTCATATTTTCTGGGTTATTTATTCATTTTTCTTTGCTCTAACTTTATCCCTAGTTGCTGACCTTAAAACTGAAGAAAGGGAGGTAATTATGAGAAGCTGCTCTAGTATTCAGAACAGAAGAACAATTTGCCAGTCTCCTTTAAGGCCACACAGGGCATAAGGAGTTTTCGTAACAGCTCATTTTTAGCAAATTTAGATGATGGTCGGAGAGACTGCCTGGAATGCTGCTAGCATTATCTGTAAGCCGACCAGAGCCCACACTGGTAACCTGAGACAAATGGATGCTGGATTTTGATGGGGTGTCGAAAAGATTATCAAGGGGTTGACAAGACCTGCTTCCTGTTCTTTTCTCTTGTCAGAGTGAACTCAGCATCTTTTCATGGAAAAAGACAGGAAAAGAAGAAACTAGAAAATCCTTCTCTTTTACCCTTCCTCAGTACTACCTTCCTCGTCCCAACTTCTCTCTAAGTGATCATGGATCTTATTATGGTATTTCTGTTTTCAGAATAAGGGATTTGAATTCACTGAAACGCTCAGGATCACTTAACTGTGTTTTCATCTGCTCTTAATTTATTGTGCAATCTCCCATGTAATCAGAAATATATTGCAGGAGTCCCTTTAAACTTTTTAATGTTTTTTGCTTTTCCTAGGTTTAGGGGAAGAAGAAATCAAATTCGAATGTAATCTGTAAGGTGTAAAAAGCAATCCCAAGCCACAAAATTCTTTCTTCTCCTTCTTTATGTGAATTTCAATTTACTTAAATTTTAGCTTGCCCAGAGAACTTAGTTTAGAGGTAGGATTTTTATGTGATTGTGAACTGTGTGTTCTAGGGTGGGGCGTTTTGAAGACAGGTGTGTAATCCTGTGGTGCAGTTACCACTTCATGCAACTGTTTCAATAGTTTATCTTGTAGAACCTTCAAAGCTGCCTCTGTCCCTCCAGCAAAAAGAGTCTGCACAGGTTGTCAGGATAAGCACTATCATCACACCTGCACCAGCTCTCTGGAAGGATTTGTCTAATTGACAATAGATGCAAACATCTTTATATGTTCCAGCAGTTGATTAAAGGTAATAGAAGGAAGCTTATAGTCACATTTTTTCTGACCTACTTCTTTTAGCTGTTGGACTGTTTAATCGCAAGCTGATAGCCTACTTTCTGTATCAGGTTTCTATATATTTAAACATTTTTATAATCAACATAGTTAAAATTACATCTGCAGAAATATTTTGAAATAATTTTCTTTTTGCTAAGTCAGGCATTCAAAAATAGGCAATTCAAGAATCTGGCTTGTCTGTTGAGTCTTAATTTAACTTCTCTAGCATATATATTATGATAATATAATACATTATGATTATATTATATATTACAGTATTATGAAAACTAGATCTCCTTTCTGTACAAGATCCTTACCTCATACAGTTCTGATCAGTTTTCCAGCAGTTGTTTCTCATCTTCAAATCCATTTTGGGGCCATAGGCCTTATTTAGTCTATTCTGTCAGTGATCTGCTCTGAGTGTGATTCCCACACCCCGTCCCCAGTGGACATTTCTGCACGTTTTGCACTTTAATATTAAATGATTTGTAGGCATTTCTCTGGAATACTAGTGTGCATTCCTGACACCACCATAGAATTCCTATTTGATAATGGATACATGGTTGCAAAAAACACAACCCCCTACTTAGCTGAACACAGAGTTTGTGTTCCCTGTTTTATTTAGTCTCATGCTGACATACATTAGAGCAGATCTGCTGAACACTTGTAGCTGGAAACAGGTCGAGATGTGCTTGTACATAAAAACATCTGTGAAAACATCCAGTAATCTAGTAGTATGGGAAAGTTGTCTGAATAAGGTTTCAACTATGTATGCTCAGCTTATATCTAGACATATGTATTCAAGGTGGAGTTCAGCAAGGTTGTAACATGCATTTTTGCAACTGGATAAGGTAACCTGTTCAGATTTGTACTGAATCATATGGGATGCAAATTGTCTGTGCCATTGATGCAGACAGGTGATGCAAAACCTGTCACTGAGGTGACAGGTTTTATTAGCTCAGGTGCAGCACTGCTTGATTTCAGCTACACTGGCTCCCGGTGACATTCAGAAAGAGCACAACAATTCTGTAGTGCCTGTAAGAGGACCTGATAAGCCATTCTTAACCCAAGCTCTGAGGTTACCTCTGCACCCTGTTCATACTATCCTCCCTGCAGTTGACTTTGGTCCAGCTTGGCTTACTCACTCCATCTCTTCTGAAATTAAGGTAACTCCATTGCTACTTTCTGTATGTTATTTTTGCTTCCATGGGACATGTTAGGTCAGAGGCATTTGCAAATAAAGCCCCATATTCTGCTTGACCTATCAGGTCCTCTTTTTGCTCTTTCTTGGAAAAGAGGGCTACATGGCATAGCATGGAGAAATGCTTATGGATCTATTAGAGCTGGTGCTGAGGTAGAGCTGATACAACCTACTAAATCTTAACCGACTTTTGTGGAATTACTCTTATTTTCTGTATGTAGTGATACTTTAGGGTATAGCACCAAATCACAGCTAATTCCATGTATTTTTGCTGTTAGTTGCACTGAAGCCAACAAGCTCATTTATAACCAAAGTCTCAGTGCTGAGACTGAGTTATATATAATTTATTCGTTGATATGATGTATGATATCCATATTATCTGATCTTTTCTGCTAAATTAATTATCATCTTGAATGAAGGAATGCTGACACTGTGGCTTACCTGAGCCTACAGTTAGCTCTGCTGTCTCTGAGGTGCAGCTGATATCATACACAGGCCTGGAATTCTGCTCAATGCTGAAAAAATGTTAACTTTTAATTTCACATTATGTGATTTAGCTGCTGTGTTTTCTACTCCATATCTGGTTGTTTTTTCTTCTATTTCCTGCTTCTGGAGGCAATGAGGTCTCTATAGAGATCATTCAGATTTTTTTCCAATCGCTACTCTAAAGAGATCCCTTATAAAGTTTTGCATGATCTGATCCACTGGTTGTATTGTGTGTCCTTAGTAGCTGCCTTTTGCCAGCAAATTTCAGATGTGTCCTATCTTGAAGTCCCATGCTGAATCTTTACTGCACACTGTCAAAAATCAATGCAACAACAACAAAAAAAAGGTCAGTCAAATTCTAGACAACCTCAAATTAGAGAGAAGATGCAGATTTTTAACAGTGATAGTGACTGGCTTTGTTTTCCATTCAATTCTTTTTTTATCTAGTCAAATAAGTTATCTGGCTAAATACGCAACTGTTGTGAAAGCCACCTTCTGTCTACCCTACAGTTTCTCTTCACACAAATATGACCACTGCCTGTTTCTCTAGTTTTTGTCTCTTACTTTATCCTTTCCTCTTGCATTCAGTTAAGCTTCCAACTTCCATTTTTCTTTGTCTCTACTTCTCTGCAACCTGCATGCTTCTGCCTGCTTCCCTCTGGTTGGGCACGTCACCCTATGAACCAGACACCCTCCCATAGATTCCCTTTCTCCACGTATACATGTCCAACTTCACTCTCTTCCCCCAGCCCTCTATGGAGTCCGCATACAGACCCCATTTCTTCTTCCTCCCTTCCCTTCTTTTTCATCTTGTACCTTCATATGGGCTTCTGCCTTCCTATTTGCTGCATGGTTTCCAGCTGTGAGGATATTAAGAGAAGAGAGGGAACAGTCAGATTCCTTTGTTGGGGTGTAGGTGGTGGTGATTAAAAGTTCCTTTTGACTCATAGCTTCTCTATTTGATAAAACAAGACCAAAGGCCCACTATACAGTCTTCTTTTACTGTAACATTTGAGACTAGAGTTTGATTTTTCTCTTTTCAAATATTTTAGGCTTTGATGATACTATATTTTGTATCAAGATTGTACAAAAATTAATTAGCAAGTAGATTAAACTAGAAAATCTGTTTGAAAACTGAATAAAAATTAAGCAGTGTTTTGGTAGCTGCAAGAACTTCTGTATGCATCGTATTTGCTTAGTTTTATTTGTTGATATTCCACGTTATTATTTTTGCTTTACCTAGAACAACTTTTAAGTAATACCTATTATTTAATGTGTCTGCGTTTAAAAAACATTCATTGTCTTTCTCTAGACTAAAGAAAACCCTGTCCTTCATGTATGTTCTGTTTCACATGGGCTATCATGGCTTTCTAATCTGGAATCCTTTTAAAGGCTAGTGATTACTGTTTTTTAAGCATAGTCCAATTATAGGAATTAATGAAACAAAACTGAATGGAAGAATTCCTGGGGGAGGATGATTTTCCTTTTAATTAATTTCTGAAGTAGGTTGTATCTACCCACTCATTGTCCTATATCCTCATAGCCACAATACCAAAACATAGAGTCTAAGTAGTCTGGGCAGCATTATTCTGTGCAGCACAGAGGACAAGGGGTGCTGGCTATTGATGTCTTGCTATGATTTCTGGTTTCTTCTTGACAGATGATGACAGACTTGGTTTTGGACAGGCTTTTAGGACATTTGGGAGTAAGTTAATGTGGTAGGATCATTGGCTTCACGCTCTAGCTTGTTTGATCCACCTTAAATCTAAGACAAGGTTGCTGACCACTGTCAATATTTTCCTCATTTTGAATATCGTATATATATAGTCTGTCATCCCATTAAAAGGACGTAGCACATATAATGTAACCTTCTCATCTTCATCTTATTATAGTGTAGTTATTTTGTGCTAGTGAGTCATTTCCATTGTGGTCTCATTACAGGTATTCTGCTAGAGTCATCTGCACAACAGTCCTGATGCAGGCAACATCTCTGTGTTTACTTGTTTGTTGCTGCTAATCATGTCCTTGACTCTTAATGTACACCATCCTTTTAACTCTTGGTTTTTTTCCTTCATCTTCTGTTTTCACTTACATGCATTTCCACTCATACTTCATTACTACCATTGGTAATATTACTATGGCAAAACTTGCATGATTATAGCAACTTTTTTTTAGCTTTGCTAATCAGTAAAAACAAAGTTTTAACTGGATTTTGCAATAGTAGTCTGTAGGCAGTTAAAAAACCTTGGGTTTATTTACAGTTTATGTGATTACTTACATAAAATAGAAAGAAGTGAAAGCACTGCATTGCACACAAATGATCCATTAGTTGAAAAGTGAAGGCACACTATTTTAAGGGAAAAGAGTGCTTCAGCATTTCTAAACCCTTACATTTTCAGTAGTTTGTCAAATAGCTTCTTACTTTCTTAAAAAACTGTCTTCTAGAATTGCTGCAGATGCATGTTTGCTATTTTAAATTCATAGGTTTAAGAAACAGTGGCTGGGTTTGTTTTGTTGATAAATGTATATGGGACTAAGATACTGGGCAGTAAAGAAACGATAAATTTCTTTACATTAGTTAAAAGACTGACCATATGAATCCTCAAATTTATAAATACTTACAGGTACAGATAAAGGTCATTTCAATAATATTATAATAGCTTATAAAGCAATTATGAATATTGAATCATGGAGCTCCTCTGTGTTAGGTGACCTTTAAGTTGTATGCTGCATCTGTATGATTAATGTGTGTATAAGTGTAAGAAGAACTAAGTGTACTCTTTAAACAAACTGCTACTTAACAAGGCTGTGTAATAAAGGAAATTCTCCCACTTTATTAAAACTGATATGTAAATAATAATATACATAATTCCATATCATTCTTAATAATTGTTATTATATTATCACATTTATTAATATTTGTATAATTATCATTTATAACATTATTTAAATGGTGTGATACTATATAGATATATAAATAATGTATGTCTATATATCTAAGTATCAATAAGTGGGAGATTTCACCCATAATTTCAAAACTGTATTTTAATTATGTTCAGTGTCAATACTGGTTATCAGAATAATGAGTGTCTAGAACAAGTAGGTAGGTACCATTTTGGGCACCAGCTCAGGAGAAGACTGGTGTACTCATAGTTGATTATAAATGCCATTAAAGTCAGAGATTGCTATAATTAAATATTTTGTAAACTGATTTAATATATTTCTTTGATGTTTCTTGTGGTTTGATTTCTTCTCATAGATCACAACTAGTTTTTTTCCTCTTGCAAAACTTTAGCTTTCTTTTGTGTGCATCATTAAGTGAACTGTTACCTTGCCATAAAATACTACTTAACATACAGCATAAGGTTAATGCCTTATAAGTAGGGCCAACATTAGGAGATGCTGATATGTGGTATTTTCAGTCTCCTAAAATTTCTGCATATAATGAGAAACAGTTCACATTCACAGTGAAATACTGTGGCTGTTTTCAGGAATCCAATTATAGCAAGCTGCTCTCATGGAGCTTCTGCTTATGTACTACATTTTGTCATCTACTTAGTAAAATAATTCTATTGTATTAGGCAGACACTCCAGTACTGTTATTTGTCCTCCTGTAAACCCAAAACAGGCAGTCGATTTCTGCTTGGTAATAATACTATAATAGTTTAAATATTTCTGTATTACTTAGAGTGGTTGGAGCAAACCTCATTTCCTGGTAGTGTTGTGTGCCATTAACTGGAAAAACAGGTAGTCATGTAAAGCACAGTGGAAATTCCACATATAAGAGAAAGCATTACTTACTCTTATGTAGTCATCTAGTTTTGTTTCAGTTGTTTCATAGTCTAACTGGTCTGTTTATTTCATTTTTATCAACAGCTATTTTACTGGAGATAATGCTCTGACACTATGTGCTGCAAATAGTGGATTATGGCTTTTTATATTTAAACTTGTTTTAAGAAGCACATAAAGATATTACATAACCACAGTTCCATGCTGAAGAGTTTGTAGTGAAATCCTCTTAACTCAGCTTTGAAGGTATTCATGTGAATGCTTTCCTGTGAAGATGAATAGCTGGAACACTGACCACAGTAGACAGGAAAAGTCAGAATTTACTAGTAAGAGTAATTCTGTTAGTTAAAGGACAGACACTTAAGCTGGTATCACAATGATGAGGATAATCACATTTAACCTAAAATGACATATCTTGCACAGAATTAGATGTATATCACTTTGCTCTTTTATTTTGTCTGCAACCAAGTGCATTCGAATCAATATTGAACAGAGTATTTAAAATATATTTTTGTCATCTCTATGCAAAGGCAGATAAAAGAAAACAACTGCTAGCAAAAACATAGCAGTTTGCTGATTTTTTTCACTACAGAGACTGAGACAGACTAAGATAATTTTATTAAAACTGTATTTTGATGATAGACGTAAAATACACTGTATAGAGCTCGAGGTATGCTCTACTGGTTTTGCTCAAAACACTGTAAGTTCATACAGTACATGCCAAACACTGAAAATTAGCAAGTTCTAAATCAGTTCCTGATGGTATGATTACACTGGGAAGTTACAGGCTTGTGCTCTGCAAATTTGACATATTCTGATGTAAGGAACCGAACAGCTTTTAATCCTGTTCAGAAATGAACTGATGAAAATTAGGATCTTAATCTGATTGCCTGAATATATTAGAAACAAATTTATATCATGTATTATTTCTAAATTTTTTAATGGATATAGTTAGCTTTTCTTTTGATACCTTGTTATCTTTAGTACCTTGTTATTTGAGAACAGATTTTTTTACTGTTGTGGAGAGCAGTAACTCATTTGTACAAAGAATTATATGAATTGTAAGGAATATGAATTTAGACTCACGCTGGTGTTGTTATAACACTTTCTTACTTAGGACTTGTTCCTTCATTTTTAGTATGGCTATGTGAGAAGGCATCTTTTTTTTTTAGTATGTCAAACTGAGCTTATCTGTCTCTTCAGTTCTTCCTGCAGTAAGTTAGAAATTCTCAGTCTTCAATATTGGAACACTGGTTGATTGAGAGTAGGTTTTTTTTAGGATGATCTTCTATTTTTTTTCTGTAAGCTTCCTTGATTTACTGTTCTCATTCAAGTAATGCTGCAATTTGTCAAGACTGGAAGACTTTCACATTCATAAAGACAGATAATCACATTATAAAGACATATAATCATACTTACTAATTAAAAGATGATTCCGATGCGCAGAGCAGTGAGTTCTCAGTATATAAACAAAATAATTTTCATCAGTTTGTTTGTATGTTTTAGAGGGAGGAATTGCTTAAAAGTTATTGTTAACTGTCTGCTGTAACCAGAATAATTCTGTTTACATGTGCAAGAAATAACACATATGTCGATGGAGTGTTTACCTTCCTTCTCCCTGTCAATACCTATTTTTTGCCAGTTACCAGACTATGTCAGTAACCTCTCAAATTAAAGGAAGGGTGAATGTTACGCAGTCCAGTTTGCAGTAGTATTCTGTTCTTTTAAGATTTAATTAGAATTTAAAGTTCCGTATCTCAAGATTCACCCTGTCAGTCTTTGGAGAGGTAGTGTGTGTAACTATCATTTGTAAAACAGAGGGTATTTCAAATTGGCTTTAGAGTCATTGGCATCCATTCAGCTCTTGATTTTCCATCTGTGTGTTACCTAGCCTGGCAGTGAAGAGCATCGTGAGCTCCATGCATCCCAGCAGTACTGCTGGTGTACTCACGATGCAATATTTGCTTGCTCACCTGAGGGGTTCTGATTGGACCAACATGAGAGCATTCGCTGCATTGTGAGTAAAAAGGGTCACTCACCTTTGTTTTCATCCTTGCACTTTAACAATGTGTTCTGGCAGTCTAAGTACCTAGATGGTACATAGTTTTGGATTATGTGGTTTATACAAACCCTTTGTTACTCTTACAAATTTTCTGAGAGTTTTCATTAAGGGACAGCCTAAAAAGCCATCATATCCACATCGTTTGTACTAAAAGAAACCTATGCCAGGCAAAATGAATAAACAGAGCAGTTGGCAGTTAAGGTGCTAATCCATTTTACATTAATCCAACTTAATATTTGAAGGATGTTACAAGTTACACTTCATAACAGCAGACTTTTTTCTTTAATATTATCTTATTTCTTACAGTACAAAATATATATAGAAATGGCCTCCTAAGAAAATCCCATATGAAACTTTTAATATATAGTGTCTTTTCATATTCCTAAGAAAGGCAGTATGTAAAATTGTGTAACAGTGCGTGATTTGCAAGAGAGGATAACTATAGTCAAATCAGGGCAAAGTGAATGGAAACAAAGACCGTCATGTAGAGTGGAAAGGTCCCCTATTATTTTTTGTCTTTGACTGGAACAATAAAATATATTTTAGAAACAGTCTTTATACAGTTATTTCAATCAGAACATGGCACTGCAGTGTTCATATAATGTCTCTCCTGCTTATCTTAGTCCTAAATCAGTTTTTCAGAAACATTTTTTGCAAACACAAATTGCATTTTGGAAATCCTCCATGCTGACCCCTTCCCCTCCACAGACAAGAGGACCACACCTTTGTTCCTCCACGGCAGAAGACTCTGAAGTCATAGTAATAGTTGTTTGCCTTCAATTGCCAGTGTCAAATACGCAGTTAACATTGTCCAGGAAATAAAACACTCTGTTACCCCTCCAAACACATCAATGTAGAATTTGAGAAACACCACTGTAAATGATCAATTAAAAATTGATTACTCTCATGTAACTAATAGGACTTAACCTATTTATTCACAATTTTTATAAACCTCTACAGCAACTACTCTGTGATTAGATGAGTATCTTTATCACAAATTATCAATTGGGTTTGTCAACAGTTTCCATGTAAGTCTGCATTTGAAGTACGCTGGTGAAGATTTTGGGTATAAAAAAAACATGCTGTGAGTTTTCACTTTTAAGCACCTGGTATTTATGGGAAGTTAGGGAAACTGCACTTTGAAAGGTGAGTTCCTTCCTTTTTCTTAGGCTAACCTGAAACTGATTGTTTGAGAACAGCAAATAGCTGCATTTTGTGTGGTCTCGAACCCCTAAGGAGAGATAAGTGTGAATACCCTATCTGTTGTGTCTCACTGTCTGTCTGTTTATTTTTCTAGGAGGTGATTTCCTGTCCTTTTTAAGAAAAAAGAAGGATGAGCTAAAAACCAAACAGTTGGTAAAATTTTCATTAGATGCTGCTTCTGGTATGGCATATCTCGAATCTAAAAATTGTATACATAGGTAAGGAAGATTTTTTTTTTCTCATTATTGTAATTTTGATCATTGGAAATGTTAGCTGTTTAAGTGTACATGGTGCTTGTTATCCACAGGAATAATCCCTACAATTCAAAAAAAACTTTACACTTTTTCTAAAAGGAGGTCATTATTGCTTGTCTAATTCAAAACTTCCATTCATTTGGGTAAAAATAAGTACTACATTATTTGATCTACATAGTTTGTTGCTATTAATAGAAGTTCATAATGATTGTTCACCATAATAATTTGCATTATAAGGAGCACAGTTCATACAGTGACAATGAATCATGACAAAAACCAATCTTAGGCTTATATTCTGTCTGAAATTTACAGATACTTGCCTGGCCAATGAAGAAGTTATGTTTCAGTACCTTAAGTGTGTAACTTTAAGTGTGTTTCAGAAAAATCCACTGGTTTCTCGGATAATAACAGGAGAAAATGTAGAGTTCTATATATTAAAATATTAATTGCCTGGACTGCTTTCTCTAAAATATAGATTATCAGGCGTTATGCTTTTGGGGTACCTTATTTCTGTGCCTCCCTTTCCTTTTTGTTGTTTCTTCTCTAGTTTAACTCTGCCATGGCACTGCTTATACTCAGTTTCTATCAAAGGGAATGTACTTATTTTCCACCTATTTTTCTCTCAGAATATCACAGTGTATACCCTGCCACAATGATACGGCTGAAATATGAGACATAAACATGATGATAATCCACTTCACAGAAAAATTGTGAAGGACTAGTTTTCATTTGTAATATTGATGACTTTGGCTTTGCATTGTAGAACATTTGTAGGTGAACTGTGTGCCACTTCACTTACATAATGAGCCCGTTTCATATTTAGCACGACTCCGATGAATGCTGTGACTGGAAGTCTGAGTGGCATTTCTTTTACATTTTTATCAACAGTGAATTTTCAGTTGCAATCATGCAGGTCAAGAAGTAGATTTATCTTTAAAAACATTCTTCCAACGAGAGTAAGCTCAAAACCTATTCATAAAATCTTACAGTGTTATTGTGTCATTTATATATTTTTTGCTCTTTTTTTGTGTTCAACTTGATTTAAGGAAGCTTAAATAGAATAGTAATCTTATGTTGTTGGAAACTTGGAAAATTACTCTGAAACATAATTGAAACACTTCTGCAAGATCATGATATATAAATGCTCTAGTGCTTAATTTCTGTAACTGTCAGATCAATGTTAAATCAGAAGTGCCTGTTTAGAACTCCTGTGTTTTTAGAAAATAAAACCAAGGAGAAAAGTAATAGCTTGAATAACTAAAATTTATTAGAACTGCATTGTGTAATGTCTTAGTTGGTAATTGCAATTACTGAAGAAGAGTATGGTATTTATTCATTAAATGATAGTGTGATGCCTGCAAAACATAAATAATTTTAGAAACAATTATTTGTGGATAACTGCTATCCCCACCTCACCCCTTTTTTTTAAACTCTGAAAAAAGTGTCTCTTTGCTTATCTATAAGGATTAGTACTGTTGTAACTACTATAGATGACAATGTAACTTCAGTGTATCTATGAAAGATGCTGACAGCAGTGACTAGGAAGAGCTTTTGTTATGGTGTGTTTACAAAGCTAATAGTTACTCAGATACAATATTTCAGAGACAAGATATATGTAGCAATGTCTTACCGTATGAAGATTTCATTGTTTCATTGTTTTCAGTTAAAAATCTGAATACAAATGTGTCCTAGATCTCAAGTGAGGAAAAAGCTTTAGTCTAACCTGTTTTATTAGTGCCATAGACTTGCCAATGCACACAGCCTGGGGTACCATACCTGTACTCTGGTACAAGTAGGGAAAAAGCCCTTTCCCCCTGTTTACTTTTTAACTTTCAAAATCTTCACAAAGTTTATTATTATCACAGATTGTCACAGGAGGTTGTCAGAGCTACCACTTTCCTTAAAGGCAGAAACAAAATTTTTAGTAACAGTTTTAAAGTGCAACCAAGAAAGCAAACAGTATCTTCAGGAAAACTGCTTACTTTTATGAAACACACAGGTTAATAAATCAAAATATACATTTCCAGTATTATTTTACCAATCTTATATTCTGGGATATTCAAGAATATTTGGGGGTTTATGTGATTGGCCATTATACGTGCCTACTATATTTATGAATTAATTCTTCTAAATTTGATAGGTAAATGTAATGAAAATTTCTGAAGGACAAGAACCAAGTTTAGTGATTTTAGCAGTAATGATGGAGGCACTTCTGGGTGGGATTTTTTTGAGTTGCTAATGCAGGTTAATTGACAAATGCTTACTTGAGGAAAGTAGCTCATGAAGTTTTGAAATGCATTTTACCAAAGGCTAAACTGCATGTTAGTACAATTAGCATACATAAAGTTTTTCTGTTTCCGGTTTGAGAATTTTGAGCATTTATCCAGGATTTCCAGGCACCCTGGGAGATGGGCTGAGATAGATTTTGTCTAGAAACCCTGACTGCCCCAGAAGCACAGAGCATGTTGCTTGCTGGGTACTTTGACCCTGTTGCACACTAGTGGGTGAAACGCTCTTGGTGCTGTGCTGGAAATACACTGAACAAGAGAATGACAGGCTAGCAGGGAAAAGTCAAACTGTCTAGTGCTTTGTAAGCAAGCTCTTAGGTGTTCAGGACTCAGAACCCCACTGGAGTTTCAGCCCCTCCTTACCCGAGCAGTGAAGGTGCAGCTGTGTGACTGCATGCTCTGTACAAGGAATTTGGGAGCCCTTGTTTTCTCCTTTTTAGATCAGGTGAGGTAGGTTAGTCATGCATAAATCTAATGTTGAGAGCATGTAGATTGGAATGGAACACTTTAATTCATAGTAGGAAGAAGATTGCGCACTATCTAAAAACAACAGTAATTTTTTGAAAGAACAATAAACTTATTCTTTCTTGTCAGAAATTTTGTGAACTGAGAAGTCATTCTTAGATAGAAAAGAGGTAAGAAAATTCACTAGAGAGAAAGTGGACTAAGCAGCAAAATTATTTTTATTTTTTTTAAAAGTTCGTGGGCTTTGATTAGTATTACTTAAGAATGATCGGTAATTATATAATTAGAAGTAGTTTCTATTATGTAGATTGCACCAAACCAAAATTCTTTTGCTTCATGCTATTGTTCTTCTGCAGTATTCTATTTCTTGTTTTAAAGATTTGTTCAGAATCCTCACGTTTTTTTAGTAGTTTAGGTGACCATAGTTTAATACCATGTGTGTTTGACTTGCTGTTAATGTGAAACTAAAATTTACTCAGCAGTTTATTAAAATTATTTTTAATGCCATTTTTCAGTTGTAACTGCACTAACTATACTTAGCCTTTATATTTTAAAATTCTACCTAATTCTGGCTTTCTGAAATTGCTATTTGAGTCGTACTTTGATTTAGCCTTTCAGTAGTGGAGCCAGTGCAACAGATAATCCGCTCTTTGTTTTCTATTTTTGTGTGTGTTGTGGAGTTTCACTAGGTGCAAATATAAAATTAAAATTTGTCAGACTTAGAATGCTTGATGCATGTGAGTGACTATTTGATCTGCATTTTCATCTCTTCTAGCATCCAGATATCACTTGTTCTTTGCTCTCTCTTTGTTGTGTTTAAAGAGCAAAAATGAGTAGGTTTAAAGAAAAAGCTGCATGAAAATATGTTATTAAAAGAAATAAAAAGAGTGGTTGAACATATAAAGAAGAATGTAGTCATTTCATCTCCACTTAATTAACATGAGTTTGAAGAATTGTTTCTTTCTTTTCATTTTTACCATATGCTACTGCTGAGATAGTTCAATTTTTTCTGTTAATGGGAAACACAAGATAAGGATGGATACGTGATAATTTCAGCTGGTTCAATAGGCATTTATGAGTGGTCATCTTTTCCAGTGTTTGATTTGCATGTGATGAATGCATTTGTCCATAATTTATGTTTGGTTTCCAAACCAATCCTGTGGGAGTATAGGAGAGAAGCTGCAACTACCCAATTCAGAGAATTTGCACGTACCTATTGTTTGTTTTATTTTACCCTCTCTTAACCACCGTCATTTTGTAATGAAAATAATGCAAATTATGGTAGAACTCAAATGAAAAAATGTTTTAATATTGAGAGAAGCAATTATCTGTAGAATTTCCTCTGTTTTTACCATTTGATAGCCATACAAACTTTCAAAATCAAGGATGCAGTTAGGTCTTGCAAATATTTCTGTATGGAAAATTCTGTTGTAGCTTTATCTACAAGTAATACATATATAATTCTAATTGAAACTAGCAGAAATATTTTTTTTCAGTTAGCTACCGTGCTTCTTGATAGTGTTCTGCATGCAGTTTCATTGCTTTATTGAGAAGTAGATTGATTTTTACCTTGTTTAAAAGCTTTTACATATACATTAAGAACCAGTTTAATTTTTTAAATAATTTAATGTGAACCTCGTGAGGTTCAACAAAGCCAAGTGCAAGGTCCTGCACCTGTGTCAGAGCAACACCCAGTATCAATCAATACAGACAAGGGGATGGATAGATTGAGAGCAACCCTTTGGAGAAGGACTTGGGGATCCTGGTGTATGAAAAATTGGACATGAGCTGGCAATATGCACTCACAGCCCAGAACGCCAACTGTATCCTGGGCTGCATCAAGAGAAATGTGGCCAGGAGGTCGAGGGAGGTGATTCTCCCCCTCTACTCTGCTCTTATGAGACCTCACCTGGAGTACTGTGTCCAGCTCTGGGGTCCCCAACATAAGATGAACATGGACCCATTGGAGTGGGTCCAGAGGAGGGCCACAAAGATGATCAGAGAGCTAGACACCTCTGCTATGAAGAAAGGCTGAAAGAGTTGAGGTTGTTCAGCCTGGAGAAGAGAAGGCTCTGAGGAGACCTTGTAGCTTTTCAGTATTTAATGGGTACTTACAAGAAAGATGGAGAGAGACTTTTTGCCAGGGCTGTAGTGACAGGACAAGGGAAAATTATTTTAAGCTGAATTAGGGTAGGTTTAGATTGGATACAGGTAAAAAATCTTTTACAATGAGGGTGATAAGTCCCTGGAACAGTTTGCTCAAAGAAGTTGTGAATGCCCCATCATTGGAAGTGTTGAAGGTCAGGTTAGTTGGGGCTTTGAGCAAACTGATCTATTTGGAGATGTCCCTGCTTGTTACAGGCAGGTTGGAGTAGATGATCTTTAAAGGTCTCTTCCAACCCTAACCATTCTGTGATTAAACAAATTTGAAGATGCATTATTAGGAGAGAGCTATGATAAAAGTTAGAATCTTAGAAGTGATCAGTCAATAGACCTTCCCAATGTCAGTTTTTTGCTAAAGTTACCAGCAGTAGTCTTCAACTGTGCATCTGCCAAATGTAGCATAAAGTTGGTACTCGATTCAAATGACTTATTTTCAATATATGCACTGTGTGTGTGAGAAGATACGGACTAACTGCATTCAAGGTATATTCCTTAGTCAAGTTTTCCTTTCAGTAAATGTTCTAGAAGTCTCCCATATTCTGAATGAAAGAAGATGTGTTGTTTGGTAAGATGATCATGTTCTATGATCTAGTTCTTCCATTTTTAGTCATACTACTACTGCTTCTTTTTGCCTTAGTTTTCTAGCCACCACAAACCCCACATTAAATGAAAAGTGACTGGTTTAGCTTCATGCTATGAAATCCTGGATCTGTGGATGTTAATTCAAGATTGCTATAGTTTTCATTAGATATGTACCATTTATATTAATTACATATGAATTACTAGGAAAACACTTGCTTCACTGTTACTAATCTAGTTTACCTAATCTACTCTGCTCCCAGAACTTTTTTCCTCTTTAGTCTGGTAACTACTAATGTAAAGAATTTTGGAAAGAGGTGCCAGAACTCTTTCATAATCATGAATACAGTTCTTAAGAACTATACTAAATACTTAAGTTAGTCTTTCCTTTCCTGTGAATCTTCCATTTCTTCCTGGGGCAATAGTTCAGCTACCACAAAAAGGATGAAAAGTAATCCTATTCAATTTAGCAGAGGTGCTGTTCAACTTAGTGTGTCAGTAGTGATTCAAGTCTTCTGGGAGAAGGAGAGTGATAGGTTAGCTCCAAAACTGAGCAGGTCTCTTTCCTAAGGAGAGGGAAGAACCTGCCTGCTTGATTTCTCTACCTAAATGCAGTGGAAGACAGGAGCTAAACACTTGTCTGTGCCTGCTTTTGGCTGGCTCCAAACAATTCAGTGCTCAGTGGAATGGCTGCTTTGGTTCTGTTCTGAAGTAGCTTACTCTCCTTGAGCACAACGTGTTTTTCTGAATACTGCATTTCCTCCTGGTCAACTGCAATACATAAGACCTCTATTGTATTTTCTGTGATTTTCTGAGCTGGTGATGACTTATGAAGAAAGACAACATTTCGATTGAATAAGTATGCCTTTCTATAACTAGATGGCCTCTTCAAGGTTTATTGTGCAAGCATTAATTTGCCATTATTAATTAGCTTTTCATGATCCATTCAGAACTGCATGTATAAAATTAAGTGATGATGCAAGATTCCATTTCTATAGCTTTCATTCATAGAAAATATTTAATCATTTATTACTGAATAAAAAAATTCTGTACTATTGTGTTAATAATAGAGGTTGATCATGCTTCAACAAATAAGTCTTTCAGAGAATTATTGTCAGTAGTAGTTGAAACAACACATAAATGTAATGAATAGTTGTAATTTCAAGCCTTATTTATAAGATGATGTCTCTGCTTTATATAAAATGATGTTTCAAAGCATGTTTTTTACAATATGAAAATTAGAAATATTTCCATTCTATTTAAAGTTAAAATTGTCACCGAAATCGGGAATAAACCTCTTAACACCAATGTAGCATTAAGAAGCAGGCATTTCTTTATTCGGTACTGGGTGCATGGGGGATCATTCCTCCTAACATGCACACACTAAAACAAAAGTTCATCCTTTATGTACCTTAAAGACATGAATATTCATAGATTTTTCAAGAAGTCTCCACCTTTCCACCTATCTGTTACATTTACATAATGTTAGCGTTGCAAAACTACACTACGCATGTGTGGGGGTCTAGAGTGGTCATCGGTGGTCATTTGGGGAGTTAGCCCTCTACTTCTTTTTCCCTTTTATGGTCATGAGTCTTCTGAGGACAATTTATTCTCCTTGGATGTTTCCCAACTTTGTAATCCAGCCGAGCTGTTCTTTCTTACCAGCCTTGTTGGAGCAATTCTGCCAGGATGTATCTATTCTCAAGGTTAAGGTATCTTCTCTGTACACTTTAATCACTCACTGGCCTTGTTAAATACAAAGTTAAATATTGTTTGATAAAAGAATTTCTCAGCAAAACCACAAGTGGGAACTTTGAAGAACTGTTACTTTCTGTAAGCCACTTTACGTAGGTATGTTGTTAGTGTTAAAAAAAGAAAAGCCACCAAAATTTATTCTCATATCTGTAAAATAATTTTTAGCCAAACTTTGAATTTAATTGGCACATTACAGTACTGTGTATTGAGCTTTTATTTCTTAATATGCATGTGCTTTATGCAGCCTTCCGTGTTGCCTCTTCACTAGTAAGCTTTTTTCCACTAAAACCAGTATTTCCATTGATTTTATTAGATTATAGAGACACTCTCCAGTTACAACATTGTGGATTTTACACAGGTTATTGATTTTTCATTTGGTCTGTTGGTTGTAAGAGGCACTAATGGAAGAACCATTACAAATGTGCTTAGCTTTTATTTGGACGGGTGATACAGATTGCAAGTATACAGGAAGATTGCTGAAGCCCTTCTTCTCCCAGCTCTTTTGTGGCTAAATGAGGATCTGTCTGCTAACTCTTTCCAAAAAACATAAGTTCAAAGAGCAGGTCTTGGGAGTTGTCGTTGTTGCTAAACAAATTAAAGAAGTGTTGACTGTTGCCAAAACAGTGATGCTGCTCCCCTTGCAGCCCTGCTTGGCACTCCGCTTCTAATGTAAGAAGGGAATGCTGCACTTGGGTTAAGGCTGCGGTGTTTACTGATGCTCTGCTAGTGCTGTACCAAGTGATTTGCTGGTTAAGGATACCAGTTAAATTCAGACACCAGAGTGAAAAGAGCAGGTGTATTTTACTAGAAATAACTAAATAATATAACAGAATAATACAGAAAACATACAGTAAAAAAAGACAGAATAGGGCACTGAAACAAATAGGAAAATACAGGGTAATGCATCAAATCATTACTACCTGAGAGAGAGAACAGTGATTAAGAAAGATCCATCACCACTTGCATACGTTACCATCATCCAGATCCGCAGTCGCTGGGCAGCCCCGGTTACAGCGAGGATTTGGAGAGCCTGTCCCGGCAAGTGGGAAATCCTACGCGGTGCGTCCACCCGTAGGTGAGGCTTCCAAAGTCGCTGTGAGCAGGTCCAGCCTTATATAACAAAAATCAGCAAGCCAGAATAGTTGGCACCTTTGTTTTGAGCGGAAATATCTGGTTTCAATCTCACATTAGATTCCCCCAGAGCCTGGCCAGGGCTCAAGGGAGAAGCTAAGGGAGTCTCTCTGCTTATCTAATTGGATTATGCACAAGGTCTCACATCAGGCCACAGTGCCAGACAATGGTCTCCATGACCCTGTTATTTTATCCACACACAAAGAAAGATAAATATACATTCAAGATAGCTACATCTTCCATACATATTTCACTAATGATTACATACTGAGTTAACAGCTTTGGCTCAGGGCCTGTTCTTCAGGCTTCAATACTTCCACTTTTTACATCAGAATAGGTGGTTTGTTATAACTTAGTATAATACGTATTAGCATAATGGCTATCAGTTATAAAATATACAGGATTCATCTATAGGTCAACTCTGGCTTGGGCCTATTGTTCAAGCCTTAGCACTTCACCAAGGCACTTGGAATCTTCAGCCTGTCTCTGCGCTCCAAGGGTGCCATGCTCTTGAGGTAGGTAGTCTGCACAAGATCCTTTTTTCAGCAGCATCTATTAAAACTGCATTCCAGACCATAATATTTATCAATACAAATATGTCCATGCTTTCAAATGCCCCAGGCAATTATTTTCCATAGTTTTCACGCTACTGCGTTTCTTCAAAATATGGTATTTCCAGCCTTAAAGTAACTAATACAGTGGTCTTCAACTGCTGTCATCTAGGAGGAGGGACAGGTGAACACTGCCATGTTTCACTCTGCCTGCCATATAGGAATAGATTAGAGTATTATATACCAGGGTTCAGCTTTTAAAAATAATTTTCAAGGGTTTTCAAGGAGTTTTTTTCTGCAATTTACAGTTGTCCCCACTGTCACATTGGTAAATATGGTTTGATCCCAGAGAAATGCATTTACACTTAAAGTTGAATCAGTTCTGAATTGGTACTTCTGGTTGTCTGAAATCTTATTTGAGCAACATGATTATTTTTTTATTTAATGAGCTTGTGTGATTCTGAGCTGAAAGTAATATGGAAAAAAACAGGGGAAACTTAAGTATCCAAACCTATTAAGTTAAATATTATGAATATTGTATACTTTAAACTCATTGTAATAAATTAGAGAGATTATTGAATTCTAAGTATGCTGTAATATAAGTGCATGTGAACTATGATGAAGAGCTGCTTCTGAATAAAATGTGAGCATCCTTCTAATCTATTATCTAAGCTATTGAATTCTGGCATGGCTGAATAACAACAGATTTTAAAAGGGAGAGGAATACAATTTTTCCTTGCAGACTCTATGTATTTGTTGTAGAGGTTGATACTGCTTCACCTTATGTACTTTATTTGACATTCACCCCAACCTCTATTAAAAGCAAATTAGCTACCGCAGGTTTAGCGTTGCCACAGCTGCAGAAGGCTTGCAATTAGAGTAAAAGGTGCATGGATTTGGATGGTCAGAGTACACTGTAAGACATGTCTGAATACATTTTTTTTACTGTAAATCTCAACATATCATGTTATCTCAATAAGACCATGCTATCTTTCATATATTCCTGAATTATGCTCACTGCAGTCTTGTTATCAGAGGAGTCAGTCACAGTATGTAGGAAATATATATTTGAATTGTGGCTTTTTGGTGTTATTTTGTAACATAAATAAGCAGTAGGCTACACATATGATTATATTAACTTCATGATTGGCACATTAATGGTGGAACTGGAAACTCTGGTGTCTTTATTTTAAGCATAACACATTACTTTATTCAGCTGCTATTAGGACAGATTTTGTTTGCCATTGAGAATTTCAGGCATCAATTATCTCTACCATTTGCTATTCTTTTTAAATATTAAATTATAAGGCATCTATTAATACAGCTGCAAAACAAAGTTGTTTAACAGTGGCTGTTCTGAGGCTAATATTAATACTTAATAGTTCAGAGAGGCCAGTTTAGTATAGGATGTTAGGTTCTGTTCTTTCTCAGTTTGAAATGGCAAATTAAAGTTTCTTCATATGAAATAAATAAGGAGAAATTACTTTTTTCTTTCAATGATTGAATTTTCTTATGGTAAAACAGTTACAACATTTCATTTTATTTAACTGAAATTTGCTTTCGATTTCATGTTATATCTAATCTAATATCTAATAACTTATATGTAATTCTATATCTAATATCTAATTCTTATATCTAATTCATCTTATATCTAATTGCTGTAAGAGAAGCTGGAGGCAGAGAAGACCACCCTGGCTGAACAGGGAGCTTTGGCTGCAACTCAGGGAGAAAAGGAGAGTTTATGGCCTTCGGAAGAAGGGGCTAGCCACTCACTGTGATTACAAAGATGCTGTGAGGCTATGCAGGGCGGAAATCAGGAGGTTCCATTTTTGCTTTCTGTTTTGGTACATCTCATCATAATTAGCAGTTAGAGGTTAGATTTACCCTTAGAAGGTAGCTTCTTCATTCTCATCAATTGACTCTCTGTATTGTATTCTTAAGGAACTATGAGTGTTTCATGTATTTATGTATAACTTATATGTAACCTGATACCTTAATTTAATACAGATTTTGTGCTTCTGAAAGAAACTCATATAGCAGCCCTGGTGAATGAAGTCCTTTGAATGGAGATGAGAGCAGAGCAAAGTTTCCGTTCAGACTGCCCCTGCCAGCCCATCCCAACTGATGTCTTGTCCTGTCCTGCCTAAGATTTCCTTAGATTTCAGGGCTTCCATAGCCACTAGAGTTTCTTGGCCTCTCTGCTCTGTCTTTTCATTAAAGAAAGCATAACACATTGTTTGCCATGTGGAAAGTGGAAATGACACTCACTGGGTTTATATTGGATGGAAGTTATATACTGCTTAACTGGGAACATCCTTTTGCCTCTTTCTGAACTGGTCTGTGTTGAAATGAATGACCTTCCAGAGGTGGTATCTGTATCTGAAAACATCTATTTTTTACCCTACCAAAACCCATTCTTACTATTTTGAAAGTTCATGGTACGAACTCAGGTTTTGTTATTGGGGTGGGGCAGCAGGTCATAGCTTGGGTTTTCCATTCAGTGCATTCATGGGCATACTGCCAGACCAAAATTTACCTAATGTATTGAATTAATAAAGTAAGTATTAGGATAGTATCCAAGTTCATTTGTAAATTAAATATTTTGCAGTATTAACTAATTTTAAATAATTACGTCCATATAATCCACATTCTTGTTCTAATTAAATGGTCAGCTTTCTTCATTGAAGGACCTCAATCCCTGATTTATGTCTAAAAATCACTGAGATATAAGATCTATGATCAGATAATTTGGGGGGAGGAGTAGTTTACAGATGGGAGATGATGATAACTTTCAAGGCATTTGCCCAGTCATTTGTGGGAAGAAATGAGGCTGAATGTGGAGCTGGGTTCCTGGGTACACAGAATGGTAAGATGATTTGGCATCATGAAATGAGAAATTCTTGCTAAGGAGCGTCCTTTGTATACAAATACAAAAGGCAGGAAATGTGCCATTTTTAGGAGAATATTTTGTAAGAAAATGAGCCTGAACCCACTTTTTAAAGTTCCTTTACTTTCTGATGGTCCAAGGGCTTCTCATTTCCATTGTCCCTACCTTCCAGGTTTTACTGCCTAATTGGCTAAGATGTGAATGAGAAAAAAATTGGAAAAGGAAAATTTGTTAGGAAGGAAATATTATTTGTTCTTGTTATAGCATACGTAAAGCACAACTGTTTTGCTAGCTAGCTGGTGTTTCTGCTCTTACATGTTTGAGTGAGTAACAATTAATCTGTTCCCAGAAACCTTAGATAATGATCTGTCTTTCTGTCATGTTGAACTCATGCTTTGGTCCTAATGGTCATCAGAGGGCCCAAAAGGACAATACAAAGTATGTGTTCAGAATACTGTGAGTTACTGTAGTATTTTATATGATGCATATAGTTACGTGATCTGTTGTTTTAGAAGTGTATCTATCTTATTCTTGTGAGACAGCTGTTATTGTTACGTGTAAAAACAAAGTTCTTGCATTACAAAACTCAGTGTTTTATAGACAGTGGGTAGAAAAGTTAAATGTCAAAAGCTAATTATAGAAAGGATAATATTTATTGTAAGAAATCAGAAGAAATTGTTAGGTTATAAACAATTCATAAAACATTTCAGAGGAGGTTTAGATTTTTTTCTTGTTACAGAAGATGCATATTATGAAAAATATTTAATTTTTTGCCTTTGTGGAGTTGAGTCAGTGTATCTTTTTCTCATGAGATATCCCTGATACAGAAAATTCCCTCTTAAAAAATAAGAAATTGCTAGAAATAAAGCAAATGGGATTGAAAGAAATGTAAGCAAATTTTCTTAAGACTCCCTCATTTTATTTAACAAGCTATAGCATTTTGAGTGTTATGGTATTGTGTTAAGGTTGTTTTTATTTAACTGCAATGCCACTTTCCTGATGATAAATATTAGGAATTCACAAGTATTATTCAGACAAAATAATCAAATTATTATTTGATTTTTAGAAATTAGAATATATATTTAGAATCATATTATTTAGAATAATAAATCTCCTCACTGCATGAGAGTGACAGGCTGTCTCTAGTTAAGAAGTGAAGAGTTAAAAATGACAGTACAGGATATTGAAACTATGGTAAAAATAACATACAGCTAGTATTTGTGGAAACTGCTTTTTTCACAAATGATCATAAGGTCATATAGCTTTCCTACATAAATAAATAATACTCTCTCTACTCTCATAGTCCTGTAGTGATGGGAGTATATTGGATGAAATGTAATTACTTTCTATGGTAAATGTAAACAGTTTAGTGACATCTACTGTTTAGAGAAATAGCAAGCCTTAAGTTCACAATCTGTGAATTTCTCTCTTGTGTTATACAAGGGCAATAAAAGCATGTACTCTGAAACTATTGTCAAAGGATACACCTATATACTTTATGCAGAAGCAAGTACAGAAAAGAGAATATTATACTTTTTATATGTGTGCAACACTGACTGGGTTGCTGTCATCTACAACATCTAGACATTTCTACCTCATATCTTCATTTTAGTTTGAGGGGATTAATTTTTAACAGTTCCATGTTCTCTTAGCTTTCATTACTCTAAACAAGAATTTTAATTTCTGTGACTTACTACTGAACTTTTAAGAGGTAGAACAAGAAGTTCCCGTATGCCATCAGACATGTTTCTCCAGATTTTGCTAGTTTGTGTAGACTTACTTTCTTTCAGTAGGAAAAGACATAATTTCAAAGTAACTTTGAAAGTCCCTAATGTTTTCCAGAGAGGAAAAATGTTGAACAATGTAAACATTTACGTAGTCTATCAGGAGTAGCTCCATTACCCACTTTCTTGAAGTAATTATCTATTCCTTAAACAGTGGTTTTTGAATGGATTTAAAAGTGAAGTTTGGAGAATGTCGTAGCTTTAGTAATAGTAAGTAGGAGGAAATGGTAAGGTGTGAATGTGAAAGTGTCAAAAGAGATATCAAGGGAAACCATTATTCAACCAAGGTTCCTAACCTCCCACTGAAATTCAATAGTAAATGTAAAGCTGCAACTTCTTTAGCCAGTTGAATTCAATGAGTTAGAAGTAAATTAATTTCCTGTTACCTCTCGTTATTTAAAATAAAATAGTGGTTTGCTTGCCATCTCTGAAGAATTTTACTGTTCAGTTGTAGTGAAAAATGAACTGATCCCACAGGACGAAGTCTTAAGTGGAGGAGACATTGCAAAACCAGTGTTGTGTGTTTACCTAAGTGCATGAAATAAAACTTGCCATGCTGGAAGTGATAGAAAAATTGTCGTTGAAGTCAACTGGAAAAGAAGTAAGGCCTTAGGTGATAATGACTGGTTTTACTGTACTTCAATACATGCTATTTAACAAGTTGCTGTCATTGTCATGAAGCTACAGCAGTAATTCCTCTCCATTTACTGTATTTTGGAGTTCCAAGTTTCACATTAAATCTGCTCAGAAAGTTGAGACACTCCCTTGTCAGATACCAGCAGATACCAAATACTTCACAGCCAGGAAATGAAAACCATGGTTGTGGCCAACTGTAGCACTGGTGGTGTTTCCACAGAATCTTTGATGTATGTTTTTGATAATGTGTACCAAAAAGAAAGAAGGACTGCAGGATTTCATTTTTGCAGTGGGTAAAGGAGGTGTTGGTGGTAGATGATAAACAGCAAACTAGATGATAGGATAAGACAAAGCAGAAGATGGATTGGGAAGGAGAGGAAGAATGCAGTCAACTAAATTGTCAATCACCTCAGAAATGAGGTACAGGATTCTCGTTTGATCATGGATTTTTGACCAGCAGGTAAGCATGTATGGCAATGTTTGTTTAGTAAAGCCAAAGCATGCTTTCATGTACACTGTTTTCTTTAGGAGGTAGAATTGTTCCTATTTTATTTCTTATAGCAGAAAATTCTAATTAGTGTTTCTAGGAAAGGAAATACATGTTGCACTAAGATATAGTGTATTGGTTCAATATTTTATTGGCTTCCTGATACTGATTCTTGACATTCCAAAGAGGAATGTACCCCAGTTGTCTCAGACAAGAAACTAATTTTAATAAAAAATTCTTAGGCTGCATGTCAATAGTAATGAATAGTGAATTCCCAAATTGCTTTTTTGAGGAAAATAAACATAATTCCCTTTTCTAATTTTTATACAGACATACATATATGTTTATATATGCACACGAAGTTACACCTGTTTTGTGGATTTGACAAAATGTTTATCCACTATTTTTTTCAGAGTACTAGTGATGTAAGGTATATGCCTTACTCTAATGTAGTTCTTCCCAGTGCCTCAGGAGGTTTTTCAGATGGGCCTCCAAGCTTTACACTGCTGTAGTTTTATCATTGAATATTACATTCAGTATAGGTGTGTGGCTGTGTACATAGTGAAAAACAGATGAAGAATGTAAAATGGATTTTAATGTGCCTTCATGAAAGAAATTACTTTTAAAGTTTTTGCAACTGAAAAACATAGTTTTAGAAATTTATTACTTCCGCATAATCATAGATGACATATAGTTCTAGGTATCAAATAATGAAGGAAATGCTGTTTTCCAGCTTATTGTTGATCTCTTTTTGAGAATCAAGACATTTTTCTAATAAAGCTGAGAGAAACTTAGGTGAAGTAATGCGTGTTCAGCTCAGTTCAAAGGTAAATTCAATTCCAGTAGGTACTGCTCACAAAAAGATTCTGAACAAATTTAATGCATCTTAAAGGAATCACAGTTGCTGAGATTGAGTAAAGTAAGATAAGTGCATGTTATGTTCTCTCACTTTCTGTCATTGCTCTGTAGTTCTCAGCCTCTTTCTATCACGTTTGTCAGAATTATAGTACAGGGATACGCTTTTATGAAACATTTTTATATCACTGTGAGTATTGATTGAAATAGGGACTTACTCTTTGTCAAAGGCTATTTCAGAATCCCTTATGCAAGGCAGTAGTCAGTGAAGAAAGCTTTATCACCATGTTAACTGATTTGGAAGATTGAGGGAGATCATCAAGGTACATGGAGCTGTAAGAATTGTTGAACCAATGTTACAGTATTTTGCTGTTCACAGATTTGAGCTGAGTCACTCAAGCCTAACAGAAGAAGCTCCTGGCAAAGCTGGATGTCAGATACTTCATCAAGTCTCATGGGTTCTGGGAAATAAATATAAAGCAGTGAAGTAAGGGCCAAGTCCCAGTTTTAAAAAACTATATATAGGAGATAGGATGGCAGAATAAGTAAAAACACCTGATTAGAAAGGCTTCCTGCTTTTGGAGTAATTCCTGGGCAGAATTTTGGAGGTCAGTATGATAAGCTTACAAATGCTTAAACAAGGAGTATTTAACTTTCCTGCTATGAATATTGCTTCTTAATAGTTAGGTGGTTATAAACATCTCCATTCCCATTCATTAACAAATTAATTGATGGTCCTTCCTGTTTGATATCATAGACTTTGTTCCAGGAAGCCAACTTTTCTTCCAGTTATTGCTTGTGTAGACTGTCCTCTCTTTCACATGGTTATCTGGACTAGTTTCTTATCCTCCTTGCAGGGTCATGGATGGAATCATGAAGTCCCACTCCCTTTTCATACTGCAAATAATCCTTATGGAAGCTAGTGTAACTGCTTAGATAAAAAACTAGTCATAGATATGAGTTCAGTATCTCTCTAGCTTGAAATGATCAGGGATTATCATGTTCTTGAATGGAAATTTTGAGTATCATAAACAGATAGCAAAATTGAGAGTACAGGATCTCCCATGCTGCTATTGTCTTATTTTAGCTGAACTCAAGTGTGAAAGAATATTACTGTGGTTACATATATTTATTAATTTATTTTAATTTCAAAGGGTTTGTTTAACTTCTGTATATATCATTATTCTTGTATACCACAGCTGGACTTCAACTATTAAATTGAACCTAGTTCATAAATTTAGAAGTAAATAATCATCTTTCCTACCACAAGAGAGCATTGTAACCTTCAGAGAGAGTCAGGCAGACAGAACTCTTAGAGACTGTAAAAGTTATGGGAGATTTTTCTATGTCAAATAGAAAGACATATTTTGTCCTTAAATGGGGAGTTGTTGCTTTTTTTCACTGTTAAGTAACTATTAAATTGAAGTGCTTCAGCTTCCTTTTGGGGAATATTTTAGCACAACTGATACAGTGCTTGGTAATCTCTTAGATTTGACAGTGAGATAGTATTTTTGTATGGTAGTTTTAACCTATTCTTTAAAACTATACGGTTCACCTCTACTCATGTTTTGAGTCCCTTGCAGTAGATGTTGTCTAAACCTGGAGCTGGAAGGTAGGACAGCCATCAGACACAATGACATAACTCAAAAATGCTATGAGGAGGAGCAGAACTTCTGTGAGCAATAATGGCAGGGGCTCTAATGTCCACTTGTGCTGCTGACGTCAGCATGGAATAGGGGAAAGGACAAAATGATGCTCCCTAAAGAAGCCTGCAGCTGAGGAAGCCAAAATTTGTATGATAGCTTTGCTGCATGCACTGTAGGACCATGATTGGCATGTGAAACCAGAATACATCTAATCCCAAGTAAACTGCTGTAATGGCATGTAATGGAAATCTGAGGAGTCTAGCACCAGCTACTTCAGTCTGTTCATCTGCTTCTCTTGCACCAAAATATTTGCTAACGTAGAGGTGCCTGTTGGGCACAGTTGAAATTCCCATAGACTAAGTTACTAACTGCAGCTACTGCCTTAATATTTTAAAAACATCTTGAAATATTGTTCAAGTATTTCACCCAAGATTCGGGCCTATATACACAACTTTCATTTCACTGATGAATCATATGCTTCTTTTATATTCTGATATGTATATTCAAGACAAATTCATTTCATATCTAGTACACTGTATCAGTTGTATCTGTTTTGTAGAGGTACTTAAAGAGGTGCAATAGTTATCCACATACTAGAAATAGGTAGAGAAAATAAAAAATACTCCAGTCTGCAAAGAGATACACTGAACAGAACACCTGCATGCAGGTCTGAACACTGATATTAGAAAGGGGTGAATAAAGTAGTAACTCAGAAAAAAGCAAAAGAACAGACAAAACTGATGGACAAAGACACGTGATTGACAGCCGCTGAACATGAGCCAGCACTGTGCCCAGGTGACCAAGAAGGCCAATGGCATCCTGGCCTGTATCAGAAATAGCATGGCCAGCAGGGACAGGGAAGTGATCTTACCCCTGTACTCGGCACTGGTGAGGCTGCACCTCGATGACTGTGTTCAGTTTTGGGCCCCTCACTACAAAAAGGACATTGAATTACTCGAGCGTGTCCAGAGAAGGGCACCGAAGCTGGTGAAGGGTCTGGAGCACATGTCGTACGAGGAGCGGCTGAGGGAACTGGGGTTGTTTAGTCTGGAGAAGAGGAGGCTGAGGGGAGACCTCATCCCCCTCTACAGCTACCTGAAAGGAGGTTGCAGAGAGCTGGGGATGAGTCTCTTTAACCAAGTAATGAGTGCTAAGACAAGAGGGAATGGCCTCAAGTTACACCAGGGAAGGTTTAGACTGGATATTAGTAAATGTTTCTTTCCAAAACGGGTTGTTAGGCGTTGGAATGGGCTGCCCAGGGAGGTGGTGGAGTCCCCATCCCTGGAGGTGTTTAAGAGTCAGGTTGACATAGCGCTGAGGGATATGGTGTAGTTGGGAACTGTCAGTGTTAGGTTAATGTTTGGACTGGATGATCTTCAAGGTCCTTTCCAGCCTAGATGATTCTGTGATTCTGTGAATAATAAAAATCCAAAGCATAAAAAGTGCTTGATTTAAATTATCCAATAAGGTAACAAATTGCATTGTGAATAGAAGTAAAATATTATTGCTTGACCTAATAAAAATATTTTGAAACGGAAGCTGAAGATTCTGTCATTTGGAGTTTATGTTTGTTTATATATGGGAGAGGTGCATATAGTAAACATGAGCCAAGTTAGGGAAAACCAGCATTTAAATTTGGAGAATGTTTTTCTCTTCTTAGGATGTTAGTTGCCATAGTTGCTTTGGTTGCAGCTGGCCAACGCTATGTGCTTCTAAAGGAAGCTGATATTTTTATTCTTTATGGAAAAAGGGAATTAACTTTGTTCTGTCACCAAGGCCCACTTTTCTATGTGTCACTCCCATGTGTTAATTCATATGCAGAGCAGTTTTGCAGAATTTTTCTCGACACTATATTTACTTTTAGAAAAACTAAACAAAGTTGGAAAAAAGTATCATCAAATGTTTGAAGAAACTCAATTTAAATACAGTGGTTGAAATCCTAATTCCATTAGGTTAGCTAACTTTAGTAGAACCAGGATTTCACATCATGGCTTGTATTTACAGGAAGTAATTAAGAAACAAGCATTGACTGTTTTTAACTGTACACAAAGTACTTTTCTTTTTGTTTATATATAGGAAGATTTGTCTCACAATGCCAACTTCATTATCTGTTCATATTCCAACCTCATCTCTTTCATACTTTCTTCTCTGTGGTGAGCTGGAGACTGGTCAGTTTCTTCCGAGAGGTTTGGTTTTTTCATCATTAAATCCAGCTTTAATGATGTTTTAAACAATCTGACTTACAGTTGACTTGCATATCCAAATAACATAGAACTTTAGTCCTGTGGAAATTGTGTATTGCAAAGACTATTCCACACACTTTACAGCACACCCTTCTTTCCCCTAAATATTCCATATGCTCTAGGTAAACATTTTTGAAAGGAACAGAGGTCCAGGAGAAGCAGGCAAATCTTTTCACCAGTGATATGATTATAAAGTCAAAAAAAGGCTAGAAAGGTAAAATTAAAAAGTAGGAATGCAAGAAATCTGTCTCCAGATCTTTTGATTTGCAGTGTGATAGCTGCAGTCAGGGAAGGCTTCCTTTAATGTCAGATAGTGGAAGTGGTCTCAGGCTTTCCAGCTGGACACCCCACCACCACCACAGGATTATAAATTTTAAAAAACATCGAAGAAAATATAATTAAAAGATTGCAAGTTGTACCATGGAAAGGAGGTCTCAGTACTCCAATAGTCATCTAGGTCACATTGACAAATGCCCAGTTTCTGTAGTGAGAACCATCTATGAGAAAATGAAAGAGAAAGTGCTTCATATGGGCATATAGAATTGTAAGATCAACTGAACTCTTAAAGTTTATTGATTATCAATTCATTACAAATCAAAAGCACAAATATTTACAGAGGGAAAAGTAAATAAGGATGTTAAGTGAATGCACTACCATCTTCTACCATGTAAGGTTTAATAGGCTAAAATTTGATCTCTGGTCCCTATTAAAATTGCTGTTGTCCTAAATGTCATAGGCCTTTAACACATTAGGTAATTGTTGTGGAAGTGTTTTTGCTTTTGTACATGAAAGGTGATGCTGGGATGAATGAAAAGAAGAATTCCTATAACTTCCTCAGTTTGTGATTCAGTTCTATTGCATTTCAATAGGTGGAGTTTAGAGATTTTATACATACATACACCTTTCAATACTAGCTGACATATTTGCCTTGATAATACAAAGGAGATAAACGTTTAAAAATCATGCATGACAAGATTACCTAATATCCCTTCCAAATTACCTAACCTATCTTTATTTTTAGTTTAATATGCATACCTCTATGAAGTTGATCTTATTCTTCCTACCTTTAAGAAACCATAGTAAATGTTCTTTCTTTATGTGTGATTCCACGGTGTCACTAACATGCTTTTAAAGCCTGTGGAGAAATACTGAAAACATATGGTCATTTCCAATTCAGAGCTGCTCTTATTGTTCTGAATCATTTGTTATTTCTTTTGGGTTTTGCCTTTAAATAGCTTCATAATAACAACAATACTTTGGACTTTCTGCTTTTAAGTTACACTTCATTTTTACCATTGGTGATGCCCTTCCTTTTATCTTCTATAACTTTTTTTCCATTTTGTTTGTTTTGATTTCCCTTACTGTGGAAGGCCCGGGACCTGTGCTGTTTATACACAGAATGATTGTATGAGATCGTATTAATGAGCAGGGAAAAGTCATGTTCCCAAGTCAAAGCTATAAACAATTATGATTACCTTTGATGATACTGTATTACTACAATTACTTTGTCATGGCGAAGATTGCCGATATGCTTGGTTACAACAGTAGGGCAAAATATTTCTTACCTCCTTCTGTAAGTCCTCTGTTCAGCAGTATGTAAACTTTTTACATTGGAAGAGAAGTCAGCAGAGCTGAACTGCGTAAAGGAACATTTGTTACCAGTAAGAACTGATAGGAAGTTACTGCTTTGCTTGGTGAAAGGAGCCATAGCCAACTTGCTGAGGGTGCACTCTGACCCATTATCAAGATCATTAATGAAGATGTTAAACAGGATTGAAGCCAGTATTGACCCCTGGGGTACACTGGTAGTCACTGGCCTCCAACTAGACTTTGTGCCACTGATCACCACTCTGTGGGACCAGCCTTTCAGCCAGTTTTCTACCAAGGGTAGATACTGCCTGCATCTCTACTGCAGGTGGAATCTGGAGCTCTTCAAGCTGTTGCATCTCAGAGAAGATCCCTTCTATCTCCCTTTTATTTTCTCTGATGCTGTGTAGCCTGCTCACTTCCTGCTGTAACTCCTCCAGTTGGCAGCACAGCACCTCCCAAGACAGCACTCCTCCTGCAGGACAGAGGGCCATCATTCCTGACATCAGAGAGAGGTTGCAAGATGCTCCCTGCTATCTGGGGCTTGGAGGGCTGCATCCATCATCTGAAGCTCTTCTGTGGGAGCTTTCACTTCGAGCATTAAGATGTCTCTCTTGTGCTATGATATCAATGACCTTTCAAACATGCTCTGTCTTCGATTATGCTCTAATCTTAGATTATCTAAGATCCAAAATAATTAAAATTAAAACCTCCATCTTTCATGTTCCTGTTTCATCACCTCCTTGCAAATAATGCTGTGGGCAACTCATGATGAGGTCTTGGCGGTCTCTGATATGCTACAAGGACTGTCTATGGGATGGCACACTTTGAAGTGCTAATTGTCACTACACACTTGCTGAACTTTCTGTATGTTATGGTCAGTATTGCATTCAAGTTGACAGTGGAAATTTACAAAATTATAACCATGTAGCTCAGCAGCTTTTTTGGAATTATCTAGAGTTTTTAGTATTTATGCTGAGATTTTATAAATAGCATGCTTCTGGTAGCAGCAAAGTTCACATCAGCTCAATATTTTGAATGGAGGGACTGCATTAAAGATGCAGCAGATATAGCCTTTAATGCAAATAATATAGGCAATGTAGCAGTGATTTAAAATTCTGACATCTGACTTTGTAGGAACTTACCTGTACCCACCTGGCAACATCTGTAGTACTTTTCTGTACAGAAATGAGCAGTTTGTGATACAAATTGCATTTGAAGTTTTGTTGGTTTGCCCATTATTAAACATTTTAAAATTTATTTTCAAAAAATGTTACTCTCCAGTTATCAATTAATTAGCAGCTAGCAAGCAGTGATTTATTTTATCATATGATACCAAAATACCATCGTAAAGTTGCCTATAGCAATTTCTATGCATGCTACTTTAAACTGAAATAAATGTACAGTGAAAATAAATCTGTAGCACTATTTTTAGTGTAAGGTGCTAGGAATTCATGTTATAAGTGGAAAATACATACTTCAAACCTTTTTTATGAGATACGGAGGTTACATGTATGTGACTGATTCAAAAAGTAATTTTTTAATATAAGATAAAATGAACAAAAGCACTCATTCAGAAAATGAATGCTTCTTGGGGTCACTCAGACTTTGACTACTACCTTTTTGGTGTGTAATATGTATCTGATAGTATAATAATAGATTTCAGGGCAGCTGATAATTCAAATGTCTATTTTATACAAGTAAAAAGTTGTATTAGTTATTTAGTTCATCTCTTTGAAACTGACATTGGTCTGTACACCTATTTAACTGGTTTTGTTTTTTTAAGTAACTGCATTAATAAAATAGAATTTCTTAATTTTCCTAGGCAGCTTTCTCACAATCAGTAGATAATAAGCTTGTCTTTGCCTATGCTCAATTTAATTCTATTACTTGTATTTAATCAGAGTCCATGCCTGTTTGTTCTCTTCTTCCCACATGACTGATTAGTAGTATTTGTATTTTGCTGAACGTATTTAGGCTTAATTTTTCAAAATATATTATTTTCTGTTTTATAGGTTAAATCTAGTTTTGTTGTTTCCAAGACATTTCCTCATGCTTGCTTTCTCTCTTTTATTCTTTTTATTTCTTTGTCCTTACTGTTGTTTGCAGCAGCTCCTAATTTGATATCATCTGGAAATTCAATTACATTGCTATTTGACTTTTCCTTCAGATCATTAACAAAGCTGCTAAATGAAAACAGGCAACTTAAGTGCATTGTCATGTATTGTAACACTTTCTTTTATCTTTTACAATTTTTTGTACCCATAATCTCTTTCTGCAGGAAGATTTGAGGAGTTCAGCAAATGATTAGGTAAACGTTGGTTATTTCATAACCTTTGCCCACAGCAAATGCTAAAATAAATGTAACATGTTAAATAGTAAAGAGGATCCTGTGTACCTACAGTACAGTGCTAGAATGATTTTGTGTGTGGAAATATTTCAGAGTAATAGCCAAGTTGAGTAAATCCATAGCTTTGCAATAGTTTTCTTATAGTTCATTCTATTCCTGTCTTTAGATTGAGCACAGGAAAGTGTTTCTTGCACCTCTGACAAACTTCTCAGTCCCCTCAAGGACACAGGAGCACTCCAGATCCATAGGCAATAAACATTATACGTGAGTGAGCATGCTTCAACAGAGACAGGTAACAGCCAGAGGCAGGGTGGCTTCTTCTAAGGATAGAAGTCTGGATTTTCCAGGGGAAGGACAATATTGTAACAGATGACTTCACGAGATAGCATGAAGTTTTAACAGGAGAAAAAGTATGGAGTTCAATAGGTGATGAACTCAGAGCCCCTGGGCTTATTAACATGTATTCCTTGACTCTTCCGAGCTATAAAATCCTACCATCATGAACATCCATGTACATACGAGTTCTTCCAGTTTCCAGAAGCTATGGCAGTCCTGTCATGTCTGCTGCTATCAATGAGATGTAATCATGATCCTTAATCAGCACACTGTGATCTCATGTTTCTTCCACATTTCCTACTTCAGGTATCCCACCCAAATTTTCAATATCCCATCACTTTCTTCATCCTCTTTTGACCAAAAGAATGCAATTTTTTCTTCCGCCTTTATGGGTCTTTTTTGGATGGAAAACTTATTGTAGATTGGAAGTGATAGCAACAAAAAGGGGGAGAGAGATTCAGTTTAATTCCTAACTTGTTAATTTACAGAAAATGAATAGGTAATTTTATTCCTTTCAATTTCTATGTATAATTTTCTACAATGTATTAGCCACATAAAATTTTTTATGTATTTCTGTAAGCTAACCGCAAATCTTACTTAGCTGTCTAGAACAATCAGTAAATTATTACGTATCTTCATTTTCATTCATCCTTACTTTAGGTTCTTTTATGACAGTTACAAAACAGTCTATTTTTAGAATACTAGTATACCTTAACATGCCAGTAATCATGTGTTGATAATCTTTATTTAAAAGTACAGTGATATTGTAAGGTACAAATTACAAAATGTTTTTTACTCTAATTAGAAGATTATGAATTGGTAAACTATTATGTGTCTTTGTCAATCTGGCTTCTATTGCTAAGAATGCTTAGCAAGCATATGCTACCTGTGCCATCCACTTAAATTTTTCCCTTCCTAAGTAAGAAACACCCACAGTGCAATCATTGCTTTAAATTCTTGATTCTAGAAAATGGCTTTGTTTAATAAAATGAGAAAATTATTTTCTAAAAAGCTTAATCATCAGAAAATCAGCACTAGAAGCTGACCTGCTTTACACATTTTCTTTAAACTCAGCTTGCAAGCTTTTCTATCACTGATGTATAATGGACAAGTGAATATGATCTTTGACCATAACTGGTTTGCCTCTTCAGATGTTACCAAGTTTGTAAACAAGTTAAATACTTAGTGCGTCTGTACAGAGAAATCAATAATATTTTGAATAGGATAGGATAGAATAGAATTAGAATAGAATAGAATAGAATAGAATAGAATAGAATAGAATAGAATAGAATAGAATAGAATAGAATAGAATAGAATAGAATAGAATAGAATAGAATAGAATAGAATAGAATAGCACAGCACAGCACAGCACAGCACAGCACAGCGATTAATTAGAACTAAATTGAGGCATCTTCCTTGTATAAAAGGGCAAGGACAGTTACTGTAGCAAGTTTTGCGTCATCTTACAGGTTGAATAATGCCATGATATTATCACAAAAAATACACTTGTTAGTGTAATTGTATGCTTTATTGTGTTTCATTTTAGTTGCTTCTGTGAAGGATAGAGTACTTGTGGAAATTTTTGCTTGAAAATGGTATTTGCCTTACTATGAATAGTAGAATCTACTTGTATGACTGATTTTGGAAATTAAAGACATCTGTGGTTGTGAATTCAGTCCACTGAAACTTTCTTGGATAATTATCCATCTTAGATAATTACTTTTTGGATATTTAATTTCCCCCATAATTCAGTTAATATCAAATAGATTTTTAAGGAATATTAAAAAGCTTATGCATATAATAAATGTATCCATATTTGTGCTTCTTATGTTCTGTAATGTTTCTATCAAAAACTTCAAGAGCATAGGAGTGGTTGCATGGGATTCAGCAGTGGTATTGTTCCTGTGTGTGTCATGTCATTGGGGATTTCTGGAAGGTGTTTTGCGCTTTCCAGTTGCCCTAATATTGTAGGGTTTCCATAAAGTTACTTATCATCCAGTCCTAGGACTATCCAGACCCTTAGTTTTCATTAAGACTATCACTAGGACTGCTTTTTGTAAATTTTTTTCCTAGAGTTCACTCTTATGGTGTAAACTATTACTTTATGAGAAACGAGGAGGCTGGATAGGTTACTGTACAAACTTAATTTGTAAAGGGCTTTCTCAGGGCTATAAAATATATGCTATGTAAATCTTTCATTTCTGTAACTTTATAAAGGAAAAAACAGCTACCTATAGAAGAATGAGTATTACTATAAAATTGCAGGGAGTAATAATGTACTCTGTTAAGTTATTCACATTGGACAAAGGCAAGGTGAGCTTTTCTGCCAAGCAAATGAAATAAATCGGCACACAAAAGAAATTGAATTGCATACCTTTGTTTCAAGATACAAATGAAGTACAAGGGAAAAAAAGTCTCACATTTTGCTTAGCACATTACATGTAATCAGCAGTGCATGGGATAAATGGGTTATAAAAGTCTACAGGGATATCGATGCAAAGAAGACTATTACAGACTAAAATTACTGTGATGCAGTTTTCATTGAAATTATTGTTCAGAAAAATACAGACAATAACTGTTAACTTCTAAAAATATTGAGAAACAATGCAGATGAAAAACATTTAGATCGTGCTGATAGGAATGTTTCTATTCCAGAAACAGGGATTGTGAAGAAAACCTCAGAAATAGGAAAAAGGTGGGAGAAATAGATGATGTATTGATTTATTGCTTCATTGCCATCTTCATAGTCTACTGCTTTGATTCTCTTCAGGAAGTGCTCATTGTCTACTATGCCCATCTTTATCTCTTTTAAAATAGCTGGTACAGAAACCTTCTCCTACTAGGAAAATGGAGGACACATAGTAGCTTACCTGAATAAAACTGTAAGTTTTATAATGTGTTAGTAGATCTGCATAGTCCCTTGAGACATCTCTGAGCTGCAAACAATAAGTTTACAATTGCTTAATTTTCCTCTGCTATTACCTCTGTTGGTGACAGGTGCCATATAATGTGTAACAGCAACCTGGGTTTCTTTCTAGTAAAAATGTACCCAGATCAGGCAGGTGAGAAGGCTTCAAGATACAGGAGTGACCTTGTCACGCTTCAGAGCTGGAGTATGGATCAGCTCAACTCTCTTCCATATAGAATTACCAATTTTTTTAAAAAAACCCACTGCATTACTTAAAAATGCAAAACATTCAGAAAATAGGAAGCTTGTGTTTCTTTTTATTCCTCTTTACCTCCAAACTCATTTCCAGTGTCTTCTTCACAGCCATCCATCTTAAACGGTTTCTTCTTAATGAAAATTTAGATTCATACCTAACAATTCAACTCTAAGAACTGGACTTCTTTATATCAAACACCAGGTATTAGGAGACCAGAACTACAACTGTGAGAAGTGATAATATTATATAGCGTTTGTGCTTCACTTTTGTATCTCTAAATGGACACTTTATGCCCTTTGAGGTATGAGTGATCTCTACCATGGTCAAGAAGTACAATAGAAAGTTTAACTCTGACACATAAACATGTTGGGGAAAGTATTCTGTTCGAAGGCCTAAAGTCAGTACTGCTACTTCTCTACAAAAGTAATTAAATAATGTATCTAATTTAGTATGTCCAATATTTGTACCTACCTTAAGGTATACCTTACTGTAATTGTGTTTGTTCATTAGTAGCTGACCATTTTGCAGACTATAAAAATTAATATAATCTGCTGATTCTTACACTATACTTGTTCATCAGAAATGACTGTACAATAACAACTTTTTATCTGACTTTATATCTTAATTTTATTTTCAAGTATGTATATGTGAAGGCATTTGCAGTAATGAACTGTGGCACAGAAAATGTGAACATATTTTTCTGTACAGCAGTTGATAAGAAGTTTCTTCTTGCTGTTTGTACAGTCCAGGACAGCTGTCACTTGTTTAGAAAGTGTAGCTGTAGAAATGTAAATAGCATGAAAGTTTGTGGGGTGGGACTGAAGGTTAAGTTCACTAAAAGTGGTGGTTTCATTACTGAGCTATGCAAACCCCAATAGACGAAGCAATAAGCTTTGTCCTCATGATCCAAATGCATCCCAATCTGCAGTTCTGAATGGGATGCTGTAGCTTTCTACTACAGTCACCCATGTCACAATCTATAACATACTGAGCAAAACACTTAAGAGAAAATCAGGTACATAACAGTATGTTTTTTGAGGGTGGGAATGACAATAATAATGCATAGATGTTTGGAAGTTTGAATTAGGAACACTTGATCCCCAGCAGTGTGTTTATCCTTACAGCATTTTTAAAAACACTTAACAACTCCTCCCAGTATCTAAGGAGCATATTTTGTATTTGAATATAGTTTTGTTATTTTTTAGAAATCTGACATATATGAATAGATTCTTTGTTTACCGGCTTACCAACAAATTTTTTACTTACACCATGTAATAGTGTATTAGAGTAATTTAGATGATTAAGCTTTATTGGGCTCTTATATTTTCTTCTGTTTTCTTTGGCCTTTATTACTGGAAGTTTGCCTTTTGTTTAATGTGATCTTACTAGCCTTAGTTCACAGGAGTGTGTTCACCAAGCTACTATAAAGCATTTTAACTGGTAGCTCTTACTATCATGGCAATGAGAGTGAGCAGCGCAATGCAGACTATTTCTGGAAAGTAGGATACATTTTACTCTTACAGGTGGAAGAAATAAAGGTTCTGTGGAAAAAATGCGTTGTTAGATACAAGCTAGTTTTTCTGCTTGTGTTCAGCTACTGAATACAATTATTTGGACTTTGTTTTGTTACTTTTTTCTTTTGAGTTCTTTTTCCAAAATTTTTACATACTTCATCTGAAAACTGCAAAGTGCATTAGAGGGAGTGATTAAGTCACTAATGGTGTGATGTGGGAAAATTTATTCATTTTATAGTTGAGGAGAACTGAGCAATATCCAAAACTACAGATAGCAAGCAGAACACCAGACATTAGTGAGAAATCACTACTGCATCTAACTTGGACTTTCTCTGGTTTCTTAGCACTGTTCATCTGTGAAGATGAAAATGGACTTGCATTATATGAGGAAGTCAGAGAAATGATTAGCATTGTAGTTAATATTGCTCCATTAGTATTCATGAACTGATAGCTAAAATAATATGAAGAAATAAGTAAAACAAAGTGTAAAGGGGGAAGACAACATAGAATGTGTTTCTGACCCTCTGATATTTTGCCAGTTGTTATTAGGCGCATACTATTTGCTGTGTTCTCCACATCCAGCAAAAGTAGCCACATATGCCTATCAAGAAAGTTCTGAAATAGGTGTGTTTTGATTTAGACACCACTGGAAATTACCTTAGGTGATTGAAGGAGAGGTAGTGTCTTATAGTCCACAAAAACTCAACAGTTTCACTTGTAGATTTGCCACCCCTTCTTTTTTTGATCAGGTAGACTGATTTTGAGGAGATAAACTGATCCTGTTCACCAATTAATTGCTTGCTTTTATCACCTAAGAGTGTTTTAACTGCATGATCCAGGGATGGGATATAAAATGGCTAATTAGTTCAGTAAGGCAGTCTGTCCTGCTGGGTTATTAATGAGGAGTTTACTCTCTTGTTTTGATTTGCTTTAATTGATGAAATTCCATTGAAATACTAGGTATTACCTGCTGTGTAGTTCTTTTGGCATAGTCGAAGGAAGCGCAGAGGGGTGGGGGTGGGGCATAAGTATCCTTAGAGAAAAATTTATGAGGTTTATGTCTTTACTCACAGACATCCAGGTGGTAACAATTCCCAGCACAGAGAAGTTGCCTCTACTTCCCCTTTAACTGTCTATTGGATTTTTAGCAAAAGTCTTATGAGCTATCTCTTGCAGTTTCAGCATACTCAATCCATATTAGTCATTCCTAGTCCATGCCCTGTTTGTGTTTATAGGAACTGCACAGCAGTGCTTAAAAAAGAAATTTCCAGTTTACATATTAATTTTTATTCCTTAGTAGTTGGGGGGAAGGCACTTTGTTTCTAATAGCACTAGGAACTTACATACTCTTGGTACTAAATAGTGAGAGTCAGCTTCTCTTTTACTAATGAATTTGTTCCGTAGCAGTTCAGTCTAATTCATGTCCAATTTGTACAGCTTTCACAATGCAAAATAAAGAATTTTTTTTTTGTTTTCTATGTTAAAAATAAATACTGATTTTATGGAATTACTGCAGCAAGTAGCAAATGCTGTATGAGAAAAAAAACCCAATGCCCAAGCACCTAATTCCATGCAATTATATCTGTACCTCTTCAGGATGTTGGTTTTAGGGAACATTAAGGAGAAGGAAGAGAAAACAAATAGAACATACCTGGGGTTTTTAGGGAAAAGAAGACAAGTAGAGCATAGCTGATTTTGGTTTTTTTTAAAAAAGGCCATCTAGAAATTGCCATGATTTACTACAAATATTTAACACTGAAGTTATCTGTAATATTGACTCCTCATACTTGTTTTTGGTCATCAGCCATATATATTTATATTTTCTTGTTTTCCCTCACTTGTGTCACCTATCATACATACTTGGATGAAACCCCATTGTGTGTATTTCATATGGAAGGTTAAGATGTAAAGGTTTTTTTATAATCCTTAACACTATTATACTAGAGCTTTATCCTTTTATCTGTAGCAAATTGAAATGAATTAGAATCCTGGAAGAAAATTAAAGCTGTTAGTTATTAATTTAAAGCTGGAGAAGTAATAATTTTTAATGCTTCTTTTTTCAGATTCTGGCTATAAATTAAATAAATCACAGTAACCAAAATACATTTTTGGTAATTTTCTCTTGTATCGAGACTGAAAAATATGAACATCCTTTTAAAGGAGGCTGTCAGACAGGAGGAGGAACAGTGAAGAAATTGCTTGAAAAATACTGAAAAATCTTAACCAAACCCTCAGAATTAAAAAAACCCCAAAGCTTGATGTAGCTATAGCCTACAATGTAACAGTGTTTTTAAAAATGCTTTTAAGCGTGCAAATAGATGTTAAGGAAATCTGGTAAATTCAACAACAAATCTCTGAGGATATGAAACAGATGTAAAATGACAGCAGAAATACTAACAAGAAACTCTGACTTTCAGGACATTTATAAGCCCAAGGAATGAAATAATAAATGTTGGTCAAACAGACATTGTAAAAAAAACCACAAGAGAACAGGAAAAAAGAGAACCTGAAAAATACATCTACAGTGATGTAACTGCAGCATCTGAAGTGGCTGGTGGTGGAGCACTGAAAATGAAATTGTACTTATACTGTTTCACCCCACTGGATGGCACGCTACTAAAAGTGCAAAGCAACAGTACTTCTGACAGGATTTAGCATGATATTAAATATCACTGGATCTGCTGAACATTGTTGTCTTCTATATACTACAAGAACCAACGCCTCACAAGAATTGTGAAAAGAAAACTTAAGTGCCTGAGAGGGGGATTACAAACGTCCTTTAAAAAGACTATGACTAAAGTGAATGAAAAAGGGAAAAAAAAGTTCACAACTGAAGTATTTTCTAATTAAGTGAGAGAAAGAGTGTACCTTACACATGAGAAAGGAAGAAAATAAATTTGCTTAAGTCAGAAATAAGCATATTAAGTGCTCAAAAGGCTTCAGTAACACAGATTATGTATTAAAAGTAATACATAGTATTATCACTTCCAGAATGTGAGTTCTAGCTAAAAGCAGAAAAAGGTCTTAATACTGTGAGGCTTGTAACCAGCACTACTACATTTACTTTGGTATTTGTAGCTTTATTAATAAGTTAAGTTTTATCATAATGCATCCTTATCTATCTTATTGCTAATAGCTTGGCACTCACTATTTCATAAAATTTTATTGATGTTCTGTGGAAGATGGCAATGAAAATTCTTCTCTATTCAATACAAACTGAGACAAAGAAAAAGAAGCAATTTGCCTGGAAAAATTGATGGTGGACTTGACAGTTGTGTCCCCCGCACAAGTTGTAGGCCATTAGCTAACCACTTGTGATTCCTCCCTTGGCACTTGTGTGCAGCATGGCAACTTGAATAGTATCATTCTCCGGTCCACTGCCAGCTAATAGACAGCTTGAAAACCATTCTTTCATGAAGTAAAGACTTTGTGTGTCTGTGGCCTTTCAGATGGTCTAGTGTTAATTTGCATATATCCTGAACATAGTATCACAATCTTTACTAACTTTCTCAAATACCAGTTTGATTTTCATGGAAATGTTTTTGTATATTTTCAGTAATAGTGAAATAAAATTCCTCTAGATGACTCTGAAAGAAAAAGAAAACTGTCACATACAAAACAGACAAAAATTATGTGAACTGAGTGTAATCTTTGTTTGCAAGCAGCAATATATGTACTATTTGCAATATATTTTCCCTAATATTCAGGGCTACATATGAGAAACAAACCTAAGACAGCTCAGTATATAGATTTTTTTTAGTCTGACTCAAAACTTCTTTAAATGCTAGGTCAGACTCAGGTAGGAAGGTATCCATGATTTTAATTAACTCTGTAAATTTTCTTTGAGATACGACCTCATTACATTTTCCAGTCCTTATGTGCATCAGTCACAAAATCTAGACTTATATTAACACAGTAAAAAAACTAATGACTAAAGTATGATTGGAACCTAAGCCATAAATTCTTGGAAGTTTCACGGTGATACTTTTTACAGACTTGAGTATAAGCAATAACAATTTGGTTTTGTTTTGTGGCTCTCTTACTTTCACTGAACAATACCACATGCTAACATGAAACTATGTAACATACTGAGTATTCAGCTGTTTTATACATTTGTGCATATCTTCAGCTGCAGACTACGACTTCAGACTTGTTTTTAAGTGGTCCATCTTCTCTAACTGCAAGAATAACATTTTCATCACTGTAGCATCAAGCTCAAGAGGCATAAATATTCTTAGTGCAGACAAGCTGTGTGAGTCAAATATATATTAAAATTATTAAATCAAGTCATAGTAGCTATCTCAAACACAGGCTCTGTCTGCATATCAAATAATGTAGTCTCATTGTTGCTGAGGAGAGGGGCTCCGAAGCAGAGGATAGCAGCAGGGGACCCTTCCAAAAGCATCAAAAATCCCGTGGCAAAACCACAAGCTGAGAAGGCAGAAGCCCAGGGCAGAGGGAGAGCCTCAAGTCGCGCCCCCCCCCCGAGCGGGAAGAGCGACCTGTGAACGAGGGCAGCGGGGAATCAGGGTGGGCAGAGACCAGAGTGACGACACCCAACGCCCCTCAGGTACAAGAGCTCCCCAGGGAGGCGGCGACCAGGACGGGCAAACAGGGCGTGGCGCGGCAGTTTGCGTGGCAGTTCGCACGGACAGGGCATAGTCCCTCTCCTGGGTCTAGAGCTCATCTGAACTAGTTTCATTTTATCGTCCTCCACGAGTAGACTGAGCTGTGGTCTCCACTCGGGTCAAAACCACCACCAGAAAGAACGTGGCAACCCAGACGGAGCTGCCATGCCAACATGCAGCGGTCCAGGTCCCAGGCTGCAGGGAGTGCCTGAGCCTGTCAATCCTGCCAGAGGGCAGCAGTGACAAGACCCCTGTGTGCTGTGATCAGCTGGATGACCTGCTCAGCCTGGTGGAGGAACTCAGAGAAGAGGTTGAAAGATTAAGAATTGTTAGCGAGTGCGAAAGGGAAATTGATAGGTGGAGTAGCACCTTGGCACCCCTGAAGCAAAAGGAGCAAATGGAGGCTCCAAATGAGGCAGGTGATCCCTCACCCTCTTGCTACCAGGCAGAAGGAGGGGACCTAAGAGATGGGGGAGGCTGGAAACAGGTCCCTGCTCAGGGAGGCAGGAAAATCCTCACCTGACCTCCCTCACCCTCCATGGTGTCCCTTCACAATTGATACGGGGCCCTGGAACTTGTGAATGAAACAGAGAAGGAGGAAGAAAATGAGTCAAACAAGGAGGAAGGGGTCGGGTCGTTCTGGACCAGGTATTAAAATGAATTCTAAAAAGAACCCCAGAAGGGTCATTGTAGTGGGTGACTCCATTCTGAGGGGTGTTGAAGGTCCAATGCGCAGACCGGACCCGTTTCATAGGGAAGTCTGCTACCTCCCTGGGGCCTGGGTAAAGGATCTCACAGTAAAACTCCCCGCTCTAGTAAGACCCAAGAACTACTACCCTCTCCTGGTTTTTCAGGTAGGTAGCAATGATATTACCAGGAAAGGTCCTAAAGTGATGAAAAGGGATTTCAGGTCTGGGGAAACTGGTTAAGGTGTCGGGAGCACAAATAGTGTTCTCCTCCATCCCTTCAGTTGTGGGGATGGATGAAGAAGAATACAGGAGAACCCAACAGATGAACTTGTGGCTCCAAGACTGGTGTTACCACCAGGGCTTTGGATTTTTCAATCATGGGTTGGTATACAGGATGCCAGAACTTTTGCATTAGATGGGATGCACGTGTCCCAGAGGGGGGAAAGGATCTTGGGGCAGGAGTTAGCTGGGCTCATTGAGAGAGCTTTAAACTAGATTTGAAGGGGGAAGGGGGCAAAACATCAGCCCATCTGAAGTGCATGTATACCAATGCACACAGCATGGGAAACAAACAGGAGGAGCTTGAAGCCATGATGAAACAGGAAAATTATGATGTTCTGGCTATTACAGAAACATGGTGGGATGTCTCCCATGACTGGAGTGTGCCAGTTGATGGCTACAAGCTCTTCAGGAGGGATAGACAAGGAAGGAGAGGTGATGGGGTGGCGCTGTATGTTAGGGACTGTTCTGATTGCTTTGAGCACAAGTGTAGTGAAGACAGCGTGGAGTGTCTTTGCGTTAGAATCAGGGGGAAGGCCAACAGGGCAGATGTTGCAGTAGGAGTCTACTATAGGCCACCCACCCAGGACAGAGAGGTGGATGAAATATTCTATAGGCAGACAGGAGAAATCTCACGATCGCTTGCCCCTGTTCTTGTGGGAGATGTTAACTTCCCAGACATCTGCTGGAAATACAACACAGCAGAGCGGGACCAGTCCCGGAGATTCCTGGAATGTGTGGCAGATAACTTCCTGACGCAGCTGGTGAGAGAACCAACCAAAGAAGGTGCCCTGATGGATCTCCTCTTTGTGAACAGAGAATGAATGGTGGATGTTGTGGTGGTTGGAGGCCAACTAGGGCACAGCGATAATGAAATAATAGAGTTCTCTATTCTTAGAGAGGCCAGGAGAGGGGGCAGCAGAACTGACATCCTGGACTTCCAAAGGGCTGACTTTGTCTTGTTTAGGCACCTGCTTGAGAGGATCCCTTGGAAGACGGTCCTGAAGGGTATAGGGGTCCAGGAAGGCTGGGCACTCTTTAGGAAGAAAGTCGTAATGGCACAGGAGCAGGCTGTCCCCAGGTGCTGTAAGAGAAGCCGGTGCCAGAGAAGACCACCCTGGCTAAACAGGGAGCTTTGGCTGGAACTCAGGGAGAAAAGGAGAGTTTACAGCCTTTGGAAGAAGGGGCTAGCCACTCACAGTGATTACAAAGACACTGTGAGGCTATGCAGGGCAGAAATCAGGAGGTCTAAAGCCCAGCTAGAAATTAATCTGGCTTCAGCAATCAAGGACAACAAGAAATGTTTCTGTAAGTGTGTCAGCAGCAAAAGAAAGACCAGGGAGAGCCTCCATCCCCTGCTAGATGCAGGAGGAAACATGGCAACAAGTGATGAGGCAAAGGCTGAGGTGCTTAATGCCTTCTTTGCCTCAGTCTTTAATAACAAGACTAGTTGTACTGAGGGAATCCATCCTCCTGAGCCAGAAGACAGAGACTAGGAGAACAACCCCCCCGCATTCCAGGAGGAGATAGTCAGTGACCTACTGCATCACATAGACACACACAAGTCTATGGGACCAGATGGGATACACCCGAGGGTGCTGAAGGAGCTGGCTGGGGTGCTCGCCAAGCCGTTTTCCATCATTTACCAGCAGTCCTGGCTGACCGGGGAGGTCCCAACAGATTGGAAACTGGCCAATGTGACGCCTTTCTATAAGAAGGGTCGGAAGGATGATCCGGAAAATTACAGGCCTGTCAGCTTGACTTTGGTGCCCGGGAAGCTGATGGAGCAGCTCATCCTGAGTACCATCATACAACACACGTGGGACAACCAGATGATCAGGCCCAGTCAGCATGGGTTTATGAAAGGCCGGTCCTGCTTGACAAACCTGATCTCCTTCTACGACAGGGTGACCTGCTCATTGGATGAGGGCAAGGCTGTGCATGTTGTCTACCTTGACTTTAGGAAGGCCTCTGACACCGTTTCCCACAGCATTCTCCTGGTGAAACTGGCTGCTCGAGGCTTGGATGATCACACACTTTGCTGGGTAAAAAACTGGCTGGATGGCCGGGCCCAAAGAGTTGTGGTGAACGGAGTTAAATCCAGTTGGCGGCCGGTCACGAGTGGTGTCCCCCAAGGCTCGGTTTTGGGGCCACTCCTGTTTAACATCTTTATTGATGATCTCGACGAGGGGATCGAGTGCACCCTCAGTCAGTTTGCAGATGACACCAAGTTGGGTGGGAGTGTTGATCTGCTCGAGGGTAGGGAGGCTCTGCAGAGAGACCTGGACAGGCTGGAGCGACGGGCTAAAGCCAACTGCATGAGTTTCGATAAGGCCAAATGCCGGGTGCTGCACTTGGGCCACAACAACCCCCAGCAGCGCTACAGGCTTGGGGAGGAGTGGCTGGAGAGCTGCCAGTCAGAGAGGGACCTGGGGGTGTTGATTGACAGCCGGCTGAACATGAGCCAGCAGTGTGCCCAGGTGTCCAAGAAGGCCAATGGTATCCTGGCTTGTATCAGCAATAGCATGGCCAGCAGGGACAGGGAAGTGATCTTACCCCTGTACTCGGCACTGGTGAGGCCGCACCTCGATGACTGTGTTCAGTTTTGGGCCCCTCACTACAAAAAGGACATTGAATGACTCGAGCGTGTCCAGAGAAGGGCACCGAAGGTGGTGAAGGGTCTGGAGCACATGTCGTACGAGGAGCGGCTGAGGGAACTGGGGTTGTTTAGTCTGGAGAAGAGGAGGCTGAGGGGAGACCTCATCGCCCTCTACAACTACCTGAAAGGAGGTTGCAGAGAGCTGGGGATGAGTCTCTTTAACCAATTAACAAGCAATAGGACAAGAGGGAATGGCCTCAAGTTGTGCCAGGGGAGGTTTAGACTAGATATTAGGAAGTATTTCTTTCCAGAACAGGTTGTTAGGTGTTGGAATGGGCTGCCCAGGGAGGTGGTGGAGTCCCCATCCCTGGAGGTGTTTGTTTAAGAGTAGGGTCGACATAGCACTGAGGGATATTGTGTAGTTGGGAACTGTCAGTGTCAGGTTAATGGTTGGACTGGATGATTTTCAAGGTCTTTTCCAACCTTGATGTTTCTGTGATTCTGTGATTATCAGTATGTATCAGTTGATCAAAGTATTTGTAGCTGTACGAGCTTTAGCATCCTTATATAGGGCTCAGGACTTAGACTGAATGTAGTTCAGTCTTCTGTCATGAATGTCCCCACCACGCATATCATTTGAAGCTGTTTGTCATTGGTGGAGACCTTTCTTTCTGTGTTAGCTCTAGAAACAAATGTGGTGCACACCTTTGGCAGAGTTCTAGGTTAGTTTCTTCCAAGAGTAATCTAGTTTGCATGCATCAAAATCATTCTTCAAAACCAATGAATGTGCATTAAGTGCTCAGAGATTCACTTCAAAACTGTGCTACAGCTCCAATCCGAAATATTAAAGCTAATATAATTATTCTGGAATATTCACATAAGACAAGCCATTTGTGAGCATATTAGCTATTTAAGCAGAAAACAACCAGTGTAAATTTAGTTTAAAATTACTTTGCCCATAATGTTCCTAATGTTATAGATTTAATTCTGTTGCTTAACATTCAAAAATTTCCTGTATTTTATTACACTAAGATGGGAATAATAGATTTTTTATTATGTAGTATTTTAACTTACGAAACAAGAAATGTAATATATACAGTATGTTAATAACTTATTATTAGCAGGTGTTATTCCAAATATATGCTGCAGCAAAGCCACAGTGGTCTTTTATCAGGTATTACTACAGCCTGTCTCCTAATCTAAAAAAACATGTTTCAGATGGAGGGACAGAAAAGAAGGCTGTTGATTTTCTGAGCTTCTCACCCATCAGTGAGCCAAAATTCCTTTTCCTGTAATACTGAGGAGCTTTGTATTTTTTAATGGGTATCTTAATGCTAAGATAAGATAGGCAGAGAGAAGATGGAGCCAGTTCTCTGGTTTCTCACTGTCTTTCATAATTCTGGGAATATGTTTCAGGGTGCTTCTTCAAATTCTGTCTCTTTTTGCATAAAATCTGTTTTGTTAAACTGGGGGTTTATTTCTGCAACCTCAGAGGGCAGTTGTTGTGTGTTGATTTTGGCTGGCTGCCAGATGCCAACCCAGCCACTCTCTCACTCTCTCTCCTCAGCAGGACAGGTAAGAAAATAAGACAGAAGAGCTTGTCAAGATAGACAGGGTGATCCCTCATCAATTACCATCACAGAAAAACAGACTCAACTTGGGGAACATTAATTTAATTTATTGCCAATTAAAATAGAATTGGATGGTGAGAAATAAAGACAAAAACTGAAACACCTTTCTCCCACCCCTCCCTTCTTTCAAGGCTCACCTTCACTCCTTCATTCCTGACTCCTCTGCCTCCTTCCTTCCAAGAGGTGCAGGGGGATGGGGAATGGGGGTTGCGGTCAGTCCATAACAGGTCCTCTCTGCTGCTCCTTCCTCCTCACACTGTTCCTCTGTGCCAGTGTGGGTCCTTCCCAGGGGATACAGTCTTTAATGAACTGCTCCATCTTGGGTCCTTCCAAGAGCTGCAGGGGAATCTCTGCTTTGGTGCCTGGAGCAACTCCAGCATCTCCAGCACTTCTTCCCCCAACTTCTTCACCAAACTTGGTGTTCACAGGATTATTTCTCAGACTTTTTTTTCCTCTTTCACTCCTCTTTTCCAGAACTGCTATGCAGCATTTTTTACCCTTTCTTAAATATGTTTTCTGAGAGGCACCACCATCTTGGCTGAGGGGCTCAGCCATTTTAAACTGCTTCAAGTACTTTCAAATGCGTAAAAATACAGGGGTTTATTTCTTGTTCTAACTTAGAGACCTGGCTGCAAGGAACTGCTTGGTAGGAGAAAGCAACATTTTGAAAATAAGTGATTTTGGGATGTCCCGGCAAGAAGATGATGGCGTGTACTCATCATCAGGCCTAAAGCAGATTCCTATCAAGTGGACTGCTCCAGAAGCTCTCAACTATGGTAAGGACATACATGTATCTCCCTGAGGAAAAAAAAAAAAAAAAAAAATCAAAAGTAGCATAAGGAGCACCAGGAGTACACCATGGGCAATATTTCAGTATATATACCTATTCCTAGTGCCTAGTTCAAATCCATAATGTTTAAAATAATTTTAATATTTCAGTCTTAAGTTATGTAAAAAATACTATTTTGCCTTCAAAAAGAATAAGCCAGCAACATCAAAATTACTATTATGCAGCAATAAAATTATGCGTTGCTTATGTTGCTGACTCATTCTGGTACACTACCTAGTCAGTTATCTAAGTCATAATCGTTAACAAATTGAAAAAGAAAAGTTTGCATATTTATGGCAATGATTGTTCTGGTTCCTCTTTGAAAATGTTAGAAAGCATTAACATACAAGAACACTCTGTTAGATAAATCATTGCATTAGAGAAAAGTATAGTCACTAATTTATGGTTTTTTTAACTGCAGCTTTGCTTTACCTGCATTTTTATATATTGCTAGGCTATTATCTTGGGGAAAAAAATCCATTATTTCTGACTGAGGGAAGTGGTCCATAATGTGTGGGTAATAGTTCCAGAACAGAAACAGAAGCTGTTTAACTTTTTAGCTTATATGAAACTAGAAAAATAAGTTCTTCTAAGTAAAGTGGGCTGTTAACAAGCAGCATATTAAATGAATGATGCCATATTTTGGATGTGGTTCTCTCAACCAGTTCTTTAGTTGAGTACTTGGAAAAAAATTGTTTTAAATTCTTCATTTGAAGTGTCTATAAATATTTCTGCCATCTCTTAGAGCTTTTTTTTAAAATCATGCATTGGAAATCATAGTTACAATTGATAGCAAGATGCTTCCTCTAGCACTTTTGCAGGAGTTAATGCCATAACACAATAAAGCAGATCTTCCCTTTGAAAGGATAATAATAAATTTAGTTACAGTAGTTGATCCTGTATTATCAATTATTCTAAGAGGTGTTAGCGTTGCTAGCGTTCACTGGGGAACACACTTTTCTATTTTGGTTGTTAAAAGGTGTTTTGAATTTTCATTTTTGTTATTTCAGAAATGTGCACAGTTTATTTGATATATAATGGAAACCTATCCTTCATAGCCGTATGCAGTCCGGTGGACTACATTAAGCAGGAAATGGGCTCTTGTGACAACACCTTCACTTTGTACTTTTGAGTCTTTTTTTCTGCATAGTCCAGGAGAGGAGATGATAGTTAATTAACATCTACTTATTTTGTGTTTCCTAAAATGCATTGGAAAATAAGCTTGCTCAAAATTTGTTAATGTGTTCAGCAGTCTAATATACAACTTTCAAAATGCTGTAGAAGGTTTCTGTGTGTTTTTGAAGGATCATTTTTTCCACTCCATTGAAAGATGTGGGTAAAAATAACTGGTTTATGTTTTACCATTTACCATCCTAATAATATGGTCATAAGTATTGAATTAATTTGTGTAGGTAAGGCTGAAGGTATTTAAGGATACCAGAATGAAATAGAACTAAATCTGCAATATTTCAAAACTAGTTGGCACCCACTGTTTATGTCGGTTCTTAATGGCAAGCTTTAAAGTTTGGAAGAAAATGAGAGATGGGTTCATTTGGCCATTACATGAATGATACAGTGCCTAAGAAACTGTGTAAAAGGTCATTTTTTAGTCACTTCTGGATTCACTGTATATGACAAATTAATAGCAGTCACAAAAAGATTTTAAATTAAAAAAACACAAGTTGTGAAGTATAGAAACCAGATTAGGGCAACTGGGGTGGTTAGGGAGTTGTATCTGAAGTAATAACTGCAATCCTGATGCTACTGGAGCTTGTTGGAGATTGAAACTTTGGTTCAGTGAGTGCTGTTCAGTGCCATTCCAGACTGTTATTTTTTCTTGGAGCTATAGATTTCCATCACTTTGAGCAAGTGGAAAAATATATTTGAGAAGTTCCTAATAAAATTACATATTTAGGCCAAGTGTAGTGTATTTTTGCTTCATCTTCTCTCAAAATTAAAATACACATTTAATATGTATGTTTTTCCAGTACAACATTTTGAGTTGCTTGTCATGTTAAGAAATCACTATGTGGAGGCGTTTTTTTGTGAATGAACAGGCCTTTTTTTTTTCCCAGATAATGTCATAGTGAAAAATATAATTAACTGTGCAGAACTTGTGCTTTCTTTAAAAAAAACTAATCACCTATCTTATATCTACTGAATTATTTCAATGGAAAGTGTTAAATTACTGGATGCCAAACTCAGAAGAGAGTTGATGCATAGACAGGAAAACTAATCTTACTACAAAGAGCATACTGAATGCCCATAATTGCTGTCTAGGAGGCACACAAGCTAGTGTAGCACAGCTGGAAGTGATATTTAGTTTAACAGTAAACTGAACTTTCTGACATCAGAACAGTTGTAATGTCACCAACTGTCACTATAATTTACATGTATTTTCCCTTTTTCTAGAAATTTTTCTGTCCTTTTACATTAAAAGGAAAAAAATATTTTTGTACATTAAGTAGGAAGGAAATTCTTGTGTGACAAATAACTGACATGGTAAGGTCTGACAAATTGTAGAACTTTGTTAGCTTATGTTATTCCTAGGTATTGACCTTAAGCTAATTTGTTTATCATTTGAAATACAGAAGACTAGGATATCTGCAGAATGTGTTATTAGTAGCTACAGCTTTGTTCTGCTTAAAGCTTGCCAATGTAACACTTTACAGAAAATTTGATGCCATAATTACCTGAAACAATTTCTCTGTACGTTAAACTGAGAGTCTTCTCTCCTTTTCTTAGGGAGATACACATCTGAGAGTGATGTATGGAGCTTTGGAATTCTTTTGTGGGAGACCTTCAGTTTAGGAGTATGTCCGTACCCTGGAATGACCAATCAACAAGCACGAGAACAAGTCGAGAAAGGTAGTTATTCATAGGGAGTGAAAGAAATGCTGTATAGAACCATAAGTATGTAGTACATACGGTATAAAATAGCAAAGAAATAACATACAAGTTATCCAGCAACTTTAGCAAAAATATTATGAGATTTTTTAATTGCTGAATGTGGCTTTCTGAGAGTAGTGTGATATATAGGCTTCTTGAAAAAAGGAATATACTGACCAGTGACTTGAAGGACGGAAGTCTTACAGCATACTGACTTTCATTGTTGCAGAACTAAGAGGTGAGATGAAGTGGGGGGATTTACTGCTGTGCATAGCAGAAGCTTGACCAGAACGAATTATTTAAGATTATGCTAATGCAGGTATAAATATTCTAAACTGCCAGAAGAAAAAATCTGTATCATTTAATCTTCTCTATTAAAGCATTTCATACAAAAATTTAGCAATTATGGTGGAGAATGGTAAGCTAGTGGAGTGTTGAAAGCCATTTTTCTCTTTTACAAAATAATCAAAAGGCTTTTATTTAAAATAGCAAATAACTGTAAGCAGGATTTCAGCACTTTGATTTACTTTCATCATCTTCAGTGGTGTTTCAGAACTGTTCCTCCTCTACATAGTACTACTGTGTAACTCATAAACAGGTTCTAAGCTAGTAAAACTGCTAAATGATTTAAAAAAACTCCCAACTAGTTTACTAATTTATAGATATTGCCAGTGTTTTTTATAAGCACTGCAGATGACCATCAAAGTTTCTCCCTAAAAGGCCAAATCAAAAAATCCAGTGTTCTCCAGAGCAGAAGAGTGTTTGTAAAAAGAAGCCTTACTACCTAAATACTGAGATTGTGTTTTAATCCACTGAGAATAATTTCTTGAAATTTATAAAATGCAAATATTTAGAAGTACATTTATGCTTTCCCAGCTATTTATACTGTGGGGAAAATAGTCCTGTTGGCCTGTCAGCAATTCTTTTTCATTTTGTTTTTAATGGCATTTTCATGTCCTTTATCAGCCTGTTTTCTTGGTTTTCAGTATATAACAGCTCTTCTGTTATGATAGTCAGCTGAGACACTCAGATTCTCTTCCTGATCATATCTATCTCAGTTAGTCAGTAAGAGCCATCAGTGAATTTAGTTATTTGAATGCTTGCTTTAAACCACAATAATTTCAATTCTAAATAACTTCATAGAATCACTTCACTTTAAGGACAAAAAGTACTTGCTGCTGTCACTGTTTTGAAGAACGTAGTTTCTAGGGGAAACTTTGTGAAGGAAAGGATTTTTAGATAGTTTCATATTATCTTGTCTGTAAGTATCCTAGAGCCCAGCTTTTATCCTTTGAAGTTCCATGCATTAATACAGCACCTAGAGCAGATGCATGCAATATAGTGAAGAATGTTCCTCAGATGTACCAGTTGTATGAGACCATGTATGATTTATATTCTACTTTAGAAGGAGCGATGCAGAGACCTGTGCCATTCATCTGAAGTCACAGGGCTGCATTTACCTGTAGGTCCTATGTGCCAACTCACTCTTCTGTGCACTGTCTGCCATTTGGTCAGAGAGCTACATGTAGTAAAGAGTTCATAGAATCACAGAGTCACAGAATGGCTGAGGTCTGCAGGGACCTGTGGATGTCATCTGGTCCAACCCCTCTGCTCAGGCAGGGCCATCTAGAGCCGGATGCCCAGGACTGTGTTCTGATGGCTTTTGCATATCTCCAAGGATGGACACTCCACCGCCTCCCTGGGCAACCTGTGCCAGTGCTCAGTCACCCTCACAGGGAAAAAGTGTTTCCTAATGTTCATTTCAGTGTGTGCCCATTGCCTCTGGTCCTGCCACTGGGCACCACTGAAAAGAGCCTGGCTCTGCCGTCTTTGCACCCTCCCTTCAGGTGTTTAGATACAATGATGAGATCCCCCTGATCCTTCTCCAGGTTGAACAGTCCAGCTCTCTCAGTCTGTCCTCAGGTGAGAGCTGCTCCAGTCCCTTCATCATCTTTGTGGCCCTTATGGGATTCTCTCCAGTGTGTCCTAGTCTCTTTTGTACTGGGGAGCCCAGCACTGGACACAGTACTCCAAGTGGACTCTCACCAGTGCTGAGCAGAGGGGAGGGATCACCTCCCTCAACTTGCTAGCAGTACTTTGTTTAATGAAGCCCAGGATGCAATTAGCCTTCTTTGCCACAAGGACACATTGCTGCCACATGTTCAACACTTGGTGTCCACCAGGATCCCCAGGTCCCTTTCTGCCAAGCTGCTTTCCAGCTGGGCAGCCCCCAGCATGTACTGGTGCCTGGGGTTGTTCCTCCCCAGGTGCAGGACTTTGCACTCCTCCTTGTTAATCTGCATAAGGTTCCTGTCAGCCCATTTCTCCAGCCTCTCCAGGTCTCTCTGGATGTCAGCATGACAATCTCGTGTATTGGCCCCTCATCCTAGTTTGCTGTCATCTTCAAACTTGCTGAGGGTGCACTCTACCCCATCATCCAGATCATTAATGAAGATGTTCAACAGGACTGACCCCTGGGGTACACTGGTAGTCACTAGCCTCCAACTACACTTTGTGCCACTGATCATCTCCTGCTGGGATTTGCCGTTCAGCCAGTTTTTAATCCACCTCACTGTCTATGCATCCAGCCCATAATTCAACAGTGTCTTCATAAGGATTTTATGGGAGACAGTGTTGAAAGCCTTAGGTCCCCTGATCTACCAAGCCAGTCGTTTCATCACAGGAGGTGATCAGGTTGGCCAAGCATGACATGCCCTTAGTGAATCCATGCTGACTACTCATGATGACTTTCCTGTCCTTCATGTGCCTCGAAATCGTTCCTAGCATTAGCTGCTCCATCACCTTCACAGAGATCAAGGTGAGGCTGACCAGCCTACAGTTCGCGGGGTCTTCCTTGAAGATAGGTGTGACATTTGCTTTACTCCAGTCTTCATGTACTTCTCGCAGTCACCATGATGGATGAAGGATTATTGAGAGTGGCCTTGCAGTGACATCAGCCAACTCCCTCAGTGCTCATGGATGCATCCCATCAGGCCCCATGGATTTATGCAAGTCCAGTTTGCTTAAGTATACCCTGATCAGATCCTCTTCCACCAGGCGTGTGTCTTCCTTGCTCCAGACTTTCTCCTTGGTCTCTGAGGCCTGGGATTCCCAAAGGCCAGTCTTGCTAGTAAAGTCTGAGTTGAAGATGGTATTCAGTACCTCAGCCTTTTCCATGTCCTATGTTAGAAAGTGCCCTACCTCATTCAGCAGTGGGCCCACAATTTCCCTAGCCTTCTTTTTGTCACCTATGTACTTAAAGAGGCCTTCTTGTTATCTTTGACATCCCTGGCCAGATTTAATCCCATTTAGGCTTTAGCTTTCCTAACATCATCCATGGATACTCAGGCAATGTTTATGTATTCCTCCCACATTACACATTTTTGTGTTCAGATTTGTCCAGGAGCTCCTTGTTCATCCATGCAGTCCTCCTGGCATTTTTGCCCAACTTTCTACTCACTAGGAAATTGCCTTCATTGCTGTGAGTACATCTCTTTGGTCCAAGTTATGGATGATATGCTGGAATGGCCACTTGTCTGTGGCTTCTGAATGATTAGCCGCTAAGGTATTTAACTGCTTGTTCATTCTCCTGTTCATCACCAAGTCAGAGACCTCTGATGGCAGCAGAGAGGTGTGGAAGACCACTGCCTATCTAAGCAAACCAGAAGAGTAAGAGTTAAGATGATGGGAAAATATAAAAGTTAGGAAAACAGGAAGGAGGAAAAATAGATGGCTAAAGTGCAAGTGGGAAGGGAACTTCTTAAGGAGACAAAAAAGGGAAGAGGCATGAGAATAAATGTTTATCCATTTTGAAAAAGAGCAAAGAAATTTATTCCCATCTTAATGTTTATTATTGATTTCCTCAGTGGAGGGAAAGAAGGGAACACAATTCAAACCTAGAGGGTAACTACTTCCTAAGATACAGGAAACAAATGTATGCAGGTTGCTGCCCTTATGGATGAGAAGCATACTGACAATTTACCGTGCCCAACTTAAATGTCATTGGTACCTGAGCTTTGATTAGTGTAATAATTATCTATCTTGTATGAGTTATATATTGAAGACTTTCCCCATATTAGCCTGAAGATCTTTTTTAACGTAACGATCTTGAACTTCTCTCATTTCTTGTTAGATTTGCCAGTATGCATCAGTTTTCAATGCTAAGAATTTTCCCCTTTTTTTTTGTGTATCAGGCTACCGAATGTCAGCACCACAAAAATGTCCAGAAGAAATATATAAAATAATGCAGAGGTGCTGGGACTACAAACCAGAAAACCGTCCAAAATTCAGTGAGATTCAGAAAGACCTGTCTTCAATCAAAAAGAAAGTGACATAGTGATAAACAAGTGCCAAACTCAATGTATATGACTTTATTTTCCAGTGAAGTAATTTTTCCCCTCAAACACTATGCGTTTTTACAACATTATTTGCAATATTCTTCTAGGATTACTTTGAAATTATCTGGGTTTTTATATTCAGGTGTACCATCTCGAATGATGTCTACATCTGCATTAAAGATATACACTGCAAAATGCTATATATCCAGTCACAGTAATATTGTCATTTAGGTTACATGTAAATAGAAAAGCACATACTATATAGATTTAAGGGACTGTGGCTTCTATCTGTTTTACAAGTAACTGCTAGTGACATTTTTCAGAGGTTTTCTACTTTAAGCTGTGTTCTCGCTCTGCTATCCCTGTCCTGTATGTCAACACCAGCAGCACTCTAATGTGGTGACTGTCATACATGTTGGCCTTAAGACTGAAGACAGTTTTGACAAGTATTTCAACTTGAAACTTTTATATTTTTTAAATTCTTTCTAATACTTTAAGAATGAAGGTCAGTTAGATTGTGGACGCAAATGTGCTTACTGAACAGTGAAATCCAGAATTTTCTTTTGTGGAAAATAAAGTTACTTGTGCGTTTCTTACCACACTATAGTAAATACTTATGACTTTTGATGTGATTTACTTAAGCCATGCTTTTTCTTCCTTCAAAGCCATCAGAATTCAGTAGTATGTCTCCTTTACAATGACCTATGTTTATTTAAGAAACAAAAAATCCAATATCAAGTCTTGACTACACATGCTAAGAAATGCTGCAAATCATCTGCCTTCCAAATATGTAAAAGCAGTAGGCCAACAGAAAGAGGTTTACTAATGATAGCAGCAGATAATAAATGTCATTGATCTTAGAGGAGTTAAAGAATGTGAATTGCTAGATTTGCTTTTGATCCTGATTTTTTTCCTTGAATTGGGAGTAATTCTCAGAATGCAGCTGGATCCTACAGAAGTTTATGCTAAGCAAAAGTACATTCCATGCATAGTGTCCAAAGGAAAATACTACTTCTGTATGGCATAAGGAAATTGTTCAAGAAATGAAACTAAAGAAGTAAGTTTAAAGCCTCTGACAGGTTGAGCAAGGCAGAGTAGAAATACTAATCTTCTAAATTTTTAAATAATTGCAATCAGATTTCAAAAGACTGGAGACAGGCAAGTTTTAAATGTCACCAGGAGTAAAAACCTTGTTTATATAAAAAAAAAATTCAGCCAGAAAAAAACACAAATTATTAGATAGGAGAGGGAGGAAAGGCAGAGTTTGTTACTCTGTCTCTGGGTCCTCTTTGTAGCTGGAATTATTTTCTAGGGCCCTACATAGAAACAGAAACAAGCTACAGTATCCTGATCTGAGTTCCAGAGTTAAGGTGCTTAAAATTTTTCTAAGAATTAACTTAAATTTTTTGGATCAAGGGATGCCAGTTGCTACTAATGCAAGTAAGAAATAGGGACTGTAAGCTACACAGCATCTGGAATGTTAATTAACCCTATATTTTACTGTTACAGTGGGATTGAGATGTAGTGAAGTTGGGGACTACATTACATTTTTATTTCTATTAAGGTGACTTTTCTATTGTCCACAACATTTTTGCTCTCGGAAGTGTATTTATAGTAGTACTGAATGGTAATATTTAAGGGCTATTGTGTGACCAAAATATGTGTAGTCTAGAAGAGTCTGTCTCTTACATTGGAGTTAGTGTCCAAATAAAACAGTGAATGATCGTGTTGGAGCACATCACCTGCATCTGAGGTGGAACGTCAGCATCCAAATATAAGGAATGGTGAGTGCTTCTTGCATTTCTTAAGTGATTTTTTTTCAGGGAGTAAGGAAGCCTATACATACCCATGAAGGCATAGTGCTTGGAAAACTTGGTGGCATAAATTTAAACTTCCTTATAAGCATACTGGATATATTTACTTAGTTCTGTACTTCCAAGTAGCCTAAAGATATTTTTCAGGACCATTGGGAAACATTAGTTTGTATGCCTTTAAGTACTACACAAAGTTTGTGCTTTAATTTGCTAGTATGCTAATGCAAATGCAAGTGTACTAAGAGCTAAGAAATGTTCCACAATCATCTGGAAAAATCCAAGATTCATCCAACTGCAGATCCTTATGTATGCCTCACTGAAGTCTGCAAGTAAGGATAACAGTGTCTCCTCTGTCAGCATCCGTAGTTTCTCTGGAGAGTTAATATTCTTCTTCTATGAAAGAGACGAACTGTATCTTTGCTATATACCCTCTTAACAGCAAAGAAATACTGTTTTATTTTTATAAAATAAAATACTGTTTTATTTGTCTTAAATTAACCAGTCACCATCTTGACTCTCACTGAAAGATAAAAATTGCACTCATATTTTATTCTGAAAGAGTTAACATTTGTAATTCATATCACACTTCTGTTTAAATACTGTTTTTAAATGTGGTATTTCTATAGGAACCAGAAAAATTATTTTTATTGCTGAAGTAGGCATCAGTTAACTTCAAAAATAGTAACTCTTTAGGAGAATACCAGAATGAGTTTATAGGTATAGAATAAATTTAAACACACATACATGTCTCTTCAATTATTTAAACTATTTTCTTATCATTAATTTGGCAGTTTGTGGCAGAACTTGTTTATCATGTCTCACTTGTAATTATTGCAATTATATAATTTTGGAAGTGGAATCCTTACCTATAGATACTGTTTTTAAGTTTTTGTAAACATGTCACAAGGGAGTTCACAAACAAACCTGCCATACAATGACATTTAAAAGAAAGATGTGGTTTTCAAGAACCAAAGCTGCCGTATTTGCTTTCTGTGGACTTTTGATGACTTGGTCTTGCATTAGTCATAGGTTAGCCAGATACTGGTCATTTGGCTCCTGTACTGTTGTCTATCCTAGAGAACTTAGAAAAAAGTTAAGACTCGGTCAGTTTTGCAAGTGTAGTGTTTCAGATAGGTTCTTACACCAGCACTGTCCCAACCAGGGAGACCCTGAGGGAAACCTGAATTTTTTACACTGTTAAATGAGAGAAACTCTGAGTACTCTTAAGGGTCAGGTAGAAATACCTCAGCCTGTTACGTGAGATGGAATTCAACAGGTTATCTGTTATTTTAATCTTTTTTCAAGGAATTGCATTCATCATTTTAAGAGAGATTGTTCTGAGGGCAAAAATGCATCTTTAGTTTGTTTTCAATAGAAATTAAGCACATGTTAGCTTCAGAGTTCAGTCATCAGTGAAATCATGAGGATTCCTAAGCATTTCAATTTTGTGGAAAGTAGAATAGTGAAAAGCATCTTGTCTGAAAGCAAACCTTGCTTCAGCAAAGTGTGATCTTGTGGAGTCAGCATCCCACCAAGACATTCTCTTCGAAATGTACATTTTCATTAGTTTCTAATGAAAACAATGAACTAGTTTTTCATTTAGCAACTACAGTTACATTGCATTTCTTCTTAACAAAAATCTGCCTTTTGCAGAGTTGCCTAATACTTTTATTGGAAGTTGCTATTGGAACATGCATCACCAGAAGGCTATCAGTAAGAACTGCAGTTTGTAAAGTAAGCCTGATCTTATTGATGAGAAACAGAAAACTGGTAAAGAAAATATTAGGTTATTCATACTTAAGTATTTTTTATCCATGTCTTTGACCACCTGTCATGCTTACTCAAATCGTACAAGCACATCATGAAAACTTACTGCACAGCATTAAAACTGACTGTGAAGTTATCAATTTGTTATCTCTTATAAATATTGTTATCCCTTTTGCACCCATTGTAAAGATACTAAAGAAAAAACCACTTTCCTGAGGTTGTAGAGTAACTAACTCTCAGAAGCATTTAAAAATGTCTCCCTCCTCCCCAAATTTTCACAGATCTGCTGCTGCACAGATATTAACAATAGTGATTAACTACTACCCTGTTTCCGTTATTCTTGCTGTCATATCCTCTAAATGGCAGTGCCACTGACGTGCTTGAAACAGTGCAATATTTGAAGACCTGAGTTAGTGTATATAGTGTCATCAAACATTATATTCAAGAGCAGTAGTTCTGAAAATGGCTTGGATTTGTAACATTTTTATGACTGAGCATAAAATAGTTTGCTGTTAAAAGAGAGTTCACCAATTAATTTTCTTTTGCTAAAGCACAAAAGGACATGTGATACTGTTGGAAGCATTCTTGCTAGGCAAGTCAGGATATGTGGAGGGAAGAATACCCCTACTACCAACCAAGGAATATTCTTAGAATCATATTCATGCAGTCCTTCAGTTTCAGGAATACAGGACTTTAATTAGTCATTAGAAAGTACAGGGCAAGTCCAGTATTCCTGAAGTTCCAAACAACCATGGGTTTTGTAAGAGTGATCTGGTAAATTTGGAACCTCAGCTCTTAAAAATCTTTTCTTCTAGTTTCCTTCCACAGATCCACATACTAAAAAAAGCAGTCCTTAAACAATCATCGCTAACAACTTACAAGAAAAATGCATCAACATCAGAAACCTATCAAGCTTCTTTAAGAGTAACCTGAGTAAAGAATATTCTTTGTAATCTTGTACTAGAATTCCCCTAGAATAGCTTTCCTTTCTAAAAAACTGAAATTTAAAACTAATTATTAAAAAAAAAAGCTTAAACCCCTGGAAGTTCTAAGTTGAAACAGAAGAATCCTTTCACTTGTCACATTTTGAACAGTCGTTCAAGTATTGCCACAATTTCTTTTGTGAAACTGATAATACACCTGTGATTTCCAGCTCTTACATACTTTTCAGCCTTGCATATTAGTGCATTATTAATACCCAACTTTACTTTCAGACCAAGGAATGGATGACTCTGTCATTAAAAAGTACAGCAAGTTCTGCCTGGTATCTCCCACATTTTCCTTAACTTACACATTCAGTTATCATTCTATTCATTACAATAAGCACCACATAGAACAGGAGCTGGAAGCTAGACATTGTCTTTAAATAAGCAGCTAATCCCCCTAAATTTCACAGCTTTGACTAGAAGCCAGCTTGGTTTTGGTTCTCTATCAAATAAGCAAAAGCAGTTTCTGTATTTCAGCCTTACTACTGATCTATAAAACAGGAAGGTTCAGAGATATATTTACTGTTCTCTCCAAGGGAATGCTACCTTCACCAATAACCGTAAGTTACCCTTATGTCCCTGTTATGTCCCTCTGTCTCTTTGACATAAAATTCTAACTGAAATGTATCTCCGGGTATAGAACTTAGGTGTTAACTCTGAGTTGTTTCATTTTCAGGAAGTTGTATATTATTAGCTGTTCTCGAACACCATTTTCTCAGATATCATATAGGCATGACTTAAATTAGAATTTTCAGATGGTTTGGGGTTATTTTTGTGAGATAAAGGACTAATTAGATTGCTAGCTAGGTGCATTGCTATTTTGCAGCTCTTTCAGATTATAGCTATGAGAGAATAGTTCATTTCTAGATCTCAGATTATGTATGCCTTCTCTAAATCAAAAACTGTTAGCCATACTTACAAAAAATGCATAAATAAAGCCCTCAAATACAGTTGACTGAGGTCATAAAGTGAAAACATGAAAGAGATATGAACTACATTATTTCTTCCTCTATCCTGCCAGAATTGAATGCTTTGTAAATAAAACCTGCAATAACTGATTTTGTGTTTATAGATAATTGTGACCCGTGAACCTGTACTTAGGACTCACATTGCCACTAGAAAAGAAAGCTTGGAAAAAAGTGTTGCTATTTGGAACTATCATTTAGTTTTAGAACTACAGGTGTTTATAGATAAGTACATAACTTCAGTTTTGTGAGTATGGTAAGAGAGACAGCGCATGCTTCTCCATTGAAACCCTTCATCAGTTTAAGGCAGTTATGCTTTTTAAAAGGAAAATCAGATTGATCAGCAATTCCTTGTAGATTACACATGTTGAAAGTATGAGCCAGAAGTTTCCACCACTAAAAAAAGATCCACACTACTGTCTTTATATGCAGTCAGCTCAGTCTTTCTCAACACATAAATTCCATCATTGTTAAATGCAGTAGTAATACAAAATCCTTGGATTACTGATATGTAAACTACTTCGCTCTGATCTTTTGCTTCAATTCTTAGAGACTCTTTCTGCTCTTTAAAAAAGGGCTGCAGTAAGCTTACAGTTCTAGATGAGCTTTGCTGTAATGATCTGACCTTTTTGCATCTCCCAAACATTTCTTGATTCTGATGGCTCCATGTACCACTAATGGTGCCTTATCGCTTACTTCAAAAAAATTACTCTTGTGACAGAAAAGTTCAAATATATCCCTGCTTTGTGTGACTCAAAAATATTGTAGTGGTTATACCTTGATACCTGTGGCAATGTGTTTGTATGAAAATTGAAGTGACTGTGAATCAGTGTGAAGCACATTATTCAAATCATGTTTTTGATTAAGTTACAAACCCTAAATATATCATGAATTGTTCACGTTGTAAAAGACATCAGAAAAACAACATTCCTGACTGCCTAATTTACAATAGGTGATATTGTATCCTGCCCCTACTAGGGAACAATATAAAGCTAAGTATGTTCATTGAAAAAGGAATTATATGGCTGTCAGACCAAATCCAAACAGTATCTTTAAAATTAACAGCAGTGACTTAATTCCAACCAAGCCATGTAGTAACCTTCCTTCTTCTTAACAGACCTTTCCAAATACTGTTAACTTTCATTATTGTCATCCATTTTGCTGTTAGAAATTTGACTTCTGTATATCATATAACATTTACTTATACTGATAATTATACCCCCACCACCAGCATGAAGTGCTGAGACTTGCAACTTCAGAAGATAAGCATTGCGAAGTCAATAAAAGTCTACAGGGAACTGGTCTTTCACTAGGTGTCTGAGGTGATACAGCTTAATGCATTTTAAATACCACTAAAGTAATTGTTTCAATTAAAACCTGTTACACAGTTTGAACAGCAGTATTCCTTGCTAAAGATGTCTCTGCAATAGTAATACTTGTATTTGTCTTCAACTCAACAGGAAGGTAGAATTGTACCTTCCTTCCTCTCCAGTTTATCAGGGAAGGGAACTGATAGGTTCAAGTTGCCAATTCAAGTGCTGTCAGTGGTTCTGATACATAGTGTGGATGCAGCCAGGATGCCATAGAGAAGGTCTTGCAGTCTGCATGGCCCCTCTTTATAACTGCAAGTAACTAATAAATCCATCAGAGACTGGAAGTTTCCTATATCTTAGAGTGTGGCTAATTCTGTAAAACACCTGAAGTTGTGGTGCTTAAGGAGAAATAGTGACATTTTTTGCTTTCTCACAAAATGCAGAAATGCAATATACAATGGGCAGTCTCTGCACTATTTTCCTTCCTTCCACCTGCTCGGTCATGTCACAGATTCAAAGTGTTCAATAGATGGAGCAACTAGAAAACCATATGTGTTTCTGCTGTTAATTGTATAATTACCTGTAACTGACAATTTAACTTGTGTTTTTCCACCAAGCTTCCCACCTAATTTTCACTAAAATGCTAAAAACGTAATAGGAAAAACTGATGATGCAGGCTCATCACACAGGACACATAAGACAAGCAGACTCCTACAAAAAAATTTTGAGGACTGAAATTCAACAATAAACACCTCTCTTGTCCCTTCTATTAAAGGAGTGTGTAGTTATATGAATGTTCAAATGACTTCCAGAGATGAAACTTGGACTAAGATTGGCAGGACTGCTGTTTTTTCAGTTGCATGTGTTACTTTTCCTTTGTGTAATTGTAGGCATCTGGAGACAGAGGAGGGATGTTGGGGAAGAGAGAAGGTTGTTTCAGTGACCTGCTAGCACATGCAAGACTTTTGACACCAGTAACCTTGAGTGGGGCACAGATACCATTTGCAGATGTGTCCAGATTTCTACTCAATTTTGTGCCAAAGTATGCACCAGCAAGGTTAATATCAGGTAAAGCACCTTTTATACTCTTTGTTGTTTAAAAAAAATATATCTGTGAAACAGATCAATAATACTTAACACTGGAAATGGGTGCTTTTTTTCCCAAAAGTACACATGTAAAAGAAAAGGAACCAACATGTTTATCTGGATTTTGAGCAAGTCTGAAAATTACAACTATGTAATACAGTTGCTAGTTGTCTGTCCTTTATAATTTTAAATAGTTCTGCATTTTAACATTATTTATTTGCCAATTTTTTATATACTTTACACTTTTGAACTTAAGCTAACTTTTTATTTTCTTAGGCTGTTACAAAACAGAATTGCAGTATTCTTGTAATCTGCAGACCTTTTTTGAATAGTCCTTTGTCTTTTCCTGTGGAACAGTTACCACTTGTGAGTCTGCAGTCCCCTTTTTACTGTACTCTTCCAATAAATGTAAAATATTTCTATCAAGCTGTGTGGTTTTATTTAGTATTTACAGGTTGTATTTATTCACTTGCTTCTGTAGTCAAGTGAAAGATCGACTCTAGTAGCACTGCTCTTGGGAATAGCTACAATTCAAAATACTCTATTTCACAAAGAAAAAAATCAATTTTACCAGATTTTTTTTTTTTTTTGGCAATTTCTGAAGTTAATGTCTGTGTGATCCTCACAGTTTGGCTGTCACTTTTATCTTTTGTATATCAGAAGGTATTAAAAGAAGGAGTAACTTAGTGAGCAGAAGGGAAAGGACATGTTGAAACAGGCTGAGAAATTCAGGGCTGGAGCTCTTCTGTTTTGAGGATGTTACACCACGTGTTTCTCTTCAAGCCAGAATTGTGTTAAGAAGCTAGGCACTGAAAAGCACCCCAACAGCAAACCAAAATCTGCAGTGTTTCCAGTGAAGAGCAATGGAGCAATATAAAAGCATATCCAAGCTTTATACTGTTTCTTTTACATGATCTAGTGCTCTGTTCCCTTTCTATTAAAAAAAAAAATTACATTCTAAATACAAGTGGCATTGTAAACCAAATTGTTTAAAGCTACTTTATGCTTTACTTTGAATGAAACCAATCTCCGTAATAATTGCCATTTTCACCACACTTTGATGCAATTTCTTTGATTTCCATAATCCCTTCTTAATATAAAGACTGTGATACCAAAATTATGACTGGGGTGAAAAATCAGAATTATGGTGCCTTAAAAAAATTTAAACTAATCTTTTGAGATTTCATGGCTAATGTAAAGTATGAATACCCCATTGAAAGAATTTCTTCCCCTGCCTTATGGTCCCTGCAGATGCACTTTTTTTAAACACCCACCAATGTGTGGAAAACCAGATTTTTGTGTACCTGCACCCTTGCACAGTGTTACTAAGCACACTGTGTGCTGACACAGCACTGCAATCTGGAAGACTTGGTGCCTGACTGAAGGAGTTAGCAAAGAAGCAAATATATATAGCACTGGTTTGTAAGTGGGACTGGAGTACCCAGGTTTTGTGTTGTGTTTTTTCTATTGTTCCCTCTTACAAACTCTTTGAGATATTTTTCCCCACCATATCCCAGTAATCGTGAATGGGAGAGATGTAAGTCCAAAGCTTTTTCCCTGAATTCACCAGTGTGTGTTGAAACAGAAGACAACACAGCATGGGATTGCACATAGCTCTGGTACTGTTCTGCTGAGAGACTAATTTATTAGCAGGATAATTTTAGAAAAGATTACTACAACTGAATCTGTTCTGCTCAGTGATGCCTGGCCTCCAAATAATAAAAATATGTTGTTTGAAAACCTGCTACTGCCAATCACTGAGCAGCAGAGGGTCATCAAATTTCCTCATCTGAAGTGTCACAGCAGTTAATTAGGAATGAGGCTAAAGAACCTTCAAGGTGATCAGGGCCTTTGTACAGTCCTACATTTTTTAAAGTTTATAAGTAGATCTAGAGGACTTGAAGTTTAAAAGATTAACTTGATAAGACCTCTCAGAAGATCCCAAAGGACATTAGGCACCTAAGGACCACTTTAAATGGCAGATCACAGCATTTCCATAGTCTTCAGATGCCTGACTTAACCATGCAGGTACATCTTCCCCTAACAAACCTAACAATCTGCAGCAGCAAGATTGGTCCCATGCAGGAGAACACACATCTCAATTCCAACATGACCATAACACCTCATTTTGTATTTCAGTTCAAGTTTTCTGCTTCAGACTTTTCCTGCCTAGCTGACTTGTAAGCCCTAACTTTGCAGGTACAGTACAACTGGCAAAACTCCACACAGAAGACACTTGGGCACAGAAGTGCTAATCACCCAACGTTTGCATGTTCTTTTTCTCTGCAAGTGGCAGACATGCCTCCCTGCCTTTTAGATCCAAATCCTGTGTATGCAAAGATGTTTTGATACTCAGGTACAAAACCTTCCTTGAAGTCTGGCAGAAATACTTCATTTGTTAAATGAGCGAGAGATTAATCTTGCTCAGAGACACAGAAGCAGCTCACAGTTGAGGACAGAACTATGTGCCTGCCTTCAGCCTGATGTAAGGGATCTGGGGAGTCAGTGGAAGAGTAGGGAGTGGGAGAGTTGTTTTGGGAGTGGATTTTTTCCTTTCCAGAATATTCAGTTTAGTGGCACACTGGATGTGCTAAGTTCCATGAATGTTGCTCCTAGGTCCCTAAGTCTCCACCACCTCTGCACTCTGGGAGCTTAACTTGGGCCAAGTCCACAGAGAGATCAAAAGCCAAGTATTCCCATATTTAAAATGTTTGGTGGATCTACTCCCCAAAACCAAATAGGTCAGAGGAAACCTGCGATAAGTCGCATTTGCTCAGTGTGAAGCCAGAGGACCATCACAGGTCACCGAGTATGAAGTTCCAGCAGTGCCAGAATTACAAGTTTCTCTTATGACAATGGTTTGAAGAACTGCGTGGTCTCCATCGCACACATTCACTGAGGCAACTCTGCAGCTAGATTTCAGTAATCCTTCAAGTCATGTTCTAATCATATGAAATGCAAAAATACAGTAACATCACTGATGCAGTCTGAATTGCAGCTGTACACTTCTCACCTCAAAGGACATGATACAGACAACCGCAGAGAAAACCCATGTCAATGACATGTGTACACACCACTAACCCTGCAATGCACAGAGCAGTTCCATCAGTTTTCATCTCCTCCTTCATTCCCTGAGTTCCTTGCAAGTCTGCCACACTAAAAGCACTGCTGCTAAACAGTCTGCAGAAATGCATGTGGACTAAAGAAATAGCTCTATGTTGAAAATATAGAATAATGAGACATTGTGATCTAATTTTCTAATAACTAAGCTCCCACAGCTTTCATTGACCTAATATTCTGCAAACAGAAGTCAGGGAAGAGTAAAATAGAACTACTAGCTTTGAATCCTCAGAAGAACAGACTGGCATTTCACTATGCTGTAATGGAAAGAAGTATGCATCTTCGACACACATTTTTCTATTCATGATGTATTAGTTCTCTGACAGCTGAAGGAAAAATGAGATTGCATTAGCAACAGCTGGAGTATATTGAAATATTTTTCTACTTCCTCTCTTAAAAGCTTGCATTGCTATGTGTAATTCACTAAAGAGAAGGCACAGATAAAGGTTAAGTAGGATAATCCAATTGCTATAATTTAGTCTGTGCAATCAGCAGCTATGAAAGACCATCTTGTTAGCACTAACACATAGAATTCACAGCCACTGTAAAGTTAGACCAACACATACTAAGCCCTTACATAAAAATTTTGACTCCTAAAGACCCTTGCTCATCTAAACCTACAGCCCCGTGGGTTCAAAAAAATCCTTTGCAATACTCTGTAACCCTGAGTCTGAAATGAAAAAATGCAGTGACTAGATCTAGCTAGATATAATTTGAGCACCTTGTAATATGATGGATTATTGCACTCACAGTTAGGGACCCAGAGGATACGGTCTCTAATGTCTGGGCCTGACTAGGGGTCACTTTTGTGCTATGCAGCTGATTTATTAAGAGATACCTTAACTTTCTGTCTTTCCCCAGACCTCAGGTGGACCTGACCCAGGGTGTGGGACCTGGTGGACCAGGGGTGGTCAAGTCCACCTGAAGTCTGGGGAAAGACAGAAAGTCAGACTCTCAGTCAGCTGCATAGCACAAAAATAGGGCTATTTGCAGAAAAGCAGGTGCAAAAAAAATCAATCAACAAGTGATACAAAAGGGTAAATTCCAAGTTTTTACCCATATACGGCTTGGTTATAGTCTAAACTATATGTAAAGCCTACATTTTACTTGACATGAGGACTGAAACCAAACTACTCCCTCACACAGAAGCCTCAGTCATTGATTTTGCATTTGAAGCAGAAGTAAACTTTTTTTAATACAAATCCAAATTTTCAGATTTAGTCATTGCATCTGACCCTACCCAGAAAATCTGCATGCAGATTTTCCATTGCTGGAGGTACAGCAAGTGATCCAGATTTTCATTTTTCAGGCCCTCCCAGTGCTTTTGAGATGAGCCATATCCCTGTATCTCACCTTCAGGGCTAATCCCAGAGGTGTCTTCAGAGCACACCTCCTGAGTAAGCCTCATCAAAACACGGCTGGGGACATGACTTCTATCTCCGGCTGCCACAGGTATGACACAGTGTCACTCACTAGTCAGCTCTCGGCCTTTCCTTTACTAAATCTGCCCCGATTTTGGGCGGGGCCTTCCCAGCGCGTGTAGCCACCCGCATCTCTCCCCAACTGTGGACATTCGGGAACAAAGTCACTGACACTCAAAAATTACAGCCTGTTTCACACGGGAGTGCTCACTAGGCTTAAAATCAAGTCAGCACGAAGCCCAGGATGACAGGAGTATTTGCAGTGTGCTCACTTCGAAAGTCGCTGTGTTTGTAGAGCGGCTCTTTCATTGCATGTGCACGGTCCAAACGCCCTCTTGTGACCAGTGCAATGCCCTACTCCTCTCCGGAGTATAAAGCCCTCCCTTGTAAAGGACAGTAAAGGGGGCGGGCAGCGCGCACTCCCGGTACATCAAGACAGAAGAAACTTAGAGTACTTTTTATCACAAACAGATGACCCACGAACTTCAGGCATACTTGAATCAGCAGAAACAGGTTCAACCCCAAAACCTATTTTTGCTTTTAAAAATAGGAGAGCTTCCCCGCCGGTCCCCCATGACACTGCTGTCCCAGCTGGGTTTCTTACAGCACTGTAAGAGGCAGACAATTTTGCCTTCTTGCTGTGACGTACATATAGCAGGATTCCTGCTTGATACCTATTTCAGGCGGTCCACCTCAGACTTGGCAGCTCTGTTGAGCTTGGGATGCTTTTGTTTGTTTGGGTTTTTTTAAACAGCAGTAATGTTTAAGGAGGAAAACTACGAAAAACCCCTGCTATTAGAAGCAGTTGGCCAGCTTTGAAAGAGGCTGTCAGCCACAGCTGCCATTTCCTACAGCAGATGAAATTTCAGATACAAGTGATGCTTTTAATAGTCTCAAACAAAGAGTTTCAATTGTTATTTGTACAAGTTAGCATGGCTCATCTCCACTTTACAGGAAAATATGTTTGCCCTGCATTCTGGGTTAGAAAATTATTTCCATTGAACTTGTGCCTAAGCACCTGTCTTTTGATCCCATCAAATTCACTCTTCATACCAGCATTTATATGAGACTCTTAGGACAAATGCATTTTGCTGACAAGTGTTCAACATATTACGGTAATCAGTTATGAGGTTTCCTGAATGAGCTGAGCAGTGGAGAGTTATCCACTGACACCCCTGAAATTCACCAGCTCTTGTCCCCACCAATCACAGAGCTTGAAGAGCAGGAGCTGAGTATAGCACAACCACCTACCTCCTCCTTGTAACCGCTGGACAGACTTAATTAAAAATAAATATCCGGGGCAAGGAATGTTTGAAATTGTTTGATCTTCCAACACGTGCTGAGCTAATCCAGGCAGGAATAGAGCTGTTGACATTTGTCTTCCCCTTTTTTTATTTTTTGGGGAGTTGGTCCCTTCAACAGGGCATGCCAACCTCTGGTTGCCAGGCCTTCAACAAAGGGCACACAGACAAATTTTAAATATGCGGCAGTACACATGAGGCTGCTTAAGTGGAGTTCACAAGAGCAGTCACACTTTCACACTCCTGCCCCATGAATCTGAAATTGTTCCATGTTACAAAAGAGCTGCAGATGCACTGGTTGAAAGAAGCAGAGGGATAGGGTCGTTCTGTTCCAGTCAGAGTCGTTCCTCATATAGGGCTGGAGAGATAAGGGCAGCAGGAGCTGCTCTCCCAGTGTAAGCATCCTGTAGGTGTTTATATTAAACAGTCATTGCAGTAAAACACAATGATACTAAACATTCCTGGGACACTCACCAGGCCTCAAGGTTAACCAGTCCTCCACAAAATTCCTCTTTGGAGGTCCAGACACAAGCACTTCCCTCCTCTGGCCCCATGAAGTTTTTATTTTCACATCAGGGGGAGGCAAGTGGGGAGGAAAGTCCTTGCCCAGCAGCTGTGACCTTGGCTTTCTCAGCCTCCATGGCTGCCAGCAAAGCTTTACCAAGGTCTTGTGAGCAAAGTAAATTGCTGCTCCCTGCAGACCTGATTCCAGCTGTGGCTTCTGAACTGGGGAAAGCATCAAGACCTATTCTGGGGCTCTCAGATGGCCTTCATCACTGGATCTTCCCCCGTCAGGGCTCGACCTGTCCTTTCAACAACTGATGTCCATAGCCATTAGAAGTCTGCCTTGGACCTTAGCAGCTCCCGCCCAACATCCTGCATTCTTCCATGCATCTGTCCTGCTTTCTGAGCTGAAAGACACTACCTGAAAGCCATTCCTGAAAGCCAGAGACTACAGATGACTTTGGAAAGCATAAACAACATATGCCACAGTCTGTCACCCAGGGATTATTAGGTTTATTGCTAGAACTCCTCTAAGTACAAGATCACTGTGAAATACAAGATTTAAGTGAACTTAAAGCTAGGAAATGGGAAAATCCATGCAGCCTTTTAAATTTTCTGCAGTTTCTTCATGATACACCTGTAAGCAGCATCTGCTTTGCAGTCTGATGTTCATCTACACTTGTTTACAGGAGCTTTTATTGGGGTGGTGAACAGCTTGTTAAGGGTATGTTTCAGAAAAAAAATTGTGCTATACAATTGCAGAAAAGCCAAAGCTCAGGCAGTTTTATGCCCAGCTATTTGATATTGTAACACTAGACTGCTGAATCTTGCCTTCCATACAGTGTTATCACCACCAATTCATAAGGCATTTTAAGCCCTGATGGTTATCTGCAAATACAGCATCCATCTCTTAAAGCCCGATTTCAACACTCAGTCCTAATGTTGACTGGAAGAGGGGGTGAGAGCCTGGTCTATGTCAGATGTGCTCACAGCACTGCCAGGTGGGCAGGAGCCCTTCTCCCATGTTCCTTCCAGCCTCTTTTTGTCAGAGAAGTGATGAGCGCACCCAGCTCAAAAGCCACAGTCACAGCCAGGTGGGGGAGGATGCTGCTGCACGAGACCCTGACACCCTGAGATGGGCAGCTCAGTGGCTTCCAGTGCAGCTTGGGGTCAGGTGCTGGCCTCAGCCATACCTGCAACACCTCCCGTTCCACCAGGACTTCACACCTAAAAGGAAGTGCCTTACACAGAGCAAGGTGAATGTTCCTTCCCCTCTGTCTCCATTTTACAATTCAGAGGGCTGATGGTGAAGTCAGACTGAAGCAACAGAACTGAAGAGACAGTATTTTATTAATTGAACCAACCACATGATTATTTTGGGGAAAAAATTTAAAGCGGCATAATTATTACCTTTTTTCACAATAAAAGTGGCCTTGGCTCTCCAAGACATCTTGGGGTGATCCTGCTGTAAGGTTAATGACAGCTTACATGCCAGAAACACATTTCCCTAAAACTTTTTGAGGCAAGCAAAATTTGACAAACATCAAAAATCAGAACATAGCCTTTCTTTTTATTCTTGGTTATTATTAATATTCTTCAGCCATAGGAATATCAAAGTCTTTGGCAGCAATGAATGCAATTTAGCTGCTCCCTAGAGATGGCTTTAGAGAATGTGTAATCAACTTTATAAATGAGCAGCTGGCCTGCACAGCAAGGTGCAGTCTGCATTTCACCAAAATGAATAATGAATTGCATATACTCTTCATTAAGAAGAAGATTGGCATTCCTTTTAGAAACTGTTTAGAGTAAGTCTCATTTCTTTCACATGTTAAAAGACAAAATAATGCCTGGTTGTTGCTTAATGTACCCAACTTTTACACTGAGTACCTGTGCCCAAGCACCATCAGAGACAGCATGTCTGGGAGGCGGCTCCCAAACATGAGCCATGGTCAGATGCCCAAGTCAGAAGCAGCTCATATCAGTCTGCCCAGACCCTGTGGAGCCTTCAGTGGTGACAGCCTTGAGTAAGTCCAAGGCTCCAGCCTTGCATTTTATCCTTTATTGGACTAAAATTTTTATAATCTCTGGAAAATGGCAAGTATTTATTTTTATATTGAACAAAAGTATTTCACTGCAAGAACTGAAAAACAAATTTCAATGCAATGTCTGTTTCTCTCAAACCTAGGGATCTCTGTGATCCAGGACAAAAGTTTGCTCAGGCCCAAGGGCATTTTGTTGACTTTCCACTGGCCTTTCAGTCTATAATGTGATTTCTCAGGTCTCTGTGTAGACATGATTTGTGTCTCTCATATTCCCATTGAGAATAACACATCCATTATGTAGCCTTCAGCAAAAGCTGCATGACAAGTCTTTTGAGGTCAGATAGGCTACTGTAATGCTTCAGATGGGCAGGCATGTCATACCTACAGTTCTTGTTGTTCCCCACAAAGCAGAGAAAGCAAGCAGAAAGGAAAGGAAGAAAATGTGGAAACTATGAGACCAAGTACCTACCCTCTTCACAGGGGCACATTCACACTCAGATGTACACTTTCTTCTGACGACACAGTCTGAATAGATCTCACTTCAGATCCCCTCCTCCTTCCCCTAGGAAATGTTGTCCCTCACCCACCAAATGCTAGGAAGCCTTTCCTGAGGTTCCTAGGTGTGCCTGATCAGATTTTGCTGGCATTTACATTTCAATTTCTTATTACCAGAAGTGCTTGGAAGACAGCAGGAAGGGAACAAGAGTGGCATCATTGCTCAGAGCTGGCACAAAGATGTCTGTGGATTTTGTTTTTTCTGATAGTGTTGGTTTCACTTAGGAGAGAGTTGTGACAAGAGTGATGGAGGTTGTGTAGACTATATGCAGCAACAACATAAGCTAGGAGAAAAAGTGCACCTGTGGGAGTATATAGAAATACTGCTAGACTTCATGCTCTGTGTGTGCTGCAGGAATTCAGCACACAGCCCCAAGCCTCATGACATTGCTGTAGGCCTGCTGTGTCCCTGCACTTTTTAATGAGTTCAGCAAAACACCAATAATCCTCTGCACAGGTTTTAACAACACAAACACTTTCTGCGGCACTTCAAGCTTCTAATGCTAGAGAGATTCAAAATTAAACACAGCACCCAACAGTCCTATTATATCACTGTTCATATTGTGGCTTCCCTCATTTCACTACATGGGATGTGATAAAGTCAGTGAAGATCTGGAGCATCACATTCGTATACATGCCAAAGAAGACCATGCAGAGATCTTGGCACCTAGTTCTGTTTCCAGCACTGAGGCCATAGCTGGCAACACCATGTGGAATAACACTGCCTTCTTCAGGTATGCCCAACACTTCAGCAGCAATTGAGTAATGTAGTTAAGGATCCTGACTGTTGCCAAAAGCTAGCAAGGCCCTGATGGGAAACAGAGCTTTATGCTACTGACATACCTACAGCTGTAATCCCAAGCAAGTCCAGTAGCTATTCTAGTGGCAGTTCCCAAACTGGCAATGACCATTGCTCCAACACTGCCCTCCAGATGGTAGCCATCCCAGGTGACATGGCCAAACAGGGGTAAAAGGGCCTGCTTTTTAGCTCTGAGCATCCCTTTGCTTCCTCTTGTTGCCCTAGGTATGAAGACAGGGGACATGGGATCTCAACATGGGGTTTAGCAACTTGCTCCTCTCAGAAGGCACCAGAGCTCAGTTCTGCCCATCCAAGGCAATGCTTGGATCTCATTTGCCTTGTTGTACTGAGACCAACACATTGCACCGGGTAGCCCCTTGACTTCTGCATTCTGCTTCTTGATTATTCACTTGCTTGTCTTCTGTTCTCAGATCACCTACAAATTTTATAACACGTAGAATTCACAAAAATGTCATTAAGTACTTTGTTTCTGAATTTTTAAACAAGCTTATTCCATGCCTACTAAGTAATTAGTCTTAAAATATATTTTTAAAGGAAGCTGTAGACAAGAACCAATTTGTTGCTAAAGCCTGAAGATTTTTCTTCATCTGGGAAGCTTGCTGTCCCTCAAAAATAATACCACAGCCTTATGAGGAATGAGTCTGTTCTTGCTGTGTTTTCTGCTGAGCCTCTGGAGACATGGTCCATAATCTAGGATTGAGAAGGACATTATGGTACTTACGTGGCACTGACACTCCATATGCAGCGAGCAAATAGGTATTTGCATCTTCCCTTTCGAAAGCAAGGTTGTTTTCCCAAGGGAGACCAATTTGTACTTCAGAAAACACATTTCCAAGTCTTATTCTTTTGCTGTTGTTTCAGGGAATAGACAGCACACTGCAGCATATCAAGTGGAAAAATTACAGGAGGCTGACATGCTGTGCCATTCAGATCAGGTCACATCACAGCGACTCAGCTGTGGTAGCATTGAGAAAGAGAATGGCTTGCTAGCAAAGCCAGAACCTCACTGAGCTAGAGAGAGGACATCAAGTCCTCAGAAGAAAGGATAGAATTATTCAATGGCTAGGGATACCAGGGGACAGGAGCCTGGGTAGTCCTCCTGATCCAAATGGTTTCCTGCACAGTTTTTATTCCTCTCTTTAACAAGGAGGCTGGATAACCAGCACTAGTCTTTAATACTTATTTAGGGAGAAAACTAGGGCAAGCTAGTAAGAGGCATTATGCAGGACCTGAAAAGTAACATCAGCTTCACCTTCCCTGTACTTTCATCATTCTCTCTGACAGCAGTTGCTGTCATGAACAAAAGAGTTCGTAGCCCCCCCCCCCCCCATTCTTCTCCAACTATATAAATGCAACTACTCACACACCAAAAAAAAAAGCTAAAAAGATGTTAAATTTTCAGACATTTGAGATGTTTACTGCTTTTACTTGTTTTGAAGAAGGATCCATTACATGCCTACAGTTGTTTATTTGCCCAGCTATGCAAATTCCAAGGAGCAAAAAGCATCCACTAACTTTCAAAGGCCTGGATAGTTTTAAAATACAACTTTATTTTTATAAGTAAATCAAACAGTCTATAGAGAAGCAGCTTGGGCACAAATACTGCTTTAAAGAAAAAGGTCTGGTAGGGCAAGTAATCTACAGTGCATGGGCAAGACAAGTGCCGCACAGGACTGTGAGGCACGGGATGCTTTTTAAGAGCTGCTACTCAAACTCAATTTCTACCTGCACAGCTGGTCTGTGTTGTAGGGATGGCAGTGCAGAGGGGAGGAAAAACCGCATGTGGTACCTTGCCCTCCAAAACAACAGACCCATTTTACACCAAGCCCATCAAGAAGCTCATAATTAAGCACCCAAGAAAAACTCCTGACTACCCTGCCTGCACATGCAGGAGGTCAGCTGCACTCTGCTACCTTTGATGGGTGGTATGCTGTACTATGTGTGTCAAAGGATTTAGGTGGCTCTGTAGCAAATGTTTGTGGTAAAAGCTAGGAGAGAATATTCCAGCAACATGAGAAAACAGAGCATTGCAGTTAAGGACCCACAATGCACCTCTTGGTGCTTTTGTTAATATTTAGGTTTCCTCAGAAGTCTGCTTGTATCCACCACCAAATCTTTTTCTCCCTAATCAGCAAAAGGTCTAACCAGTTGCAAGTAGCAATTAATCTTTTGTGTTATTGACAGCTTTCTGGTGGAATACCATGCACGCACATTTTTTTTTTTTTTTAAGGCAGCAGTTACCAACTTACATAATTGTGAGAGGAAATAAAGCAGCAAAATGAAAGTGAAACCCTGTATTGAGCTGTAGTCTTTACTAACAGTTTATTTTTTTTCCCTAACAAAAATTTAAATGTTTTTTGGTAAAAAATAAGACCAACTGTTAAATCAGCATGTATTATTTATGCATTAGCAAAGATTATTCCGCAATTCAGTGCAATCCTCACAGTCAGTCTTCAAACAGAGGGCGAATACAAGACAATGTATTTTTTTCTAGATGAAAAACATGTCAGCAGAGCTCTCATTAGAACTACAATCACAAGAGACGCACTTGACAAACCGCATCCTAACTGTGCTGCTCAAGGGATTTACAGTTGGTTTCTGCGCAAACATTATTCAACGAGACATTTTTCTTCTATGGGCGTCCTGTAGGCAAGCACAGCCAGCAGGGACAGGAGGCCAGGGGTTTTACAGCCATTACCTTTCCTTCCCTTCCCATAACTCTTTCTTTCCCCCTTGCCACTGCATGCAGGTTGAATTTTCTTGTTACTGATTACGTAGTAGGCAATATATCAAAGGCTTTTCATTCAATCTGTGAGCTCAGTGACTACTGGAGCTGAAAAGCAATTAAGTTTCATGAGGGTCGTTTGGAGGGGTGTTATCAGTGCCAGATCACAGGCCCCTGAAACACAGTCCCTTCGCAAAGACTGCAGCAGAACAAGTCTGGAACCGCCCATGCAAGGTTGCGTTGATGTCCCACCCTGCCTCCATAAATACTACCCTTCTCAACTGCCGCCTCGCTTGTCCTAGTGTTAGAAAAAAATACGTGAACACTCAGTAGAAAACGTTATTCAAATCCTCAAGTGCAACAATTTTTGTCTTTTCTTCTTTCCCAAAACACAGGCACTGCTTCTCTCAGAAAAAGATTTCACTTCAATCTCCAAGTTTGTTTATTTTATATGCATTTTTTTCCTGAAATTCCTCTTTCAGTCTCTGCTACAGTGCTTGAGCCCTGTGACAGCTTATTATTTCTGTTTGAGAGAAATCCCAGTCACACAGAACATGTCTGTCATCTTGCTCCATATCCAGTTTTTAAAAAAGGCATAAAGCAAATTATTAATAGAGGTGAGCAAGAGGAGACAGAGCTTCTATAATAGCCTCCTGTCCGAACACTAACGTTTTAAATCAAGCTCAGATGATTGGACTGTGCTTCACTGACACTGAACATGGATGAGGAGAAAAAAGTGCAACAATGTAAAGATTAAAAAAAAAATATTCTCTTCCCTGTGAATTCATACTTCCTGCCTCAATTAAGATAGGTATGAATAGTGCTGTTACTAGCAGTAACAGTGATGCCACTGGACCAGCAGTGCACAACAAATCCAGGCAACTGATGACAGAACCTTTACCTTGGGTTGCCCAGGCAGGGGGCTCAGCCTTCTGCTAGTCAGACATCTGTCTGAGGGCTGCCCAGGACCCTTGGAGGAGAGGCCAGCCTGCAGGGCAGTGGGGCTTAGTGGACAGGCAGTTTTCACCCATCAGGGCCACCCTGACTTGGAGCAATGAGATGGCAGCCTGCTCTCCACATGGTCTCATGGCTTCATCCATCACTCTTCACCGCGCACCTCTCACCCATTCGTAAAACTTGTGGGTACAGATTTTACAGATGTCCAACTTCAGCTGCAGTAAAATGAAGATCCAAAGAGTAGCAAAACACTTGCAGAAATGCACGTTTAACCAGGAAGTTTTACATTAAACATCCTCTGTGTCTTCTTTTTTCAATTTCCTGTTCATGAAGATCAAAGTTTGATCTGGGGAAAGCACTTCCTTTGAATTTCTTAGTTAGCTGTGGTTCAGAGATGCATTTAAAAAAAGTCAGATGGAGAAGAGGAAAGGTGCAACTCTGTTATCACTTCCATGTCACTGTTAAATTCATATGGACTAGTGCAAATATGGACTGGTTCCCACACTGAAACAACGTTCATTCTCTGATGCTGCAAGCTAAAGACACAAGTCTTCCACAAAAACCACCATCACAGTTTAATTGCTTTTGAACTTAAGAAAGGGTAAATTTTGTACCACCTTCAAACGCAGTAGCGTCCAGGCATTAAGGAGGCTTCAGGTGGGTCCTCAAAGGGTGCTGTCATCAAGCTGGTTCAGGTGAAAGTGGTCCATTAGCAGGGAGTGCTAGCCAGGCTGCCACTTAGTGTCTCTCTCTGCCACTGGTACTGATGAAGCAGCTGAGGTCAGGAGCATGAAGCAGATTTACACTGCTTTGAAACAGAGCATTCAAACACAGTCTATCTGGCAACTGCAAGAGTAAAGCAACTGGCTGGACTTCTGTCTCCAGGTGCCTTTGACAGTCCCTTGCTGTTGCTGGAATTGGCCTGGCTGTTGATGGCAAGTGATTTCAATGCTTCTGTTGCCTTCAGGCTCAGGTTTCAAGCCTGGTGAGTACATTACAAGTTCCTCTTAGAGCCCAGGCAAACCAAGGCTCTGATTTGGCAAGAACCCTTCAAGGCAGTTGATTTGACACTACCCTGTGACCCCCCATGCATCCCATCCATATGTCCTAACATGTACCAATGGTACCAGAAAACATTTTCCTTGCAAACAGGAAACTTCTTCCTTCCCATACCCATGCTGCATTTCTTAGACAGATACCCAAAATACACAGAAGTTTTAAATATTTTTTTTTAAATGGATACGGATTCCATCAGCAAGTGCTAACTTTCACAACTGTCCTTTGCTTCAGCACTATTCCAATGCTCTCAGATCCCACACAACCAAATTGAAAAAGCAAATTTACAGTTCTGAGACTAGAGAGGGTCTACTGAGAAAACTACATTAAAATACAAAACAACACCCAAACCACAGTGTGCTGTCTCTTTCATCCCTCCTCTTATGATAGTGGTACCATAGATAAGGTATTTGTTTAAACACTGCTTATAGTGTTTAGTGTATGCATTACGAAAATTGTCGTGTTCTTATGTTCATGGTTTCAGGTCCTGCACAATTAGGATATATCCATCAACACCATTGTAAAACATACATCTGCACTATAATCAAATCCAAACATAAATTGTAACAATCCTCTCCCACAAAATATTATTATGTGCACAGTTTGGAAATTTTAAAAGGACACATCAGTCTTAAAACCTTTTCACTGAAAGCACAAAGAAAAAAAAAATTCAGAGCCCTCCTGACTCTGACTTTCAGCTGCCACATACATGAAACATTAGTTTGGTTCATAAACTTACCAAGATCTGTTTTGAAAAAATAAATGCTCTTAATTCACTATTCATCATGAAAGTTTGTTTCTGAACTTGCTGCTTTGATTAGAAGGTGCTTCCTAGCTATTCCCCTATTCATCCTCTTTCATTTTTGTGCTAGTATCACCTTTCATCTGAAAAAGTTCCTCTCCTCCAACCCTGGCCAGTTTCCTTCATCAGGGTTTGATCCAGCATCCTTAAGACCATCAAGAATAGAAGAGAACTGTAGTTAAAGCTCCCACGTAGGTAATACACTCCTGCAATATACACATTGCATGGACCGTAGGAATAAATGGCTTCTGATATCTTGAACATCTTCTCTCTGAAACCTGTGCCAAGTTTGTAGCATTGGAGCTACAGTGGTGGACAGGATAGAGGGAAGGCCCTTTCCCTAATGTTTCTCACAGTGAGACTGAGATGTCTCCTTCTGCAAGCCCAGCTGAATGGCAGTCTAACCACTCCCCCTTCTATAGGTTAAATGGACACAGAAGGGCAAGCTGGTGAAAGCAGCAGGTCAGCGGCCTTGCTTAATTCTTTTGCATTTCAAAATTCAAAGAGAGAGGAAAAGAAAAGATGGGGGAAATAACCACCCAAATTCAGGTGCAGAAATAGGGAGAAAATGTCCACTATTATGGTATAACTGATCTAGCACTATATTACCTGACTGACATGGGCAAAACTTGCAACTACAGTAGCACAGGGCAAAGTTAGTCACTGCTGAACCAAACATGCCCACTGAAAATCAAAGATGTCCAGTGCCTGACAAAGGGGCCCAAAGACTCCTTCAGGAACCATCGGATTAAACAGCTTTATCACTACAGATTTTCAGGAAAGACTGTGAGACACTTTTAGACAGGGAGAGAGCAGAGAACATTTCAAGCCACTAGGTCTTTGAGAAAGGTTTGAGTAACTGGAGAGAGACACCAAGTCCTGCAGAGTGGTAAACGAAATTCAAAAAGGAAAAAACAAAGCAAAACACTCTTGATCAGCTGAAGTTCATTTTTAGATGTGACATAAGAGGGCTTTCAGATGTTCTTTACCCCTTGTAAATAGCAATGATTCACTTAAAAGTGAGTGGTAGACTTGCACTTGTTATAGAAGAAGTAACTTGCAACTTGCGTGCTTTTACACTGTTTTTACACTAACTTCTCCCACCTCAGTATTCTGCCTGGGACCCTCAACAGCTTATTTGCTCCACCACTGCCTATGTTCTCATTGAGAAGGTTACACCTACAGGCATACATACAACGTCCAGAATAGTGGGGCATTAGCGCTAGGTATTGAAATAGAAAGAAAACAATATCCAACACATGAAAAAAAATATGGAAAGCTGCATACATAAAAAGTTGTCAAATTCATAATATAAGTAGCCTGAAATAAACTTCATGCAATCCTTGGATGATCCTTGTAAGAAAGTACTGCCAGGAAGCAAAGGCTTGAAATCAGTGTTACAGTAAGTACAAATCTAACTGATTTACTAATGATCAATTTTTTGTGAAGAAGCAATAAAGCAGTTGATATTCTTTTTCTGTATTTGAACCAGGGAAAAACATCTCCAGCTATTGTTGAATCATTCCCAACTTTTCTTCATAGCCCACTACACATTTTTCAGAGCATGCTTCACTTCTCCATGCTCCTGCAGCACCCTCAGGAGGGGGTAACTCTGGCTACCCAGAACATTTCAGTTCTCACCTCCTCACTTTCACAAATTAGCAATGAAAATATTTTGTTTAGCAAGTTGTTTACATTCTGGTTGACAGTTATCTTCCACATTCTCTTTTCTGACCATGCATTTCTACATTTTCACCTTCCAACAGGGACAGAACAGATCAGTAGATAGAAAAAAAGTATCTCTTAAATAAAATGTGGCTTGCTTGAAAACAAAACGAAACAAAACAAACAGAGGTACAATCTCTTGTAATGAAGACAGTATTCCAAAACCAACCTTCATCCCTCCCTAAAAGCTAAAGCATCCCTCATTCTGGACATAGCTACTGTACACTGCAGACAAATGTAGCAATTCTTCCCCAGAAATACACAAACCCATTGACTGTCTTAGAAAATTCATCAAGGGGCACATGTCCTCCCAACTGTGGCTTAAGTTCTGATTAAAAACAAATATCTCTGCTGATTGTTTCCTGTGTAAGAAGAAGCATTGTAACTATATTTATAGCCAGCTTAAATTTTAGCTCTACAACTCAATGAGCAATCCTATGGAGGATTTAGGAACAAGATTTTAAAGTGCAAAATAAGAATAAAGATCAAAAAGCATAGTATCCCAGTAGCTCACCTGTGAAAAGAAGTTTCTGTTTTGGGTGCAGCAAAGCACCAAACCAAGAAGAGACAAGGAAGGTTAGAAGGCTGGAAAAGCTAAAGTGCATGTCCAAAAGCACAGCCTCTTAACTTTACCTGTGCTTAATATTGTGATACTACCTTTTCAATGTCCATAATACCTCTTTGAAGTAGTGCTGTACCTTGCAAGGACACATAACACTGTCTGTTTCTATGAATCTTTGCTGTCCTACATCTTTGATGTCTCTTGCTCTAGCCACATCAGTGCTACTACTGTTACAGCAGGACAAAAGCATCCTTAGCTTCCAAGCATCCAAGCTTCCTTAGGACAGTGTTAGATGTCAATATCCTGTTTTAAAAGTTGTAGTTGCATATTTAGGAGGTATGGCTAAAATAGGAGATATACAAGCACCCATTTGTCTGAGGACAAGATCAAATTAGTGAATACAGATGTTCTTTCGCGTTGTCTCTTTATACCGTTATTTGATCCAAATACATGACAACTATGCTGCACAGGATGTTTACAGAAATATTCCTGCACAATTTTTCCTCCTCCTAGTTTCTCTGACTGTGATGGATATCCACTGCTTTTATTTTCCATTGATTCTAGATTATAAAGGAACAGTAAAACAGCCTCTTTGCTGCATTTACATTATCCAATGACACATGTCTGAAGTGTTGAATTAGGATTTCAGGTACTATTTGTAGCCTAGGGTTTTCCACATCAGTTTAGAAACTTGCTCCATCAAATAACTCAACTGCTCATTTTCTTGCCTCTTAAAAATTGCTTTTGTCAACTTATCCTCAAGTGAAGGCTATTCCATCATTAGTCAGAGTAAGTGTATTGTCTGCTGGAGATCACTGCACAGGGAGGCTATACAGAAGGATTTCTGTGCTAAACATCACCCCTAGGCAGCCTGCAATGACTGACAGCATCACAGCTGTGAGGGTGCAGTTTAACTTGAATCAATAAACTTTTTGATACAGTTTGGATGCTGACTGGAATGCTGGAGAAAACAAAAATTCTGTTGTATGAGGAGATTATTGTCATTTTGCGGTGGAAAACAACCCTTTAAAAGTTAATTTAATCAGTTAAAAGTTAATCACCTTACTTCAGCTTGTCAAGTATTTTGGTTTTCTCTGTCAGTTCAAATGTGCCATCACTAATAAATCACAATTTAAGCCCAAAACATACATATATTTTATATATGTTTATATATACATAATTATAATTAGTTCTGATTGTGCTAAGCTGGAAAAAGGAATGAGTCAATTGATCCAAGGTGAGAGGTAAGAGACCTGGAAGAAGAGGATAAAGGGAGAAAGCACAGTTTTGCACCTTTGGGACAAAGAACACTTCCACAGCAAGAAATACAAAGCCAAGAAAATCTGCAGCAGTGCGGAAAGAAGAAAAGATGTAGATGAAAGGCAGCAGCAATATTTAAGAGGATGAAGACCAGGACATTTTAATTCTGATTCTGACATAATTCAGTGTATGAGTTTGGCAAAATGGTTTCTCCCATGACACAGTTCTCCTCTGTTTAAAACTGGAATGATAGTACCTCAGAAACGCGCATTGTTGATGGATTATTGTATCCCACTGGCCTTCCCACAGTGTACTAACCACTGATAGAACAAAAGCATGTGAGTTTTTCTATCAAGGTTTGCAATTGATAAGTAAGGATTTAAGCCTTTAGTTTTCAAGTTCAGGGTAAGAAATGTAATGCTTCCCATGCTGTGCTGGAACTGTCATATGTGCGGCACAGATTTTTCCTCACTCCCGCCTGCACAGACGATGCTTCTCTGGAATTTGCAGGTGTCCGGTGGAGTAGTGAGAGCTGTTAAACAGCCAGGGCTGTGGTAAGATATTGTCAAGACCAATGAAGTAAGCAGACAAGAGAAGATCTGAGGTGACACGTGCCACATTCATTACTGTGGGGACACAGACACCATCTGGGTCAGAGTTCAGGTTTGTCTGACAGTTCACGTCATTGCACGGGGTGATTTCAGACTGAAGACTCTCATGAGGGGAAAAATGAACTGCAGTAGCTGCTAAGGAATTTGATTTATGAGGCAGAAGAGCTGTCACTTCTAAGCATTCATCAGAGGCTTGGGGGGGCTACCTCTGCAGCGCTTACCACTAAACCGTCTCTAGACCATATGGAGGCTAGCTTTTGTAAATAAGCAAACAGTGCCTCAAAACTTGAGATATTATGCTGGATATTTTGCCAAAGTGTTTCCTTGAAAGAAAAAACAGTGTCAAGAGCCAATGTCCTCTGAAAGATAAAGTTTAAAAAGAAAGTATGTAGAAGTTCCCAGCTGGTGGTGGCATGAGATTAAGAGGAAGCTTTATTGTAGACCTCATTTTACAGCACCCGTGAGATACATGAAGAAGAAAAACATATGTGGGAAACAAAACACATTTCAGTCCTCAACAAAGTTTTAGAATAAACAAAAAATTCATTTTCCTTCTTTTTAGATATTCACATTAATAATATAACTTTTATTAAAGAAATTAATTTCATATTTAATTCAAACTGTTGAAGTAATTTCCAGCACAAACATGTCATCTTTTAATTAAAAGAGGAGTGGACTATTTTTTTTTTCTCCAATAACAATCACCCTTTCTGTCCTTGGAGATTAAGCAAACATGTTAAAGTCTCCAGAAATACATCAGAAGTTGTTTATTTTTTAAAGTTAAATTATTGCCAGACAGTAGCATTAAGTAGCAACTTAAAGAGTTTATTTTCCACCAAACCTGTAATGAAGAAAAATAAAAAAGAAAAAGGAAAAGAAAAAGAAGGAGCAAGAAAAAACAAAAGCAAAAGCAGAAAAAGCAAAAGAAAAAAAAAAAAAGAAAAAAAGAAAAAAAGAAAAAAAGAAAAAAGAAAAAAGAAAAAAGAAAAAAGAAAAAAGAAAAAAGAAAAAAGAAAAAAGAAAAAAGAAAAAAGAAAAAAGAAAAAAGAAAAAAGAAAAAAGAAAAAAGAAAAAAGAAAAAAGAAAAAAAGAAAAAAGAAAAAAGAAAAAAAGAAAAAGAAAATGCCAAGGTTCCTAGATTTGGTTTGTTTCTAAAAGCAGAGCACTTTAAAGTTATCTAACAACCTGAAACTGCCTGAACTCAGCAAGTCACTTGAACTGTATTTTATCTTAAAGAAACAAAAAGGTAGATTTTGTCATTTCAGTACAAGACCCACTAATGCTGAGATGTTTTTACATGTGTATGTGTGTGCGTGTGTTGGGGAAGAGACCGATGACAAGGCTTTATCTGTGGCCCATTGATGTTTTTCAAAGTCCTTATTATGGTTCTGGGTAGTCTGTGCTGTAATTTGTCTTATGAGACCTTGTCCACTAATGATATTCTGTTAATAAGCTGGTAAGATGCAGTACTGAGCATTGAGGTCAGAGTGTTGTCCCACAAGTGGACTATCTTACCCAGTGTGCAGTACACCAATACACACACAGAGCAGTAGAATTTTATTTCTTTCACATTTGCGCAAAGTGGGGTGCTAGGTGGCAATTCCACAAAGCTAGCACACCACACAAAAGAATGTCAGTGTATTTATACACTTCAGGCTACACAAATACACATTTACCATAACGACCACTGGTTAGTTTCTTACCACTTTGTCCCTCACTGGTTAACAACATGCCTCATATCAATTTAAAGTTACAGTGTCTTTTAATTATTCTGCGCAAACTCAAAGAGTGAGGAGGGGCAAGTCTTTCTGGTCTTCAACTGAGTCCATGGTTGTGATCTCCCCCTGTTGCCTTTACCTTTTCCCCAGTCACCATAGCTTTTGCTGACTTTCTGCTTCTTTGGCAAGTACCCAACTTTCAGTGCCTTCTAGGCAGGATGTTTCCTTTTCATCAACCTTTTAGTTTCTCTTCAAGGTTACGGTCCTTAGTAATATCTGCATTGTTTATACAAAGTGACCAGGCTCACACAATAAAGCCTTGATTCCCTGTCCTCCTTAGAGGATTTAAATGCAGCACATGTAATTCTAACTTGAATAGTGTAACTATAACCTAGGCACTTATTCAAACATGATTTTGCAGAGGTGTTGCCGAGGTCAGAAAGGACTACCCTCCATATCATGACCACCTCCACAAGGAAGAAAAGATGGGTTATAGCTGTAGGTGGCTACTTTCTGAGGGGAGTAGAGGGTTCAATATGCTGGACAGACCCTTGTTTTAGGGAAGCCTGCTGCCTCCCTGAGGTTCAGGACATCACTAGAAAAACTTCCTAGTGCGGTATGGCCCTCAGACCCATTATTGCTTTTCCATACGGGTGGCAATGAAACTGCAACACATAGTCTAAGAGCAATCAAAAGAATTTTGAGGGCCTTGGGATGGTTGGTAAGGGGATCTGGGGCACAGGTAATATTTTCCTCTATCCTTACAGTTTCAGGCAGTGACACTGGAGGAAACATGGCTGGTGTCACTGCCAGAATTTTGGGTTTTTCAACAATGGGAAGCTCCACACAGCACCTTGTTGGTATCAGATGGGATTCATCTTTCTCAAAGTGGGAAGAGGGTCTTTGCTTATGAGCTAGCAGGGCTGATTTAAACTAGACTTGAAGGGGATAAGGTAACAAGAGCAGTGACAACCACAACAGGGAGAAACCCTTCCATGCTGGATGATGTCATTTGTCACCCTTTTCAGGTATGGTGGTTTATGTTGTTGCTGATGTATTCCACTCTCAGTTTCCAGGAGCTGGCAGTAGCAAGAACACCAGTGTGAAGTGTGACCAAGTAGATGATCTGCTCAGCCTGGTGGCAGAGCTTTGACAGGAAGTGGACAGTTAAGGAGGATCAGGAAGTATAAGAAAGTAACGTCAGGCTCACCCGTGACAAGCCTGGGCCATGCTTGGCCCATGTCACCATGGGACAACATGCCAAGGCTAGAGGGATGGGGTGCTAGCAAGGGCCCTCAGGCTGTTGCTTTGCGATATGCTGGGTACTCTAACAGGAGAAGTTGCAGGCCACCATGCTGCTGGAAAGTTATGACCTAGTTGCCATTACTGAAACTTGGTGGGATGAATCCCATGACTGGAGTATGGCTATTGATGGATACAAGCTGATCAGAAGGGACAGACAGGAAAGGAGGGGCAGAGAGGTTGCCCTCAGTGTCAAGAAATGGACAGATTGTGAAAAGCTGTCTCTAAAGAATAGCCATGAGCAGGCTGAAAACTTACAGGTAAGAATTAGAGACTGAGGCAAAAAAGGGAATCTTGTGGTTGGTGTTTACTACAGGCTGACCAATCAAGAGGAGCTGAATTTGCTGATGAAGCCTTCTTACTCCCAACTACAGGAAGCATTGTGCTCACAGGCTCTCATCCTGCTTGGGGACCTCAACCACCCTGACACTGGCTGGAAAAGTAGCACTGTGGGCTGTAGGCAATCCAGGAGACTCCTGAAGTGCATCAAGAATAATTTCTTAGGCCAGAGAATAGACTGCCCTACCAGAGGGAACATGTTACTGGACCTGTGTCACCAATGCAAATGAGCTAATCAGAGACATCAAGACTGGAACCAGCCTGGGCTGCAGTGATCATGCACTGGTGGAGTTCACAATCCTGAAGGATAGGGGACAGGCAAAGATTAAAGTCAGGATGCTATGCTTTAGGAAAACAAAATTCCAGCTCTTCAAGGAATTAGTCAATGAGAATGCCTGGGAAACTGCCAGGAAAGGAAGGCAAGAGACCAGCATGGATGAGTCAAGAACTCCTGGTCAAACTAAAGGGCAAGAAGGAAATGCACAGGCAGTGGAAGTAGGGACAGGTATCCTGGGAAGACTATAGAGATGCTGCCTGGTTGTGTAGGGATGGGGTCAGGAAGGCTAAGATGCTGTACTTGGAAAGGGATGCAAGGAATAAGAAGAAGGGCTTCTACAGGCATGTCAGCCATAAAAGGAAGGTCAAAGAAAGTGTACTTCCCCCTTAATGAACATGGCTGACAAACTGGTAACAACAGATAAAAAGGCTGAGGTACTCAACTTTTTTGCTTCAGTCTTCACTGGCAGTCTCTCTTCCCACACCTCTCAAGTAGACAGACCTCAAGGCAGGGACTGGGGGAGCAAAGTCCCTCCCTCTGTAAAAGAAGATCAGGTTTGAGACCACCTGAGAAACCTGAACATACATAAATCTATGGAACCTGACAAGATGCATCCCAGCATCCTGAGGGAAATAGCTGATGTAGTTGCCAAGACACTCTTCATGATATTTGAAAAGTCATGGCAGTCAGGTGAAGTCCCTGGTGACTAGAAAAAGGGAAACATTTCATCCATTTTTAAAAGGGTAGAAAGGAGGACCCTGGAAACTACTAACCTGTGAGCATCACCTCTGTGCCTGGGAAGATCACGTATAGAACAGATGTTCCTAGAAGCTATGCTAAGGCACATGGAGTACAGGGAGGTGATTTGAGATAGCCAGCATGGCTTTACCAAGGTCAAGCCTTGCCTGACCAACCTAGTGGGCTTCTATGATGGAGTGACTATATCAGCGGACAAAGGAAGAGCTACAGATGTCATCCATTTGGACTTTGACATTGTCCCCCACAACGTCCTTCCGTCTAAATTGGAGGGATATGGATCTGATGGATGGACTATTCAGTGGATGAGGAGTTGGCTGGATGATTGCATCCAGACAGTAGTGGTCAACGACTCAATGTCCAGATGGAGATCAGTGATGAGAGGTGTCCTTCAGGGGCCTGTATTAGAACCAGTATTGTTTAATATGTTCATCAACAACATAGACAGTGGGATCAAATGCACCCTCATCAAGTTTGCAGATGACACCAAGCTGAGTGGTGCGGTTGACATGACTGAGGAATGGGATGCCATTCAGAGGGACCTGGACAAGCTTTTGAAGTGGGGCCATGTGAACGAACAAGGCCAAGTGCAAGGTCTTGCACATGGGTTGGGGCAACCCCCAGTACCAATATAGGCTGAGATATGAAGGGATTGAGAGCAGCCCTGTGGAGAAGGACTTGGGGGTACTGGTGGATGAAAAATTGGACATGAGCCAGCAATGTATGCTTGCAGCCCAGAAAACCAACTGTATCCTGGGCTGCATAAAAGGAAGTGTGGCCAGCAGGTTGAGGGAGGTGATTCTCCCTCTTTACTCCACTTTCATGAGATCCCACTGGAGTACTGCATCCAGGTCTGGCGTCCTCAGAACAAGAAAGACAGGTCCACATGGAATGGGTCCAGAGGAGGGCCACAGAAATGGTCAGAGGGATGGAACACCTCTCCTATGAGGACAAGCTGAGAAAGTTGGGGTTGTTTAGCCTGAGGAAGAGAAGGGTCAGGGTCTGGGCAGATCTTATTGTGGCCTTCCAGTACTTAAAAGGGGTCTTACAAGGAAGATGGGGACAGGCATAGGGACCATAGCATAGGACAAGGGGTAATGGTTTTAAACTGAAAGAGGGTATATTCAGACTATATCTGAAGAAGAAATGTTTTACAATGAAGGTGGTGAAACACTGGAACAGGTTTCCCAGAGAGGTGGTAGATGCCTCATCCCTGCAAACATTCAAGGTCCATTTGGATGGGGCTCTGAGCAACCTGATCAAGTTGAAGATGTCCCTGCTTACTGCAGGGAGGTTTGACTAGATGACCCTTAAAGGACCCTTCCAATCTCAATTATTCTATGATTCTATGAAATCATTTCCTCTAAGTTTCCTGGGGTTTGCTGCTGTTGGGGGCCTCAGTACAAGAGGCTGCTCAGTAAACACTTTTATTTGTGTGGGAGGCCTTGGAGCTTGCAGGGGCTGCAGTAAGCAATGTTGAGGTTTACTCTTGCTTCTCTGAAATCAGGCAGTTGCTTTCATTTAACCCAGAATAAGACAACTGTGATATTGCCTTGCCTCAAACTTAGGGTAAATGATTCACTTTAATGAGACTAATGAGAATACTTCGGGGATACTTCCCGAGCCCTGTGAGCTGCTCCAGTCTTACAGGGTAACCATCTCACTGTCCTCAGAGAGAGAGGGAAAAAAATATTCCACATATTTTTAACACTTTTTTTTCTACTTTCTTCACCTGCAGTACCCTTCCTTCCCCTGGTTTGCTCATGCAAGACTAATAATAAGTAAAAGCCAGAAACATAGGATTTTGTACATGAGGCTTTTGATTTCTCAAGGCCAAACAACATTTGTTTTTATGTTTACCATATTACATGTCCCTCACTACTGTTGGTACAGGCACTCCAAAACATCTTTCAAGAAACATACATCCCTCCAAAAACTCTCTCATCTCCCTTCAAAATGTTATTGTTTAAAAAGCATTCCTTATTACCAGCCAGTACTTTATACACAACTTACAAACAAACAAATATTAGTTTTACTACACACTAAGTTATGTTCATCTTTTCAGGAGCACCTAATAGCAAAGAAGCACAAAAGCATAGAAAACTAGAGGAAAATCCTTTTTTCCCCTCTGAAGGAAAAAAAATGCCTTTGCTACACTTTTCAACACTGAAAACTTTTACCACATAAAACCCATGAGTACAATTTGAAAGGACTTACTTTATGAAATACAGGTGCTGAGACACCTGAGCAGGTTCCCTCCCCAGGTTTGTCTGTCACAGGTTGATGCAGACAAGCTCTTAAGGCCCCAGCCTGCAGCCCTCTCTAGCAGCCCCTACCAGGTGCCTGAGGGGGGATCTGCGCTCTGTGGTTCAGTGTTCCACTGAGCAAGAACATTAATAAATAAATTATTAATAAACACAGCAGTAATTAAAGATATTTGGATTTTTATCTGCATTTCTGTTCAAGAATTTTTTTTTCCCCCTGATTTTCTCCATTTCAGAGTCAAAAGAACTGCCTGATGAGCAGGCACACCTGTGCCCAACATCTGGATGCTGCTCTCTGGAAGAGAGTAGCTGGCAGAGGGGCCGCCGTTCTCCACTCAGAGGGGAACCCAGTGGCCTGGAGAACTATGAAAAGCATCTGATGAGGCGAGGAACCACCAACAATTTGATTAACAGCAGTCATAAACTGGGCCACTTGCTGCAGCTGCACACAGCCAGAAGTTCCCATGCAAGGATTAAGCTGCTGCTTGTGGCACGAGGAATTGTCTCCTTTTATTGACTTTGAAGGTGACTTTTTGTTGACATCACTTGCTGTGCACTGACTGTTAAGCTAGGGGAGGCGGTGAGTGGTTTAGCACCACACCTGGCCTGGGCCACCCCTGCTCCTGCAGCCCCACAGCAGCCTTTTTCTAAGCCAAAAGGGTCTGGCTTCCTCACCCTCAACCCGACTTGGAGTTTTCATGAGAAGATCAATCCTAACTGTGGTTTTTTTTCATAAAAACTCTGCTGATTGAAATACAGCTACCACTCAGTGGATTGAGCCATTTGATTCGACATTTAAATGTAGAAATCTCTTACTGCAGAACTGATTTAACACTCCACTGAAACACCACTGTTACAACATTATTTCCATTACTTTCAGAGTAAGGAAAATTTAAAAGAGTTGCCTGTCCAACCAACCCATTCCCAGCAATTTAACAAGGCTTGCAGATACAGACATTTGAGTGAAAACCCTGGAGCTGCTGCTGGCACTGGTGGCATTGCTGGTGCTTCTCCCATCTGCTTAACATCTGTCTGTGAGCAGCTGAGAGCAGAAGTGAGTGGGACAGATGGACACCCTGGACAGCTGCACCCAACCCCCTGCTCTCTGCCTCCCCCAAGAACACACTAAAGGGGCAGCTCTTCTGCAAGCTGGTTGGAGAGAAATATTTTGGTGTGCAAAAAACAGCTGTTTGAGAAGGAGAAAGACATAGTGGAACAGCAGAGGAAAAACTGAGAAAACATGAGACCCCGAAAAATCTCATGACTAGACAAAACACAGGAAGAGTGGAGGAAGAAATCAGTACTTGACTGGAGGAAAATCTAAAATAGTAAATAGTGCAGTGGGTGCCAAAACAACATCTTAAAGCAGTGCTTTCCTCTATGCCTTTACAGCAGCACTGGACCAATGACTGTTCACTTATGCACAGCTGAGGATAATATATTTTATGAGAATTAATATGAGGATTATATTTTGTTTCTCTTTACTATTGCTGAAAAAAAATGTATTATATCCACCCAAAACTAGTAAGACCTACTTTTCAAATCCAGAATGCATTTTCAGGGACCTTATAAGAAAATCCAATATTCACAGTTGCTGCACTGTATAGTATAGCGGAAAGATGGGAAGGTTAGAGGACAGTGAAAGACAAATAATATACCCATCTTCCCACTTTGTTATGTCTTCAATATTTCCTGAGAGATGACTTCTGCTGTCAAAAAATACTTTCACCTCATACATGTGCTCATAAACATGATAATAACGAAAGGGTTAATAGAAAGCATTTAACTTTCTGCCGCTTTTATAAGAAGTGTAATAGGTATGTGCTGTCTGTCTTCCATTTTCATTGCTTGCAGCAAAAATATTTTACACATTTCAGCACAGTGATTTCTTCCTTTTCTTGATGATGCTCACCAGAGGACTGTTTCTGATAAGGACAGTATGGTGTCTCCTACACCTGGAAAGACAATAAGTCTAGACAATAATGTCTACTGCATAAAACACAGTGCATTGCCTGGACATAATATACCAAAACAAACTAAGGATAAGCAGACTGAAATCAATACAGTTAATGCATGACTGAATTTTGTTCATTTTTTTTCATTTCATTACAAATATAAGAACTATTTATCCAAATTCATTTTTAAGACCAATGGCAACAACAAAGTTAGTAAGTAAAGAATAAAAATTTCGTATTTTCATGTGCATTCCATTTAAAAAAAAATAAAATTCATTTTACATGGAAAAGCACTTCCACATACAAGCAGCAAAAAATGGGCACAGATGCAATGAACAGAACATTGCAGTCACATGCAAAACATCAATAACATGGGAAAAGAGTATGTATTTGTTAAGGATTGCAATTATATTTGACACATATCATCATGAATCATTATATATACACATACATCACTCACTGGATGCAACATTTGGAAACACATACGAGTGCATGGGATGAATTTGTATCCAATCATGTTTTTCAGATTCTATGAAATGTTTCTAAATTGCCTCATACCAAGGAGAAATTGTACTGCAGTTTATTATGAGCTATTTTTTCCCTCCTAACCTTCTTGGTATTTCGTCTCAGAAATCATTGTCACAGACTTTTACTTTGGAATGTTAAGAGAAGGTGAATGGAGGAGGAGGTAAAAATCCATGGATGCAGAAAGGACAACCAACTTTTAAATGAGCTATTGAATTTTTATTATTGAGGAATAGATAAAAAAGCATTTTCATTAATCTGGGCTTAAGCATCCTGTAACTATGTTCAGTTCTGGGCAAGATTCCATCACCACTTTTAATCTCAAAATTCCTTTTCTGAAAAAAAAAAAAAAAAAAAAAAAAAAAAAGGAAAACAGCCTTGCAGCAAAAGAAGGCCCAAAGAGGACAATATTTTGATTTTAAAGTTAAGTGCACACGTTACAGCAACACATTTTTTAGTCTTCAGTTTTTGTTCTAGCTGATGTTACATTATCTTCTTACATAATGATAACAGGCACCAACAGTACCACCTATGAAAACACCTTTACAAAAACAAATGAAGTAGAAAACACCCAAAATGTGCACATTCCTGGCAGCCCTGAGACATGCACAGCTAGAGGACAGCACTTTCCCATTTCACCCTGGTCCAACACTGTAAACCTCATTTCAATGTCTAAATGAAGTTGCTAACCTACGAAAACAGTGGCGAGAGAGAGCAGCCACCCAAGAGGGCTTTGAGAACATCTTCTCTCTCTCCATTGAACATTCAGGGAGCCTATGGAGAGGCCACTTGTCCAACTTCAGAATTTCCACAGTTTTAAACCAGCAAACAGTAAGAGAGCTGGTCCTTTATGAATTTTTCTGTTCATCATTACAAAAACCATCCATACAAAAACCCATTTGTTCAAGAAATTCCTCTTACAAATACATAAATCAGTATGACAAGGCTAAGGACTAAAGAATGAAAATGTCAAAAATCAGAAAATGTCAGAGAGAAAACCCTGGTTTCTCTTCCCACCCCCTTCCCAGAGTAGTGGTTCTTTTAGGTGAGGCTTAAAGATATTGTTGCAGAGGTTAATGCTCTGAAGACTTAATTTATGCATCTGTAAATGTATGCCTCTGAAATACTCTTGTTCAAAAGTAATTAGGAGGAAAACAGATACGAGGCATCTGCTAGAAAATAAAGTATTCAGAAATTTAAAAGAAAATAATTGGAATTATATTGAATTCAAAATGGCTTTCAGGGACAAGTGATATGATTTCTCATAATGTTAGGCACAGATCTCAAAAGTCTTTAACAGAATGCCATATCTGTAAAAATAAGCTCTTTTTATTGTTTATGTGAAATTCTAGATGAACATGACCTGTCATTTCTTGTAGAAATGCTGGTATAATCTACTATAACTCCTATAGGGCCAATACTGTGCTTTACATGTTAAAGTAAGCCTGATTCGTCTCATTTTATGGCTATGAAGGTAAAGATTACTAGATTTGCCCAGGAAAACATAGTTGAAAATAATTTTGAGCTAAGGGGGTATCAAAGACTTCAGTTTGCAGCAGTGCAGAATCACTGCTCTTCAGGCCACTTTGAAGCAGTGATGAATGTGATTTTCAACAGCGAGGAAGAAGGAATTGTAGTTTTTTCTCTTTTGGCACTCTTATGATGTGATACTTGCAGTATAGTAGTTCCATAAATGCAAATCTAATTAAACAGTCAGCACTTGAGTGATACAAATGAAAACGAAACAGAGGATGAAACATTCAGTCCCAGATGACAGGGAGAGCAGGAAAGGGTTATGTGCTCTCCCAGACCTAGACAATGAAGAAAGGATCTTATATCAAATAACATGGTTTATACCCCTGATTTTACAAAGCAGTGAATATTTAAGTGTATGTGAATTTGTAAAGTAATTACTACCTACTTTGCAGTTTTTCTAATGTCAAAATTCGTTAAAATATTTCCATTCTGTTAGGTCTTAAAATGATTATTAAAACTGGTAAGTAAAATTGTTCATGTATAGACAACTGAAACCGTGTCATTTAGAAAGCCTCTTTTACTGGTAACACATCACTCTTGTATACTGTGTTAACGTACATGACATTGCCAATGGTGCAAAAGAGAAAAAAAGAAAACAAAAGTATGGCATCAATTTAAATATTCCTAGGTTGTAACCTGGAATAGGATCACACTGATCACACTGCTGACTGCTTGCAATGAGCTCATCAGCTAGAGCACTATGAAATTGGATCAAGCTGTTTAGCTGGACAAAAAGAAACAAAAGAACTGGTGTCTATGCAGATCCAATTTACAAACACTAGCCCAGGGTAAACCCTGCTGTAAACCCCATAAATTCAGAATTAAGAGGAGATTAATTTAGTCCAAATTTAGTTATGAAAGAGCTGAAATTCATTAGAGTGGAGATGGAAAAATCCTATGGTTGTGAGCAATCCTAATCTAAGGGACGGCTAAAAGGGAGGTATGGACTGCTTGTTCCTGCAAGCAAGGATGATCCTGTGGGTGGAAAGAAGATTCCAGAAGGCATGCTGAGACATAAACTGCAGCATGAGCACTGAGGAACAGGGGAACCTGACCACCTTCCAACCCCATGGACTGTTTATGTTTGACAGCAAGAATTAAAACCAAAACCAAACAATATCACTCAGTACCATGTAGCAAACCTCATTACCAAGTAGGTCTGTTACATTTCCATTCTTAATACTGTAATCAACATGCCAGAACTGCACAGAAGAAATTCAAGCTTGTAGTTTCTTACATTCAAACACAATTATATTCTTGTTTTAAGCAAACACTAAATTCATACCTTATCACACATTTATTATGAACTAGATTTTTCTCTAAGTAAGAAAAATGTTAGAATTTACCAGTGCTGAAGCACTGGTACACTGTAGTAACTTATCCTGCTACCCTGATAGTAAAACAGATAACAGAAACTTTCTTTCAAAGTTTATTACACAGGAAAATGCAACTGCCCTCAAATGTTTTCATGTTACATCATTGTGTTTAAAATGCTAATTTTCGTATTGTCGTGGATGAGTGTTTTGGATTGCTCGAAGAATCACCATAAAAGGTATTAGCAAAAGTGACTTTAATATTATGTTATAAAATTGTGACTCAGCAAAGTTTGATGGCAAGGTTCACTCTATTACTTACTACATGGAAGAAACATAAAAAGGAAAATTGAGTTAGAAATTATTTAGAATGATTTACATAGAGACCAGAGATGCAAAGGAGTAAAGGAGATCCTCCTGTTGAGTCATGAGGTTCAGAGTGTATCCCTTTGCTTTCTAAACTCCTTCTCAGAGAGGAGTCTAGGTGCAGCTGGATTCAGACTTAGTCCCAGACTTGGTCGATGGTTTATGTCTACTGGAATTAGACACATGCATTTCATTAGTATTAATTCAGTGCATGCCATCAGTCACTCAGATCTGTTGTGAATAGGGATCTCTCCATCTTGGGTAAGGAATCTTAAATCTTGAGAGGCACCCCTGCTCAAGGGGAGAGTCACCTGATGTGCAGTTCAGTTGCAATTTAGGAAGAACTCAAATTGAGTTCATCCAACAATCCATCATTGGCAAAATGTCTCTCTGGCTTGAGGAGCAACCTTGAGAGGTGTCCCAGCTCAAGAGGAGATCACTGCCATACAGCCACTAGCTAGTCGGCTAACAGAGGGAGCTCAAAGAAGGCTCACTTAGGCTGTCATATTTATGAGATAAAGTGGTTGGCTCATAGTCAAATTGCATACAATGGGAAGGTATGCATGAGACTCCTTGTACCCACAACTTTCTTTGTTCCTTGATAAATGAGTCTTGGCAAAAACACCTGCAATTCATGCATTAATTGCATGATTGGTGTTCCAAGCTCATATGCACCAATGCTCAGTGTGTCACTGCTCCTTTGTGAGTTTCCTAGAGGAGTTCTTGGCCTGGCTATGGCTCAGGCCTTTATGTCCTTTGGAGCCTGTACCAAACTGCTACTGGTTTGGTTAAGAGGGTTGAGTGCATCCTTCATGCATATACAAAATAATTTTTTTTCTATTCCTGATGATGCTGTGCTTTCATAAATGTTTATGAATCGTGATGATATAACCTGTGGCCATTACATGTTTTCCAGATGGGGATTCAGCACTAATTTCTGGTGCCTGTTGTTTTATTAGGTGCAGCAGTGGGTTTTGTTCACTGACTTTGCAGGCAAACTGAGGAATTATTACACTGAGTTTTCAGCAGATTGTAAAAGCTGCTTGTCAAAGGGTATGCTGTCCATATGCTTGGAGTTTTGAAATCTCTTGAAGACCAAGTTTCACATGCATTATCCATGGTTGCATGTTTGCTGTTACATGGTTTTCGTTTGCTGACAGAACTGCAAATCACAGATTCAGAGATTCATGAGAACTGGAATTTGATTTTGTTACTTAATTTAGATGACTTCGTAAATCATATAAAGATTATTGGCAAAGTCATCTCCTCTAGAGGGAAAACCCAAATTCTCTATGATTAATCCAGCCTTTGAGACACATACAGCTGGCAGACATTATCCTTACTTCAGAGGCAGAGCAACCAGGCAAAAGCAGGTTTATCTGACAGTCAGTGCAATAATTGCCTATTATTTGTCTTGGTATTAAGGAAAATGCATAGAAAAAACTATCCAATAAGTAAGGAAATCAAGACAATACCTGATTTTGCCCTCTATCTGCCATAAATTTCAGTTTTAGGATCTTGTTGCTATTCAGATGAGTAGAGCCCCTTTTGTGATACATATGGAAGTGACATCATTGCAGAATAAACACATATGCAAAACACATTTCAAAAATACAGCAAGGTGAAGTAATCCCACATATGTTCTAATTGTCAGTTAAGTATTTATGTATACAAGTGTCCCAATCCAATGTCGGGGGAGCTTTTGATAAGATCCCAAGAATGAGATTAAGACACAAACGAGGTCAAATGCCATACACCCAAGACAGTTTTTATTATTAAAAATGAAGAGTGGTAGCAATTGGACAGAATGGAAGGAAAAGACAGAAATCAAGCAAGCGTCCAGAATAGAGTCACAGGAATAGTCATTACCATAGATCCAGCTACATCCCGTTGGTCCTCAGTCTTCGGTTCTTCGGTGGTGGGTGCACACACAGCAAAGTTCTCTGTTGCCTTTTAAACTCATTTTATCAGCTGATTTGCCTGTTAGACAAAGAGAGGCAGGTATTCCATGAACTCATTTCCATGAGAGATGAGGAAAAAGGTGGAGCATGGGTTCTGCTCATACATTGATGGGGAATGGGGTGAACCACCTGTTGTCCAGTTGAATTGGTGGTCTTAATCACCCCGCCCACCTTCATTTTTGCCTCAGCTCCCACAGATCTGCTGACTTCATGCTTCTTAAACAATCATCCAGCTTCTGGGGAAAAAATTATCACCTCTTATCAGTTTTTATCACTGGTGAAGTCGCAAAGTCGTTCACAAGGCATGCATGGCATCTGGCATACACAATAGAGCCACAAAGTATCTTATGCTGGCTTACACAAGGGAGCCAGTGATATGGGTCCTTGTGCTTGATGAGAAACACCTGGTTTCACTCAGTCCATGTTTCGTCCTCTTTGAGGCTTATCTAAGGAGTCTGTCAATACAACTGCAAGGGAGTGGGAGGGTGCATCCTTCAATATATTCTTGCTTCCTTGGGTGACATTCCTTAGACTAATTACAAAGGCCACAGCTGGTCCTTGATGAATGTTTGAGGCATTACTTACAGCACCCCCTGACTCAAAGCACATACACAAGCAAGCTTTGAGACAATCATTTGACATTTCAGTCTCTCACACCAAGTTACAAGCACATTCATGTAGACTGACACTTAGGTATACATGCTATTCATGAAAGTTTAAACAACACATAAGTCTGCAGTATCTTGAGATTTTAATACAAATAAAATAGTTGCCAGACCTTTTGGCATCACATGGGATGCACCTGTCCCAGAGGGGGAAAAGGATCTTGGGGCAGGAGTTAACTGGGCTCATTGAGAGAGTTTTAAACTAGATTTGAAGGGGGTGGGAGACAAAACTGGAACTCCTAGATGTGAGCCCCAGGGTAGATTACCAGAGTTTGTGGGCTGTTTGCCAGCGATGACCCTCACCCTGCTATCCCAGTGGAGGCAAGGGATGGAGACATGCAGCACAACAAAGATGCAAGGGATATTGATGGATCAGTAACTGTGGTAACACCTGTGAATAGTCAGGCCGGACTTAGGACCTCTAAATGCAAAAAGGTGCTGGGGACATCAGCCCATCTGAAGTGCATGTATACCAATGCACACAGCATGGGTAACAAACAGGAGGAGCTTGAAGCCATGATGAAACAGGAAAAATATGATGTAGTGGCTATCACAGAAACATGGTGGGATGTCTCCCATGACTGGAGTGTGCCAACTGATGGCTACAAGCTCTTTAGAAGGGATGGACAAAGAAGGAGAGGTGGTGGGGTGGTGCTGTGTGTTAGGGACTGTTATTATTACTGATTGTTACTGATTTGTTATTAATTTGAGTTGATGATTTTTGGTGATTTTGCTAAGGAATGATTAGGACTAATCAATTAAATTGAATCTCCCAGAGATATCAGTTTTTATAAAAGATAGTGGTGTAATGTTTTAAGTAGTCATAGAGATGTTGTATTTAGTTTAAAGTAACCATACAACCAGTTACACTGCTGGACGAGGTACCATTGTTAGACTGTTCGGTAAGGATGATTTATTGCCCTGTAGATCAGGTGTTTTAAAAGTTGTATTGTGAAAGGGCCTCGAAGCACGTTAAAATTGCAATGTGAGCCAAAGTCCTTGAGTCAAGGACACTGGGGGTCTTTCTTTTGAGTCAGTAGTCCATGGTGGTCGCAAAAGCAGCCCCCCGACTCATTTCAGGACTCGAGTGTGCATGACCGGGAAGGGGTGGGAATATGAAAATGAGTTATGGGAGTTAACATGTTTATGTATGAGAACTTGATTAATATGTATTACTGTATCCAGTATAAGCAGTATGTTACACGAGTCAGGTGTGCGTTGTTGGTGAGACAACTCACCTGCGCACCTGGCTGTTAATAAAGGAGTGTCTGGTTATCTACCCCACATTGGTGTCGGTAAGTTCTTTTATCCTGTTTTGGTGACACTTTCTGGCGACCCAGATGGGACCTCGCTGAGAGAGACAGGAGGAGTTGGCGACCAGTTCTGGCCGGCACTGAGGAATTCTCAGGGATACTCATAGATCCCCGATCCACAAGGCTCTTTGTGACTTTCCCTGGAATTGGTAAGACACTTCTTATTTGGTTTGGTTTGGGAAGTCTGCCTGTTGGACGTGGCGAAAGCTGTGCAGGGTTGGACAAAAGGGCACCCATTTGGTTTGGGGGCCGAGGCCTCTGCCTGTAAGACATAAGCGAAAGCTATTGGAGGGTTGGACAAATTTGGGTATTGGAAAAACCTATATGCTATACGTTTTTGTTGGTATTTGTATTTTGGAGAAAAAAAAAAAAGAAAAAAAAGTTGGTGGTGTTTGTGTGAGTTTGAGACGTGCAAATAAATGCAAAGCAAGTGCAGAGTTTGGATCCACGGTTCTGTTATCCTGTGAGGGGTGCAGCTGGAGAAGAATGAAGCAAAAGATTTGAGTGATTGTGTGTGTGTGTGTATTATAAAATATTTTGAAATGGCATCTAAACTAACACATTTGTTCAAGAGTAAGAGCATTGGTAATCTGGTTTCTGATGAAAAGGTACCAGAAACTTCCCCATTAGGATATCTGTTAGAGCATTGTGGAGAAATACATGATAACTTACGTAAAAGTCAAATGATAGAGTATTGTAATCATTGGTGGCCTTTGTATATTTTGGAAGATCGGGAAAAGTGGCCTACCAATGGAACTTCGAGTTATAACACCATATTACAGTTAATGCTGTTCTGTAGAAGGGAAGGAAAATGGAATGACGTTCTATATGTAGTTTTTTTCTTTTATTTGAGACAACAAACTTATTGGCAAAAAGAATATAAAATGATTAGTAGAGATAATTTGGTAATGGCTTTGACTTCTGAAAACAAGAAAATAAAGAAATGTTGCTCTGCATGTGATATTGGGAAAAGGTGCAAAAAGTATATAGCTCCCAAAGAGGATGAAGTAAGACCAGAATTAGATATAACCCCTCCCCGAGGAGAACAGAGACATCAGAGGCAGGGATATGGAGGTAGAAGAGATCAAGCAATAGAGATGCCAGAGCCAGAAAGTAGTGGAATAGAAGATGAGGATGAGGGACCCACTGAAGTTGTAATTCATGCTCCTATATCTAGGAGAACCAGACAGCAGGCACAGGTAATAGTCCCTCTGAGACAAGGAGTTGGTAATGATGGACCAGTATATGTAAAAGTGCCTTTTCCAGTTATGGATTTAATGGCTTGGAAGCAAGCAGCAGGGACATATAGTGAAGATCCTGGGAGAGTTGGCAGAATAGTGGATACAATCATTAGAGCACGGAATCCAGATTGGAATGATTTGCAAGTGATATTGGATAATTTATTGGACGGGACAGAGAAACAAATGGTATTGAGGACTGGTAAGGCGCAGGCAGAAGTGGCAGTGATGAGTGGGATGATTGATGGAACTTTAGAGCAAAATTTTCCTTCTGGAGATCCACAGTGGGATCAAACCATGAGGACCATAGAGAAAGATTAAGTTGATATCAGAAATGGGTTTTGTATGGGGTAAAGCATGCAATACCTAAATCTGTGAATTGGTCTAAGCTATCTGAGGTGAGACAGGATAAAAATGAATCTCCCTCTGTGTTTCTGGAAAGATTGAAGGAAGCCACCAGAAAATATACTGACTTGAGAGTGGAAACCGAGGCAGCTCAAATGCAACTGGCTTTGATTTTTGTGGGGCAGTCTGCACCAGACATAAGGAAAAAGCTCCAGAAACTAGAGGGGGAAGATTCAAGAAACCTGAGTAAAATGTTGGAAGCAGCATGGAAAGTTTATAACAATCAAGAGAAAGAGGAGAAGAAAACCAGAGAAAATACGTTACTGACTGTAATAACAGGAACACCAATAAGAGGTTGAGGATGTGGGAGAGGATGAGGGGCTACTGGGAGAGGAACATTTGTAAATTCTGGGAATCGAAATTTTAATGCACTTCTAGGAATAAATCAGTGTGCTTATTGTAGAAAAGAAGGGCATTGGAAATGAGAATGTCCAAAGATGAGGGGTGGTCAGCAAGAGGCAACAAGAGTAATGATCTTAGATGAATGAAGGGGACTGGAGGGGAACCCAGCTGAACCTCTCATTGTAATTAAGCTGGGAGAAAAAGAGGTTAAATTTTTAGTAGATATAGGAGAAACATTTTCAGTATTGAATATCTGTAAGAGAAAGTTAGGAACAAAACCAGTAAATATAAGGAGAGCAACAGGGAAAGAAGAAAACAGGCCATTTCTACAACCCCTGGATTTGAAATTTGGGAACAAAATAATTACACATGAATTCTTGTATGTACCAGAATGTCCGATACTGTTGTTAGGAAGGGATTTGTTGTCCAAATTAAATGCACAAATTGTTTTTGAGGAAGGAGAACTCTTCCTAAAAATACCTGAGTCAAAGACAGGAGAAATCCTGATGATACAAGAAAGAATAAAAGAACAAGAAATTCCACAGCAAGCAGATCTAGCAGTAATCCCTACAGTATGGGAAACAGATAAACCTGGCAAATCAAAATTAGCATCACCTGTGAAAATACAATTGAAGGAGGGTACAAGACCAGTAAGGATTAAAAAGTACCCGATTAAACCAGAAGTTAGACAGGAAACTAAGAAATTGATTGACAAATTTTTGGAGTATAAAATTCTTGAGGAATGTGAATCTGAATATGATACTCCAATTTTACCAGTTAGGAAACCTTCGGGTGAATAGAGGTTAGTACAAGATTTAAGAGCAGTGAATCAGATAGTTAGGGACATTTATCCTGTAGTGGCAAATCCATATACATTGTTGACAGCATTAAGAGACTCATCAGTGGTTTACAGTGCTTGATTCACAGAATGTATTCTTTTGCATACTTCTGGAGAAGGGAAGCAGAAAATTGTTTGCCTTTGAGTAGGAAAATCCACAAACCAGACAAAAAATGCAACTGACATGGACAAGACTAATCCAAGGATTTAAAAATAGCCCAACACTTTTTGGAAATCAGCTGGCAAAGGAACTTGAAATATAGAAACAGGATGATACACGGCCAAAGCCTGGACACTTACTTTTGCAATATGTGGATGACATACTGATTGCTACAGAGGAAAGATCCACCTGCATAAAGGTAACAATAGAATTTTTACATTTTCTTGGATTAAATGAGTACAAAGTATCCAGAAATAAGGCCCAAATAGCAAGCCAGACTGTAATATATGTGGGCTTGGAGATTTCAAAAGGACAGCGGCAATTGGGAACAGACCGTAAGGAAGCCATTTGTGGCATAACGGAGCCAAAAAATGTTCATGAACTAAGGGCCGTTTGCGGAATGGCTGGGTGGTGTCGTCTTTGGATAATGAGTTATGGTCTAATAGCGAAGCCATTTTATGAAGCTCAAAAGAACTTTCCCTTTGTATGGGGCCCACATCGGCAACAGGCCTTTAAAGGTTTAAAACAAGCTCTAATGTCTGCACCTGCCCTGGGACTTCCAGATTTAACCAAAGGTTTTCAGTTTTTTGCTCATGAAAAACAACGTCTTGCACTGACTGTGCTGACCCAGAGAATGGGAAGTTGGAAGAGACCAGTTGGATCGTTTTCCAAACAGTTGGATACTGTGAGTAAAGGATGGCCTGCTTGCCTTCGAGCAGTTGCTGCTACAGTGATGCTTATTCAAGAGGCCCAGAAATTGACTTTGGGAAGAATAATAATAGTATATGTCCCACATACGGTGATAACCGGTTTAGAACAAAAGGGGGGACATTGGTTGTCCCTGAGCAGAATGATGAAGCACTAGGTGGTCCTGACTGAACAAGATGATGTGGTTTTAAAAATAACTAACCTGATAAACCCTGCAGGCTTTTTAAGTTCTACACAGGAAGAAGGGCAGCTGGAGCATGACTGCCTGACTACCACTGAACATGTGTACTCCAGTCGGGAGGATTTGAAGTACACACCATTAGAAGAGCCCGACTGGGAGTTACACACAGAGGGCAGCAGCTCTGTGGCACATGGAGTTCAATACTCTGATATGCGGTAACAACAGACACCTCAATCATAGAGGCAAATGCATTGTCTAGCATGACTTCAGCTCAAAAGACAGAACTCATTGCTCTAACTTGGGCTCTTGAATTAAGTGAAAAGAAGAAAATAAATATCTGGACTGACTCAAAGTATGCTTTTGGGGTAGTACATGTCCATGGAGTCTTGTGGAAAGAATGAGGATTATTGTCCTCCCAGGGAGCAAATATTAAACATCAGGATGAAATTTTGCAATTATTGCAAGCAGTTCAGAAACCAACTCAGGTAGCAATCATGCACTGTAAACCACTTCAGGTTCAGAATACAAAAGAAATTGGAGGAAATAATTTAGCAGATAGGGCTACCAGAAGGACAGCGAAAGAAATAACATTACAAATGGCATTGGTTCCAACCAAGACAGTAATTCTCCCAAGGGAGAAACCTAAATATTCAAAAGAAGATGATAAATTGGGGCAATTATTGAATGCTAAGAAAAATTTAGCTGGATGGTGGGTGACATCCAAGGGACAAATGGTGGTTCCACCTCTCTTGAAGAGAGAGATAATTCAGACAAAACACCAAGAATGTCACTGGGGCGTAGAGGCCTTAATAACTCTTTTAAAAAGACAAGTAATATCAGTCAAAATGCTAGGATTAGCCAAAATGATGACTGCAAAATGTGATGTGTTTGAAAAATAATCCAGTAATAAAGAAAAGGGTCCAAATGGGTAAACTCAAATCTTGAACAGAACCAGGAGCCTATTGGCAAGTAGACTTTTCAGAGTTACCTAGACAAAATGGGTATGGATACATTCTGGTGGGGGTTGGTACTTCTACAGGATGGCCAGAAGCCTTTTCCTGTTGTACCACTCAGGCAAAGGAAGTGGTAAAATGGTTACTACAAGAAATAATCCTGAGATTTGGAGTCCCTATTGGGATCTCTTCAGATAGAGGCCCACACTTTGTTGCTGAAGTAGTACAAAGTGTTTGTAAAATTTTGGGAATTACTTGGGATTTACATACGCCATGGAGGCCACAATCCAGCAGAAAGGTAGAAAGAATGAATTAGACTCTAAAAAGGCAAATTAGCAAAATATGTCAAGAAACTAATTTAAAATGGCTTCAGGCACTTCCATTGGCATTGTTGCGAATCAGGGTACAGCCAAAAAGTGGCACATCTGTTAGTCCTTATGAATTACTATAGGGGAAAGCATATGAATCTCTGGAACCAAATCCAAATATGCATGTAAAAGGAAAACAAGATGTGTATAATTATTCACTTTCCTTAGGAAAAACCCTGACTGCAATCTGAAATGCAGTACTGTGGAATAGACCACTATCCCTGGAAAATCCAGTACATGACCTTCAACCTGGAGACTATATATATGTGAAGACATGGACTTCTGAACCTTTGCAAGAATGTTGGAAAGGACCCTTTCAAATACTGCTGACTACCTTTACAAGGTACTATCAAGATTGCAGAATCAGATGCATAGATACACTGTACTAGAGAGAAGAAGGCACCCCCTTCCTGGAAGGTCAATAGAGATCCAGAAACTTCAAAATTGACTTCAAAATATGTCTAACTTCATATACCAATTGGGAATTGTTTTTCATTTGATTTTAATTTGGAAACTGATACTGGTGGGATCCTGGTCTGAGGTAACAACCAAAAGACAAAATGCGACTGAGAACTGTGAGGAAATGTCAGACTTGAAGGTGAGGAATAGAAGGCAGATAGAAGCAGAACAGTTAATATACCTCCCAAAGAAAATACCAGAAGAAAATTTGATGTTAGGATTACTTAAGGGATTTGCCAATTTGCAGAACGTAACACAGATTACTGCTGGTTTACCAATACCAAGAGCAGCAGGTGAATCTGTTCCATGGAGAATTTTAACCATGAATTTGACCAAATTAAGACACAAAAATGAGGCTACTTATTGCAAGCAAAAACCTGTTGTTGAGTGGTATGAACAAGTAAAAATTATCAGAAAACAATGGAAGTTGCCAGGGAATAGAGCAGATGGTGAAAAACTGTTAAACCATGTTTTCGCAAAGATAGGGAGATATCGAACTGTTGGGTGGTGTTTGTATGATGAACAGATTAGAAGCAACGTGAGTAGAAACATCATGGAATGAAAGTGTGACAAAACCAATCAGACTACACAAGAGGAGGAGGAGCAATGGGATTCTATATAGTCCATGTCTATATTCTCTCAGCTTCAGTATATGGCTAGAACTCCTTGGTGTTTTACTTGGGATGGGACAGTTTTTGCAGCCTTACCATCAGTAAATGATAAAGGAAGCACACTGAGAGAAAAGGAAAATGTAGTGTCTTGATGGAAATGTGAGAAGGTATATGACTGCATTAATACAGACCTAATAATTCAGAGAATTCCTACTTTGGCTGCTGCCTTAAAATATGGGTGGTTTTGCCAAGATGTTAAAAACAATCTTAATTTAACCAAAACATATATAGCCAGAAAAGGAACATTATTTAGCTGTAAAAGATCTGCAATTCAGACTCCAGGACATTTGGTTTGGGCAATGAGTGATGGAACCTGGACAACACATCTGCCCTGGGATGGAAAAGATTACTTTAGGTAAGCCAACATTGTGCCCAATTTGGAAGGAATCTCCCTTTAAAGGATCCTTAGAAAATTTAAAATTAGAGTGGGTTAAAAGATCTGAGGTAGATGACACATGGAACGAACCCTTGACGGGAGTAAAAATTGGTTGGGCTCCAGAATCCCTTTTGTAATCCCATAGCATCATATAGAAACAGGGAATGGATATATAAACTAACTGAACAGGGAGAAAAACTGTCTGATGTCACAAGGAAAGGATTCAAGGAATTAAATCTTCAATTGCAGGAAACATCAAGAATGACTTTGCAAAACAGAATGGTACTAGACATGCTCTTGCTTAAAGAACGTGGATTGTGTGGATACCTTAAAAATAGAGTGGATCACTGCGGCATACATATCCCAAATGTGACACAAGACGTAGAACATGATCTAGAATTACTAAGAAAAATTAAAGAAGATATTGAAAAACTCTGAGAAGATATGTCAGAAGATTGGATAGATAAAATTTTTAGTGGATTGGGTTGGAATTTAAGTTCATGGATAAGGTCATTAATTGGCACATTATTTGTCTTGAGGGTTGTTTTCTTAATGATAGTGTTGATTTATTCCTTCTTGAAGAAACAAATTACCAGCTGTTGAGGTTTGAACTCAGTCGAGAGCCGGTTGCCACGTGGCTGGCCGTTCACCTTCTCCCTCCCCCCTCCCTGGTGAAATAGGGGAGGGACAAAAAGAAGAAAATTCATAGGTTGAATGAAAAGAAAGGATTTACTAAATATAACAAGAGAACAACAGTAACAAATAGTAAGCCCAAAAGAAATGGGTAAAATGCAGCAGTGGCTTACCAAGTGCAGTGACCGCCCCCCCACAGCAGCAACTTGACCACACCATGAAAGTCTCATCACGCCGACCTGGAAAAAAAACCAAAAACCACGCACGCCAGAGAGAGCCCATATCCACCTATATACATCGAGCATGACGTCACATGGTATGAAATACTCCAATGACCGATCAGGACCTGGCCCTCCAGCTGTGCTCACTCTTAGTCAAAGGAAAGTTAACTCTATCCTGGTCGAAACCAGGACAGTCTCCACCCCTTATTCCATACCATTGACATTATGCTCAGGTTCCAAATACATTCTAAGGAATCACTACCCCTTTTCCCGGGTCTCACAGATATTATTCCCTCAGTCTATGGGCCATCCTTCCACAATGTCTGCTGAGTTCATTTAGTCCATAACTTTGGGTTCCATCTGTCATGGCAGTCTTTAAGGCTGGAGGAATGAGGTGGAGTTGGCTCAGTCAGTGGAGCAGGAGGCTTTGGATGTGGCAGGAGGATGTTGCGGTGCACCGACTGCAATAACAGGGTTATTTGACAGTTTGGTTCATTGGCTATTCTCACCTAAAATCAAATCTCCCTGAGGCACACATCGGAATTCTCCGTTCTTCTGCATTACCCACCAAGTGCACCTACGCATGGGTTTACCTTTACCCAATGCAGGAGTAACGCAGACAGTCTTCCCCAGCATATTCCTAATGCGCACTATGGGGACTTTATCCCCATCCACAGTACGTAAGAGGTCTGATTGAGCAGGGCCAGCTTGCTTGGCAGATCCTCTGGTATTGACTAACCAGGTGGCTTTTCCTAAATGCATGTCCCAGTGTTTGAAAGTTCCACCACCCATTGCTCTCGGTGTAGTTTTCAGCAATCCATTGTATCGCTCAGTTTTCCCAGAGGCTGGTGCATGTTAGGGAATGTGATATATCCACTCAATGCCATGTTCTTTGGCCCAGGCGTCTATGAGGTTGTTTTGGAAATGTGTCCCATTATCTGACTCAATTCTTTCTGGCGTGCCATGCCGCCACAAGACCTTCTTCTCAAGGCCTAAAATGGTGTTCCGGGCAGTGGCATCGGACACGGCATGAGTTTCCAACCAATCAGTGGCTGCTTCCACCATTGTAAGCACATAGTGTTTGCCATGCCGAGTTTGTGGGAGCGTGATATAATCAATCTGCCAGGCCTCCCCATATTTATACTTTGAACATCGTCCTCCATACCAAATGGGCTTTAACCGTTTGGCTTGCTTGATCATAGCACATGTCTCACATTCATGGATTACCTGTGCAATAGCATCCATGGTTAAGTCCACCCCTTGGTCACAATCCCATCTATATGTTGCATCTCTTCCCTGATGGCCTGAGGAGTCATGGGCCCAGCGAGCCATAAACTGTTCACCCTTATGTTGCCAGTCCAGATCTACTTGAACCACCTTAATCTTGGCAGCCTGACCCGCCTGTTGGTTGTTCTGATGTTCTTCAGTGGCCCGGCTCTTGGGTACATGAGCGTCTACAGACCAGATTCTCTACTCAAGCAGCAATATCTTGCCATAGTTCAGCAGCCCAGACGGGTTTGCCTCTGCACTGCCAGTTGCTCCATTTCCACTGCTGTAACCACCCCCACAGCTCATTTGCCACCATCCATGAGTCAGTACAGAGGTAGAGCACTGGCCACTTTTCTCGCTCAGCAATATCCAAGGCCAGCTGGATGGCTTTCACCTCTGAGAACTGACTCTATTCACCTTCTCCTTCAGCAGCTTTAGCGACCCGTTGTGTGGGGCTCCACACAGCTGCCTTCCACCTTTGATGTTTCCCCACAACGTGACAGGACCCGTCAGTAAACAGGGCATATCGCTTCTCATTATCCAGTACTTTATTATATGGTGGGGCCTCTTCAGCATGTGCTACCTCTTCCTCTGGTGCCATTCCAAAATCTTTGCCTTCTGACCAATTTGTGATCACTTCCAATATTCCCGGACGGCTGGGGCTCCCTATTTGAGCCCGTTGTGTGATTAATGCAACCCATTTACTCCATGTGGCATCAGTTGCATGGTGTGTAGAGGAGACACTCCCTTTGAACATCCAGCCCAGCACTGGCAGTCGGGGAGCCAGGAGGAGCTGTGCTTCAGTCCCGATCACCTCTGAAGCAGCTCAGACCCCTTCATATGCTGCCAGTATCTCCTTTTCAGTTGGAGTATAGCGGTCTTCTGATCCTCTGTATCCCCGACTACAAAACCCCAGGGGTCGACCCCGAGTCTCCCCTGGTGCTCTCTGCCAGACACTCCAGGTAGGGCCATTCTTCCCGGCTGCAGTGTAGAGCGCATTTTTAACATCTTGCCCTGTCCAAACTGGCCCAAGGGCTACTGCATGAACTATTTCCTGCTTAATTTGTTCAAAAGCCTGTTGGTGCTCCGGACTCCATACAAAATCACTCTTTTTCCGAGTCACTTGATAGAGAGGGCTGACAATCTGACTGTAATTTGGAATATGCAGTCTCCAGAAACCCACAACACCCAATAAAACTTGCGTTTCCTTTTTGTTAGTTGGTGGGGACATGGCTGTTATTTTATTAATCACCTCCATTGGAATCTGATGACGTCCATCTTGCCATATTACTCCTAAAAACTGGATCTTTTGTGCAGGTCCCTTGACCTTACCATGCCTTATGGTAAAACCAGCTCTCAGAAGGATTTGGATTATTTTCTCCCCTTTCTCAAAAACTTCTTCTGCTGTATTACCCCATAGAATGATGTCATCAATGTACTGTAAATGTTGTGGGGCTTCACCCTGTTCCAGTGCAGCATGGATCAGTCCATGGCAAATGGTGGGGCTGTGTTTCCACCCCTGGGGCAGTCGATTCCAGGTGTATTGGACACCCCTCCAGGTAAAAGCAAACTGTGGCCTGCATTCTGCTGCCAGAGAGAAGGATGGAGAAAAATGCGTTGGCAATATCAATCGTGGCGTACCACTTGGCCACCTTCGACTCTAGTTCATATTGCGGTTCCAACATGTCTGGCACGGCAGCACTCAGCGGTGGCGTGACTTCATTCAGGCCACAATAGTCCACTGTCAATCTCCACTCTCCATTAGACTTTCACACTGGCCATATGGGGCTGTTAAAAGGGGAGTGCGTCTTGCTGATGACTCCTTGGCTCTCTAGCTGACGAATCAGTTTATGGATAGGGATTACAGCGTCTTGATTGGTGCGATATTGTCACTAGTGCACTGTTGTAGTGGCAATTGGCACCCGTTGTTCTTCGACCCTCAGCAATCCCACAACAGAAGGATCCTCTGATAGACCAGGTAACACAGACAGCTGTTTAATTCCTTCTGTTTCCAAGGCAGCTATACCAAAAGCCCACCGATACCCGTTTGGGTCCTTAAAATATCCTCTTCTGAGATAATCTATACCAAGAATACATGGAGCGTCTGGGCCACTCACAATGGGGTGTTTTTCCCACTCTTTTCCACTTAGGCTCACCTCAGCCTCAAATACAGTCAACTCTTGAGACCCCCCTGTCATTCCTGAAATAAAAATGGGTTCTGTTCCTTTAAAATTTGATGGCATTAGGGTGCATTGAGCACCAGTGTCCACGAGAGCCTTATACTGCTGCGGGTCAGATGTGCCAGGCCATCGAATCCACACAGTCCAGTAAACTTGGTTGTCCCTATCCTCCGCCTGGCTGGAGGCAGGGCCCCTCTGATGTTGGTCATAATACTTGCTAATGGCAACTGGGTTAGTGTGGTGTGCACGGGTTTCAGCCTCATCTTGATCACCCACTTCTTGTGAATACAAGTCAGAAGTTCTTCTCATAGGATCATGAGCAAAGTCGACCTTTCTGCTCCATTTGGGCACTTGATTACTGGAAACCAGAGCAGCATTTCTCCCAGAAGAATCATGTTTTGTACTTGTTCTTCTTGCCAGCTCACATACCCGCTCTTCTAGGAGGTAGGTAGCTGAGATTCTAGTTTGTGCAGGTGGGGAGTAGGACACGTTCTCTTTAAATTGCTGGAAACCTTGAGATAATTTGTTCACAGCTGCGACAATGGGGGAAGAGACACTTTCTTCATATTGTCATAGTCAGTGAGCCAGTTCATTCACCTTTGGTCCCTCTTCGTCTCTCCAATCCATTACTGCTAATGCATTGGCATATGATGAGGGTGTGCTCTGTACAAACTTCCTCCACATGGGCTGGGTGCATTGGACCTCATCTAGATTTGTGGGTAGCTGTGCATTATCTGGGTCATAGTAAGCTACCTCCCGCACAGCTAGCTCCCTCAAGTATTGAATGCCTCTCTCCACAGTGGTCCACTTACTTGGTCGACATGTAAAGTTGTCCTTGAAGGGATACCTCTCCCTCACACTTGACAGAAATCACCTCCAGAGACTGAGATTTTGTGTCTCCTTTCCAATGGCTTTGTCAATGCCCCCTTCCCTAGACAGGGATCCCAGCTGCCTTGCCTCCCTACCCTCTATTCCATGCTACTGGCCCCGCTATCCCAGCACCGGAGCAGCCAGGTAACGAGTTGCTCATCTGGATGGTGGCTGAAATCTTTTGTTATGTCTCGCAAGTCACTGAGGGATAAGGATCGTGTGACTATCACTGGCTCTGCCTCCTCCTCCTGTTCTTGTGATGGGCCTGGCTCATCATCACCCTGTACACCGCGAGGGGATTTCCTTGTGTATTTCTTCTTCTGTATGGGAGCAACTGACACTGTCGTGGGTTGTTTTTCTGGTTGAGCTGCGGTGCCCGTCCTTGGGCTTGTAGCGGCTGCAGTTTCTGTTACTTGGTTACCAGGTGCAGAGCCCTTCTCTTCCTCTTGAGGGTGCTGAACAGTGCACTCGGTAGGCGTGGGCTATGCCCCAACACGTTGCAGTGAGCTGTGCCTCTCTGGAATTACACGGATGACAACATACTTTTTCCAAATATTTTACTAGTTCTTCAGGATTCTGCACCTGTGCAGGAGTGAAGTTCCAACACACCGAAGATGCCCACTGTTCTAGGTACTTGCCCATTCTACTCCACACCCCCAGCCACTCATAATTCTCCAACCCTGGGGTAGATTTCGAAGTGATATTCTTAAATAGTTGCTTAACCCGGAACAAAACCTGAACCACATGCAGGAACACACCAACTCCTAACAGTACAGTAACCATGTTTGTGTCAACATTCCAAAGATATTTGAACTCCCTGAATTCCTCAAACACAACTGTAAATAGCCCCAGGGCCGATGACTGAAGCTATCATAGATGAGCATCACATAGCACAACAGAAACAAAACCTTAACGCAGCTCTCATGGAAGGTGAGCAACAGCATGGGAAACACGTATTGCAAATGAGGTGATAAGATCTTAAGGAGCCAAGCAATCCACATTTTACCCATTTTGTTGTTATTTCAAACAAAAAACCTCAGTGCCTCATGTTGGGTGCCAGAAACTGTTGAGGTTTGAACTCAGCCTGCAGCCAGATGCCACGTGGCCAGCTGTTCACCTCCCCCTCCCCCCTCTGGTGAAATAGGGGAGGGACAAAAAGAAGAGAATTCGTAGGTTGAATAAAAAGAAAGAATTTAGTAACTATAACAAGAGAACAACAGTAATAATAGTGAGTCCAAAAAAAGAAACGGGTAAAATGCAGCAGTGACTTACCGACCGCAGCGACCGCCCCCACAGCAACATGCGACTGGACTGGAAACCCGAAAACCGCATGCGCCAGAGAAATTCTGCACCCACCTGTATCCCTGGGCATGACATCACATGGTATGAAATACTCCAATAACTGTTCGGGACCTGGCCCTCTAGCTGTGCTCCCTCTCAACCCAGGGAAAGTTACCTCTATCCTGGTCAAAACCAGGACAACAACATATCACTGAGACAAAACCAACTTTTTTGGCTTTTAATACTCTTGGAAGGGCATAAATGTTCTTGTCTGGAAGTCCCAAAACAGTTGCCTGAAATCCCTTTCTAAGCATCAGGGAGCAAAGCCTTCTCCTTCCTTCTAACCATTTGGGAATAAGGCAAAGACCTGTTTCTCCACGAGCCATCTCCAAATGAACCTGCAGAGTGCTGTTGCACAGGCAAGCACTTGGCAGAGGGACAGCATGTGGAGAAGGGCTGCAAAGACCTTGGTGAATAGCTTCCTCGTGTATCATGATCATATGGCCACACCCATAAGCATATGGTCTTCCACACCATGCTCCATAAATCCTTCCTTGTGTCCTCCAATAAATGCTAGTTCTGTTATTCTCAAACACATCTGAGGCATGGTTTGGACATGTACAGTGGCAGTATATTATGATTACCTGTTAGAGCGCATTATTCCATAATGATGCAAAGTTCTAGTGGCTACATGCAGCAATAAAGGCTGCCTTTGAGGATCTTTGTGCACAAACGAACTTGCATCTGTGCAAGACAAAATGCAGAAGCAAATATGCGTAATGTGTGCTAGTGTGCAGTGTCAGAGAGACTTCTGTCTCCAGCACCAGGATGTCTTCTTGTACAATACTGCCTCTGCAATGCTACCTGTCAAACTCAGTAAAGCCTCTGCCTTGTCCTCCACATCCTTCCTGAAAACTGCTGAGATGACTCTACTACCTTGTGATCTGATAACACTGAGAAAGCTGGCAAGCAAAAATTGTCCATTTTTATGTAAAACATATTTATTTTGCATGCATTTCAGGTTCCTGTAGTCCATCCACTCTTGCTACACAGTTCTTGCCTCATGTTTTGTGTAATCCTGCGCTAGTTTATACAAGCAGTTAGGAGATGAAATGTGTTTCTTTCCTGAAAGTATTGCTTACAACAGTCCCTGTGCTTTATCAAGCGTTCTAGAATTTACCAGGTCAAAATTATAAAAGCCACAATCTAAAATTTTATGAGTAGCTAAAGAAAATGAATAGCATATGCCTTGAGTTAGTGCAAATAAATATTTTTAGAAGAACTCATATGCTTCTGCATTGAATAATGCCACTGAGAAGAAAAATTTAAATATATTTAATATGACTTTAGTTCACTGACTTCAGTGGGAATATTGTCTGAAAAGGAGCCACAAAACTGGTGGTGACATTGTTATTTTAATTTCCGGAAAATTACCAAGCTTTTTTTTTTTCTTTCCACACTTCAGTCTGTATTTTTTTTACTAAGGGACAGCTTTTAATCTCCTTGTGCTTCCCCACTTTGAACCATAAATCACTACCCAGTTATATTAGATAGATTCTTAGAAAAAAGCTAATAATTATAGTGGTCATGGTTAAGAAAACATAATAAGCCCATGATGAAGACATTTAAAGGCTAGAAAGCTAACACTTGAGCATCTAACACTATCCTCCCTTCATTAGTTTTTTAAGTAACAGAGAAAAGAATGTCAATGCTTTCTTTACATCTTTGCAATGAATATGTATTTTAGGATTTCAAACTGAACTTTCACAACATCTTTCAGCAAGTTTTGCCACTCTAAGTCATTCTCTGATGTTTTGCAAAATTAATCATCAGCTGATATGTCAATTTGTCATACATACAGAGGACAAGAGACTCACTGATTTAAGGAAACAGACAAAGGTTCAGCAACTTTTTTGCTCTCTCATAACTCCATCTCAGAAAAAAAAAAAAAAAGTAATTTTCCTGTGTGAGGATGTGTGTCATATAACAGCAATGGCCTTTTGCATTTGGGGATTGCAAATATGTTTGAATTTTATGCATGGAAAGAGTGGCAAGAATTTTGAATAATTAGATCATCATCAAAGCTTAATTTCTGTGATACAGGAAGAGATAAATAGTATTTCTTAATAAGGATGATAGCTAAAAGCTGCATGAGATCAGTTCTGACTAGGCAATATAAATATATACATTTATTTTTAAACTGGGGTTTTTTGTTAACATGATGTAACAACAGATCACAATCTTTCAAGAAGTTCATCAATATCTGATGTATTTTTCACTTGGATAATGAAAATCCTGAAAGGATTTCTAACTCACCTCCTGAGCTTTAATGCAATCTAAAAATTCCACTGTATGTTGTACATAGGTGTGATCTCAGATTTGAAGGCAGGTTATTATGTAAAAAAACCCCCACCTTTATTCATATTTTGTACTTAGATCTAGATCTGTTGTGTTATCTCTTAGTATTCAGATGATTATCCAGCAAGTGTTGAAATTATGCAGCAAAAACTATGGCAACCTGGAAATAATCAGCACTGACATGCTTCCCTTTTTTACCTTTAAGGAATAATGTCTAAAAAATGCCAGGTGCTGCACTTTGGCCACAACAACCCCCAGCAGCGCTACAGGCTTGGGGAGGAGTGGCTGGAGAGCTGCCAGTCAGAGAGGGACCTGGGGGTGTTGATTGACAGCCGGCTGAACATGAGCCATCAGTGTGCCCAGGTGGCCAAGAAGGCCAATGGCATCCTGGCTTGTATCAGAAATAGCGTGGCCAGCAGGGACAGGGAAGGGATCTTACCCCTGTACTCGGCACTGGTGAGGCTGCACCTCAATGACTGTGTTCAGTTTTGGGCCCCTCACTACAAAAAGGACATTGAATTACTCGAGCGTGTCCAGAGAAGGGAACCGAAGCTGATGAAGGGTCTGGAGCACATGTCGTACGAGGAGTGGCTGAGGGAACTGGGGTTGTTTAGTCTGGAGAAGAGGAGGCTGAGGGGAGACCTCATCGCCCTCTACAGCTACCTGAAAGGAGGTTGCAGAGAGCTGGGGATGAGTCTCTTTAACCAAGTAACAAGCGATAGGACAAGAGGGAATGGCCTCAAGCTGCACCAGGGAAGGTTTAGACTGGATATTAGGAAGTATTTCTTTGCAGAACGGGTTGTTAGGCATTGGAATGGGCTGCCCAGGGCAGTGGTGGAGTCCCCATCCCTGGAGGTGTTTAAGAGTTGGGTTGACATAGCACTGAGGGATATGGTGCAGTTGGGAACTGTCAGTGTCAGGTTAATGGTTGGACTGGATGATCTTCAAGGTCTTTTCCAACTGTGGTGGTTTAGGTCCTGCCAGGGTCTGAGACCACGCAGCCGCTGCCCCTCCCCCACAAAGGGAGTGAAATACAAAGCCCCGGGGCTGAGATAAGGAGAGGTTTAATACGACAGTGCAACATCAGCAAAACAAACAACAGCAATAACAATAACAGTAATAACAATGAACAGAGCAAGATATGTACCGATACAGCAGTGAGAGCAGAGAGATCACATAACACACATGTTCACCGACTCTCCCGCACTGCCGCGCTTGGGCGCCGGGAGGTGACGTCAGCATGGTATTGAATAATCCAGCTAGAGCTTCCCCCCCACTGCTGGGGAAACTTAACCCTATCCTAGCTAAACCAGAACACCAACCTAGACAATTCTGTGGTTCTGTGAAATCTTTCTGATGAGCTGCTACCCTGCATTGCACTATGTTCCCTGAATGCATCTGTTGTTCTGGTATGCTACATGAGTTAGGACTAGCTAACACTCTCCAGTGTGTTCCAAATTGCAGCATAACAAGGCAACCAGATTGTTAATGCAAGTTAACTGATTATACTACCTTGATGATAACTTCAAAATGCAGCAGGTGGATGGGAAAGAATACAGTCATCTGCCTTGGATGTGTGATCTCATGCATAACAAAGGATAGAAGATGGAAACTTGCTAAAGCTACTAGCATCCCAAGTACAAACCCTAAAAGGTGGACAAAAGAATTTATATTTGTTCAGAAATACAAGTAACTACCTGAATATCTGTTAATTCTGAAAATAAAACATCCAGAAGTTGCTCATGATGCTCTGTGCTTGAATTACGGACACAGAGAGATATCTTCCCTCTGTAATATATGGAAGTAGAAAATAGTATCTTTGGACACTTTCCCACCAACACACACTGACTATACTAGTAATAATATGCCTCTGTTTGCTGTCACTTATCAAACCATTTTCAGTAACAAAACAGAAAATAATTTTTCAACAAATGAAATTGTGCTTCTTTCTTTTGATTAGGTGTGCTAACTGATTCGGAGTAGCTATTTACTATAGCTGTTTACCATACATTAAAACAGCCTGAAGGAGCTGTGATATTTCAAGATAGAGACCCTTCTGCAGGTGATGTGTACCTCACAAACACAGTACTAGATTACCTTTAATAGCTCACAGGGCACACAGGCATCCTTTTTGTGTCCCTCACCAAATACATGCAAGTCATTCCTCTCAATCAGAAAGAAAACTGTCTCACAGATCATGTTAGAGTCAGACACAGAGAGTTTTGAATGTGTTGTAGTGATCAGCCTCCACCTTTCCTGACAAGCTAGGAGAGTGCTGTGGTCCAGACAGCAGTGCCTGGGGAGCTTGCATACTTTGTGCTGCGGTACACGGCTACCAGAACCATGACTGTGCCACACACTCCTCTTTTGGCTTCCTCCTCCCTCATTCACAAATGGATTTGGTCTTGGTTGGTAAGGTAGGTCACTTAGATTCACTGATGAGACCACACTTTCTCTGCTCCCATTTTTTCTCTTCCTGTTGTCCACTTTCAGAAGAAAATAGCATGAAGTGAAAGGACCTGAAGGGCATTTCTTCACCAAAGGTTAAAAAAAACAGTGAATTTGAAACATGTTATAAAAGCTCCAAGAAAAATACTTGCTGTGTCACAGGGAGAAAGAGAACTGAAGGTGGACCATGGCTATCACGCCACTGACAAACACTGCTAAAGATAGCCAGTTCTTTAGCTTCGCTTCTCTGTTTAAATGATGCTATTCATTCATGTCCCAAATGCTCACCGTTCAGTAGCAACCTCTTTACTTAGGCTCTGCCATTTTTGTGTGTTGCTTTGTCCATACTGTCAGAAAAAAAGGTTTGACAGTCTCACAGACCAGCATAGATTTAATGTAAATAATGAGGACTAAAACACCTTCTTTAAAGCAAAAATTTCTCCTTTCTTAAATGGCTTGTGATTCAGGCGTGTTAAAATAAAGAAGAAAAAGACACATATATGTACAGAACTGGTTCTATACAGGCTCCAATGCATTTCACTACAATAGCTTAAGAGGAACCTATATACAGTATTGCTAACAAGAACATCTTCCTTGAGTAGCAAATCGAAAGTTACCACCTTAAAATAGGATTCACCTACTACCCAACTGGCTGGAATCAGCTTTTCAAATCTGTGGGAGAGTTTCTGTAGCTGACATCTTCCTACTGCAGCATTAAAGCAGTCTTAGAAAAGCATTTTATGTATTTCTGGTTTTAGTAAGAGGAGGAAATTCCACTTATACACAGGAGAGTTCTTCTACTCATTGACAGAGATGATCTTCCACATTAGCAGGTCATAGTACTCAATATACAATAAAGAAATACTTTGACTTATAATTTTTATTTCAGTAGATTTTCCTATCGCAAAGCTATCAAAGAACCATGAGGTCCTAGCTATTATTAATCAGTACTGCCACTAAACTAAAATTGTAGCCCTTACTTCATTTCAATTAGAAGATCTGACATAAAATACCTAACCTGACTGGGAAAATATAATTCCCACCACCATATTAATTTTAATTCACTTCCTTGAGGTCTTTTCAAAGGCTCATGTCTGGCAAGCTGAAGACAATTTTGCTTCACAACTGAAAAAAGGGCTTGTTTTTACTGTGGTTTAAAGGTTGTTGAAGAAACATTGCACTATAATCCTGTTCACACTATCCTTCCTTTTGTTACCTAATTCTCCTTCATGAAAACCTTTCCCTACACCTTAGCAGGGCAAAGTGACTCTGCTATAAATGAAAATTATATCCTTTACATTTTGGCCCCAAGACATCATTAAATCCTCATACTTATTCATTAATAACCATCATTAGCTCTTTTGTCTATCATTATTTATGATATATGGCTCAGAGCAAGGTAATTGACTATCTACAGAGAGGTTTAACACGGAAAAAAAATCACAGTTATGCAGAATTTTAGGACAACAAAGATCTGTAAATACAGATTTTGCTTATTAGCCTATAAAGAATAAAGGCTTATTCTCCATATAGTGATGTTCCTTCTCTTGCCTAAGTAATTATATATCTTAGTTGCCTGTGTGCACCACACTGACTGAAGGACTGCACATGACCAGCATATTTTCCTACAAGCAACAAGCCCTAAATTCACACTAACAATTCAGATGTGCTCACAGAGTTAGTCCGTCACCAGAGAGAGACTGTCCTATTAAAAGGAGAATGTGGAACAAGATTCCTACAGCTGCATACATTTGTTTTATGAAAGAATAAGTGTAACCCTGATGCTGCTTTAAAATGTCTCACGGCAACAGACTTAAATTCACTAAAAGACAATGGGCCTTTTCAGGATTGATGTCATTGCAAGTTCAAAGCAAAATATAATGCATCTGGAAATATACTTTGGGATTGCATATTGAAATTACATCCATACCAAATACATAATTTTCTCAGCAAAATATCCCCCCCTCTCTCCATCTAAAATAATCTGACAGATTTTGCTTTCAAATCAGGGAAGAGAACTTTTTAAAAACTATTTTCTTACACTCTCCGGTATGTGAGGAATGTGACATGAGCTCATGTTGAAGCCTTGTGCTCCTTTGGTTCTGACAAGTATCAAATTTTGTTTTGGTTAGTTTGTACAGGATTTCAGCGACAGGGTAGCAGCAGTCACGGGCCCTATAGGAATCCTGAACACTGGTTTAACCTTTGATATCAGGTTCATACATCCAGAGGCTACACAGAGATGGTTGTCAGACCATTTGTCTCCTGTATAACACAGGACAAGATTTATCCATTAGTATTTGCCAGCTGTTCTACAACTCACTAATTGAACCCCCCTCCATAATGAATCAAGCCTGTTTAAAGAAGGCTCTTTTTGTATACCCTCAGTGTTCCACAAAATCTCATTACATCTGCCTGTAGATGAAGTAAAACCATATGTTTGGGTTAATGCCTAAGCTATAGTGACACTTTAATTTAGGATCAAATGTACTGCACTGATCTTCTAAGGCTTTGTTGTGTAAGCCTGATACTTTGTATAAACGATGCGAGCCTTGCTAACGACTATACTCTTGAAGAGGAGCTAAAAGATTGATAAGAGGGCAACATCCTCTTCCAGAAGGTGCCAAAGGATTGTTACCCAAGAAGCATGAAGTCTGCAAAAATCTGTGGTAACTGAGGTAAGGTAAAGACAGAGGGGGGAAGATCACAACCACTGACTCAATTCAAGACCAAAAAGACTTGCCTGCCCCACATCTGTAACGAGCATGTGTGCTAGTTTACATAGAAAGCAAGGCTAATTTAAATGTAACTAACCAATGAGGGACAAAGTGATGAGAAACTAACCAGTGGTCATTACAGTAAATGGGTATTCATGTAGTTTGAAGTGTATAAATACACTGAAGCTCTTTTGTGCAGTGTGCTAGCTTTGCAGAATTACCACCTAGCACCCATCTTTGCACAGACATGAAATAAAAGAAATACCTTGACCCTGTGTGTACTGGCTTGCATACTGGGTGAAAGAACCCTTCTTTTGGGATAACATGCCTCAACAAGAAAGGAAGAGTAAAAAGTAATAACTATTTTCAAGGTAAAAGAGCAGCCAGGCAATCAAAGAGGAAACATTTTTGTTTGTTTCAGTTGTTGTCTTGGCTTTCTGAGAAAGAACAATTCTACCATGGACAATATACTTCAATCAGTGGCAACAGTTGTGTCTTATGGGAGGTTACAGTATAAATAAATCTTCTCAATCTTTAACAACTAAAACCCTACAAATTATAATTCCATCCATAAGATGCCAAATCCAGTGATTGATATGAATCAAATGGAATATTTGAATTCCCTTTTTACTTAAATGGTGACATACACATTTCCACAAAATCTAGTGAGTTCCCTATCAAGCAAGCAAGCCATTACTGTTGTATGTCATTGAAAGTCTTTGCCAGACTTGGTTTCGTGATTACCCAGCTACCCTGCTACAGCTAGCTCACACATAGGCAAAAAGAGGCAGCTCACCCGCTCTGGTTATGTTGAGGCCAGGCAGAGTGCAGCTGGAGTAACCTCCTTAAGAGTCTCCCTACAGAAGAGCGTGGCTGGAGAAGGTACAAAAGCGATCCACCCCTCTGAAAGTCCTTCACTGCTCCCACCTCCAGCAACACAGGATGAGCTCTGGAGCTTTTTTCTGGTCACTCACCTCCACCAGCATCCCAGGTTTGTAACTAGACCCCAAAGCCTTTGCCTCTCTTTTCCATATTTCTAGTAGCTGACTGGACAAAAGCAGGAAAGCAGGGTCACTGACAAGGGAGATGAACAGAAGAAGCTGTACTCATGGGATGCTGTTGTACCAGGTAAGGGAAGGGCATCTGCTGGTCATGGAGAGAGACTGGAAGCTGGTGGAAGAGGTTTGTAGAAGAGGTTAGGAGGAGACCTGTAAAAGACACCACCTCCCTGCCTCCAACTGGCAGCATCCTCAAATTCCCTGTTCTTCTCATCTCACACATCTGCCCATTCCTCAGAGTACTATCTTTTTCTTCCTCCCTCAACTCATTTTGCCACCACAAAATAAATGCATGTGAACTTAGATGACTTCAGACCCAACACACTGTTCCACGTCTTGGCAAAGCCAACAGAGAAATGGATTAAATGTTTAAAGGAAACACAGAGGGCATGGCTGTTCCTGAGTGTTGTTGGCTTAACAGCCTCAAAAGGCTCCCAGATTTGTGATCTTCCCTCAACCTCAGGCAAGGGATTAAAAATCCAGAAGAGAATCCAGCTGGAATCTCTTTCCAGAAGATAAGACATAACTATGACCTGGTTGCTGTCACAGAAACTTGGTGGGATGAATTGCATGATTGGAGTGCTGTGATTGATGACTATAAAATATTCAGAAGGGACAGGTAAGGAAGGAGAGGTGTGGGAGTTGCACTCTATGCCAAAACCAGGACTGATTACACAGAACTATCTTTGAAGAACAGCAATGTCCAGGTCAAGAGCTTATGGGTGAAAATTAGAGACCAAGCCAACAAAGGAAACATTGTGATTGGTGTCTGCTATATGCTACCTGATCAAGGAGAGGAGGCTGATGAAGAGTTCTTTCTTGAACTGCAGGAAGCATCACACTTGCAGGCCCTGATCCTAATAGGGGACTTCAACACACAGACATCTCTTGGGAAAGCAGCACAACGAACTGCAAGCAGTCCGGGTGACTACTGGAGTGCATTGAGAACAACTTCCTAGTCCAGGTGATAGAGACACCAACCAGAGGAGAGGCACTGCTGAAGCTGTCGTACACTAATGTGGAAGAGTTTATCAGAAGGATCAAGACTGGAGATAGCCTGGGCTGCAGCGTTAATGCCCTGGTGGAATTCTCAATCTTGAGGGGTACTGGACAGGTAAAAAGTAGTTGAAGGGCATACTTCTGGCTGTTTAGGGTGCTAGTTCATCAGATTCCTTGGGAAACTGCCCTCAGAGGCAAAGGAGTAAATGAGACCTGTGAGATATTTAAAGACATTTTTCTTAGGGCACAAGAGCTCTCAATCTCAATGTGCAAGAAGTCGGGCAGAGGAGGCAGAAGGCCAGCTTGGCTAAGTTAAGACCTCTTAGACAAACTAAAACACAAAACAAAAATGCATAGGCAGTGGAGACAGGGATACACATCCTGAGGAGATTACGGGATAGGCCCATGAGATAGGGATATGGCCTGGGAGTGCAGGGAGTGGATCAGGGAAGCCAAAGCACAGCTGGAGCTGAACTTGGCTAGGAATGTAAAAAATAACAAAGGGCTTCTTCAGGAACATTGGACAACAAAAGAAGATGAAAGAAACTCTCCCCCCCTCGATGAGCAAAACAGGAGACCTGGCTACAACTGACATGGAGGACACTTAAGTACTCAACATTTTTGCTCTGTCTTCACCAGCAAGTGCTCTAGCCATGCCACCCCATTCACAGGATCCAAAGGCAGGGACTGCGACAATGAAGAACCGCCCACCATAGGAGAAGGTGAGGTTTAAGACCATCTAAGGAACATAAATGTGCACAAGTCCATGCGACCTGATGAGATGCATCCAAGGGTCCTGAAGGAACTGGCCAATGAAGTGGCTAAGCCACCATCCATCATATTTGAGAAGTTGTGGCAGACTAGTGAAGTTCCCGCTGACTGGAAAAGGGGAAGGATAACCCCCATTTTTAAAAAGGGAAAAAAGGAAGATCCGGGGTCTACAGGCTGATCAGTGTCACCTCTGTGCCCAGCAAGATCATGGAGCAGATTCTCCAGGAAACTATGCTAGGGCACATGGAAAATAAGGAGGTGATTGGTGACAGCCAACATGGCTTCACTAGGGGCAAATACTGCCTGTCCTGGTTTCAGCCAGGACAGAATTAACTTTCCTTGGGCTGAAGGGAGCACAGCTAGAGGGCCAGGCCTGAATCAATCATTAGCATATTCCATATCATGTGATGTCATGCTCAGTATATAAAGGGACATGTGCTCCCTCATTTCCATTTCCGTTTTCCGGTCAGCGGCAGAATTTCTGGTGCAGTTGGGATTGCTGCTGGGGGTGGGCTGTGTACCAGTCACCGGTCGGTGAGCAACTGCATTGTATATTACCTGTTTGGACTTACTATTGTTTTGTTACTAATTTTTTTTTATTAAACCTACAGATTTCTTTTTTTCATCCCTCCCCTATTTCACTGGGGTGGGGGGAGAAAAGTAAACAACTGGCCATGTGGTGACTGGCTACCGGCCAAGTTCAAACCATGACACTACCTGACAAACTCAGTGGCCTTCTATGATGGGGTTACAGCATTGGTGGATAAGAGAAGAGCAACTGACATCATAAATTTGAACTTGTGCACAGCACTCCACACTCCACACAACACATCTGTCTCTAAAATGGAGAGACATGGATTTGATGGATGGATCACTCAGTGTTATGGAATTGGCTGGATGGTCACACTCAAAAGAGTCACAGTCAACGCTTGACATCCAAGTGGAGTGGTGTCCCTCAGGGGTCTGTACTGTGACCAGTATTATTTAACATCTTTGTTGGAGTCATATACAGTGGGATTGAGTGCACCCTCAGCAAGCTCATGGATGACACCAAGCTGTGTGGTGTCATTGATAATCTAGACAGACAGGGTGCCATCAAGAGGAACCCAGACAAGCTGGAGAGGTGGGCCCATGCAAACCTCATGAAGTTCAACAAGGCCAAGTGTAAGGTCCTGCACATGGGTCAAAGCAATCCCAAACATGGATACAGACTGGGCAATAAGTGGATTGAGAGCAGGTCAGCAGAGGAGGACTTGGGGGTAGTGATGGATGACAAACTGACTATGAGCCAGCAGTGTGTGCTCACATCCCAGAAAACCAGAGAACCAACCAGAGAAGGTGCCCTGCTGGACCTCCTCTTTGTGAACAGAGAAGGACTGGTGGAGGATGTGGCTGTTGGAGGACGACTAGGGCACAGTGATCATGAAATGATAGTTCTCTATTCTTAGAGAGGCCAGGAAAGGGCTAAGCAGGACTGACATCCTGGACTTCCAAATGGCTGACTTTGTCTTGTTTAGGCACCAGCTTGACAGGATCCCTTAGGAGATGGTCCTGAAGGGTATAGGGGTCCAGGAAGGCTGGGCACTCTTTAAGAAGGAAGTGTTTATGGCTCAGGAGCAGGCAGTCCTCAGGTGCTCTAAGAGGAGCAGGCGGCAGAGAAGACCACCCTGGCTGAACAGGGAGCTTTGGCTGCAACTCAAGGAGAAAAGGAGAGTTTACAGCCTTTGGAGGAAGGGGCTAGACACTCACAGTGATTACAAAGATGCTGTGAGGCTATGCAGGGCAGAAATCAGGAGGTCCAAAGCCCAGCTGGAAATTAATCTGGCTTCAGCAATCAAAGATAACAAGAAATGTTTCTATAAGTAGGTCAATAGCAAAAGAAAGACCAGGGAGAGTCTCGATCCCCTGTTAGATGCTGAAGGAAACTTGGTAGCAAGTGATGAGGGGAAGGCTGAGGTGCTTAATGCCTTCTTTGCCTCAGTCTTTAATAGCAAGACTAGTTGTATTGAGAGAATCCAGCCCCCTCAGCCAGATGATAGAGACTGGGAGAATGACCCCCCCGCAATCCAGGAGATAGTCAGTGACTGCTCCATCACATAGACACACACAAGTCTATGGGACCAGATGGGATACACCCAAGAGTGCTGAAGGAGCTGGCTGGGATGCTCACCAAGCCGCTTTCCATCATTTACCAGCAATCCTGGCTGACCGGGGAGGTCCCGACAGATTGGAAATTGGCCAATGTGATGCCCATCTATAAGAAGGGTCGGAAGGATGATCCAGGAAATTACAGGTCTGTCAGCTTGACTTTGGTACCCAGCAAGCTGATGGAGCAGCTCATCCTGAGTACCATCACACAACACATGCGGGACAACCAGATGATCAGGCCCAGTCAGCAGGGGTTTATGAAAGGCAGGTCATGCTTGACAAACCTGATCTCCTTCTATGACAGGGCGACCTGCTCATTGGATGAGGGAAAGGCTGTGGATGTTGTCTACTTTGACTTTAGCAAGGCCTTTGACACCGTTTCCCACAGCATTCTCCTGGTGAAACTGGCTGCTCGAGGCTTAGATGATCGCATGCTTTGCTGGGTAAAAAACTGGCTGGATGACCAGGCCCAAAGAGTTGTGGTGAATGGAGTTAAATCCAGTTGGAGGCTGGTCACAAGTGGTGTCCCCCAAGGCTTGATTTTGGGGCCACTCCTGTTTAACATCTTTATTGATGATCTAGATGAGGGGATCGAGTGCACCCTCAGTAAGTTTGCAGATGACACCAAGTTGGGTGGGAGTGTTGATCTGCTCGAGGGTAGGGAGGCTCTGCAGAGAGACCTGGACAGGCTGGAGCGATGGACTAAGGCCAACTGCATGAGCTGCAATAAGGCCAAATGCCGGGTGCTGCACTTGGGCCACAACAACCCCCAGCAGCGCTACAGGCTTGGGGAGGAGTGGCTGGAGAGCTGCCAGTCAGAGAGGGACCTGGGGGTGTTGATTGACAGCCGGCTGAACATGAGCCAGCAGTGTGCCCAGGTGGCCAAGAAGGCCAATGGCATCCTGGCTTGTATCAGAAATAGCGTGGCCAGCAGGGACAGGGAAGTGATCTTACCCCTGTACTTGGCACTGGTGAGGCCACATCTCGATGACTGTGTTCAGTTTTGGGCCCCTCACTACAAAAACGACATTGAATGACTCGAGCATGTCCAGAGAAGGGCAACAAAGCTGGTGAAGGGTCTGGAGCACATGTCGTACGAGGAGCAGCTGAGGGAACTGGGGTTGTTTAGTCTGGAGAAGAGGAGGCTGAGGGGAGACCTCATCGCCCTCTACAACTACCTGAAAGGAGGTTGCAGAGAGCTGGGGATGAGCCTCTTTTACCAAGTAATAAGCGATAGGACAAGAGGCAATGGCCTCAAGTTGCTCCAGGGAAGGTTTAGACTAGATGTCAGGAAGTATTTCTTTACAGAACGGGTTGTTAGGCGTTGGAATGGGCTGCCCAGGGAGGTGGTGGAGTCCCCATCCCTGGAGGTGTTTAAGAGTAGAGTCGACATAGCGCTGAGAGATATGGTGTAGATGCGAACTGTCAGTGTTAGGTTAATGGTTGGACTAGATGATCTTCAAGGTCCTTTCCAACCTAGATGATTCTGTGATTCTGTGAAACCAATAGCATCCTGGGCTGCATCAAGTGAAGTGTGGACAGTAGGTCAAAGGAGGTGATTCTCCCCCTCTACTGCGCCCCTGTGAGAACCCACCTGGAGTACTGTGTCCAGCTCTGGGGCCCTCAACATAAGGAGGACATGGACTTTCTCGAGCAGGTCCAGAGAAGGGCCAAGTAGATGATCAGGGGGCTGGAGCACCTCCATTATGAGGACAGGCTGAGAGAGTTGGGGTTGTTCAGCCTGGATAAGGCTCCAGGGAGACACATTACAGCAGGCTTCCAGTACTTGAAGAGAGCCTACGTTTTATCAGGGAGTGTATTGATAGGATAAGGGGTAACATTTTTAAACTGAAAGAGGGTAGATTTAGATTAGCTATAAGGAAGAAATTCTTAACTGTGAGACACTGGAACAGGTTGTCCAGAGAGAGAGAGGTTGTGGATGCCCCCTCCCTGGAAGTGCTCAAGACCAGGATGGATGGGGCTTTGAGCAATGTGAACTAGTGGAAGATGACCTCTAAGGTCCTTTCCAACCCAAACCATCCTGATTCAAACTCTTTTCACAGGAAATGTAAACAGCTTATAGAGCCTGTAAGGAGTTGTTCTTGTAGAAATGAAGAACTGCATTTTGCAACTCTGCTATATCAATAAAAAAAGCAAATAAAAAGGTCAGTTTTCCTCAGATGTTCAATCAAGCACAGAATAAGGAAACAGGGGCTTTCTGCATTGTATAACAAGGAGGGTGTCTGCAGAGTTATGACTGTTATCAGACATCTCACCTAGTAAACTTAACCAAAAATCCTAAGACCTACAGAAGAACTAAGGAAACTTCTCCTTTGACTCAAAGGGAGGTTCTTCTCACACTATGGTAATTACTTTCATTACTGTTATTTAAGAAAAATCTGTTACCTTTCTGTTGAATAGCTGAAACACATAAATTATCTTTTCAAAATCTGTGAGAATTTGAAAGGAGGAACACCACATTAAAAAGGCTCTGTTGTTGGGTTTCTTAAAGCAAAAAAATGCATTTTAACTTTGGAATGAAAATGTGTCATGGAAATATTAAAATGGATTCAGTTTTCATCACATAGTTAAGTTAGATGCTTCCAATATACTAGTGCATGTATAGAGAAGAAACCTTTAACAGAAACAAGCTTATTTTTCACATTTGCTTTCTCATTCTTGTGGAATGGTTGGTTTTACCTAACATGGAGAAAAAATATTTTCTTCATTGCAGCTAGAAGTTTTTACTTGAAAATGTCTAGAATATTGTCTTTGAACAAAAAGAAAATTAATTATTCTAGAAAATCATACTTTGCAATGCCTTTTCAAGAACTACACCCATTTTAACCAAACAATTTTATATTTGAAGCAGGAATCACAGAATCTGCACATCAATCTGTTATGATTTCATTTACCATAAAAAAAACCAATCACAACAAACATTTGGACACAATTGATTGGATTTTTTTACATTCTATTTTCTGTTAAACACTTCTACCAGTAATCTTTTGAGTATGACCCAGCATATGCTTTTTCAGACACCTTGTTAGAAAGACCTTTCATCTGCTATCTCCTCTGACAAGGAGCCAGGGAAGATCTGTGAATAAGGTCTCTACATTCACATTAAAAAAAAAAAATTAAAAAGAGAACACTTCTTTTAGACAGTTGTTTAGAAACAGGAATAAGACAGAGCTGAGGCCAACAACAGATAACAAAGGAATGGAAAAGCTCCTAGCTTAGCTCTTGACATTGCTGGCTAAGCCTGGAATCAAAAGGATTTCCAAATCTTGCCACAAAATTTAAAGTAATTCTTTTTTATAAAACACTGTGCTTATGAGATTAAATGAAGGCCAACATATTGTATCATTCCAGAGAGAAACAAAGCACAGGGTGGTTAAAATACTTGTAAGATTTGCTGCAGGGGAAGCTGCTGAACAACATAAGGCCCTAACAAAGCAAAATTTTTGTACTACTGAGTCCATCATTCTGGTGGTTTTGCCCTCTGCAAGCAATACAGAAGTCTTCATTTTCACTTTCTCTTAAATCTACATACATCCCATACACACCTTAGATGAGCTTTAAAGGCTGCATTACTATTTTATCACCTGGGTTAGTTGCTAGCCATGGATCAACCACTCTCCACAGCACTAGCTTGTAATAAGAGATGTGGAAGATTATAGCACTTCTTGGACTAGTATGAATTCTGCTGGTGAGTATGCCTAGAATTTTCGTGTTTCTCCAAGTCCTACTGATGCCTACTTCAGCAAATATAAAGTTTTAATACAGGAAAATAAGCCAGCAAGGAGCTAAACATCTGACACTTTTCACCAGTACCCTATTTTGGTTTCCTTATAATTTAAGTCTTTGAATTACATAATTGAAAACCTGAGGAGCGGACTCAGGGCAACTGCCACCAATTCTTTGTTCTGCTGCAGTCCACAAGTTACATTGCACAATATGTCACACTACTCAGTATGTCCCTCAGACATGAATATTACTATCTTCTACTGCTAATAAAAGAACATATTAATATTTGTAAAGAAATTAGATACTAAGATGGCAGCCATAATAACTGAGCAGCCAGCGAGCTATTGTAAGATTGTTAGTTTTTAAGGAATCGCTTTTCAAAGAGTTTAATTCACCTTGATTTAAAAGTTACTGGAAAAATCTGTAACTGTTTTAAGAGGGTTTGATTAGACCCCTCATATATTATACCCATGCACGAACATTTTAGGAACTGTGTGTCTACCCAATGGGCACAGAAGAGTTCTTGTGCAGCCATTAGTACACATATACAAATCCAAATATTAACTTTGTCCTGTAATGATTAACCCATGTCCCTTAAAGTTTTTGCATATACTGGAGTATGATTTATAGAAATACATTTTAGAGACGAGTCTTCTCTCCTTTAAAATATTAAGTGTAGCAGAACCCACTGCAATCAGTGCAAATACCAGAAACATGACTAATTTTTAAATTTCTGAAATAACTTCACAACTATCCTAACAGCCAAGTATCGAAACATATTTTTCAATTAAGCATGTCAAGTTTCTACTACCTTTTCCAGACTTGAGTACAACAGCCAAAAGTATTTTAACTATATCTGCATTAGAAAGCAATCCCAGCCTTGATGCATATAAAAAAAATATAACTTAAAAAGAGAAAGAGCATGCACACATGCAAGAGAGAGTGCAGGAGACCTAATTAATAGAATGGAATTTAAACACAAATTGAAAGAACCAGCTGCTCAGCTTTTACAGATGCAACTTCTTAGAAATTTAGAACTTCAAATGTTGAAGTTAATAGTTCATATATGTATTCAGGACACAGGCTTAAAAATGGTGATAGCATTTATAAAAAAAAAGGACAGCAGCAATTTAATAGCACTTTTGACATCAGGAAAAAAGTTTATTATGGAATAAGCTAGTAAGAAATATTGTTCCATTATGCAATTTGTTTCCGATGAAATTAAATTCTACCGCTGCTGGCATCACAGAACATCTTCACATTTGATGCAAATACAAGAAACCAATTAAAGTCACTCAGTGGCACTTACTTTGACAAAAACAAATAGTTCAGTTATATTACGTAAAACAAATTATAAGCGTAACTTTAATAAGCTGCAACTGCACTTCAGCTGCAAGAACTGGAACAAAGTGCCACATTATTTATTTGTTGGAAACATTTATCATAATACAACCTTTACACATTAAAGTTACCAGCAACATTCTGCTAAGAAGGCTGCACGTTCTTCTAACTTACACTTTGAAAATTTAAGCTACTATTGTAAACCTAAAGAGTTTAGAAAGTCTTGCACTTGCTTTCTAAGCTAAAATATATAATATAGATAGTATTTTACATATAATATTTTATACATAATTGTTTTCACATTGTAATTAAACAGACAAAATGTACATTTTTATTTTGGTGACAAAAATTTAATTTCAGACCCTAGTTTGAAGCTCCTGTAGCACTGTGAACAGAAGATGCTGAATCATGGTTGGATAGAAAGGGAACAGTAGCAGCAGCTGCTTCAGGAAGCACAGGTGCAAGCACATGACGACAAACTGGGCATGTTCCTGACTACAAAAAAAGAGAAAAAACCCAGGTCATTTGCACAGTTTGCATTCAATTCTGTTGAAAAGCTAAAGGTTATTATTTATGAAGTATTTAATGTCCTCACAAAAGCACTGCCTCAAAGTCAAATTTGACTGCATAGCTACTCAGAGCTAAGAGAAACTAATGATCTCAGAAGAAAGCTCTGTTGTGCTTTTACACCAGCTACACAGCAGATACATCAGGCTCTCTGCAAGGTCTTCTTCAAAGAACTGATTTTACAGGTGGGCATTTTCTTTTTGAGTCAAGGATAAACTAGGTACAGCCCAAATCTAACAGGATGGATTTTGTCCTAGTTTTCAGCAAGAGCAGTTTACTATGACAGCAGAAAAAGGCAACACATAATACAAACAGTATCAACACGGTAATCAACTCTATTAAGATAAAAAAAGGTATAAACCCACCAATAACCCATGCTAGAGGTGTTCTGATCTGATCTCCCTAGTCTGAATCAATTAATCTTCCTCTTGTACCTTTTGAGGAAACAATGTGTTACACTGTAGGCTGAGAACTAGAAAGTCCAGGCTCATACTGTGTGTAAAAGAGAGTGCAAGTGCAAAGAAAAAAAAAACCAATTCATTGATTACAGTTCTTTTAGTCCAGCCTCAGTACAATATAAGCCTTTTTAAGACATTTAGAAGGAAACTGATTACAGATTATGAAAATGAAATTTAATACAATGTAGATTTACCAGAGGTACATTTTTTTAAATTAATCTACAAGCATTCCAGTATTTCTCCCGCCACCCTCAGCCATCAACATAAACAGGCCTGACATTCTGGCAAGACAGATCAGATCCTTTGCTATTCTCAGAGAAGAACAAGCCATCTTCCTTACTTCAAGCTATGAGTACATTAAAGAAAGCTTTTCTCGTACCAAAACAAGTTGTAACTCATGCATCTCTTTCATTCTTACTAAAAGCAGACCATGTTTTTCCCACAAAAATACCCTCTCTATTCAAGAAATGGCCCTTCAGGTGAGTACAGATATAAATTACTTCCCTCACTCACAGTAGGATTTGGTTCCATAATGCATAAAATCAACAGCCAGTTATTTCATAGAATCATAGAATGGTTTGTGTTGGAAGGGACCTCAAAGATCATTTAGCTCCAACCCCCCTGCATTTCATCCCACATTTTCAAGAAGTTACAAACTGTTCTTCCCAGAGGAAGGCAAATACTCAAAAAAACCACACAAAAATCCCACCAGTCCTGGAGTACTTACTTCCTGTAACCAAAGAGTAAGACAAGGTTTGTGAAACAAATGATGACAGGGTAGCTCTGTTACGATTTCATCTTTCACATATTCACTGCAACAGATAGTACAACACTGCTCTTGACCTACACCCATGATGAAGAAAAAGCATTATTATTATTATTGTTTTACCCAAGACAAGCTCAAATTAAAATACATATATTATCAGCAGTATCATTAATGATTACAAAATACAAATCACACTCCAGTAAAGATGAGTTTTTCAAACTGACCAAAGCTATATTCAGTCTGATTCGTGATTCAAAAGCTCTTAGAACATCATCGTCAGCTGCACAGTAAGTATGTTCAAATACTGCATCTATGTTATTAGAGTAAACTAAATTTGTTCTTATAAACTTTGTGGAAATTAATTCTTAATTACTTTTCCATACCATCGTGGTCATCTGTGATGATAATCTGTGGCAGACAATCTATGGTTTCTTTAGTAGCTGGTGGGTGAGCCTGTTCAACATCAAATCCAAGCGACTCCAAATGTGCCAGAGCAGTCTGAAAAGGGTGACCAGAGACCAAGTTCTCTTACTCACAAATGCAACATTCCATGTAAAAACAAATAAGCAAGAAAAGGAATCCAATTCTAATAGTAATACTTTCCTAAATGGAAGTTATGTCTGTCAGACTAACCATTACATCATTTTTATTTTCATAATAAATGAGATTAAATTGAAGGTCAAAACAGTAACAGCTAAGTTTTCAAGTCTTCTTAAAGTATGTAGACAGAGTCACAATTTATTCTCTAATGAACATTTGTTCATTTCATAAAGTTTCAGAAAAGGTAGCAAGTCAAAAATGTAATAAAGATTTCTCATACAAAACTGTCATTATATTTTGCTTTCTGAAAATAAAAGCATCATTAATGTGCTTCCTGGCTTCAACTATTGAATTAGTCAGATACAAACAAAAAAAAATATTAAGTACCTCAGCTACACTACCAATGTAAGCTTTCAGAAAAAAACAGGATCCACATATATGTTTCTCATCTGTATAATGACATAAAACAGACATAGTGCTCTGAAGTCATCTTGTTTGAAACAAATTATTCACCATACAAAATCTTTAAGATTCTGATGCTACAGCAGGCAGATTTGATGTTTACATCATATATTCAACACCTTAAGACACTAAATGGATCTACAGTAGAAAAAAAATGCAACACAGAACTCAGATTGGTTACACTGACTAAGAAATGTACTAGATATACCTGTTTGAACAGCAGAACAAACTGAAACTGAAGAGCCAAGACCACAGAAGCACCGAGTTCATATCCTGAATGAACTAGTCACACTCCTCAACTGCTCAACAACTATTTACTGCTCTAATCAGCATGAAAATTTTTTACTCTAATGGTCACAAAACTCACTAGGTAAGAAGTTTAAGATAATCTGACATTTTTGTAATGTTGGGGGTAGGCCTAACTAAAAAACCAAAAATATACTAGAGAAACATTGGGTTATACACAAACATGCACCTTCAGTAGTCTTTCCTCTTAAACTAGAGAAAGCTACTAGAGCTGCAGCCTAAAACTACTCCTGCACTTTTATCACAGTGGCAAGGTAGCTCAGGCAACCATCCCACCATGGATCCAAACTTGCAGGTTTACACCTATAGTCAAATGTCTGCGGCAACAGAGAGATCAGCATGAGCTAACGGACAAATATTTACAGCTCCTACTGTCACATGTATTCTGTTAGAAAACTACTAATTTAAAGCAAATCCTTGGACAGTTTTCTCCAGTGCAGTATGCAAGTCCACCTGCAAAACAGGTACACTCCTCCAATTTAACAGCTTAAAAATATTCAACTCTGCCACAACAGACAATACTTACCAACATCAAGGTGATTTTAGTATTTGTAATGGCATTTTGCTATAGCTGCAATGGTCTGAGAACAATTTGTAGGTAAAAACATTATACTAGATTAACTACTATAGAAGTAAAAATTAGACAAGATCCCAAGAACACAGAAGGATGAAATATTCCCCATGCGTCAAACCTCTCTGTCTGCATGCAGTATTAGTACTCTCAAAAAAGCATTGTATTGTTTGCTTTCGAAAGCTATACAAAAGAAACATCACAGACAGAAAGCCATTACAATGACTCTGATGCTTAAAACCACATCTTCAAAGCACAGCAAAGAAGTGTCCCTTTTACAACTTTTATAAGATATCTTTATAATTTCAAAAATACCTTTATTTCCTTCCTCTTATTACTTGTGCAACTGCTTACTGCTCCATGTACCATAAACCAAATGCTGGACACTGCTAAAAACAGGAGTGCTATAGCCTACAGGGGTTTGAGCTCCTCATGTGTGAATCAGCACAGGAAATAAATGCAGTCACTGACACTGCAGAGACACCCAACCTGTTCTATACTGCTAATGAAGTAAAACAAACACTCCCAGTGAAGCCATTTCTTTAAAACAAATGGAAGTAAAAACAAACATACATACAGGCTGTTACATTTTAGGATTCCAGAGTCTTATAGAACATAGCTTTTTAAAAAAATATTTAATATATTCACTGCTTGTCTCCTCTAAGTGTCACAATAATTGGGACGTATCTCCCCTCCCACCCCCAGTTAAGGTATACTTGAATTCTGGATGCATTATCATGTCACATCCCTTTCAAGCGTTTCATGGCTACAGTAAATTGGTTTGCTGGATAGAGAAATTATCAGAAAATTTTCTGAGCTATAGTAGATTCTCAATCAATTATGTTGTGGAAAAGGTGAAAAAGATTTGGTTAATGAATCTCCTATTTTAGTTAAGAGAATTATGGGAAACTTAAGGACATGGATTAAGTAAATCAGTAACAGGTTGAATGAAGTCCCAGTCATTAGACAGATTATTAATGATGTTATAATTAAACTCAACCCAATCTGTTAATCAAATCATAATAATACTTAAACCTAGTCAAAGCTCAGACTTCTCCATTACAAAACCTCTGGTGTAAAAATACTTATTACTGGGAAGCAGATGGGTTACTTTTTAAACTTGAAGCAAAAGCAGAGGTATGTTGCACTCATAAGGTAGAATCAGACTAAGCAAGATTTAAATAACAGCTGTTTGCTCTAGAGCCAGACCTAAATAATACTGAAATAGCATAACTGGCAACAAGTAGCCTATTAGAAATCCCATTATAAATATATAGATAGTATGTAACTGCAAAGTGGCAAACCATCTTGGGGTATAGTTGTTCAAACAGGGAAAGAAAACACACATACAAGCAGTAAGATCTGGAATGGGAGAACAAAAGTTGTAGAAAAAGCAGGAAAGGTAATCTGGTGAAACTCAAATCTAATCATCCTGCAGAAAAAATGCCTAGCAAAACCAGAACAAGTCCTGATTCCCAAAATAAGATTAACTATGTCAAGAACAGATTAAATCACTCCCTTTACTCTTGCGGAGAGGGATGAGGAGCATAAAATACCAGTTGTGAGGAAGAAAGAACTAGCTTCAATGCTCACTTCCCTGAAACAGCTCTCAAGCCTGATCACCTTGACCTTAGTTATTAAAATACCCCTCACAGTGATCTCTAACTCCCTACTTGATACATATATGTATAGTTGCAACAAACTGCAGGATAAAAATTGTCATATTACAAACATTTTCTATATACCCTATAAATGGAAAATCAAAAATTGCATTTTCTAGCAGAAAGCAAAGACATTTTCAACAATCTCTCCTATGCTAACTTGAAAAGTTAGTTCAGGTTGGGTTTTGCATCACAAAAGAAACTGATTTTTTTAAAGAATTTTTTTTCCCCCTGAAAATGCTGTACATTTTGGATATCTGAGCAAGCACTGTGACCACAGTTCCAAAAATAAGGAAACGGCTTTGTAACACTGAGATATTTACTATTTTAATGGAACATTTTACAGTTTTAAATTTGCAGAACACACTTCTACATCTTAATCTACAACTGTCTGACAACCAGGAAAGTTGTGTTCCAGGAAAACAAGTTTCTAGTCTATGTTAATCCAGTCAGGGACAGGGTCACATCATATTTTATTAAGAGACTACACTGGACTAGCCATTTGAAAGTCCTATTTTTCCTATTTTCTAGAAAGCAGAATACATTATATCTTGATCCTGTCTACAGCTTGTTGTGGTCACTGAAATATAGGATCTCAGCAAACAATTGCAATTAATTCTGGATAGATAGACATTACAGAGCCTTTTTTTTTTTTTTCTCACTTTCTCTCAACTTCCAGAAATATTTGATATTACCCAAGAGAAATGTTCAACAGTTTTGGGTAATCCTTGCTCTTATTTTCTGAACAATTTTAGTAACCATCTTCATACTGGAAAGAGAGGTGCTCTATATATTCTGCTTGAGACTTGGTGAAGTATTCGGAATTCTTACTCAAAATCCATGTTGTCCATTTAGTCACAGATTATACAGCTGTTCCTTCTACTACTCAGTTACCATCTCCTGCTGACTAATTCCAATTATGCCAAACATCTATGCCCACCATAAAGTTTTAGACCCTTAAGTGCTAATTTCAAGCACAAATAATATTTAAGGGAATTGGCTTTCCCTCTTGTCCATCATCCACAGTGACCTGTACCACAGGTACCAGAGAATAATTGCCTTTGTAGTCATCTACCTGCTTGCCAAGTGTGTTCAGTAGCACACTGTTCCTGGTGACACTACCATAATTACAGCATCTTCTCAGCCAGACATGCACATAGCCACCTAGGATTGCTTTTAGAGGTCAGCCTGACAAGAGTGTACATGTTTCTTCTGACAGAGTAACTTGAAAAATGTTACACAATAGTAAGAAAAACTCAAGAGCCATAACATCCTCAGGCTCCTCTTCAAGTGTTACCATATAGATTAAAATAAAGAAAATATGTGATTAGTTTCCCCTCTCTACACAGATCGTTTTGCTTTGGTGCAAAGGAGAAGGTCCACTGCTTCTGTAGTTCTGTTCTTTTTGATGTCTTGAAAACCAGCAGCTATGAGAGACAAGGAATTTTCTTTATCCAACTTCAAAATACTACTTTTGTAGTATGGATATCAACAGACTTCCTGCACATTAATAAGCAGTTCTGACGTGTCTTCAGACAAGTAATGCTAACAAGATCCTACACAGCTGGAGAAGACCCTATAGTACTTGATCATTTATAATGCTGACCTCCCATATCCCTTGGGAGATGAACAATACCTCAAAATTGAATGACTGCCAACTTCAGGGAAGAGCCCTTCCACCCCCTTGGAAAATCCTCACGAAGTTTATTTACAAAATCGTTGATTTTGCATTTATCCATGGGGGGGGAAAAAAAATTATCTATGATTGTTCCACTGACTGTCAGCTTTAGAAAGCATTTTAAAGTGTCCTTGGTATTTTATCTGCAAGCACACTATGACATACAGTTTGCCCTGTTCACCCCTTTTAACTAAGAGCTAGTCAAACTGCCCCTTGCTGCCCCTAAACTCATGTCACACACACAACATTAAATTTAATTGTTGTAACAGCATATTATATGCCTACACATCATTTAACTCTTATTTTGATAAATACCCTGCAGGGGAGATTTCTGGCAGTGCAAAAATTGTCACATTGCATCAAACTGTATTTCAGCTACCTCCATATTTACTCTGATGGTGATCAACATCAGGTAACACAGAAAAGACAAAGATCATAACCGTGCTGGTTTTCGGTAACAAATGCTCTGGTTTATCTGAAGTCAGACAGATGAAATTAGATTACGAAAAGGTAAAGATAAAAGGCTTTTTTGCTTTTCAGTCATTTGTTTTTTGTGTCTTTTTTTATTTAAAACATATGGAGTCAAGACAGTCAAACACAGAAAAGTCTTCTACTGAGGAATAAAAGTATGAGAAATCCAATCGTACTCTTGCAAAAAAAAAAAAAAAGCTCAGACAATTCTCAGGCACAGATCCAGGTATGAACTTTCCTTTGTTATGTAGGGAATTTGGCAACATTCTTTAGAATAATTTAAACGGCATATGTCTATACAGGTAGAAAACAGTATCTTTTTTTTCATTTAAGAGGAAATAAATGTATATTCTAAAAGGAGTAGCACCAATCAATGACTTCTTGCACTACATCATTTGAAAGAACTTCCAACTTTTTATGTTTGCAGACCTGAAAGTTCAAGCTAAACCAGGAAAGTAATTTTTTCCCTGATTTTCAGATCATGCTGAAAAAGGATTCAGTAATAAAAACTTATGTCACAATATCACTGATATAATACCATCAAGAATATTTTAATACCTCCATAGCTTGTTGTAAGTGTCCCTCTAGTGCCATAAATGTGAGAAACTGAGGATTCACATAAGGAAAGGCTTGAGCAAGTCCTAGGCCATCACCAAACTCATCAAGTAGTCTGAAAAAAATGAGTTAGGAAACACAGTCTTTATTGCAGACTAAATAGTAATAACATGAGGGCTGGATACATCAATTTACTGCACATCACCTGTTAACAACTGTGTGTGTATACTCTCATGAGGTGGTTGTGTTGGGTTGACCATGGCTGGCTGCCAGATACCCATTCAGCTGCTCTCTCACTCCTCCAACTCAACTGGACAGGCATGTAAATAAGACTAAAGGCTCATGGGTTAAAGACAGGGGGATCACTTGCCAATCACCATCATGGGCAAAACAGACTCAACTTAAGGCAGAACCTTAACTTAACTGAAAGGTTGAACCAGATGATCTTTTGAGGTTCCTTCCAGCCTAGGCTATTCTATTGATTCTATGAATTTATTGCCAATAAAAATGAACTTGGATGGTGAGAAACAAAGACAAAAATGAAAACATCTTCCCCTTAGCCCTCCTTTTCTTACTAGGCTCAACTTCACTACTTCATTCCTGACTCCCCTATGTCCCTCTACCCCAAGCAGCGCAGAGGGACAGGGCATGGGGGTTGTGGTCAGTCTGTGGCAGTTCCTGTCTGTCACTCCTCCCTCCTCACACGGTTCCCTTGCTCCAGTGTAGGGTCCCTCTCATAGGCTGCAGTTCTTCAGGGTAAACCTGCTCCTGCATGGGTCTTTCCCACAAGCTGCAGTCCTTCACTAATTACTTGAGAATGGGCTCTCTACAAGCACAGTTCCTTCAGCAAATACCTACCTGCTCCACTGTGGTCTTCTCCAGGACTACAGGGGAATCTGTCCTCCAGCACCTGGAACACCTCCTCCCCCTTCTTCTCTCACCTTGGTGTCTGCAGGGTTGTTTCTCTCACATTGTCCTCACTCCTCTCTCTCTCACAGTCTGCTGTGCAGCATTTTTTACCCTTTTTTAAATACTTTCCCAGAGGCACCATCCTGCAGTGGGTCTGCTGGAGCCAGCTGGAATCAGCTGTGTCCCACACAGGGCAGCCCTGGCCTCTTCTCACAGAGGCTGACCTGCAGCACCCCCTTCAGCACCTGCTCCCAGTACAGTGATACACTTAAGACAATACAGACTTCAGAAGAACATGACAGGAGCTTTTACTGTTGGCTACTCCAAAGTAAAAGGGCATACAGTTCAGCTAATAAATTTCATATGTATGCTATTAAGCTCATTTTACAACTAGCGTTCAGATTTTGATTGCATTGTGTGTCACAATTCATAGCTTGGCAGCTGCTTTGAGTTCTGTTTTCAGCATTCAGAGATCAAATCTTAAAGTGGGCACAAGCAAAATCATGTACTGATCTGTGTATACTCAACAGACAAAACTTAACAGACTATTAAAGAAGCATTTTCCTTCCTATTTTGAGTAATTAGGTAGCTTACCAATGTTAACCTCCAACACTTAAAAGCCAGCTTTTGTCCATATCCTACAATTCCTTTGCTAGCTTGCTGCCTGGCGCTGTAAGAACACGCGTCTTCTAACTTGGACCCTCATGCATTAGTCCTTGCTGTGCTTTTTTACAATATAACTTCACAAGAAGAACTTACCAGTGGTTTTGATATGTCTAGGATGTAGTTTATAATACTTTTAATAAATAGAAGAGAGCAAGCATTAAATCTCTCACTGGAAATCATCCTGTCTAGCTTACTCTTACTTTAAAACAAATGCATTATAATATTCTAGGATTAGGCTGTGCAAGTGGCTCCGATCACTTTCTTCCTGGTATTTGCAGAATATATTGCAATATTCTTCAGTAATCTAATGACAGAAAATTGAGTGAAGCATTCAAAATTATGATAATATTAAGTAAGTGCGTGGCATTTCAAAGTAATAACGTTTAACACCAGTTGCAAAAGAGGAAAAGACCAATTATAAAACAGCATTGACTTGAATGCTGATTACATTCATATTGCTTTACTTGTTATACTTCCAGTATACTTACCATCTTGAAAGTTAATGAAAAAGTACACACATCCCTTGAATATTCAGTGCACCAAAATTTTCTCAGATCACAGCCTGATTTAGCATATCTACATCTTTTTTCTCTCATTAGAAGATACATAGCACTTGAAGTACTTTAAACGTTAAAGCTTAGATTATCCGCCTTTGAAGTACATGCATACTGATAGCCATGAGTATTTCTGACATCTTACATAAAAAGCAAAACAGTAACTGAAAAACCTCTGAAATTAATGCAGAAAACTATCAAAGGCATACCTCCACTCCACATCCAGGTCTTCACTCACACTGGAGTCATCCTCAAGGTTGTTATTTCCATCCAACAGGAAGAATCCAGGATGCATGAAATCAGTAACTAGATCATTTTCTTCATCACTGCTACTTTCTACTTCTCCCCGGTACTGTAACCAGGGAATCTCTCCTTCCTCCAAAGAAAGATCAGGGAATGCCTGTTGCCTTCAAATAAACAAAAGAAAAGTAAAAAGCTAGAAATCTTACTAATACATGCAAGCAACAAAAGATGCACATATTACAGGGGCTAAAGATGCATATTTCCCAGACTGCAGAGTCCCAGATTAGGAATTTAGTATTTGCTGTAAAAACCAAGAAACTCCCAGTGGTATCAGCTCCAGACTCAGAATCTAGTACATCCATGACTGTATGGCAGAATTCTTACGCTTTCCCTAGTACAGGCAATATCCCTGCCAGGGCTAGTAAATTTGGTACTAAAGATTCATCCACAATTTCCTAAAGCCACTAAAATGAAAAGCTCTCTTGACACCCTGGAACAGCCTTCATGGGGAAGGTTGGCCTGAATGCAAAGAGATACTATCTGCAAGAGAAGCTATTTGTATAAGGAGAAAGACTGTTCTCCCTGGATTTTCTAGAGAAGCACAAGTCACCTGGATGTTTAGAGCCACAGGGCTGAGTCCCACTTTCCTTATCAAAGGGCAAATAAACATGAATCATGTTAGAAATGGGTACATTTGCAGGCTGTTCATATCAAAGAAAGCTAAGAGCACACAGGTCCATTGTTGTTGTTCTGAAACAGATGGGTTTTTGTAATGTTGTCATAAAACCACACTAATTCTCCAAACCTCAAGAGACAGCGATACTAAAAAAGCAGTAACAGTGATTTGGACTGCCTGGTAAAAGGTACTGTCTACCTAAGAGTGGAAGAAGCTGAAAGGACAATTAAGCATGGCTTGTTGCTTTATAAAGACCCAAACTAAGAATATAAGGTCAAGATTAGATGCTTAGGAAAACAAAACTTTCCTTGGCTATTTATAGCTACAAATTTTGACTTGCAACAAAGGCATATATATTTTATAAAGTAAAGTACTGAACGACTGAAAAATATGCAAGTTCTCAGCAAGCAAGCAGTTCAAGTTTACTATAATCACTGATAGGGCTGCAGAAACAAAGACCAGCCGTAGAATATGAGAAGCAAACAACTGCTTCACCAAGAGTACTAAGTAGTATCAGAAGATGTGCATGTAACGTATGTGTTTTTACAATTAACTTGCCTAATCTGGCTTTTTGAAGTTGGTATATTCAGCCTATTATCCCTACTGACACTAAATGTCAATGCCCTCTCACTATTTCTGTATCTTTCATAAAATAGAATTGTTTGCACGACATGCCATTTTTTCCCTTTTTACATACAACTACTCAGATTATTTTGATGTAGGCAAATGATTATTGCTGATATAGTAACTACTTTTAGAATTGATGTTATCCTGTGTAGCATCATGTGGATATTGTGTTACTGCTGATATCAGAACTTATAGGAAGTTAGCTAACAAAATAAAACCATACCCTCCTTGGAAACAGAAGTTTGTGTTCTCGTCTTCTACACCACTGCTGCTGCTCTGCACTTCAGGCTCACCTTCCTCCCTGCCTGGGACAGTTGCCCAGCTCTCATCACTTGAAGACTGGTCTTTTTCTGTAGCAGTAAAATAGGTAGGCACAGCTGTAGACCATTCTCCATCACTGCATTCTGAGCTGCGATTTAAACAAGGCAATGGGGTGTGAATTTAAACACTGCTTTAGGCAAAAGAAAACAAACACAAACATTCTGCGATTTTCTACTTCTCTATGAACGTTGCTCTCAATATAGACTATTTTTTCTAGAAAAAATTCATTATTTTCTATGTATAGATGTATTACAAGGCAAGTATACCTAAAGAGCTGTTTAAAAAAAATCAGTTCCTACAAGAATTCTGCCCACAGCACTTTGGAAAAATGTTTTGTTCTTCCCCTTCCACATTTGCAGAGTACATGAAACAACGCAGGAATATAAATCTAGACCCACTATACACATCCTTTTCCAAGAACACAAAGAGAAAACAGCAGCAGTGACACTGAGAGCACCAATGCTTGCTTAACAAACAGCAAGCAATGTCAGCCTTACCTCTCAGCCAAACAAAACTTACAACAACAGTAAAACAAAAGTAAAACAAAACTTAAAACAAATGTAAAAGCTCTCATAACCTCTATATCATATACAATGGTCACTTTTTTGTAATCATACAAAGATACAATGGATCACTTACTGCAAATTACATAATTCACAACAGATGAATGGCAGGGAGTTTTTCAATGACAATTTTGCTCAGTCACCACATAGGAAAAGGCAGTAAATAATAAGTTGTGGGCAGCATAAAAAAATAGTGGTTAGCAGAATCTCAAGAAGGATGAACTTATCTACCTTTGGTAATGCCACTTAGAAGGTTCATTCAATACTAACAGTGACAGCTGACACCTACCAAAATTCAAAGTATAGTCAACTAGCTATATCACTTCAAAAAGTTATAGAAAACTAATACGTGAACAGCAAACATGTTTAATAAAGCACATCCTACACAACAATCCACAACACCTGCAGTTCAGTTTTCAATCTGTTAAACCCAGTATGTCTATATGTATCAATGTTATCTTCCCACCTACAAACTCACTTTAAAGAAACCCTCCTTGTATCTAATATTACAAGTACATGCCAACACAACTTGCTATTTAATGAATTACAAGTACTCTTGAAAAGACTGCACATTATACAGTGCAAGTTTTACAAGAATAACAAAGATCAAGAAAAACTATATAAAAGCATTTTAATTTGAAGCAGGAATATATTCTATCACAATTTTGACAACTAGTGAAAGTAATGGAAATGAGAATATTCATTAACTTTGGGCTATTTTAAAGGATTACTTTACAATAGAAAACATCTGTTAATAAATTCTGATGTGCTGTCTAATGCATTTTATATTGCACCAACTTGAATACTGTGTTTAGTTATGGATCTCTCACTACAAGAAAGACATTGAGGTACTGGAGCGTGTCCAAAGAAGAACAACGAAGCTGGTGAAGGGTCTAAAGAACAAGTCTTATGAGGAGCGGCTGAGGAAATGGCATGTTCAGACTGGAGAAAAGAAGGCTGAGGGGAGATCTTATTCTCTACAGCCACCTGAAAGGAGGTTGTAGTGAGGTGGGTGTCAAGTCTCTTCTCCCAAATAACAAGCCATAAGATGAGAAGCAATGGCCTTAAGTTGCTCCAGGGGAGGTTTAGATTGGCTATTAGGAAAAATTCCCTCACCAAAAGTGTTGTCAAGCACTGGAACAGGCTGCCCAGGGACATGGTTGAGTCACCAGCTCTGCAGGTATGTATAGATGTGGCACTTAGGGACATGGTTTAGTGGTGGACTTGGCAGTGTGAGGTTTACAGTTGGACTTGATTTTAAAGATCTTTTCCAACCTAAATGATTCTATGATTCTAACATAAGCTGAATACTAACATTTCATAACCTTTTGATTTGTTTGTTTGGGTTTTGGGGTTTGTTTCTTTTAAAAAAAAAGGTTGTCTAAGCATACTATAAGACTAGCCCAAATACTCAAACCTCTTATTTTAGTTCTCTGTATTTTACAATCCAGAAATTATTTTCAACACTTATAATAATATTCCTATGTTGATAGTCAAATTTATTCTCTTTAAAGTTTATACAGAAACTCTAATTCAAACCAGAAAAGAGGATATGCCTAAAGTCATTAATATCGAAAAAAAGGAAGAACATTGAATGTGTGTATTTCAACACTTAGGATTTAACTGCGCCTAATTCTGCAGAGATGCAGAAAGTCACTTAATGGTTAGAGAGTTACAGACTTGTCACTTGCCAAAAGCGTAACACATTAACTTGTTCAGCCTGTAGCTTGACACATATGTCAATTTTGCTTTTTATGCAGCTATATATGTATATTTAAACATGTAACATCGTTTAATCCTTTAAACATAAAACTTTGCCTTTTGAGAGTGGAAAAACATATTACTCCTTTGCACAGAGTAAACATTTACAATTCACTTCATAAGGGTAAGGTTTTTGAGGGTTTAGAACACAAATTATGTTTTTTTTAAAGAACACATGCTTCCTGTTTAGTGGTTCAGTTATTGCCATCATGACTAACATAGTCACTTTCATATATGCAATCTGTATTTCTTTTTGTCATGCTACAACAACTCGTCATTTAGCATCATGGAAGACAATGCTATAATTGCAAAATACAGTCCATTTCCTCTATTGTATTTTAGTCTTCTAGTAGAAGCATTTTGGAAGGGAAAAAGAAAAGATTATGCAGTAATAACTTTTTTTAAAAAGTAAACCTTACAAGGAAGAAGAGGATCCTTCTTTTGCAAGTCCACCTATATCTTTAATAAGAAAAAAATAAGTCTACTACCCCATTTACACCTCAAGGATTTTGTTCTCTTGTAATTTGGACTCTCAAATATTTTAAAGACAAGAGTTTATGCAGATCAATTTTCATGCTGCTCTCTCTACAAAAGCAGCGGAAACACAATCTACTCAGCAGGTTAGTTTATAAAGCCTGTATGACAAGCACACACAAAAAAAGCCACATCAATATCCAGAAGACATGTCTTGTAAAGAATGCAGTGGGAACAGAAACAGCAAGATGAAAGCAAACTAGAAGAAAAGTGTGGGGGGGAGGAATCAAACAAAAACCATCATAAACACTACTGCATTTACAGTAAATGAACAGAAGGTTAGAATTTTTGTTACCCTCAAATAGCTCAGCTACATAACTCCAATTCACAGGGAAAAGTTCTTAACCAGCATTATATGAATAAAAGTTAATCAACACAAGGTTTATCCAAATTATTCTGTCTTCTGGGTAGAAAGCCCAAAACAGGAAGAGCCTGAATACTGCTTCTGGTGTCCAAGTTGGAGCCATTTGTAGATCTGTATTCATTAACAGTTACTTTAGAAACACCTACTAGTCTAAACAATTTAAAAGAAGGGATTATAGGCAATCCTATCAAGTTATTTTTCAGATATGATAAGGAAGACTAGTAATTTCTTTCAGAAGGCTGGAGACAAGAATATACATAGGCTGTCATGTAGAACATTGAGATTTGATGGCAAAGAGAACAAATTCTGAAAATAACAAGTCTTGAAGGGAACTTTCAAAGACCCTTAAATTACACAAAAGATTCGATACTAATACAGTTATAAAAAAGAAATTTTACCTGTATTCATCTTTGTGGGACACTGATAAGTGTCTGCTGCTGTCTTCAAACTCATTCCAAAAGTCTATAACACTTTTTTGTTCTTGAGCTGCTGCATTTTGCCTTAGGTCTATTTCTGTGTTCTTCCGATGACCTTCGTAGTCTCTTGAGTCAAAGAAGATACTAGAACTCATCTCTTCTTTGCTGGCACACTCAGCATGGCCTTGCTGGACTTCAGCAATTTCAATTCTTCTCCAGGAATCACTTTCTTCAACACCATTAGGGAGAAGCTTCTCTCTCTCCAACTGTTTTGCAGTATTTTGTTTCCTTATTTTAGGTCTCACTACACACTCAGGTGAATTACCTTCATCAATCTTTCCATCACTGACATTTAATTCATTAGCAATTGCTATAGGGGTTCTGATGCCAGCATTCGCTATACTTTGCATCTGCTGTATTTCATAATTGACATCACTTGGGTTACTTTTCGGTATAGCTTGATCTTCAGCAGACAATTTAAATGTCCTGTTGTTTGGACATGTCAAGTCTGAATAATATGTCATTAAGGGCATTGGTCCTGCTGCTTCACAACATTCTCTAGAAACACTGTGGTCGAGAGCAGACAATCGGGACTCTAAGTCAGTAAAACACTCTATTCCTTTTTCTAACTCAGAAAGCATGTTATCTAGTGTTCCCTGAAACACACCTGCTTCTTCTCTTGGCAAAGAAAAACTGTCTTGAGCATCATCTTCCTCTCCATCACTGCTATCTGGCTCATAAGAGTCAATGTTTACAAAAGCAATTCCATTCTGACCATTCAAATCATTATGCTCTCCAGATGCATATTCTGCAAGGTCCTCAGATTTTCCATAAGTATTCATAAAGTTCCATGAGATCTGGCTGCCTTCCAGGCCATAAGGGAGTAGAGAAAACGATGATGTGTTCGCTTCAAAAGTTTGGCTTGATACACTTTGGCAAACGGACTCTCCAGTTCCAGTATTTTCTGACAAAGGCTCATCTAGTAAACCACGAGAAACTGGAACCAATGGACTGGAACCTTCACAGAAAGTTGTAAAAAAGAACACACTGGAATAATCAAAACCAAGTGAAATATTGTCTTCTACAACATCCGCTCATGAAAAAGAAAGGATAGTTCACTAGGACTGCAGTGCAATTTGATAAACATTTACTAAGTAATTCTTCACTGATATATTTACGTTCTCATTTATATGTTAAGCATACAGAAATAGACTTAAATGAGCCAATTTCAGCTCAGACTGATAGAAAAAACCAAGTATTAAAGGAATACATTCATAAGCAGCATTTTTACATTGTTTATATAAAAGGGAATTTTAAGATGAGAACAGGAAGTCTGGAAAAACACTAGAAGATTAAAAAAGCTACAACATTGTTTGCCATAAGTTAAAAATTGGACTATTCATTAACTGGTTAAATTGTGCCTCCTGCCACAATCAGATAAAGCCATTTATCACTACTAAAGATTATATATTAATAGCACTATATTTTGTACATGCAGCTGTGATAGCAACTCCCCACAAGAAGAAAATAATAGCAGGGATGAATGTGGAATTACAGTTAGTAGTTACCATTATTGCAAATTCATTTTGGTTACATTACTCTTGAACACCTCTTGCACACCTCTTGCATAAAGGGACAATAAATATCAAACCCAGCAGCAAGAGTTAAAGAATGTAAAAACATGTATGCTGCTTCGACTACAAAATTAATGTTTAATTCAAGTCATTTGTAAATTTCTAACCAAGACAATAGTCCAAACTAATTTTGAACATATAATGGCTTGCATAACTTGAGAGTACTTAAAATTTTTACGTTGATATTAAGAGATTTGGAAACTTAACTACAAAACCAAAAAAAAACCCCACACATGGTTAATTGAAAGGATTCCCTAGCATGTTATTTTTAAAACAGGTGGAGGTAATAAACCATGTAAAATGAGTGTTCCATGATTAAAAAAAAAAAAATCATCTAAATAGCTAACCCATATTAACATGTAGGTAGGTGAATTCATGGCACTGAACTCTTATGAGAGCTGTGTCTCTCAGCACCAGAAGTCTGACTTGCAGAAAGCAATACTGTAACATTACATTTTATCTAATTAAAATCTTGAAGCTCCTTCACAAAATCACTAACAGCTGAGGTTAGCAGGCAGGCCTCTCTGGAGATCATCCAGTTCATCCATCTTGGGTGCACCCTCCAGGCTAAACAACCCCAGTTCCCTCAGTCACTCCTCATAAGACCTGTGCTCCAGACCCTGCTCCAGCTTCGTTGTCCTTCTTTGGACACACTCCAGTACCTCAATGTCTGTCTTGTCATGAGGGGTCCAAAATACTGAACACAGTAATCGAGGTGTGGCCTCACCAGTGCAGAGTACAGGGGGACAATCACATCCCTGTCCCTGCTGGCCACACTATTTCTAACACAAGCCAGGATGCCGCTGGCTTTCTTGGCCACCTGGACACACTGCTGGCTCATGTTCAGATGTATGTCAACCAATACCCCCAGGTCCTTTTCCACCCAGCAGCTTTCCAGGCACTCTTCCCCAGGCCTGTAGCTTTGCACAGGGCTGCTGTGACCCAGGTGCAGACCTGACACTTTGAAAGATTTGAGGCTATGTCAAACTTTTTTTAGCTGAGAACCTCGTACACTCAGGAGATGGGACTATGTTTCTAATTCAACAAGCTGTTTTGTATTTCTCCATGAAATTATTAGTCAGATGCTAAAGTCACAAAAGACATTTTGGGAAATACTAACATTCAATATTCATTAACCAAGAAAGGGAAGTGATCTGACTGGTATAAACCAATAAAAAAAGAGAATCTTGAAAAATGTTTTACAGGCTTAAACTAATTCCCACTATAACTACACTACGGCTGACAGAAATGGAACCACCTGGTCCATGATACGTCAAATATTTCATAGCCTGGTTCCAAACAGAAGGTTAGAATAGGTATTCTCTTCCAAATGTGATTTGTAATTTGATTTGACAACAAAATAATTTGCATTATACAATGTTATGGTTATCTAGTTGGTTAAAATGCATTAACTCATTCAGGAATGCCCTTCTTCAGAAAAAATTAAACAGCCTAAGATAGACTAGACTTTATTTTGCCTTCATGCTAAGTTTCATTCTATAAAGCCATATGAACTGTACTTTACACATGTTATTTATTTGGCTACTCTTTTCCCTTCACATTTCTCTGTGCTTTCTTCCTCCACCCCCAAGCATCCCTGTTTGCAGTTAAATGGCACATACACAAAGATATGAACGTACATAAAGAATTCTCTCTCTGAACATCCTCCAATTCTAACTGTTCACAATCTTCATTGTGTTGATGTTCGCCTCTGTCTTGGTTATTCAAAGATGGTCTAAACCCAACATAGGCATGTCTTCTTCCATATCTTCTACCTGTAATAGTCTGATATCCTCCCGCTGGTCTGGGCCAGGCAGGTTTGCCAGCTTCTTGACCCATTGCTACAAGAGATTATGGAGTAAAGAAAAAGACAGAGAGACTTGTTAGACAACAATATGTCTTTATAATTCCTCTCTTCTCCAATACTTTGATATAATTTTTTTAGTGTGGAATTTTCCATTTCTCTAAAGTCTTGAGCTTCACTAACAATACAGTTATTAAGAATCTGAAGTGCTCTGGGCACAGATGTTATGAAAGCATGTAACAGTTTTCATCTACACTAAATAATATCAACAAACACTGATCTTGTCCCCATCTTAACATGTTTGTAGTAAATAACAGAGACTTTATAAAAAAAATTAAAAATCAAGTCCAGATGTCACGTGACTTTTTGGGTTTTTTAATGTGATACACTTCTGCATATAGCTCTGACACAACACTTATGTCAGCCTGCAAAAAACATTTGCAAGCACTAGAGTGGAAAGCCTTCAGGTAATGCAGCACAATTCAGCCAGCCCTAGCTAGCTTATCCCTGTGACAGGAAAAGTACAGTTAATCAAAATCACACCTTCTAAAAGAAAAGTCCCAAGTCCCAGGGAGAAGGTTTTTTTCTTTACACTTGGTAGTATGTTCAGGCATGGCCATACAAGGCAATTGCCCATATATGGCCCTATTATTACAGCAGTATCCATACTAACGGATCTTAATGCTTTTACCAGGAAAACAGGGGCTAAGTAGTACAAGGAAACTTGAAAAACAGTGGATTTTAACAGAGAAAAACAGACATTTTAATATAGAGAAAAACAGATTTTAACACAGTAGTAGTATCAGCTATTAATAATTTAACAGAAGGGTTCATGTCCAAAGGCTGTTGACTGTACAAGTGCAGTTAGAAGTTCAGTATTTCAGATGTTCAGTGGCTTTTTCATGTCCCTCTAAGTCACTTTTAATCTTTACTAGTTACAGAATTAACAAAGTAGCTTTCCTGATCTTGAAACTCAAACTGAAAAGGAGATGTTAAACTCCCAGAAGATAAAGTTTGCAACCATTAACACAGAGTTTTCTGAACTTCAGAAAAATAAGAAAGCTTTTTTTTTTTTTTCTGGCTGTAAACCTGATCTCGTCACTACCCATAAAAAAAGACTATCTATGTGCAAAGACACCATTTATTAACAGTTATTTTATGCAGCTTCAAGTAGAATAGCCATTAGTAAGGCTGGTAGTTGCAGTATGTGGACTGCCTAAAAGATACAACTGCACACATGTACCAACTATAAAAGAGTTCCGAGCAGGTTTTTTTTCTTTGTTTTTTAAACTAGCATCACTGTTGGAGCTGTCATTTTGCTATGACTGACATACAGGGAACTAAGTCTGTTGCTGCGTAACTAAAACAAATCATGAAAAATAAAATGCAAGGAAAAAAACGGAATATTTTTCTTGGGGCTGCACTTTCAAATCACATGATCCCTTCAAAGCTTTAATAAAGAAGCAAACAGAAGAAAGCAACAGCTTCTAGTAGGAGCTAGTCTTAAAGAAGTTCAGACACATAACATTCTACAAGAATTTGGTCTACAACTGTCAGCATGGCAACTCTGAAAACATTTCTTAGCAATCTGCATGTCTGTTAAAAAAATCAAGTGCACTTCTAGGTAAAACAAAGAAAGGCAGAATGAGTAGTATAATGATGGTGGAAGATTCAGGTGCTTAGAAAAGAATGCAAGTTCCAGGATAAGAAAAATAATCACTTTCTCTTTCAGCCTGACAGGGAAAAAAATAAGGTTATAGTAAATCAAACATGATTACACTCACCATAAAACACCTGTCAGAAGTCTAAAATATTACTGTTTCATTCCCAGGTGAATTGACAGCAACGGTGAAGATACTTGCCGTGCTTAAACTTAAGAGGCAAATATTTACAATTCAATTGCTTAAAATTGCAACATTTAAGAAAACAAAACATGAGGAGTCTTTTATCTAGTGCCATCAGTTTCACTTCTTGTTATCTTTAGCCAGTTATAAAATACCATTTGCTACAAAAAGATTGTGCTATGCCTTACCACATTATATCTATGGCTCTAAAATGTCCCTTACAACATGTAATCCTCACCATGTCTTCTTTCCACTCTTCTTCCCACACATGAAATTTCTCCAACCATAGCCCAGTTCCATGAACATTGCAGAAGTCCAAACATGGTTATCACTAGCTCCAATATGGTGATACTGCTTATTTCTACAAATCTGGTATACAACTCTTTTGAATCTTTCCAGAAAAAAACAGCATGTATCGGAGGCTTTTTTCTCATTTATCTATGAAGCTTTATGTAGTTTGATTACATATAATCTTCCTTGAAAATATTTTCTCGTATTTGTCCAAACCCACCCATCCCACATTAAACTATAGAAGCTAAGATGGTCAATTTGTTCTTAACTATGCTACTCCTGCAATCCTTAGAAAGGTGAAAACTCACTACCATCTTTGACAAAAAAGTCTCTGCAACCAATGCAAGAAAAAGGGGACAGACAATTAATTTTCTTAATTGGTCAGTCAGTTAATATCCTTATGTCAACCAGCAATTTGTTTTTATTCAAGCAAGCTCTGACATTTCTTAAATTCTTAAATTATAAGATGGCTGGTTAGCAGATTGCCAAAGGGAGCTGACAATAAGCAGCCACATCCAAATTTGCAGAGCAGAAACCAACAGTTAGATTAGTAAATCAGCACAGCAACAGGGAAATCTGCCCTCAAACTTGATAATAGAAGCACTTGAAACAAAAAAAGGTAAAAATACAACATAACTGCCTAATTCTTGATCTTAGTTTGTTCTCTAAAATGTCAGTATTGTTCAAAAACAGATGTCCACACAAGAGAGTCAAACTTGTGAATGCAAATGTTTTATTTTTTTAAAAATGATGTTCACAGCATGTAAAATCTTTTAAAGCTAGGTGTAATGCACTACATGTTTTGTTCCAAATAATTCTCTCACATATAGCGTATCTCATCTTGTATTCAACTGTTCTTAAAAGATACATCCTACAGTTACTATTCTGCCCTGGGAAAGATTTATTGGATCAATATAGTGAAAGCTTTCACTGTTTACTGAAAGTTTGGATGTCACATTTGGTCTACTGGAAAAGTTAACTTCTACCTAGATACAAAAATATCTCAAAATGAGAGGAGCCACCATGCATTTATCTGCCTACATGGCTGAAATGGGACAGTATTTAGGCATCTGAATCCAGAGACCAATTTACAAGAAATTCTTCAGGCAATCAAGTTCCTGAGACACATAATATCTTCTCTCAGGTCCTTCTTCTAGGCTAACCCAACCTTAAAAGCAGGTATTGTTCTATCTCTTTTCAGAAACTCAGTTTAGCAGTCCTGTTCAAAACACACCCAACACCTGCTGACAAGACAGTTCTGCAAAACTGACCAGTCTTAGAGATGCCACACATCAGTGACTAAATAACCAAGGTAGGGTAAACAGGCTAGTTATTCTCAGGCTAAAGATGTTTGTACACACACCTCCATCCTTTTGAAAGGGTACTTAGAGTCACCTGAATTCCTCAAAGGATCATTAGCGGGCTGTCATAAAGCAGAAAAACATTTTAGATTAACAGAGCTGGATTCAAAAAAACAGGAGAGAATGTCTCCTAAAACGCACACTGCATAAACAGGGCGGCCTAGCCTTTCCCAGGCACTGCCTTAAGCACCGACACAGAGCTGCATGCTGCTTCTTTACTTCTACAAATACTGCACTAAGGACTCCACTCCCTAGAGCCAGCAAATTACAGGATGTAACATAGAAAGCCTCTGAATCTGGACCCAACCCATCTGACTTGCATAACCAATGTATCCTCTACCACAAAACCCAGTTTTTCCATAAGTAACACAACGTTCAAGGCTAACTGTAGTTGCATGCATACCTAGCACTGTAACTTGAGCATTCAGAAATGATCCATCCCCTTGACCACAATCCTACAAATAAATATCAAACCATTCTAATTTACAGAGCCAAATTTAGGACTACTGGATTTTCCTGCTCTATTGCATGCCAAGCCCTCTGACAGGATCCCAGTCCTCGTCCACTGACACCCAGACACCTCCCTTTACTCTCCTCTCCATTACCTTTTGTTCTCCCCTGTCCTTTCAACTTCCTCACATCCTGCACACTAGAAACAAGAGAAGCAGTTTTTTGTGATCAAAGAGTGCATGACCTAGATCTACACTACTCCAACAAATGACCACCACCCATGCAGACATAAGACACCAATTGCAGCATACACTTAACTCCTGAACGTGGCAATGTCTACTGCCACAGAGGCAGGCAGGGTGGTCGTATTCATGACTCCTAGAACTGCTGTTACCCACCTGGCCAGCACCACTTTGTTGGAGCAGAGTCTAGTCCATAGAAGCAACGGTAAAAAAATTACAAAAATTAAAGAAATCACAGTTTATCTAAAGCAGTTCTGAACATCTGAACAAAATCTTGCCTTCCTTCCAAGAGCTGAAATACCGAAAACCTTCCCTTACATACCTAGCAATTTTTGAAGTTAAGGAGAAGGCAACTGAGTTTCGTAACCTCCACTGAAAAAAATACTATAACCTTAGAAACTTCACAAGGACATTTTCAATTAAGTTTTCCATCAAATTTACCTGGATCTTGTTTTCACCCTATAATGTCCAATTTTATTTTGTTAGAATCATTCATTCACACATAGTCACCTCCTAGGTCTATTACATACCTCACAGGGGGAAAACAAAATTAAGTTTGGGGCATGGAGAGAAGGGGGGAAGTCAGGGCGCAGGGTAAATCAGGGAGGGGGGGAAGCAGTCCTAAGTGTTTTTCATCCTGAAGAGGGGAAGAGGCCAGGGGGTGTCATAATTTTCTGCTGCAGAAGGTATTTCACTAGCTGCTTTTTTTTTTTTTTTTTTTTTTTTAAGACATGTAAAGTTAGCTTCAAACACCTCTCTAAGAACTGTCTTTTTAAATCTTTCAGTAAGTCCTAACTTTTTCCGCTCTTCCTCAGATTTTTCCCAGCATTCCAAAAAAAACTTGTATGCATATTCTGGTCTCAATCTCACCAACACCTGACAGAGAAGGAAAAACAAATCTGCTTTATCATACTCAGCTGCTCTTTTTTCTTCTACATCTATTAATTACAGAAACCATTCCCTTCTACAAGGCAAGAACAAGATTTCACATTCAAGGCTTGAAAAGGGAATGCATGTAATACCAACACAATTACTGTTTTCTAGGTTACTGTCTTAAAAAAAATAAAATCTGCATTTACTCACACAAGTATATGAATGCATTTGGCTGTCAAATGGGTGAAATTTAAAACCAACTCACATTTTTGACACCCTTTCCCTTACCTGACTAATTCTGAATCATTATGAAAGCATATTCCTGATCAACTCAGAAAAAAAAGTTGCAGGTTAAAATATTCACATTTTCTTTTAATCTGTATTAGCCAATGTTCTTTATCTGTAACCAATATTCTACATCTCTTTTTTTCCTGCAGGTATTGAAAGCTTCCAAGAGCAGATGAATTTAAAAAAAAATTGAATTAGAATGAAGAATTTTCAGTTTTCTAAGCACCACTGCTCAGGATGGTGGAGAGGTTACTCCATTTCAGTCCACAGAAGAAAGGCCAAAAAGGAAGAGGGATATTTCAATAATTTAAAACATCATATTACTGTCACAATTTCCCACTCTCGCCACTATGAGCAGATTAACACTGAAATTCTTTCAATGTTTAGTTATGCTCACAAGCTTTAAACTATATACACTCGCACATTACCACTCAAAACAATGAATATTCAGTTAGAACTTACCTTCACTGTCTGGGATTTATCTAAACTTCAGAAAGCCAAATGTCATTGTCTAGGCTGGGTAGGCAGCTAAGCACCACACAGCTGCTCACTCACACCCCCACCCAGTGGAATAGGGAAGAGAGTCAGAGGGTAAAAGTGAGAAAACTCGTAGGCTGCGATGAAGAGAGTTTAATAATTTTTTTAAAAAGGAAAAAAGAATAAAGAGGAGAAGAAACAAAAGCAAGGAAAAAGTGATGCAAACCCCCCCTAATTGCTCACCAGCAACACAATGATGCCACGACAGTTCTAAAGTAACAGCAGTCTGGCCAGCCTCCTTTCCCCCTACCAGTTTTATTGTTGAGCATGATGCCATAAGGTATGGCAAGTCCCTTTGGTCAGTTGGTGTCAGCTGTCCCAGCTGTGTCCCCTCCCAACTTCTCATGCACCCCCAGCCTACTCACTGGTGGAGTGGTGTAAGAAGCAGAAAAGGCCTTGAGTCTGTGTAAGCACTGCTCAGCAAGAACTAAAACATCCCTGAGTTATCAGCACTTTTTTCAGCAAAAAATCCAAAACAGAGCTCCATACAAGCTTCCATGAAGAAATTTAACTCTATCCCAGCCAAAACCAGTACACTGTATCATAAGCAAAAATTAAAAGTATTTCTATAGAATTATATTTATTAATCCAGAAGTTCCTTCTTCAAAGTCTTTGTTTTAGCAGTGACTTTAGGCTGCTTACTAGGGTATTTGAGAACACAGTAGTGATTAGTTCCATAAGCAGTATCAGCTCAGCTGCATGTACACTGAAAAATGGAATATGCTTCAGGGATTTGTTTTTCAGGCATTATTACTGTCTTTTCATCAACTTTCCAGGTCATTTTGCGCTCTCCTTTGAGCTACAGATTTCACTAAGTCAGTGTTTTTACTTAGTAGAGTTCCTTCTCTTTGCCTAAGGCTGAAAGTAGCCTGTAGTCCAAGTTCAGTAAGTTCAAAGGCTGGTCTACCAATGAATTCATTTACATGAAAATAAAACTTTTTTTTTTACCTCTCAGATTATAGAAACTGATTACTTGGTTAATGACTGGAACAGCAGCTGGCTGCACCTTCAAACAGACTGACCAGTTTAGGTCTCTGGAATCTCAAGAGTGCAAAGCATCCTTTAACCAAACATGAATCAGGTGTTTTTTCCACTGTGGGCCTAACGTTGGGAATACATCATAGGCAATTAAAGATCTCTGAACACCTTTGTGAATAAAGGAAATGTTTACTGTCACTCTGCTCACTTTAATGACAAAAAAGATTCTGCATTTAACACTATTTACAAAGCTAATGAAAATATTAATCACAGCAAATTTATATTTGTGAACTTCAAAAATACTGCAGGGCTCTTCACACTTAGTTCTTAAGTCACTCCAAACTAAACTCGTAACTTAAAAGCATGCATGCATACTTGGTGTCAACATGTTTATACTAACACTACCAGCCTGACGGTATCAATTTTGATATAACCAGAATCAATGCCAGCAACAGTAAAGCAGCGATACAAGGCAGTCTTATGACACTAAGCATATACAGTAGCAAAATTAGGTACTGACACTTTTAAGACCGTTCACTCATTCTCTGCTTTGAACTGCCCTGGCCCGCAAATTCCCGACTCGCTCTCTGCACATGCCCTGCAGCCGTATCCTTGGAGTAAGGCTATTCGCACAAACTTTCAGCTCCAGCAGCAGAAATAAGAGATCTGCACCAGGCTGTACTCACTGCAGCGGCAGGACTGGAAACCACAGCGGCAGCGCACAGTCAGTTATCTGGTAACAGGCGAAGAGAGGAAGGTTATGCATTCCCGGCCCTGAAATGAAGGGGAGGGATTTAGCTCCAGAGTACCCTTCCACTCCAGTTTTTATCAGGGGCCAAACTCTCAGTCTTCAAATAGACCCCTTCTCCCAGATATTTAGTAGCATGTTAACGTAGGAAACTTGGTGATGTTGTATGATGCATATTATTTGTGCTTAAAATGTAAATGGTTAGTAATCAACAAGTTAGAGGACAGAAACTCTAAAATGTAGCTTCAGGAAAAAAACTTTCTATTTCAACAGAAGAGGTATGAACACAAATTTGAAGCAGGCTTTATCACTTTTTCTTCCTCACCTTACTGAAGAACACAATCTGTCTTTGCTCAAATCCATACAAATGCTTCAGTGTTAGACTACATGAACATAAGAGACAGCCCTTGGAATTGCCTGAAAAGATATAAAACCAAAACACTACTAGCACCCACCTCCACACACACATTTTAAAATGAATGACCCCCAAAATCAAGGTTATTGCAAAATATTCTGATACTGATCTTATTTCCTTCCCAAATACCAAAAGACAGGGGACACCATCAAGCTGATAGCAGCTTCCTTCCACTTCAATACTAAACAATTTCTGTTTTGCATTTCCCTGAAAGTTTGCAGTTTTGTATGCATTTTATGCCATAAATGCAAAACTGAGGTTCTGAAATATTACAATCCATTAAGGCATACAAATATAAATAGTTCAATTACTGCATTTATCAAAGCATTAGTCAACATGCAGGCTAAAATAAGCAAGTTGATTAATATTTTGGACATTGTCTGCATACCCTAATCTCAATTAATGACCTCCTATAATCAGCATATACAATTCACAACTCTACCCAAATGAAAAATTTTGCCAGACTTTAAAGGGAACAGGTGCTGGCACTACACAAACAATAAAGTATATGAAAGAAAGTCTAAATGGTTGCTCTGAAGGAAATACATTAGATGTATTCACAAAGCAATTAGTATTTAGTAAAGCATGAAGAAAAATAGAGACACAAAATTGCTTCAAGTCCAGAACTACTTTTACAAGTGAAGCCCAGTCACCATCTCCCATGCAGAGGTGCCTGAATGGGTTGCTACAAACCACCGTCTTGATATAGTTCCTTTCCATGTCCAGACACCCTCCTTAAAGATCCTGCACAGTTCCTATTTCTTCATCCAGGCTCTTCCAACCAACACGGGTTCACAGAATCCCTCTACACAGGTGTCTGCCATCTGCTCACTTCAGCCAAGGAGACAGGGTTAGGCTGGCTTGCTCTGATACTGCTTTAGCTGTGGTTACAACAGTTGGCTATCACACTGTAAGCTGGACTGTGTGAATTTACTCAGCTTTACCAATTCTCCTTCTTCGAGGGTCTAATTCTGTCTTTGTTTTTTTAAAGCTCTGCAGATAGTTGCATTAGCACAGCTGAGGCTGTAGAGCTGAGCCAGACTCAAGCAGCTGGAGGCAGGAATTGCTACATAAACTCTGCTGCCAAAGCCTCTGTATCCCTGAGCCACGACCTGCTCTACACTGGGCACTGATCTGTAACCATTCCGGCACCAATTTTTCACTGTCCTCTGATGATCTAGCTGCTCCAACATTATACTCAACTTCTGCATTATTTTCAGTTTATTTGCACTGACTTGCTCTGATTTTAGCCCAGCTCTCCTTACTTTATTACACAAAATTGTAAATAGTTTAAATGCATCACTTTATTCTTCCTTGTCTTTGACTCAATCCCAACTTTGGTAGCGATGCCTGCTAGCTGATGCCTGCAAGCAGTTGGTGCTAACTGCTGTAAGGGGCCTCAGACAAGAACACGCCCAAGGACATAATTTTTGCAAGTGTGATGGGTACATCCTGGGGAGGGCAGAGAAACCAGGAGACACCTGTGGCAGTCAAAGATAAGAAAGCTGGGAAACTTTACAGACAGAGCAATGAGCCAAGACGAGACCTTATATGAAAAAGGACTCAAGAGTTCATGGAAAATGACACTGAGGTGTCTCAGTGTCAACAACCACTAGGGACCACCACAGACCACCGAAAAACCTCCACGGAAGCCCCTCAGAGACCCTTCCCCAAATTTTAGTACACTTGCGCAATGTATTAACATATGTGTTAGATCCTCTGAAAATAGGTGTGTACTTCTCGGAAATTACATGAATATTCATTTCTTTTATTGTATATAAGTGTGCCCTTGTCTTTTGGCATGCACGTTAGGTGGAATGATCCCCCATGAATCCAGTGCTGCAATAAAGAATGCCTGCCTTCTAAAACTTCAGACTAAGTCTTAGGGGGTTTTGAGACCGAATTTACGGTAACAGTAGGACATATAAATCTGTCCTACCAACTGCCAGCTCTGGCTTACCACAATAATTGCTTTTTCAGTTTCTGTCCTGACATTTGGCTTCAGCAGAAATTTCACATTAAATCTGAAGAGGGGAGATTAAGTAACTGAAGTACTAAAAGCTTTCAAAGATAAGGACAGTGTATGTGTCATGTACTAACCAATTAAGTCCCATCCTCCCTTCAAAAGTTAGCCTTACAACTTTAAGAATTAAACGCCTAACTTTGTCAGTCGCCCCTGTAGCAACATGCTGTGTTAATACAGAACACTATTACAGGCTGATAATCATCAGCTTCATATCTCCCTCCTTCCCACGACAACTTTTTGTAATCTAAATATGTGCACTAAACTAAGGGCATGGAAGTAGTAGTTTTTACCTACTGCTTTTCAGAAGATATCCAGAAATTCAATCCTTATTTTTAGTAAGGTATACTGGTAGTCTGTCTCCTCTCCCACTCAAATTACTCATCCACTAAAAAACCAAAAAGCACCAAAACCCCCATATCTGTCCTTTTTCCTTTGCCTATGACTTTCACATTTTGCACTTCTGTTTCAGTTCCAATTATAAACTTTCTAGAGAAGGAAGCCTCTCTAGAGCTGAAAGACAGCAAATAGAAGCCAGTACTAAACAAAATGCCAAAACTTTTCTATAGTTTAAACAGACATGGTTCACTTTTGTCAGAGCAGATGACCTCAGCATACTTTAAGAAGTTAGAAGTCACTTCCTTTCTCCCTGACAAACACAGCAAATAAGAGATTGACAAGAGAATCCCAAGGTGGAAGTTCAAGTACTTGAAACTCTTACATGATGGAGAGATAACAGTTCAGCCAACTATCATCCCCAAAGACTTTTTTTTTGCATTGTTGTCTTTCATCTTACATAACCGCCTTTATTAAAGCAAAGTTAACCCAAAACGTGTAATGAATCTTCGTCCACTACCAAAAGTAGTGGAAGTAATTTTTTTGGAAGTATTTTCTTTTCCTGAAGAACAGCAAAAACTCACTGGTTTTCCTTTCATAAAGAGAACTCTGTATCTTGGATACAAGGGTAACAAGTCTTTGATCCAACTGACAGGAGAGCTCGTCTGAAGTCAGTTGTGACTTCAAGACTTAAATTTTAGAAACAGAATGTGAAGTGATTCTAATATACCTGTGAAAAAAAGTGTGATCATTCTCATGAAGAGAAGTACAGGACATTATTGTCATGTAGAAATCAACAACTCAGCAAATTACCAACGGGGGACTAATTGGCAATATGCAGCTAAGCAGAAGGGCAGTGGAAGATTATAGAGGACCACAGTTACACATAAGTCAGTACTTCCCTCTGTTTTGGCAAACAGCAACATACAGAGCTGTATTAGAGTGAAGGCTACAAAACATGAAAAGTAACCTTTCTATCCTGATTGATGCTGTTAAAATCAGATCTAGTACTCTGTGTATAGTTTTAAGTACCATACTTCAAAAAAGATCACTCTTAAATGGCAGCAAGGAAGATTTCCCTGAAACTTGGAAACAACACATGGAAACGACGTAAGGGAAATGTTTCTACCAGTAGGAATATCATATCACTTAAACAGATTGACTGGAGAGGCTGAAGAATATCAATCAGCAATGCAACCCAGAGAAAGGGATTCAAACAAACATCTAGTGAAGAATCACTGTGAAGAAGGGTTGGGAGAGAGGAAAAGCGTGACAGGATGACTGAGGTCTCTACCAGCCCCACCATCATTTCCCTAAACTTGCCCTCCAGAATTTCAGATATTTATTCTGTTCCCAGGGCTGGAATCACAAACATACATAACTATGTTAGGGCGGAGGGGAGAATCTGTGTGTTTTTTTCCCCAAACCCCTGGTGTGTAGACTAAGATAGAACTTACAATGCAACTCCCAATCACTATTTGCTTGCTTTCACCTAACTTGTAGATAAATCATCACAATTTCTCTACCGACGAACTTCCCTATTACTTTTACACATTTTTTCAATTTTAAAAATTTCTAAAAGGTTACACAATTGATATGTTGTATGAAACTGCACCAGTTTTATTGGCTGTGGTACAAATGCTTTATTTTTTTGGTCATCTCCTTTCAAAAACAACCACTTTTCTCTTAAAGCACCTTATTACAATCTTGGAAACTCATTACAGATCCATTACCTAGGACCCAATTTTTAGGCTTCAGAAAATACTGTTGCAGATTTTTTAAGCTGTCACCAAGGTACAGATACCTTGTTCACCAAACATGTGATGAAGACACACATTTAAGATATAAAGTCAGCTCCAGAGCCATTAAAAGAGAAGGTGGGTTTTGCTATTGTTTTAAAATAATTTGTGTTATGGAAGGGTCTCTTGACTGTTTCAGAAATATCACCTTTGACACTAAACTGACAGAGTAAGACATTTTGGTATAACTGATTACTGCTACTCTGCCAAGCAATCATCCACAATCCACCCTCAGGGTAAGAACCATTTCTCTGTATTTTACTTTTCTGTAGTATCAACTAGTTGCATCATTTCATACTTGAATCAATTATCACCTTGGATTTTCTTTTCCCTGCTTAGCACCTAGCAGAGAGATATTGGTGATGTCACAGCAACACATAAAAACCACAGGGTATTTAGCATCTGAACAACTGCAGACTTTTCAGGTCATGTTTTAATAATTATAAGCACATATGAAAGGACACACACATATGTGCCAGCTGGGATTCTCTCTGCTTCCATAGACACATATTTAGTTACCAGAAACGCTGTATGAGGGTCTAGTATCAAAACATCACACTTGAAATTGATCAACTTTAAAAAGCTGTTCTAAAACTGTTCAGAATAATTAACACCATTGGCAGCAGAATTTCTAACTACTTTCTTCCACTGTGACACATGAACATTTAGCAATTTACATGGCCATCCATTCCGTCAGCATTGCAGAGTATTCCCCTCATTACTATAAGCTTGTTAATAATTACCTCCATTTCCCATATAAATAAGTTATAGCCCTGCTTGACAAATACCACAAAAACAGCCAGCCAGGTGTGGCCTATAAGAGTACCAAGGTTCTTAAAAGACCTACTATATTTTACACTTTGACAAGTCAAATAGGTTCACCTATAGTAAACATGTAGTGCATTACTCCAAGCACTTCAGGGTATTCCTGTGATAAACAGCATGAAGTATGTTTTGTTCAAGTTCAGGCTATCAACACCACAGAACCTCAAGTTCCAAACACTGATTGAAAGCACCATCCTAAACTCAGGTTAGTGGGTCTTTTAAGGATATTCAAAAAATCACTTCTCTGATCACAGATGCTCTGAACAGAATACCGAAGTTAGCTAGCATTCCACTTCCCCAGTGGTTTGGGTTTACCTGTATTTAGCCTACATTCAAAGCTGTTTATGTAACTCAAACATTGTATCAAAGTATTAACTGAAGCTTTGAAATACATTTGCCAGCTGAAAAGAACACAAAGTAGACCTTTAGGACCTGTCCAAATAACACTACTAAACATATAGATAAAAGACTGCTGAAGAGTCATTATACTGCAGTGGACTATCAGGCTTACAGCCCTATCCATAAAAATGCAGGGGGATCATTAACATATCAGTGAATAAATGAATTAGAACAAATTTGCTCTCCATACTTTGTTCAAAATATTATTCAGAAATACTAAGATAAATGTTCATTGAACTGTGAACTTTATGCTCGCAACTTCAATTACATCCACAACTCCAATTACCTCATATGCCAAACAGTACTTACACTGCAAACTACCAGCCAGTGACTGTCCACCTTACAAATGTATTGTCCTCAGTACAACAGGATTCTGGCCTCTGCTACTGTAGAACACAGTAATACTTTTTGTTTTATTCAAGCCTTCTGAGAGACCAAGAATCAAAACAAACACAACACAACAAGTACTATGGACCACAGGGAGATTACTACATAAAAATGGTAGCAATTGCAGCTTAACTTTTTGCTACAAATTCCCATAACAGTATTTGCTGAATTAATCCAATACATCGTACCAGTATTTTTCATTTGCTATGCTGAACTGCTTTCACAGGAGTAAACATCTTCACGGGAGCTGCTAGCTTAACAAGACGGTAATTCATAAATGCCTTATTTTGATGAGGCTTTGATTTGTCAAGAACTTTTGCACACTACCGACACTGCATTGCAATTCACTGAGTTGGCAAAGGAAATAAAGAAATAGACGTATTTCACAGAAGTTTCCTGAGCCTGCATTTTAATGCAACTTTAAAATAATGATTTTTCTGAACAACTTTTTCCATTTCCTTTCTTTAATGGGTGAGAAAGAGCAGGAAATAAATTCTGTGCAAGTCTGACTCAGCTATAAACGTATTACATATATTTGCTTATACAAATTTAAATATGCATACTTCTAAATGAAATTTACATCTATAAAGTATGTATTCTTCACGATTTGTGCATTAACAGAGAACAGTAACAGTCTTGACAGCACTCTTTATTGCTACAGGACATGATTTATTTTTTCTAAATACAGTGTAACACAACTTTAATCAAAGATCATTCCCCTAAATCACTTGTGTACACAGACAAGTGCAAATCAAGAACCACACTGAAAGAATGAAGTGTCTGAACATGTCAAGAGTACAGAAAAAGGACCTAAAAAACAGTCTCTAAGCTTCTAAACACATCCTATAAAGTACTCAGCATGACAGTTATAATATCAACTTTTTATATCTTTGTGCATCATGCAGATTCACGTTATGTAACTTCATAAAAAGTGTTAATTCACCAGCAGTATCCAGTCAAGCATATCTGCAGCGCACAGTATTGTGAGAGAACTCAATTCCACCACAGCCAGCTCTGCTGAAGACAAGCAGTTCAAGTGAACCTACTAAAGGTGCAACACCAAAGCACACACAGGAAACACCCTCAAGGAGGCTCTCATGCAGGTGTAAAACCCATCCTGCACAGTGTAACTACAGGTTAACACATTTTTGTTCGTGTGTAAGGAAATGCACACTTTTAGCTGATGCACCTTAACAAATCTCTGGAGTCCGGGCCCAAGACACATGTCTTCTGTCCCTCAACGTGGGGGTGGTGCTGGCTCAGACCATCTCTCCTCCAGCAAACAGGTAGTGTGAGTGCTTCATAACAAAGTGCAATCAATGTCAAGTGCTTACTGTAGGAGTGAGCCTGCTCGCACCGGTTTTCATTTTGTTCGAGGTAGCGCAGTGCGAACCCAACCCGCCCAGCTGGCGCGGCTGCTCTTAAAGGCTTGCTGCGCAGAACGGAGAGCCCACACCCGTCACCGCCGACGGCTATCCGGCCTCAGCACCAGGCTCCCCCTTCCGCCCCGGAATACCGAGTCACCGTCACATTGTTGTGGAGGAAAAAAAAAAAAAAAAAAAAAACCAAAAAAAAACAAACCAAAAAGGAACCCAAAACCAAAAAACTTTGAGCTGAAGGCCTGCCTGTGTCAGCTGTGTAGCTTCGCACCCCGCCAGCTTCCCCGCGCGCACCAACGGCCTCGGCCCTCATGCACAGGCCCCGGTGCCCTCTCGTACGCTCCCTCGGCACACTGGCTACGGCCTGCGCCCTCGGCCACGGCACCACCGGGGCCACCCATGCACCAGGCCGGGCCCCAAGCCTCTCCCTTCGGGAGGCCGCCGCTCCACGGCCGAAGCGACGGTCCCGGGGGCTGAAGACAGCCGCGGCGCGGCCCTGTCTGGCTCTACCACGGCCCTCCCTCCCCAGCCGGAGGCCGCACGCAGATCCCCGGGCTTGAGCCGAGGCTGGCCCGAACCCAACCGGCAGTCGCTAGGCCGGCCCCCGCGGGGGCCCGCACTCACCCCTCCCGAGCCCGGCTCGCCCGCCTCCCCGCAGCCGCCGCCTGCCTGCCCGCGTCCGCCACTACAACCAATACAGGGCCAGGGTGAGGAAGCAGCGACCAATCCCGGCCGGGGGGGCGGGAACGGAGGCAGCGAGCTCGCCCCTGCCGCCCATTGCGAAGGGGGGCGGGCTCCGGGGCGGGGCCTCGGTGCGGAGAGGGACCGGGTGCCCGGTCTGGTTCGGCCCGTCCCGGAGGGCGCTGCCGCTCCTTCCCCAGGACCTCCCCCCTCTCCTGAGTGCCGTGCGGCCCGGCTGCCGCCCGGGGAGGTGCCGGGTGGGCCCCCGGTGGTGGGGGGTGGACGGGGGCGGTGTAGCTACAACCGCCGGAGGCCAGCGGCACATCGCGGCCGTACCGACTGAGGTGAGCAGGGGCGCCGTGGCGGCCAGAGTGCCACATAATCCCCAGCCACCACACAGCTGCTCACTTGGTGTGGTGTTCCTGCTCGGATTTCGTCTTTCTGGCCTTTATTTGTTGTCTGTTACTGAATAAATTAGGTAGCCTTTCAGTCAGTCGTTTAATCGTGCAGACTGAGTTCATCTCTGGAACGGTCTCTTTTATCTGAATTTAGAAGGAGATTTTACTATTCAGAGGCAGGTAGAAAGCAATTTCACATTTTACTGTGGAGAAGTAGGAAAGGATGGCACACGGTAGGACGAAGATTTATGCACAACTTTGGGCGATACACTTTGTGCTAAAGAGGGAGATAAGCAAAAAGATACACTTTACAAAGGAAACAAAGCGGCAGAGCAAGGGAAAAGAAAAATAATGGCCTTGTGCAAGGACTGTGCTATGTTCTGTGCATACAGAAAGCAGGAGGAAAAGTGCACAGCAGTTGGGATGACAGAGGACAGACTATGTCATACAAAAATAAGGCCAGAGAAGACATGCTGCACATTGTCTACAACAATAAAGTTTCACCTGTTTTCAACTACTATTTTTGTAAAATTTCAGTATTGATTTTGATTAATATGACTAGTCATTCCTCGTGGAAATCTCTCATGATCAACTTTGTGTAGAATATTTCAACTAGCATACGCTTACTTTGTGTGACACTCTTGTTGGCATAAGTATCCATACACTCTGTTACAATAACAATCAGTATCAGTTCTTGCAAAAAAAAAAAAAAAAAAAAAAAAAAGGTAAGTACTAGATGATGGTATCCTAGACTGCTTCCATCTACAACTGAATTTTTTAAATTGTTCCGTATTACCATGCTGGATACCCAGGAATGAATAATTTATGAACACCAATTATCTACTTGTTGAAACAAGATTGAGAATAGACTTCATCCCCAAAGAAGAAAACGAGTTGGACTTAATGAAATGTGATTTTGTGCATGTGTCCTGTATTCCTGCTGCCTCTCAGCAACAAGAATCCCTGGTCATCCATTTTTCTTATAACTCCTCTCCTCCTCTCTTACATTATCAGTTCAGTTCCCACTCATTGGCCATTCTGCCCTTCCATGTTTCCTGTAATTATTTTTCATGTCCCTCTATTTTAAGCAAGACAAGCAACAGGGCATGCTGTGGCTGGTTACCAGCTTTCTATGTGCTAAGAGCTTAGCCAGTATATGCACGATGACTGCTAGTCAGAAAACCAGATAAATGGCTAGCCATAGCGTTCATGCTCAACGTAAGTGCTGACTGCTTTCTCCTGTACATAGCTGCTAATTTTTGCAGAACTTACAGAGATCTAAGTATGTTGAAGATGCTCATCTGACTAATAGGGATGAAGAAAAAGCAGAGGCATTCAGTGCTTTTTTGCCTAAGTCTTTAATAAAACTGACAGACTTTGTGTTGCCCAGTCCCCGGACTCAGAGGACCATGAGTGTGGGAACAGTGACTTTCCATTTGTGGACACTGAAACTCTAGTGGACCAGCTGTATCAGCTGAATGATCACAAGTCCATGGGGCCTGACGGGATTCATCTGAGGGTAATGAAGGACCTAGTGGATATTATGGCAGAACCCCCCTTCATCATCTACCTTGGGAGTCTGGGGAGGTCTGCACTGACTGGAAGGTAGACAGTGTTATTCCAATTTACAAAAAAAGGGTGTGAGGGAAGGCCCAAGGAACTACAGACCTGTTAGTTTAACTTCAGTTCCTGGAAAAATTATGGAGATCATCATATTGTGTAGTATTGAAAGACATTTAAAGAAAAATGCAATAATCGGGCACAGCTATCATGGGTTCACAAAGGGAAAGTCCTGCGTAACTAATTTGATATCCTTCTATGATAAGGTCACCCACCTAGAAGATGAAGGGGAGGCAGTGGATATACTTTTCTGGATTGTAGTAAGGCTTTTGATACCGTCCCTTACAGCATTCTTCTGGACAATTTGTCCAACTGTGGGATGAGCAGGTACATGGTGCGCTGGGTGAAGAACTGGCTGAAAGGCAGAACTCAACAGGTTGTAATAAATGGGGCTACATCTGGCTGGCAACTGGCCACCAGTGTTTTTCCTCAGGGCTCAATCATAGGCCAGGCCTGTTTAGTATATTTATCAATGACCTGGATGAAGGAGTTGAATGCACCATTAGCAAGTTTGTTGATGATACCAAACTGGGAGGTGCTGTTGACTCTCTCAAGGGACAAGAGACCTTGCAGAGGGATCTAAATAGACTGGAGTGTTGGAAAATCATCATTGGCATGGAATTTAACAAGAACAAATGCCGGACTCTGCAGCTTGGATGGAGTAATGCCAGGCACAAGTATAAACTGGGAGAGGAGTGGCTGGAGAGCAGCTCTGCAGAAAGAGTCTGGGGGTGCTGGTTGACAGCAAGCTCAACATGAACCAGCCATGTGACCCAGCAGCCAAAAGGGCAAACCTCTGCATCCTGGGGTGCATCAAACACAGTGTAGCCAGCTGGTCAAAAGAGGTGATTACCCTCCTGTATTCAGCATTGGTGCAGTCTCGCCTTCAGTAGTGTACGCAGTTCTGGGCCCCGCAATTTAAGAAGGCTGTGAAGGTCCTTGAATGCATCCAGAGGAGGGCAACAAAGCTGGTGGAAGGGCTGGAAGCAATGACCTGTGAGGAGTGGCAAAGGACTCTGGGTTTGTCTAGTCTGGAGAAAAGGAGGCTGAGGGATGACCTCACTGCTCTCTACAGTTCCTGAGGGGGGGAAGTGAGGAGGGAGGTGCTGATCTCTTCTCTCTGAGATCCAGTGACAGGACATGCCAGGGGAGGTTCAGACTTTACATTAGGAACCATTTCTTTACTGAGAGAGTGGTCAAACACTGGAACAGCCTTCCTAAAGAAGGTGATCGATGCCCCACGCCTGTCAATGTTTAAGGGACATTTGGACAATGCTCTTCATAACATGCTTTAAATTTGGTCAGCCCTGAAGAGGTCAGGCATTTGGACTAGAAGATTGTTGTAGGTCCCTTCCAACTGAACTGCTTCTATTCTATTCTATTCTACTCTATTCTATTCTATTCTATTCTATTCTATTCTATTCTATTCTATTCTATTCTATTCTATTCTATTCTATTCTATTCTATTCTATTCTATTCTATTCTATTCTATTCTATTCCATTCCATTCCATTCCATTCCATTCCATTCCATTCCATTCTACTCCAGAGTTCCTTCTGTCAAATTTTTGTTAAAAACAGCTAATGGTTCAAAACCATTAGGAAGGGGTGCTGATAGGCATATGTGCAGACTGATGGACAGACTAGCCAAACTCAGATACTCTGAGGCAATGATATGAGTTATTTAGAAAGATCAAGGTAGGCTAGTGCTTGTAGACTACCTCTACAACCAGTAGAGCTTAAATCCCTCAGCAGCAGAGAATAGTTAGAGGCAGGCAGACAGCAATTTCCATTTTACTGTGGAGAGGTAGGAAAGGGTGGCACACGGTAGGACACAGATTTATGTAAAACTGCCAGTCAGAGAGGGACCTGGGGGTGTTGACTGACAACCGGCTGAACATGAGCCAGCAGTGTGCCCAGGTGGCCAAGAAGGCCAATGGTATCCTGGCTTGCATCAGAAAGAGCATGGCCAGCAGGGACAGGGAAGGGATCTTACCCCTGTGCTTGACACTGGTGAGGCTGCACCTCGATTCCTGTGTTCAGTTTTGGGCCCCTCACTACAAAAACGACATTGAAATACTCGAGCGTGTCCAGAAAAGGGCAACGAAGCTGGTGCAGGGTCTGGAGCACATGTCGTACGAGGAGCGGCTGAGGGAACTGGGGTTGTTTAGTCTGGAGAAGAGGAGGCTGAGGGGAGACCTCATCGCCCTCTACAACTACCTGAAAGGAGGTTGCAGAGAGCTGGGAATGAGTCTCTTGAACCAAGTAACAAGCGATAGGACAAGAGGCAATGGCCTCAAGTTGCTCCAGGGAAGGTTTAGACTGGATGTTAGGAAGTATTTCTTTGCAGAACGGGTTGTTAGGCGTTGGAATGGGCTGCCCAGGGGGTTGGTGGAGTCCCCATCCCTGGAGGTAAGAGTCAGGTCAACATAGCGCTGAGGGATATGGTGTAGTTGGGAACTGTCAACGTTAGGTTAATGGTTGGACTAGGTCATCTTCAAGGCCTTTTCCAACCTAGATGATTCTGTGATTCTGTGAATACAGCTCTTCAAGTTCATATTGAATGTATACTCTTAAGGAATCCACCCCACCTACCCACAAATTGGCACAAAAGGAAACAGGAAAAATTAGGCACCAAAAGTTAAAATTAGCCTCTGTGAATGCTCTTAATGGTGCATCAACCCATCACTCTATGGAAATACAAAAAGTTTTGGCACAAAATATCAGTCTAAATAGAAGAATACTGCCACTGTGCAAACATCTTGAGTTTGTATCCTCAGCTGGGTAGCAAGAGTGAATTCTCCTGTATACTTTCTTTGCTGGTTGATGATTATGCTCCAATAAAGATATAATCCAAAAAGTTCATGAAGTCTAACAGTTTATTTCTAATTAATTTTAAATGGTTGTATAAGGAACCTTCATATCTCTGATGCATTCATGATAACATTCATATTGTATTCAAAAGACTAAATAAACAATAAATAGAAAGATTTTTCATGTGAGCTGCGTGAAAACATTTAGAATTTTGTAATGTTTTTAATCATCATAGTATTCAGACCAGGAGAAATTTTTCTCAGGTAACCAAACAATAGCTGCACATACTGATGTTGTGTCCCATAAAAACATACAGAATACCACCATATCAAGGAGTGCCACCTATTTTTCCAACTCTAGATTATTAGGTTTTATAACAAGAGAGGAATTTTTTGATGATCAAGTTCATGCTCCCTCATAGAGGAATTCCAAAAAAACTATAACAGAGTACTGAAAGGCAGACATGAAAAACAATACAATGATTCCTGCAACAAAATTCTGTTGTAAACCATAAACTGTCACGCCTGTGTGTTTTCTTGGACACATACCATTTTCTGTCCAGAAATTTTGTCCAGTACTTTTCAAGAATTCTTTTTTCCAGATGTTTGGTATTCCTACAATGTGTACGAATGGTAGCTTCATCTGGAGTTACTGTTGTATGTTAGGAATGTTGTACATTTGGTTATTTCTAGATATTTCTGAGCAAATGAGATATTATGTGTACTTCACAGCAAAGCAAGTACTTCTTGGAAGCATGAAAATTATTATATATATACTCTGCAGGTGATTTGTTGAAGTACAGTTACTCAGATGCATCCCCAAACCTCTGAAATTACAGCACAACAAACTGTAAAAACACCAATAACAACACAGAACTGCAAATTAAATCTCCTCTCCCAAAAATTCAGATTACTATAAATTCAGGAAAGCATGGTTTGTTCCACTTTAAAACACCGATAATGTTAATATAATCCTATTGTTCTAAAATTCACCTGCCACTCAATAACAAGAAAACATTCAGTTTATTAAAATGAAGACAGAAAACTTTAAATCAATTAAAATAATTTTGCTGACATTGTAAAATTAGCCAAGGGGTATTTCTGCAAGGCAGTATTACTTATAAGTAATATTCTTTGTAACTATCGTTAAGAACGACTGATTAGGAGGATACAAGATATACTTTGCAGTTTATGTAGATAATATCAACATCTAAGTTTACAACAGCGTAAATAACAAAGGCATATCAACAATTAGAGAAAGAAGGATTATAAATCTGTGTTCAGAATTTGAGATTTTGAAGTCTTTTTAATTGATTAAGAAGATGATTTCAGCATGACTGGATTATTCCCTATCCTTGTACTTCAGAGTGCTTCCTCCTGCCACTATTGCAAAGAAGATTTTAAAAGATTTAAGTTTTTTCTGGACTCAGTATGGCAATTTCTATGTAACAAAACATTATTTTCTGTATTAAAATCAATGAAATAGTACTGCAAATAAACAAAGATTTTAAACTATTTTAATAAAAATAATTTATCTTTCTTATAGTTAACATCACTTACTGTTCTTTACATGGCACTAGGACCCAGCCTACTGAGCTTCTACACAAGCTATCTACTGTTTCAGACCTTTCTACATCTCTGAAAAGAAAACAAAACAAAACAAAAAAGGTAACAAATGGAATATGACTTTATTCTAGGTCACATTGTCTAGATAATCTACTTTGATGCTTAAAGACAACTAGAAGATTTAAAAAAACCCAATTGCTCTTATTTTTTGGGCTCAATAATTAAACCAGATATTGAAGAATATCAGTGTGGTGATTGAGGCACGGACTCTCCATGAAGTGCAGAAGGAAAGACCCTTTATTATTACCATAGTACATACTTATGCTCTCGCCAAAGCTCTTACTTCATAATTAGCAAATCAGCAATTAGACAGCTATCAACCTTTTCTCCTATAAAGTTGTGGTGGTTTAGTCCCTGCTGGGGTCTGAGACCACGCAGCCGCTGCCCCTCCCCCACAAAGGGAGTGAAATGCAAAGCCCCGGGGCTGAGATAAGGAGAGGTTTAATACAACAGTGCAACAGCAACACAACAAACAACGACAATAACAATAACAGTAATAACAATGAACAGAGAAAGGTATGTACCGATATAGCAGTGAGAGCAGAGAGATGGCATAACACGTGTTCACCGGGCTGCCACACTTGGGAGCCGGGAGGTGACGTCAGCATGGTATTGAATAATCCGGCTAGAGCTTCCCCCCCCACTGCTGGGGAAACTTAACCCTATCCTGGCTAAACCAGGACACAGCATAAGACCACTCAAACACACGCTGTGCAGACCAATCAACTTCTTGTTCACGTGCTGTTCACACGGCAGTAACTTCTCACAGTTCAGTACTTTTCCACAGTTCAGTGTTGCAGCTGTCCGTTGTTTTTCCCTGCCACCTTGGCACAACTCAGCCATTTCTTATCTTTTTTCCAAGGCCTGTTTCTCATCAAAGCCTAGCTGTTTCTCAGAGGCTGTGCAAGGCTGACAGGCCGATGTCTCCCACATATCAGTATTTAAATGGTTGCTTTATTGATAAGATGTGGTTGTTATTCATAGCAATTGCTAAGTCGTTAATGTATCTTTTATATTGCAGTTACGCAGATATAGAATAGAATAGAATAGAATAGAATAGAATAGAATAGAATAGAATAGAATAGAATAGAATAGAATAGAATAGAATAGAATAGAATAGAATAGAATAGAATAGAATAGAATAGAATAGAATAGAATAGAAGCAGTTCAGTTGGAAGGGACCTACAACAATCTTCTAGTCCAAATGCCTGACCTCTTCAGGGCTGACCAAAAGCTAAAGCATGTTATGAAGGACATTGTCCAAATGCCTCTTAAACACTGACAGGCTTGGGGCATCAACCACCTCTCTAGGAAGCCTGATGCAGTGTTATGCTAGATGGGAACTTACATCACCTGTATATTACGTATTAGTGATTCAGCCATGTTCCTATTTTCCAGGCCTCCTAAAATACCTATTGTTATGGATTAGCAAAAACTGAGCTCTGCAGGATAACTCAGAGTAGTAAATGAAATCCTACCAGGAAATTCCCAGGGCAACCAAAACAAATTAAAGTTTCATTAAAGAGACTGAACAGTCTACATATATTTATATCTCATAATAATGTACCAAGATGTACACAGGCTATAAAGTATCAACAAAGTACTGCATGCAATCTTTATAGGTACTAAAGCACTCTCTAAATAAAAACAATTTATAACTCAAATTCCTAGCAAGGTCTCTGATTAATTCAATTCATTCAGCACTGATACTTTCAATCAAAGTTTAGATCATAGCAAACAGCTCTGTATTTAAAACCACCACAGCAGCCCCCCAAACCACCAGGTAATTCCACAAAAAGGTACTATACAAACAGGTACTGTACTAGTGATAGATCCAGACCTGAGAGTGTTTATTCATCAATGCAGCACACACTATGATTAAAATTCAAAGGGCTTTAGTCAGGAAAACATTAATTGTCAGGAAAGCCCTCAAGCAATGTGTGAATGCCTATGCACGAAAAAGTGAAAGGCTGCTAGCTCCCTAGATTCTTTTATTTCTTACACTTGTGGTTGTGGAAATGTCTCCCTGTATCTCCTTCCTAAATTACAGCATGTTTGAACAGAAGCAGTCAACTTTTTCTGTCCTGAAACAAAGAAAAAACTGTTAAAAGACAACTACACTTACTCTTCTACTGTAGCAGTTACAGCTGGTTGCTTTGAACTGGCTACATCCTAGGCATGCAACACGCTTTTAAACTAGGCATGAAAGATCCAACAAAAAGAGTGAGATAAAAGCTTGTAACTTGACAAGACTGATCCCCTCTACCAAATTTCTCAGGTGTGTCAGTGTGATATTGTAACACAGTAAAATGGTGACACTGCATCCTCTAAGCACACCAAGAGAAACGAGTACTGTCACAATGATTGATTACTCTTGTCAGCTCAAAAAAATGAAGGCATGCTAGGATTAGTTTTTAAATATATAGAAAATGTTTTGGTCACTAGTTTCAAGAATTTGCAATTTTGGCCATTTATAGTAAGCTAACCAGCTTAATTGGAAAGGCTTAACAATTGTTCTAAAATTATTAATTTTTGCTCTTCATAATAGAATTACATAATATTTCTGATACCAAAGCCCAGAGTAGCTGAAGTAGTTCTGTCAGTGTTCTCTGGAGCTGATGGAAGTAAAATGTGTGGCTATGCAGGTGTGTTACATCTCCAAATTTGGGCACAAAGTCCAATTTGTCAGGCCTGTGAGCGTGAACCCCTTCTGCTGTTTAGTTGGCAGACTGTAGTTCAGCTGGCTGAGTCTGAGGTGGGGTCCTTCACTGGAGCAGTGAAGTTAGCTGGAAGCAAGGACTTGCCCTTCCTTTCCCCCAGGGACCGTTTCCAGCTGTAGCTTTACAACTGGTGCCACAGATGTGCAACAGTTGGTCTGAGCCTAGTCCTTGTCCTCCCCCTGTCTAGCCCTGACCTGGACCCACCAGCTGGGCTTCCTGGCTCAGCCTTACACCCGTCCCAGCACTTTAGGCTTTCCGGGGCATCACTGGAGTCTGTCTGACTGTGATCGTCGTCTCTGGCCCTGATCCTGACCCCTGCAATGTTGTTGACGAGGCCACTGCTCCCATCTGACTTGCTGTCACACTGGGCTCCCATCTCGCCTTCCTTTGTAGAGCACTCAGGCCCCAGCTGCACCCTGATGCAATTTTGGTACACTGTTTTGGCAAAAAGAAACAATTTTGGAGTTTAAATCTGTTACTTGAGAGAGGGATCTCAAAGCATTAGAGATAAGTAACGAGTTTAATCTGTTAGGAGCCAGAAAAGTTAAGAGGTCTGCTGTGTTAGCATTCTTGGTATCATGATTAAATTCAAAAATAAATCTTGGCCTAGTCAAGGAGTAAGAGACAAAGTTTTGGAAAGCTTCTCAAAAGCTCAATAAAAGTGTCTTCTGAATTTGTACAGTCCAAGAATTCCTTCTGCTCTGAGAAGATAAAGATTACCATTCCTAAAGTCATAGAAGATAAAGAAGTCGTAATGGAAAACGCGCCTGTGTCTGAGGATCTCCAGCCCACAGCCTGACATTTTAGCTTAAACCATCATGGAAGGGGAGTTTGTTAGCCTGTTGGTGATCTGGCACATGTATTTATAAGTATTGAACCTAATTCTGCTTTCAGGTGCAGAGATGCGGGTTCAAGAACAGACAACATTTTTACTTCTGACTGCATTTCTGGCAAAGACAGTATGATCCTGGGAGTTGTATTTGTGTAACTGACAGTAAAGTTTGGGCTATTGTATTTTTTCCAAGTTCCAAATGATTCTTTCAGCCTTTTTATTGACACCCTTGAATACATAACTTCTCAAGACACTCCTTTCCTCTTCTTGAAATAATGAAAGAATCTGAGTTGAGAGAAGGCAGATCTAATGCATTAAGGCACTCTTTCATTGATTAAGTGCTATGGGTGAAGACTTGATCTTAAAATGGAAAAAAACCTGTTTGTGTTGTGTAGCTGTTGCAAGAATGTCTTTCAAATCCTTCTATGTACTAGCTGTTCAGAAATTACTAGAAAAAAATATTATTCTGAAAACTGCTTGCTTTTTGTGAGGACGTATGTATTCGTGTCAAACGAGGATTGATTTTTTAAAGTTTTTTTCTTGATAGAGTGAACTGAGCTTTTTACCATCTTCAGCTACTGAAGTTAAAGAATCCCTGGTCAATACAGTGATACCATCCTGTAGGGCTTTGAATATATTTTTCGGTGCTTCAGCATTTTTTTCATTACTGAATCTGGGTACTGACCACAATCATATGTACCAAAATAGGTCCTGGCTTAACAAAGGGCGATAAGTCTATTTTAGATGATAATTACACCAATGGCGATCTTACCTGTAGATATTGTGGTTAAGATTTTCAAACAGGCTTAAGATAGGGGTGTCAGTCCCTTCATCACCAAAGTAGCTTACATTTAATAGTTTCTGGACTCTCATACCTTTTAGTGTGCAGTTTTTCTCAAAGTCAGGACTGTCTGAATCTTTACAAGTTGTTCTATACAGGTACTGCTATAGCAAGTCTTCATGTGAATGGCTAAGGAGGGATTTAAATGTCTCCCTATAGACATCCATCCTGTAATTATGTGGCTTCTGCTCATATCACCCTAGAGAAAGAAGGGCAACTGCCTAACACTGATAAGATTGCTGCACAGAAAATACCACAGGGTCCTCCCTCCTTAACACTACATAGCAGAAATGTGTTGGATACTCTGGCTGAAGTTACAAAGTCTGCACTTGTTTTGGAAACAGATATTTATATCCTTTAATTCAAATAAGTCTAAGAAAGGCAAATAATGTTGTAATGAAAACTAATTTATGAAAAGGGTAAAACCTGAGAGTTCTCCGATCATCATCAAAAAGTTAACTGATCCAAAAATTGATGCTGCCTACCTATTAGAAATTTAATATATTCAAATTCCATGGTTAAATATGTCATAACTGCAGTTTGGATTTCTAATTAATCCAATTACTTGTCTGTCTGCCTCAGAGTTTTTTCAGCTTCTACGTGTTTCAAAGGCAGTGAGTAGGACACACTTCACTGTGAAAACGGCAGTACAGTCCACCCCATGTGGGATAAATCCCATGTTTTGTCAGCATCAGTTATTTCATCTGCAGGAGACCAGACCCATCAGTTCTTCTCTTCATAGAACAGCTGATTTTAAAATAATGCAAACAACATAATTAACAGTGGGGCTAAAAATTCAGAATGTAAACTTTCCAAATTAAATAGGATGGCATAATTCCTTTGCTAGAGATTGATTTTTCACCAGCCAGAATCTGTCTAGGAGTTATTATAGGAATTATCTTGCTACTTATCTTCATTCTGTTTCAGTAACAGCACCTGCAAGATTTTATTGATGTAACTAGCAAACCAGATTGCAATTTCACTAAATCTTGGAGAAAAAAGTGATTGATTTTTATACAGTCATTGTGTAGGACAACTTGAAAATATGAAACTGGATATACATATTGACCTACTTCCAATCAAGCCACCTTGTTATGTTTGTTGATAATCTACTATACTATTGATTGCTAGATACTTCCCTATGCTCCAGAAACTGGCTGTGTTCATATCTTTTATGTGTAAAACATCAGGATTGTTGGCAGAATCTTAAAGTTCTGCATAACTTCTGCAACCCTCGCAGATCATACTGCAAAAGCCAAGTCTATTTTGTCTATTCTATTACACACTACAAGTTAATTTGTTTCCTGGCAAAGAAAGTGGAATATATACACAGTATGAATTTTCTTTATTTATTGAGTTCATAATCTTCCCTGGCCAGTCAGATTGCTTATTCAAACTAAGCATTAATAAGGATACAAAATGGTTATCTCACTTAAAACAATTGCTGTAACATGCAAAACTATGCTTAACTTTCTTCATACTTTTTACTGCTTCTGTACACTTTCAAATAGAATGTGTTGATTTTTCCAACAACAATATTCTAATATATCATCCAGAAAATAAACAGTGAAAGAAAATTTTCACTGTAGCAACACCTCATCTAATTTCAAAGGAAAAATACCATCTATCTTTATAAGCATAGAAGTTCAGGTATTTTCCACCTACCATGTATATAGGAATGAAAAAGCCACCAGTCATCTCTGATTAAGAAGCTGCACCATGGGACAGACTTGAATAGACAGCATTCAGTCCCGTGTGCCCCAGAGTTACCACGAAGAAATGAGATACAATACTACTGTCCATATGTAAATCAGAATAGAAAATAAATATGGTAGTACTAGTCTGGCTATCTGCCTTCAAAAAAAAAAAAAAAAGCTTTAGGGAGAAACTAACCTACAAATTACATAGAAGGCTAGCCTGCAGAATTTACCAAGTCTTATCTCTTATGTTAAAATAAATCATGGAAAATATTGCCACATTATTATAGGTAGAAAATTTACAGATTTTAGAAGCTCATTGTTCAAAGTGAACATAGAAAAATTAAAGTTCAATATTACAAAGAGAGTTAGAATGAAATAAAATTATGTCTCTCACAACACTTGCAGGTCTCAACAGTTAAATGAGAAGTGTCATTCACTTGACGAGAAGTTCCTGAAAGAAATGCTGGTGATCTACTCTTGCCTGCAAAAAACTGTAAGTCCTTTCAGTGATACCTTATGCAGCTAAAAAAACCTGAGTGAATAAAGATTCCAAATGGTTTGCAAACCAACGTATATTTCCAGGTTTCAGGGTTTTTATAATACAAAATTTTAAAATTATACTATACACTTTTGAAACAGAAAAAAATAAATGCTTCTTTCCAAAACGAAATTTCAGTTTCATCTTATGAAACCATCACTTTATATATTAATTTCTAAATTGATTTTTTTTCTTGAGTGGAGACATTTCTGAGGAAGTGTTCATTCTGAAAAACTGATATTTTTAAAACAAAAATAATGTTCAAGCATCTCTGACCTGCAAATATATACAGATCTGGAGCACTTCCTTAGCCTGTATTCAGACATCATAGCACCACATGAATACTTATTATCTGTTATTATCTGTTTTATGTTTTCTATTGTTTCAGACAATACAAAACATAAATGTCTGTCCCAGCCCTGAAGAGCTTGCAGTGTAAAGATACTGAGCCAAGGGAAGAGAATTCTTACAGTACAAGAGAAGAATGTCAGGTGGTGACTGGCCACATACACTCAATATAAAGTTTTAGAAATGGAAGGATATTTTTCAAAGAATTCAGTATGCATTGCATTCCTACAACTTGTCACTAACAGTCAGCTAGCCTCCTGGGGACTTCAGTTCAAATTGCAGCCAATTATTATGCTGAAAGACTATCCTCCCACTTGCTCAGAGAGTAGATCTGTAGAGGATCATGGGATGAATTGCACTGCTGTCTAACGGGCCTGCTAGCCAGCTATGTCAAGGTTTCCAGCAGAGTCTCCATATGCACTTTACCCATTTACAAGAAGGAAAGATAATACTAAAGAATAAGTCTGTCACACAGTCTACAGGCTAACACAATGGTCCAAAGCATTCAGCTATTAAATGAGACAAAATTGGGAGGTTTTGGTCAAAAATAAAGATGCTCAGTAGCAGGTCTAGGTCTTAGCATTTGAGCTGCAGAGGTGCTAGGGCAACATCTGCTGGCTGCCCCTGAAATGAATTCTCAGAGGAGGCAGCTGTAGCCAATGTAAAACAGTTGACATCTTCAGCTCCAAAAGAAAACCACTGCATCTGGACAGCATCACATAGATCCAGCTTCACGAGGCTGGCCAGTGGGTAGAGCTGTAGGTCGTGGGAGAAGGTAAGCCAACCCCCGCTGAGCTCCCAGATGCCATGCCTGCTGCACAGGCAGCTGTAGCCAGCACCTGAGTGGGCGAATTTACAACCAGATTTGGTGCCACAACCTTGTGCTGCAGATGTTTTCAAGGATGTTTTTTTCCCCTGTGAGCTTTGTCCTGAAACCCTGGCCCCAGAGAGCTGCCAGAGCACTGAATGGGGATGGGTGACCTTTACACTGGGCAGGCTAGATGGCCAAGCTTGGGCACCCAAGGCGCCAGCTGCAGTAGGGATGTCTTTCACCTTGCGAGGGACATTCGGTGAGGAAAGGAAAAGCCTGCCCTGGGAATGCAGACAGCAGCTTTACATCTGTAGTTAATGAATTCACGATTGCTTGCCCTTGTTCTTGTGGGAGACTTTAACATCCCAGACATCTGCTGGAAATACAACACAGCAGAGCGGGACCAGTCCTGGAGATTCCTGGAATGTGTTGGAGATAACTTCCTGACACAGCTGGTGAGTGAACCGACCAGAGAAGGTGCCCTGCTGGATCTCCTCTTTGTGAACAGGGAAAGTCTAGTGGAGGCCAACTAGGGCACAGCGATCATGAAATGATAGAGTTCTCTATTCTTAGAGAGGCCAGGAGAGGGGGCAGCAGAACTGACATCCTGGACTTCCAAAGGGCTGACTTTGTCTTGTTTAGGCACCTGCTTGAAAGGATCCCTTGGGAGACGATCCTGAAGGGTATAGGGGTCCAAGAAGACTAGACACTCTTTAGGAAGGAAGTCTTAATGGCACAGGAGCAGGCGGTCCCCAGGTGCTGTAAGAGAAGCCGGCATCAGAGAAGACCACCCTGGCTAAACAGGGAGCTTTGGCTGCAACTCAGGGAGAAAAGGAGAGTTTATGGACTTTGGAAGAAGGGGCTAGCCACTCACTGTGATTACAAAGACACTGTGAAGCTATGCAGGGTGGAAATCCGGAGGTCTAAAGCCCATCTGGAAATTAATCTGGCTTCAGCAGTCAAGGATAACAAGAAATGTTTCTTTAAGTATGTGAACAGCAAAAGAAAGATCAGGGAGAGCCTCCATCCCCTGCTAGACGCAGGAGGAAACATGGTAACAAGTGATGAGGAAAAAGCTGAGGTGCTTAATGCCTTCTTTGCCTCAGTCTTTAATAACAAGAGTAGTTGTACTGAGGGAATCCATCCTCCTGAGCCAGAAGACAGAGACTGGGAGAACAACCCCCCTGCAGTGCAGGAGGAGATAGTCAGTGACCTACTGCATCACATAGACACACACAAGTCCATGGGACTGGATGGGATACACCCGAGGGTGCTGAAGGAGTGGCTGGAGAGCTGCCAGTCAGAGAGGGACCTGGGGGTGTTGATTGACAGCCGGCTGAACATGAGCCAGCAGTGTGCCCAGGTGGCCAAGAAGGCCAATGGCATCCTGGCTTGCATCAGAAAGAGCGTGGCCAGCAGGGACAGGGAAGGGATCTTACCCCTGTACTCGGCACTGGTGAGGCTGCACCTCAATGACTGTGTTCAGTTTTGGGCCCCTCACTACAAAAAAAGACATTGAATTACTCGAGCGTGTCCAGAGAAGGGCAATAAAGCTGGTGAAGGGTCTGGAGCACATGTCGTACGAGGAGCGGCTGAGGGAACTGGGGTTGTTTAGTCTGGAGAAGAGGAGGCTGAGGGGAGACCTCATCGCCCTCTACAACTCCCTGAAAGGAGGTTGCAGAGAGCTGGGGATGAGTCTCTTTAACCAAGTAACAAGTGATAGGACAAGAGGGAATGGCCTCAAGTTGTGCCAGGGAAGGTTTAGACTGGATATTAGAAAGCATTTCTTTGCAGAACGGGTTGTTAGGCGTTGGAATGGGCTGCCCAGGGAGGTGGTGGAGTCCCCATCCCTGGAGGTGTTTCAGAGTAGGGTCGACATAGCACTTAGGGATATGATGTAGTTGGAAACTGTCAGTGTTAGGTTAACGGTTGGACTGGATCATCTTCAAGGTCCTTTCCAACCTGGATGATTCTGTGATTCTGTGAACTCGCTTGAGCTAAGGTAAGGGCGAGCTCCTGGTTCCCCTCGGCTCCCACACGCCCCCTCCCCGGCCCGGCCGGCAGGTGGCGCCGCGCCGGTGCTGTGCGGGCGGAGCACGCACACCCACGAGCCCCCCGCGGGGCGGCGGCGGCTGTGGGGCGCCCGGCAGCGAAGCCGGTGTGTGGGTGCCGGGGGCACCGCGGAGTGGTTGTGGGCGCGGTTGCCCCGGCCTGCTGCTGCCTTCTGTGAGGGAGGCGGGGACGCTGATCCTCACCTCGGGAGGCGCGGCGAGCAGAACCCGCGACGGGCTTGCTTCTCCTTAAAGCCCTGAAGTGCTCCCTGGCACCGGGGACAGGGGGAGGCCATGTTGTAAGCTCGGCGCTGGCGGGCGGTGCTCCGGGCCGGGGGCGTCCGGTGCCCGGCGGGGCCTGCGGAAGCCCGCGCCCCTCCACCAGTAGGCAGAAAAGGGTCAGTTACCGCCAGTGCAGCGCGTTTGGTACCAGCAGCATTTGCTAAAGGAGGCTTTCTAAAAGATGCAGAGTCCTGTTAATAGGAAAGATAGAAAGAGGGCAAGATTCAGGAATTCTGAAGTACTCGGGTATTTTTAAGTACAAAAGATTTCACTTTCTTTTATAAGGAGCCATTAATTTGTAAAGGGCATCACTTGCTTCTTGCATTAGTGAAAATTTCCCTTTTCCGTGCTGTGGTTTTGGAAGTACTGATTCTGGTACAATGCCAGGAAAAATAAGCTTTTAACGAAGAAAATTCTGTTCCTGGGCTTCACCTTTGAAGGATATCATGTCCAGGGACCCTTTTTACACGAGTAGAAAAGCAGTGAAAGGTATGGGGAAGCTCTGGCAGCTATGCAGCAGTTACCCATGTTTTTGTAAACTTGGTGCCATGGTGTGACTATTTTTGGTACTTTTATTTACCACTTTAATTTCTTTGAGGATAGGATTTGGGAAATACACTTTAATCCGTATTTTTCAGAATGTGGAAAGTATCCAAAGAATTATGATACAAACTGCTTAATATGGTGCAATTTCGCGACACTACAGTGATTTAGCTGCCTTTTTTTGTCCAGAGAGGATAGGAATACCATACCAGAGAGCAGACTCATGTGCTACGTCACAACATAAAGAGGATTACACATGCAGATTACAGTTCTTGGCATACCACAGAAATATCTAACACAAGCAGTATATATCAGAACTACTACTGAAGAACTAAGTGGACAATTCTGTGACTGTTGTATAGGTCCTTTCTGCGACAACTGAAAGGCAACAGGAGAGGAAGTCCATGAAGTGTTTTGCTGTATGGATATATGTATTGCTGAGTTAGCAAAGTCAGTAACAATAGTGTATGATGACACTTATCTCTAACGCCTTTGCAATAATCTACCGCTGCATTTGCTGTGGGAGCCAGACATGTGGTTAAAACCCATAAAGGCAACAGTCCATAAGGTCAATAGACATATGCCTGACAGGCCCAAAAGTTAATATGCTGAGAAGTCTGTAAACTAGGAAGCTGGAAATAAGTATCTGGTGTATCCAAGAAGGGGGAAAGGCTCTTTTGGAAAGACTGATGAGTTTTTTTAAATAATATTTTTGTCTGTTTTGGTTTTGGTTTTGGTTTTTTTTTTTTTTTTTAATTTTAGAGGAAAATCTCTATGTAATTCTTCAGTGGAGTAAATGTTGTTAAAGCAACAACACAACTTCAATCTTCTAAAAGCTAGAATAATTTGTGTGTCAGTAGGTCTTTAACTCTTAGACCAGTGAATACTTATGCTGTTGCCAGCTTTCTGACTCACTGACTTCTGGATACTCCAAAGCATTGGACTCAGCAGGATGCAAGTACACGGTGGAAGCATCTGTATCCAGAAGTATGGAGGCTACTGTGTAAAATAGGAATGCACACACTAGCATTAGGTATTACAGCAGAAAATGTGTAACTCCGCCACTCTGTTTCAATGCTCAAAATATATTTTTAAATTAGAGATAGGTTTTTAAATAACTCTGGAATCTGATTAATGGCCATCCTTGCAGTTACAGGCCCCATTTGCCATTAGTAGGTAGTGTGGGTAGCTGGCAAAATTTATTTCGTTTCTACTGCTGGCTGCTGTGCTGGATTCATTTGGAAATAACACCAGAAAATGCTAAAGATGCTGTATTACGACAGTAAGGAAGATTCTGAGGAGACTGCTGCCTGCTTACTGGTCTTTGAGTTCTCTCAGAGCAATAGAGTCCTGGATTTGAAGTGACGCTTTTTTTCCCAGTCAGCACATATTTTTATTTGGGTGCACTGTCCAACAGTGTTGAAATCTTCTAGCCTGTTTGTCTTTACATTCCCTTTAATTCCCTTTTGTCGTCCTTGTAACTCCTCTGTCATCTTCTTACCTGCAGAACTCTGCAACCAGTCTTACTGCCTGGACTAAGAATAGAAACAGTCCACCTTGAAATGACTCCTCAGCCCTTTAAGAAGCCAGTTCAAAACAATCTCTTTCTTTTAAAAATCTGTACACGTTTTCTGCAGTTTACCTCTCAGATATAACCTCTAACTTGTCACTTCCTTTACTTCCTTCTTTTTTTTTCTTCTTTTTTTAACCCACTTCCTTTCTTTTTTCCTTTGCAGACTGTGCAAGCTGTTAATGTTTTTTTCTCTGTTTCCTGCCATCTGTATCTTGCTAACTTCCCACCTTTTTTCAAACTGCATTGTATGCCATAGCTCCTTTTTCCATGTCAGTGCTAATTGCTTTCTCCCCCAATTCTGATAGAATAATTTATTCAATAAATTATATTTTTATATAATTTCTGCAATATAAACTTTATACTGACTTTCATTACTATATTCAGAGTGTTTTCTCCTTACAGATGATAAACAGAGAGAAAGACAAAGCATGTTAATCACAAGCAGCCAGGGCTTTGTGGCTGAGAAATGGTTTACCAAAGTGGCTGACAGATGGCTCTACGCTGTACTCTGTTTATTTCATAGTTATCAAAGCTCTTCCACACCATCCACATCTTCCAAAAGTTGACTGGTCTTGTTACTGGGAGCGAGGGCCAGGTAACCGCTATGGTGCCCAGGACTGACACCATCCCAAAGATCATACTTTACAGTCTGCAAATTACTGCTATCAGTAAGGGACAAATGGGTAGAAGTTATGAAGAGTCAAGAAGGCTGCAGAGTGCTGTCCTAAGAGCTTAACAATTTGTTCGTAATTTCTCCATGGGTGTTTAGTCTCCAGTTGTTCTCTTGACCAAATATCCCAACTAAGACTGTGTGTCCTCAGGATAACATAACAAGTCTTTCCAGGGAGATCCTTCTAGGGTAAATTATCTTCTGTGCATTTTAGTGAGGAACAAAATGAAACAGAAAATGGAAAATCACTTTACAAGAATACTGTTTAAAATAAAATAGCACTGTAAGTTACGCTTTTCCTACATTTTTGTGATATTTTGTGCTACATGGTATCCCAATCTTAGATGCAGTGCTGCCTTTGAAAGAGAGCACACCAGCAGCATTTCTTGCACATGTTTTGCTACAGATTTGGTCTAACAAATTCTTGGTTCCCAAATATTAAAAAGTATCTTCTTACATCTGTACTCCTTTCATCACGCAAATACGTTCCTACTGCTATAGTTACAGTAATTCCCTCTGAATAATACTGCTGTACTTGGGAATAGAGGCACAACACTCAGGCTAATAGGCTATCCATTTTCTCAGCTTCACAAAAAGTAGGAGGAATGATAGATTTTTACAGCTGTTGCTGTTGGCATAATTTCTGCGAAGTGAAGAGTATATCTTTTAATATTGTGAGGGTTTTTAATGGGACTTGTTTTAAGGACTTCATACTTTGTTTCTTAAATAAGTTGTGCTTGCATTATAAGGAGAGAGAAGTGATGAAAAAAGCATTATCTACAGTTTGCTGCTGGGAAGTTGTATCTTGATTTTGGTGTTTGTATCTGTGAATAGTGATGTTTTTGTGACTCAGCACTGTTTTCACTGATTTCACTGCAGGTAATTATTCAAAATCTTAAGGAGCATGTGTGAAACAGGTATGTTTACCAGAAATAGGATGGTAATTTTTTTAAACCTACAACAAATGCAAACTTTACCTTGTCTGTAATCTGCTATAAATCTTAATTATATGAAGATGCATAGGTCATGTTTCTAGCAAAAGAAAAATTATTTGAGAAAGGTTTAGCTTAAAGAAGCAAAGGAACTGGGTGATATTATACTTTACAAGGTTGTTAGCTTTCCAAAGTTTTTCAGAGCAATTTTAAGTAATTCCATTCCTTTTCTCAGGTTGACCTTGCAAAATAATTTCAAAATTATTATTTCCCTTTGGTTTTCATGAAGATTATGCAACTCTCAAAATATGTAGAACCTAGCCAAAAGAATCTATAAAGCACATGGAGTACTGTCGCCATTTTACCTATGTGACAGAAAGAAGTGTGCATAGGTGGGCATGCACTGTTTAGGCCTTCAGAAGATATGGGGGAAAGGGTAATAACATTTGGAATTCAGACTTTTGACTACTTTCACACATAGTTGCAGGAAGATCAGATGGTGCCCTAAGGTGGGAGATTTTTTTTTTAAATTTTATTTATGTGTGTCCATCATACCTGTCTGTCATCTAATCAGCATAGTCCAAAAACCTATAGGAATGAAACTTGGAGAGCAAGTTGTCTCTCAAATGATATTTCCTTTGTCTAGTCAGACCCATCAGCTTGTAGATAGGTTTTAAAGTATGTATTTCAAATGTTTATGATATGTAACCAAATTGAATGTGTTGAAAAGGAAAAAAAATTTTTTTAAATGTCAGTAAACAAACTGATGTTATAACCTTGCTATATTTGAAAGGTTATGTGAACTTTGAAGCAAAGCTAGGATATACTTTTGCTGTAATGTGTTACAGAGGTGCCGAGACTAGCTTTGTATGAGCCAGCTTGTGTATCTGAAACAAAATGGCTAAAGCCAAGCTTCATATGGTTGATTTTCCCTTCAGGAAGGCTGTTTAAAGTGGACTGTGGTAAACTAAACCATTCTCTTAGTTAAAGGAGATTTTTCTTGGACTATATTTTTTTCTCCTTAAGCCATTTGCTGCAGGAGTACTTGTGCTTTCTTTTGAAGCAACTGATACTACTGTCAGAGCATTGCAGTTCCAGTGAAAAAGGACCATTTCAGGTTTTAATGCATATAAAGCACATTTGACTTTGTTATGATGCAACCTGAGATATGGAAAAAAGTTTTTAGTCCACAGAGAAGATAGGCAGGAACTGTTCACAGAGGTCAAATGTCATCTAAGAATTCTGACAAAATAAGATAGTATTTCATATAGTTCCTTCATGTCTTGCTTCTTACTTTTCTCTGTAATTATAAATAAAGTACTGCACTGGATCTTGTTTTAAAATAATCCTTCAGAAAAGAAACACAATTATTCCATCTGGTATGTTGCAAGCACTTTAGAAAAAGTGATGCAAATTGTGATGTATCTCAGAAAAACTATGTAAATTAATCATAAGCACATACACATGCAAATGCCAGTCCATATCTCAAACAGGCTTATTCAGCACCCCAGCTGTCAGCATGACAATAGTTAAAACTCACATTAAACAAGGAATTTCATTTAAAAACATTTATGATCTCTAGTTGAACTGTTCTGTCCTAACCCTATGCTTCACAGTGGGAATTCTCTGGAATTTTCCTCTGCTCTTTTGTCTGGCTTCTCCTATAAAAAGTAAATAAATCTTCACTGGCTCCCTCAAAGATGAGTTGTAGAAATAGGAATGACCTTCCAAAGCAATGGGAGGGTCATATCACTCCATTAGTATTATCCTGTCCACAAGCAGTATAAAACAGAGCAAAAGTTAAACCCATTAAAAATTATGTTTCGCCACCTGGCCCAGTAAGCCCACTAAACACTGGTGCTGACTTGTGAAGGACTCTGTTCAATGCAGGATCACCATAAGGAGCCTTACAGCTTTTTGCTCTTATCTGGGTAGATAGTACAATTTCAGTGCATTTAGACATGAGGCAGTAACTGAGAATCCCTGGCTACATTTCTCTTTTTTTGCTGGGTGGGTCATATTTTCACTTGATGTTGTTGCTGTAATCTGCATTTCCAGTAATAAAGGCAAAAAAAAGAAAAAGAATCATGTATTCTAGCAGGGGAACAGGAAGATGACAGAAGCAGTATTGAATTTGCCTGCTTACGGCAGAATGTAACAGCAATATTCACAAATATTCACATACAAGTGACTGTAGCATTTCTTTTCACCTTTGGCTTTCCTTAATTGTTGCAAGGGATCTCTCCTGGAATTTCCATTATCCACTTATCCTTTACACTTGGATTGCCTGTCAGCTGCTGCCACCTTTGTAGTACATTTAAGAGAGAAATTTGACATTTGAACTAGTAGCTATGGTTGCAGGCAATCTGCTTTGTTCTGGGTCTAAAGGACCCACAAATTAAGATAGCTTTTCAGCATCTGGATAAGCATTGTCTTTCCCATGTATGGAACATCCGTCTTTACTGTGACCATATTTACAGGCTGCTGAACATATTGCAAATCGGCATGGATTAGGTGAGTCAATAGAAAACAGATTATACTATACTTTCTGTTTTGGGAATATCTTTTATTTTCTTCATCTGCTTGAAGATTACTGTTTTACACTTCACACCCATCTTTTTTCCCTGCTATACAGACCCTTTAGTTTTACACAAATTAATATCTTGAGACAATTCAGCTGATGGGTGTTTACCTATAACAAATATTGGATTTGAGTGTTTCTAACTTTTAAGATCTGTTTAAAGCAAAGTATGGGGTATGCATCACTGAGAAGAACAAACGAGAATAGCAGTAAAATGTCATATAATGCTAGTATGGGTTTAAAATTAGTACCAATGAGAAAGGAATTAGGTACATCATTTTGATCTTTCACTGAAAGAAGCATGGACAGTCTATTAACACACTATGTGTGTTACACCATCTAGTTTGGTGAGCAAATAGTGTTGTTCCTTACATCATTACAGGATGTGTAAGATTTTATGGAGCTAAAAAAAAAAAAAAAGGAAAAAATAGTATGTGCAGTCTTTGGTTTATACCGTACCCAGTACTCTACAGAGAATAAAGCTTTAGTTTAAGCAACAGGAAACAGAAAATGGGTGACAAAGCATGCTTTGGTGCCAAGGTGATGTGAACCATGAATTTCAGTAAGCATTTCTTCTCTCGGCATTAACCCTTGAATCTACAGCTACCATGGCTATTGCTAGGAGGAAATGACTAGAAGATAGATACTTTTAAAATTTTTTTTGTTCCTCCTCTCCAGTACTTGCTGATATATTTCTGTTGTTAATTTCTGTAAATGTCCAGTCCTTGTCTTAAAACTAATGATACCCACTACATAAATAAGAATTTGAAATAGTCCGTTGAAACCTCAGAAACTATGCTGTTACAGGAGACAGGAAGTTTAGTAAATTGGTGGATTCAGACTTAGAAGTCTGTGCAACACTTACAAGAGAATTTGACTCCTAACAGACATACATTAATGAATTAAACTGTAGCCATAGAACTATCTGAACTGACAAGCCTAATTCTGTATTTCTGTGTTGGTCTGGTCATTTCTGTCTTGGATACGAAGTCTGGATTTTTGTAACCTGGTTTTCCAAAGGTCTTCTTCCTGTGAGCAATGCACATGATACCCTTCAGAGCATTTTGACAAAGAATATAAGGTACATCAAGCAATTTCAGATAAAAAGCATACTGTTTAATATTAATGTGTTTACTCTGGACCAGATTTACAGAACTCCTAGGTCTACTCTGAAATTTAATTGAATGAATAGTTGATAAAAGAAGTAATCTCTTACATGAACAAACTCCAGAATGCCAAGTGGGGAAAGAGAAGCATTATTTCACTAGGATTTATCCAGATTGGTCTACATTTTATAGTCAAGATTATTAAGAATGATTCATAGAGTCATCATTGTATTTCATGCTGGTAACAAGTTTAATCTGGAAAGACTTGGGAAAATGCACTCATCATTTCCATACCTACCTTGTTGTTCTTGATTTGAATTGCAGCCATTAGTTAATCTTAGACAATATAGAAAATAACTGATCATATGGAACAATATGCATCAAAATGTAGCATGAAGATAATTCATTAGATTTTACAGGATAGCAAAAGTCACCAAGGGGAATGTGTATGTGCGCAATCTGCCAAAGCTGGAAAAACAACTGCTTGATGAGTGTTTCTTCCTTTGTACCAGCCTACCCACTGAGACGGTAAGTATTCTTGCTCTTTATCTAATCACTATAAGACAGAAAACAATATTTTTTCCTGCGTTCCTCCTTCAAAAATCACACATAAGAAAGTCTCTGTATTCAGAAATTTTAATTTTCCCCGTCCTTCACAATTAATTTTAAAATTTTTAAATTATACACACAGTACTTAATGCTCTTAAAAAAATAACAGTGTATCTCTGAGACAGTGGTACTCCTATGAGGCAGTGGTCTCCTATCCCATTCTCACAGACACAGGTCTGAGCAAAAATTCCTGGAAGGTAAAGAAAAATCATGCATCTTCAGTCAAAGTGTGTCAGAATATTCAGGAAGGCATTAAAGAAGAAATAGTCCCTGACTTCCTTCAAATGAAGCAAGTTGATCGTACAAATAACACTGAAAAGCAATAATGACAACTCATTTTAGATTCATAACTGTGAGACGTTTAATAAAATATGATTTTATAATCACAAAGTTTGAATTTCAGTAGAGTCTAAATCCTATTGAGAGACTAAAATCCCATTTAGAGAGACTAAATGCCATTGAATTTCCCATTTAAAATTATATTTCTGTAGCCATTCAGGATGGACATTATTTATTTATAAATCATCTTGCATATATAAACTTCATGTAACTTTATAGTAGAATATGTATACCTGAATGAAATTAATATATTACAAATTCTTCAAAACAAAGGCAGTTTCTTTGCTCTGTATCTGTACAGAGCTCAGTATTACCAGAACCCCCAAGCTCATTACACATAGTAACAACAGTAGGAGCACCATTAATATTGTATACCATGAGGTAAATTCTATTTCTTTAAAATTCTATATCTTATATTTTATAAAGTATCATATACTGCATATATCAAACGTGTTGGACAAAGGTTCTAATAGTAGTAGTAGTAGTTGTAGTTGTATATATTCCTATATTAGAATTAAAAAGCAACAGATTATCATTCCATTTAAACGGAAAAATGCATGTATACTAGAAAACAACACAGGTATATTCTGTCAATTTAAAAAACAACTCAGAAGAAAAATTATGCTGAACTTAGTTCATAATATTATGAATTTAAGTGATCCTGTTCTGAAAACATTGATTCAAGATGTTGTCTTAGATGCCCATGCTTGTAGAATGTATTCATTTTTGGTTTCTCCTTGTAGTAAAACCAGAATGGGATAAAAGACATGGAGCGTTAAGAGTCTGATAACAATCAATACAGTGACGTGAAATGAAAGAGAAATGTTCAGGAGAAAAAGGAGAGGAGGAGGAGGAAAAAAAGGAAGAGTGAGAAAAAGCAAAAGAGAGAGAAAGTTAGAGTGACAGATATACATAAAGGAAGAAAGAAAAGCCAACCCACCAGTATTTATGATAAACATTTCTGTCTTAAGTTACTTTCAATTACTTCAGTCAGTAATGTGTTATCCTTATTTGAGCCTTTTCGTAGGCAGCTATTGAAATCTTGCAGATTATTACAGCCAGAATTTTAGAACATCTCTCAGGTTTATCCCAGAGGTTTAATGTCCTATTAGTAACCAATCACTGTTCCTTCCACAGAATATTAGTATTTTTCTTTAGCTTACATAGAAATCTTACTGTCATCAAATTTGATTTATCCTATTTAAATAATTTGTGTATGGAAGATATTGAAAAAGCATTTTCAAAGTCTGTTAACACTGGCACAATAATATCCTCTCCCCATCAAATCATGCTTAAATTCGTATTACTAGTATTCAAAAAATCCTTGGTACATCTAATTTAAAAGTAAATAAATTAATATCATAATGGTAGTCATCAGTTTTAAAGCAGAATTATGAACATTTTGTGATATAATACATCTAAAATATATACCAAACCTGAACAACAGAATCAAAAGCCAAAATGAAATGACTCGTGTAGAAATGCTGAGAAACAACAACGCAACCAACATCTAGAAAGGAATCCAGGAAAGCCACATGGCTTGAAATGAAAGGAAAACAAACTGGGTAATGGAAGGCATGCTGTGCAGAACAAGCAAATACAAACAGCATACAATAATGTACAGAAATTACCGAAATAGGGTATGAAATGCACAAAAAGGATTAATGAGGAAGACAGAAAAATGGGCTCCTGAAGCGCCTAATACTAATAATGAAAGGAAAGAAGGAAATAGAAGAACAGTATGGCTAAAGCAAATGTGTTGCACAAAGCCCATCGTTCTTTTCGTATGTCAAAACCACTGGTTTTGCTTTGACACTTCTTTAAAATAAGCAGGGTTTTGTCTAGGGGTCTAATCTGAGGCATGAGGCTAAGAAAGGAAAATCTTTGCACCCTGATACACTACTGTGAAAGGAATCCAAAGGGAGTATTGAATTCTTATTCTGAGTGCACCCACTTTGCAGAAGTGTAGCATTTTTATATCAACATATTTTAAATTGCTTTCTATTGACAATGCAGTGTCATGGCATCTGTTTGACAAGACAGAAGGGTAAGAAGGAGGATGTAGAATAGTAAAAGGAGGCAGATTACAGAGCTGTTGGAAGGAGCAGAGTGCCACTATTCTGTTTTCAACAGCAGTTTCATTTCCAAACTGATTCCTAGTAAAATGGTGTGAAGTGTATTCCTCACTGGCCCAGACTGCAGAAAAATCTTCAGAAAAATCATTAGGCTCCAGCTGAATAATGGCTGTACAAGGTGTAAGGAAGTGACTGAATAGACCCTGAAAGTTTGTAAGTTGTTGGTATGAAAATCATGAACTGATTAATTACAGGAACTGTAATGGCTTTAAGAGAGCAAGAAGATGTAGGGCAAGAATTTTGATGAAAAAGTAATAATTTCAATCAGTGATAAAAGGGTTACTGAATCCAGTGGAGAATTTTACACTCAAGTCCCCGTTTCTATTGCTCAAATAGAAGACTTTGTCCAGAACTTTTTAAATCTAATTCTAACTTTTTTTTAGCTATTCCATGAATACATGCCCTAAAAGGAATGATGTTAGAACTGGTAGCAGTATAGATCTGCTGAGCCTATGTTTATTAAGATATTGATGTAGATTGATGAAAATGTCAGCATCTTGTGATTTATCTCTTCTTAAAGAGGTACCTTGCATGAACAGCTGGCCAGGAAATGAAGATGTAGGTACTGGTAAAACAGACGTTAAAATCCTGGAGACAACAAAGAAATAAAAGGAAGCCTTTGTTTTATGGCAGTTTTGCTGGTCTGAAGGTTACTCTGAACAAAAAGCAAAATAGATGTGTCAGATCACATGAGCATTTCAGAAGGCTAAAAGGCTAAAAAAAAAAAAAAGGGTCAAGATGAAGGCATCTGCTGTGAAGATAAAATCAGCTGTTCAGGCATGGTCTGTGTCTAAGGAAGGGCAATTTGCATTTTGGCAGCTGGAGAGTATGGAGTTCCCACTAGAGACCACCCATGAATGGAAGAAGTGGAACCACCTTCACAAGTCATCAGCTTTCAGGTAGAACCACAGGACTTTGCTTTTCTTACTTCATAACTGCATCTTAACATCACCTTTTACCCAGACATCACCTAAGTGCTTGAGACATGATCTATGATCCAGACTGGTCCCTGTTAATAATGGAGAAAATAATTCAACCTTGTTTTCTTTTAAAAAGTGTAACCATACAGAGGCCACAGTGGAAATGGTTTGTTTCAACTGTAGGACAATCTACATCTAGTTTGCAGTTGCACATGCAAATAGATTGTTACATCAGTCCATTATCAGACAAGTACTAGATGTGCCACTATCGTGGTTGTACCAAACCTAACTTTCATAAGAATGAAGCCCCCAAAAAGCAGTATGAGTCTGTGTTGCCACTATCAAAGCCAATGAAAACAGAAAATGCTGGAATGAAAAAGCTGTTCATTACCTGATGCATTAGTGGAACTAATTTCATGTTTATATTTCTGTCACTTCATTTTAATCCTAGTTGCTTGCTATTAATGGAGATTAGATTTATTTATAATATTTTTAACAAACTCTGAGGATCCTTTCATTCAACTTAACTAAATCTATCCTTACATTCCTGCTCTTTTTTTGTGGAAATGCAACATTTTTCACTAATATCAAACACTTCAAATGCTTTGTTACTTCAAGTAGGCACTATGTATCACTCAGCTGTTCAGTTCAGAATGCAAGCTCATTACCATACTCATTATTATGGAAGTTGCCTGACTGGCCTTCATTAACCATCTGGCACTTAAACACTGATTTGTGTTTATATGTAACATTAATTTTACAAAGGCACCTGAACATCCACTGGAAACATGTATTTAATCTGTTTCTCAGTATTTTTGCAAGACCTCAATGATTGTTACAAAACCATATTTTGCTTTACTTTTATTATTTTATATACCTACATGGATAACATCACACAACTGCATGCATGCAGTAACAGAGAGAAATTTTTTGCCTCCTTCTACTGCCTATTCAATACTGGTTGTTTTCTCTGTCTTAGACAACGGCTGATTTGATGAAGCCTTGACACGGATCGGTTTTCAGTCCATGCTTTTCACAAAGAACTAGTTTTGGGACCAACACTTTACTAGCTTGGATTTACTGCTTTAGATAAGTATCCAGATTTCTTTTATAAGTTGCTTCTGAATCATTTAGGAAAATATATTTTAAAAAGTACAATATTTCAGTAATTCCATTCTAGTGTCCACAAGGCACTAGAGTCTACTCTTAAAGGACCTGAAGGAGAAGTAATGCAGATTGGATATAGCTCCTTTTTCCTTCTGAATTCTGTAAAACTGCTTTTCGTTCTAGGTCTTGATCACTCATAATCTTCAGTGGAAACAAAATAATTCGTAATTACTGCACTATCTTTAGCAAATATATTAAATCATCAAGGTTTCCAAACATCCATTTTAAAACATTTCAAAGATCACTTATAAATATTATATTATGTTAACAGCTTGAAAACTTCTCTAATGTCAGAATCACTCTGTAAAACTCTTGGGAAATGTATTAACCTCATATTACAATGTCTGCATCTTCAGCAAAGTCTCCATCTTTCTCAGTTGTATATTTCTTCAAATTATTTGCCTGAGCCTAGAGACTAGTACTTTTTCATAAGCTTTTCCAGCAGGAAGAGTTGCTTTATCTAACTCATGGCCTTGTGCTCCTGTGCCATTAAGAATATTCACCCTAGCATTGACAGTGTATATAGTTCCCCCAGGCCAACAAAGCCCCATACCATGAAACTCAAGAGATGAATCACTCATTCCTGAAGGTTTCCACAAAAGAGCACTGTGAGCAGGTTCTATGTGACCAAGAAAAGTCAGTGGTCCATTTAACCCCTTTGCAGCTCTAAATGGTGAACCAAGATACTGAGGCCTGTGGTAGATTTATACACCTAAAGTGGAACTTAGTGTGTATGGGGGTGTAAATACCTTGTGCTACAACTAGGATTTTGAGAAGGTGATCCTAACTTGTCACCTGATGGATGAACCTAAAGGTGACATACCTGGTACTGCCCTTTAGAGACAGATCCAGGACAAACCCTCAGAGCCCATTTCAGAGCACTCATGTTGTTTTGAAATGAGGTACAGTGTTTCCTTCTGTTTTCATATTCAGTTCTGTTCTCCCCCTCAAAGGATATAAAAACACATTTTATGCCTTTCTTAAGTTTGCTGTGTATAAGCTACTGTGGTTGGAAGAGTAGGTGGGTGGGAAAGCTGTTGGTGTCACTGTGCAGCAGAAAACAAGAGAGGACATGTGCCATATTGTGAAATAGGTAGCTGGAGGCCTTAGGTGGCAGCATGGCTTCAGGTGTTCTTTTGCAACATGGTTTTTATCACGCTCCATATATTGTCATGGGTGGATGCATAGGGTAAACTCTCAGTGACACATATTCTTCTCTTCCTGAGGTCATGCTTAGTAAAGAAGAGAGCCCTACTAAGAGCTGTTAAAGAAGGACTTTTGGTCTCCTTGGGAACTGATCCTAGCAGAAGGTGATGTCTCCAAAAGGCAGGATTGCAGACAGGAAGCTCTGGGTGGTACCTTGATCAGTGTGTTGTCTGTTTGCCCCATGTTGTCCCATGTGCTATTCAAGACATTCATGCATAACATTAACTGGATACTGTCCTCCCTTCCTGGGCCAAGCAGCTAACCCAGCTTTTACTTGTCTGTGTTACTAGCAGTAAGGGGGTTTCTTCTTCCCTCCTGCAAACCTCTTCTGCCTTACACCTATAAGAGGCATGTGTTTTTAGAGCAGAATGCTGTCCAACAGGAATGAAGAAAGAGTGTGCTCTCACTGTCTCAGCTACCAACTTAATAGTCTGGTTATAATGCAGTAATACAATAGTAAATCATAGACTTTGTATAGATGAAAATTAGGTAAATTCTGTATTGTCCAGATTTAAAGCAGATAAATTCCACTCCCCTGCATTTCCCCTATGCTATCACTATGCTATCAAGAAGATATATTGACCATTCTTCTGCTGGGAACATGCAATTTATCTAGAAAGTTCCTGATTAGTTTGGCTTGGGCCTACAATTTAAATGAAGTAGATATTCAAACATAAGGTTGACATAGCCAGAGTATCAGTACTATCAGTGAGGCTGACAGTAAACTAATCTTAATATAATTAAATTATATACTGCTGACACCCTGCAAAATCTTCCTTTTAAATTGAATTGCCATTGAGATGCTGCATTAGTGATCTCAGCAGGTATGCCCTATTAACTAGGATTGGCACCATTATACAAGTATCATTATGCAAGGGTAAATGGTAAGACCTGTGAGAATCTGTGAACAAATCCTTGGTTTTTTGATACAGTAAAGCTGACTAGGACTCTGAGAACGTCAACAAGATATAATATTCACCATCATCACCAAAACTGACCAGAGGTTTGTTCTTAATAAGTATGAAAGGGAGAAAACATTCTACAAAATGTGTGGGAGGCTGTTTAATTTGAGAATAAAGCTCTACATGTTTTCCAGACATCGGATTGACAAAATCCAAGCCCTAGTCTGTAATTTTCTTTCTAGTAAAGTAGAGTAAATACACTAGGAACAATTACTTTGTGCAGACATCTCCTGCCTCTGAGGTATTTTCTGCAGTGCTTTCTGTCTGTACAAAGTCCCCGAGAGGCTGCTGAAATCCCCCAGAGGCATGCTGCTGCCAGCCCCGGATGGTGGGTAGCCCCTGCAGAGCTGCTGGCGAAATACCCCTGCGTGGCTCTGGTCTTACACCCTGCTCTCGCTGCCTGCTTCTGGCCTCTGTTAGAGGTCCAGGCAGGTGGGTGGCTTGATCCTTTAGGGCATGGTTTTTATGTCCTCCTGCACTTTCTCTCTACACAAGAGAAGTAGACTCATTCCTTACATAAATAACATAATTCTAACTAATGTTTTCATTACTTTCTGGTTTTGAGTTCCCACTTGTTAAATTCTACTGACAGTAGGAATAGTACAAAGAGCATGCTTTCTGGATTCACATTTGCATGACAATTATCTTAGTTAAAATAAGGCTGTAGATGACCAGTTCATTGCAATAGATGGAATATATTTCCATTCATAATAACACCTAATAACTTTTGACCAATTTTCAGTATTTGCCAGACCTTGTTCTGCCTTCAAATTCTCAGAAGTCAACACTTCAAATAAAGGATTTCTGCTCTTTCCTGTACTAATGCATACAATTAAGCTTAGAAGCTAACAGGTTTTTAGATTGTGATGGCATCAATTAGCTATGCTGTTCCTTTGGGTAAATGGCCAGAATGATAGAAGCATGATGATAGAAACCAGAAAATTATTTGTGTAAATGAAACTGTGCTTCTCCATCTTGTATTATTATCGTCAGTGGTAGTACTAGTTGTGGACTAGTAGGAGTAAATATTGTAGGAGTAGATATGCTGCCTCCCTGGGGCCTGCGTCAAGGACCTCACAGCAAAACTCCCTGCTCTAGTGAGACCCAAGGACTATTACCCTCTCTTGCTTTTTCAGGTAGGTAGCGACAAATTTATCAGGAGAAGGCCTAGAGCAATGAAGAGAGATTTCAGGTCCTTGAGGAAACTGATTAAGGGGTTGGGGGCACAAATTGTGTTCTCCTCCATCCCTTCAGTTGTGGGGATGGATGAAGAAGAATACAGGAGAACTCAACAGATGAACTTGTGGCTCCAAGACTGGTGCTACAGTCAGGGCTTTGGATTTTTCAGTCATGGGTTGGGATACAAGATGCCAGACATTTTGGCATTGGATGGGAAGCACCTGTCCCAGAGGGGGAAAAGGATCTTGGGGCAGGAGTTAGCTGGGCTCATTGACAGAGCTTTAAACTAGATTTGAAGGGGGAAGGGGACAAAACATCAGCCCATCTGAAGTGCATGTATACCAATGTACACAGCATGGGTAACAAACAGGAGGAGCTTGAAGCCATGATGAAACAGGAAAATTATGATGTTCTGGCTATTACAGAAACATGGTGGGATGTCTCCCATGACTGGAGTGTGCCAGTTGATGGCTACAAGCTCTTTAGAAGGGATAGACAAGGAAGGAGAGCTGGTGGGGTGGCGCTGTATGTTAGGGACTGTTCTGATTGCTTCGAGCAAAAGTGTAGTGAAGACAGCGTGGAGTGTCATTGCGTTAGAATCAGGGGGAAGGCCAACAGGGCAGATGTTGTAGTAGGACTCTGCTATAGGCCACCCACCCAGGACAGAGAGGTGGATGAAATATTCTATAGGCAGTTAGGTGAAATCTCACGATCGCTTGCCCTTGTTCTTGTGGGAGACTTTAACTTCCCAGACATCTGCTGGAAATACAACACAGCAGAGCGGGACCAGTCCTGGAGATTCCTGGAATGTGTGGAACATAACTTCCTGACGCAGCTGGTGAGTGAACCGACCAGAGAAGGTGCCCTGCTGGACCTCCTCTTTGTGAACAGAGAAGGACTGGTGGAGGATGTGGCGGTTGGAGGATGACTATGGCACAGCGATCATGAAATGATAGAGTTCTCTATTCTTAGAGAGGCCAGGAGAGGGGGCAGCAGAACTGACATCCTGGACTTCCAAAGGGCTGACTTTGTCTTGTTTGAGCAAGTGCTTGACAGGATCCCTTGGGAGACGATCCTGAAGGGTATAGGGGTCCAGGAAGGCTGGACACTCTTTAAGAAGGAAGTCTTAATGGCTCAGAAGCAGGCGGTCCCCAGGTGCTGTAAGAGAAGCCGGCATCAGAGAAGACCACCCTGGCTAAACAGGGAGCTTTGGCTGCAACTCAGGGAGAAAAGGAGAGTTTATGGACTTTGGAAGAAGGGACTGGCCACTCACAATGATGACAAAGACACTGTGAGGCTATGCAGGGTGGAAATCCGGAGGTCTAAAGCCCATCTGGAAATTAATCTGGCTTCAGCAGTCAAGGATAACAAGAAATGTTTCTATAAGTATGTGAACAGCAAAAGAAAGACCAGGGAGAGCCTCCATCCCCTGCTAGACGCAGGAAGAAACATGGTAACAAGTGATGAGGAAAAGGCTGAGGTTCTTAATGCCTTCTTTGCCTCAGTCTTTAATAACAAGAGTAGTTGTACTGAGGGAATCCATCCTCCTGAGCCAGAAGACAGAGACTGGGAGAACCAACCCCCCTGCAGTGCAGGAGGAGATAGTCAGTGACCTACTGCATCACATAGACACACACAAGTACATGGGACCAGATGGGATACACCCGAGGGTGCTGAAGGAGCTGGCTGGGGTGCTCGCCAATCCACTTTCCATCATTTACCAGCAGTCCTGGCTGCCCAGGGAGGTCCCGACAGATTGGAAATTGGCCAGTGTGACGCCCATCTATAAGAAGGGTTGGAAGGATGATCCAGGAAATTACAGGCCTGTCAGCTTGACTTCGGTGCCCGGGAAGATGATGGAGCAGCTCATCCTGAGTACCATCACACAACACATGCAGGACAACCAGATGATCAGGCCCAGACAGCATGGGTTTATGAAAGGCAGGTCCTGCTTGACAAACCTGATCTGCTTCTACGACAGGGCGACCTGCTTATTGGATGAGAGAAAGGCTGTGGATGTTGTCTACCTTGACTTTAGGAAGGCCTTTGACACTGTTTCCCACAGCATTCTCCTGGTGAAACTGGCTGCTTGTGGCTTGGATGGGCACACACTTTGCTGGATAAAAAACTGGCTGGATGGCCGGGCCCAAAGAGTTGTGGTGAATGGAGTTAAATCCAGTTGGTGGCTGGTCACGAGTGGTGTCCCCCAGGGTTTGGTTTTGGGGCCACTCCTGTTTAACATCTTTATTGATGGTCGAGACGAGGGGATCGAGTCCACCCTCAGTAAGTTTGCAGATGACACCAAGTTGGGTGGGAGTGTTGATCTGCTCGAGGGTAGGGAGGCTCTGCAGAGAGACCTGGACAGGCTGGAGCGATGGGCTAAGGCCAACTGTAGGAGTTTCAATAAGGCCAAATGCCGGGTGCTGCACTTGGGCCACAACAACCCCCAGCAGCGCTACAGGCTTGGGGAGGAGTGGCTGGAGAGCTGCCAGTCAGAGAGGGACCTGGGGGTGTTGATTGACAGCCGGCTGAACATGAGCCAGCAGTGTGCCCAGGTGGCCAAGAAGGCCAATGGCATCCTGGCTTGTATCAGAAATAGCGTGGCCAGCAGGGACAGGGAAGTGATCTTACCCCTGTACTCGGCACTGGTGAGGCCGCACCTCGATGACTGTGTTCAGTTTTGGGCCCCTCACTACAAAAAGGACATTGAATTACTCGAGTGTGTCCAAAGAAGGGCACTGAAGCTGGTGAAGGGTCTGGAGCACATGTCGTACGAGGAGCGGCTGAGGGAACTGGGGTTGTTTAGTCTGGAGAAGAGGAGACTGAGGGGCGACCTCATCGCCCTCTACAACTACCTGAAAGGATGTTGCAGAGAACTGGGGATGAGTCTCTTGAACCAAGTAACAAGCGATAGGACAAGAGGTAATGGCCTCAAGTTGTGCCAGGGAAGGTTTAGACTGGCTATTAGGAAGCATTTCTTTACAGAACGGGTTGTTAGGTGTTGGAATGGGCTGCCCAGGGAGGTGGTGGAGTCCCCATCCCTGGAGGTGTTTCAGAGTAGGGTCAACTTAGCACTGAAGGATATGGTGTAGTTGGGAACTGTTAATGTTGGGTTGATGGTTGGACTGGATGATCTTCAAGGTCTTTTCAACCTAGAAATTCTGTGATTCTGTGATTTTGTGATATTTAATAACAATAGAAAGTCAGATTGTATGTAATCAAGGTGTACTGACATGTTTCTTCAAACCAGCACACAAGCTAACCTGTAATAAGGATTTCCACAAAACTATCTGTTACTTTCTGTTTCTCTTAAACCAACACTCATTACTTCTTAAATCTTCTGAAATATAGTATGAATTTTCATATAATCAGAACTGAACAATTATTAATTTAAGCACCTTTGAAACATGAATTGCCATTTAGAGTAACTACACTATTTTCCAAAGAATTAAGCTCCTAATGTAGGCATATACAAAACTTTCAATTCAGTTTTTTAATGCCTATTGCAAACCATTTTGGTCTACCAGAAAATCACATTCATTCCTGAATTGTACTGTCACTTTTATTGACCTTTATTGCTTTAGTCACTGCTGCCATAGCCTTTCTACCTTGTTCAACAGAATATATCAGTGTAGCCCTTTCCTTTGAAATAAGACATTACATTTTATCAGAGGTTAAGGCTGTCTTTGTATATACAGTTCTTACTGATACTGTAAAACTTGCCTATTTGGAGACTGACCAGTTGTTCACATACTTGATCTGAAGCAATATGCATACATTTTCCAGGAAACATTGTTATTGCATGGATAAACTTCAAATTAATTTCACTATTATTCCATGCAGCTGCATATTGTGAGTAGGTGGCAGGTGCCAGTAATCACTGGCTCAACACTGCTCCTTATTTTGGAATATCTCTCTTTGGGAGTATTTGTGAGAGCCATTACCACAGACATTTTTGGGGAGATACTTCTGAGCAGGTGCCTTTGTCACTGCCTTGATTGTGGGTTTGTACAATGCATTGCATCCTCTCTTCAGCCTGCAAATTCTTGGAGAATGGCTATTTATTTTGAATTCTTTATGTATACAATGGTGAAGCAACTATCTCTGGAGGACAGCAGTATTACCACTGCTGAGTGAGAGTTGCCTTTGCAAAGGAAAACCTATGTGTTCTTCTTTTTGGATGCCACTTGTTCTGTTTAATCTTGCGTTGCTTGCCAACTTGAAGTGAAAGCACAGTTACAGCTAATGTCACGTTGCATAGTCTCTGTGCTGGCTCTGCAGACTTCCCAGTGAGTTAGAAAACTGTCTGTTAGCATTCTAAAACCATGTCTTGGCCTTATCACGGCACCACTAGTTTTTTCTCATGTTCCAAATGAACATCAAACTGTTCAAAGTCAGGGGATCATGTTCTGCCTCCATCTGTGAACATAACTGAAAATAAATCAACTAAGAATGTGGACTGTACAAGAAACAGTCTGGACCAGGCTGTCCATAGGAAAGAGCTACAGATTCATTTGAGTTATGGGTAGATAGTCATCACAGCAAGAATATATATCAAAACTTGCACCGCTTTTCTTCACTTTTATCTATTCAGTGAAATATATATATATATATCTGTATGTAGTAATCAATTTTTAATTCAGTATTCCTTTCATGTTCCTGAGTGTAATATGATTGTAGTGGGCATTATTATCTTCATACAAAATATTCCTTCATTTTCAGAAGTTTGCAAATTACATACATATATTTAATGTACTTCATCATTATATTATATGTTTTTCATCAAATACAGGGCCAGCTAAAACTAAATTGCATTAGAAAACTTTCTGTAATTACACAGCATATTTAGATATGTCATACATTATAAAATAAGTGACTCCCTTGCAGCTCAGTAGATTGCAATGGCCTTTAGGTTTCATTTACAATGATCCAGAACACTGGTAATTAACTCGTGAAGTCAGTCCATGAATATACAGTTGGAAGTATCTGCTGTTTTGAGGAGGCAGATTTAAAGGGAAGAGAGCATGGAAAAGGGCACATTCATTTTTCTGTCATGTTTTGATACCCAGAATATCTAAGGAGATTGCTTTTCTATATGGACAAATACAGTTAAGAAAGGCTGCTGTATGGATACTGAATAGTTGAGAAAGGACATCTGGTGATATACCATTTTAAAAGATTAATAATTATGTTTTCCTCCCACTGCTATCTCATAGTGGTAATATGAGAAACCAATTTTCAAAGTTTCCTATAAACTTTTGAAGATTAGCATTCATTTTCAAAAGTATATTTCCTGAATTTTTCTTATCTGTATCTGGAAAAAAAAAAGTTATCGGTGCCAATATCTTATATTTTAATACCACCCACCCATCCCCTCTCTTGCCCAGTAGATCTGACTAAAAGCTAGATTCTGCAAGGTACAGAATATGGTGACCAGCCACCAACAAAATACTTAAACACGTACTCAGCTGTCACCAAAGCCAGTAGGATTTAAATCTGTTTTAAGTCCTTTGACAAGAAGGGAGCTTTGCAGAAATGGGACTCATGCAACTTTAAGGGAGTTCATTCCAACTTATTTTACTTATTCAAGAAGTTTTATTTATTCACTCTATTGTCTACCCTCCTGCAAAAAAGTCAATTAAAACTTGCTTTAAATGGTTGTTCAAGTAACAATATGAGCTCTGGGGACAATAAAAAACAAGAGCTGCATATATCACCCACTCTGAAGAGCATAAGTGCTAATTTGAAAAGTTTGCAACTTTGACTGAAAATGGTGTAAACCAAATTAAAAAAGAGAAATTGCCACTGAATTTGGACACTTTCTGTGTGGACAGCTGTCAGTGACAGTGAATACAAAATACATGAACAAATGGTGATGATTATGTTAATATACATGACTGAGTAGAGCACAGGTAAGCAAGCTGATCTGTATTTACTCTGAGACACTTAAGAAAGTAAAGTCTTCAGTCCTCTTCCTCACTTCTTTGCTGAATAAGGAGTAGATCAGATTTTGGTGATTGTCCTGAGAGGAAAACGGTGGGGTTGTTGAAAAATTTCCAGCTGAACTGAAACCATGGGTGTAGAGAAAAGAAAGAGGTAGGTGTGGGAAAAGCGCTGGTCACCTGTTACCCAAGGAAAACAGCTCACTGGATGTGACTGTCGAAGATAATCTGCTTCATGCAGGGAAGTTAAACAGTAACTTATTCTCCACAAGTTGGAAAGAAAATAGTACTGGAACACACTTTTTTCCTGGGCCACTGAACTCTAACAGTGCACTGAACCCAGTGAGTCGATATAGCCTAGTAAATAAAATATTTTAATTTTATTGGACTGAAAATTACCAGCTTAGTAGAGCCCGTGTTTTATAATGGATCAGAATTTCTCCCAAAAGCCATCAACAGCTAATTACTCATCTTTATCAGGGCCCTGCTATCAAAGACCTCTCTCTCCCCTTGTCTTCAAGTACTAATGGCCATCACACCTTTTCCCCTGTTAGTAATAAGCTTCTTTGCTCTTTTATGTAAGCAAGTTCCTTCTCTTCCCCACTTCTTTTTCTTTTTTCCTTCTGGTTTTATAACTGGTTGAATGACGTTGTTCAAAGCCATAGCAATTGTTCCCAGCCTGAAGAGAAACCTGCTGTTTCTTGTTTAGACTTGAAGAATGGATTGCATGCCTGATAGCCTGCTTTCTTCCAACAGTAACAGTTAATTATGGGATGTAACCTCGCCCAGCAATCGTTTTCTCTTTCTGGTCCACAAGGACTTTAACGTTCATTCAAGTACACTTGCTGAATTATGAGTACTGGGCCTGCAAGACACAGATGGACAACTGCACTGTTTGTAGAATGATTGCTGTATCTAACAGCAATCTAGGCAAAACTGGGCAGACACTGTCTAGACTGACAGATGGAAAAACTTTAAAAAAATTGTAGAGACATTAATATTGTCATGGGCAGCAAGAGCCTGTCAACTTACTGTGTTTGGAGGCATGTTCCTAACAATTGGCCAACATGAGAATCTTAAATCCATTTGAACGTGTAAACCAGAGTATAAACCACTGCAAACAGATTTTTATGTTTGTCAGTCACACATCCATTATAAAACATGGAGGTCTCATATGTGGTTGGTCAATACAGTATTATTTGTACATAGCTTATGTTTTTAAGAATCCTGTATAATACAAAAGCTACTAACCTAATTATTTTTTAAAATACAGTATTTCAAAGCCTGCACTTCATGTAAATGTGCTTTAAAACAAAAACAAAACCCCAAACCAACCACAGCAGTAATCATTTGATGTAGTTTGAATGTTAGACAAGAACTAAAGTTTCAAAAAGGAAAAACAGATTTAAACATGGTCTCCCCACTAGTAGATGCATTCTATAACTCTTCAGGGTTCTTGCATTTAATAGCCAACAATCTGGGTATATACACTGATTTCTGTAAGAGCAGTTCATTACGTGAGTGATTGCTCCAGTTACAAACTGCAGAAAGTCATGGCCACAGTTTTTTCTTTCTGCTTCCTAGTGGAAAATCCTATTCTATTGGTCTATTCCTGGAATCACTTATTCCACAACATTTTAATTCTATAGTACTTAAAAGGAAAGCAGAGGTCTTGTGTCATGCCTTTCACTTCTCTTAATTTTTTATTTGAGGGTAATGGTTTCTGCTAACAGCTAAGTTTCTTTTTATTTTCTTCTGTTAATCATAATCTGAATAACAGTACATTTAACGGCACACTAAAAGCCTTTTGGCTAAGAGTTCTTGTTCTCTACTGTGTTTTAATGTCAGTCTGTATGACTACTTTTCCATGAATGTGCACAGAACTCAAATATTTGCACATGAAATCTAGTAAATCTAGTAGATGCCTGAGCAAACAAGAGCACACTATTGAAACTTCCCATGAGCTTTTTTTAGAAAATCTGCCATAAGAATCTCATTCAAGGTCTAACTTTATCTGACAAATACTCAAAGTCCATGAAAACCAAAACCAAACACTGTATGCTTATTCAAAGGCTGTATTGGTAGGCATTGGTAGGTATCTGCCATTCTACTATTTATTATGCATTAATAATGTATTATTTATTTAATATGTATTTATATTATTTTGAGTGAATGATACATTACTGTCTCACTGCTGCCCAGCCCCATTCCAGGAGGTCTGCATATAGCATTGCTCTTATCCCGCCCACAACTCTGACCTCTCTATCTGCTTTCTCCAGCTGCCCTAACCTTTCTGTCCTACGCTCCATTCTCTTTCCCTGGGATACACCTCATCTGTGGAAAGCTTTTGATTCTTCTTCCATTTACAGAAGGGAAGAGAAGAATTAGTGTAGAAGTTCAGGACTGCACCTGTCATTCTCATGAAATTATTTACTCCTTTTCCTTCTCCTTCCCCTCTGTGCTTCCCTCCACCCCGTCCCCTTCTGCTATAGGGTGGAAACTACACTAAACAGTTCATTTTTTTTGTTGTTGTTTTTTTTTTTTTTTTCCTTGGTATGTGTGCTCTCTGTCAGTGAGGAACCTCGATACTTTTAAAAGCTTTGGGCATAAGGAAGAAGAGATGATAGTAACATTGCATGATTGGTTGCTCAATATGCATCATTGTTTAGACTCGTAGGCAAAGCTACTATTAGTCTTATTACACAAATACTGGAGCTTCTGAAGCACCCTGTGGAAAAGTGCTGTATTCTCAAATGGTGGGACCTGCAAGACTTGTGAGCCATTGTGTAGTCTGAACAAATAAACAGTACAGGTTCTGGGTGATAAAGGTGACATGATATTTTATGTACTGCAGACTGACAACATTACTGCAATGAGGAATGACACATTTTTAACATCCTACAAGTCCTCAAGGCTAACTCCCTACCAGTGATAGTCTCTGGGTGTGATATAACCAATTTTCTTTCTGGTAGATAGAAAACCTTTCAGTTATGAGTAATGACTTGCTGGCAATTGGATAATAACTACTCCCTACACTAATTTGTTAGTATCAATGTCCATGGAATGAGTTCCTTGCTAGTGTGGGCAGGTGGGTGAGAACACAGAGGGGAGGAGGAAGGTCATGCTCTGTGTGTTGCGTGTGTGTGTGTGTGTGCAGGCACATACATGACTGTGTCTACAAGGATTACTTGTGTCATTAGAAAATTCACACATGTTCAAATTCTATAAAACACAACTTTTTTCTTATAGTCTAAGGAAAGTACAGTAGCCAACAATGCATGAATACTGGAAATAATCAGCCATGGAAGTGTCTGATTTTCTTATTTTCTGAAGAGGTTATTTAATCATTTAGGTTTATTCTGTTTGTATAAAAATATTTTCTCAAGCATAAGAAAAAATGCTACAGTGTGCTTTTTATCCTTTTCTGCTATTATATTTGTAGACTATAAATTAGAAATATGTTCAAGTAAGGATGAAGACTACTTTGTGTTAGACAGTTCTCCATTAGTCAGCAAGTCATTTGTTTACACTATACTTTGAATAGCCCTACTAACATTTGCAGCACAGGTCTCAGTGATTGTTATATGTTATAGATTCACAATGTTTTTTTGAATCACTATGGTTACATCTCTGAAGAAAATTAATCATTTTTATTGCAAAGGTGATTAAGCTTACTTGTAACAATTTTCAAATCTGGTTGGAAAGAAGACAAGACTAACAAGTATATCTGAAGTTAAAAAAATTGTTACAATATTGTTTCATTTTTCTTCCTCAGTTTCTGATATGCTGATAGAAAATTAACTTGCATTAGGGGAATATCACACACTAATTTAATAAAGATATGAAACATCCAGCTGTGCTATGTATTCTATAAAAGATGTCTTGAGAGTGCATAAAAATGGGAAAGTATGACTGCATGAATCTTGGATGATAATCAGGCAGGGCTTTTTGTCATTTTTTTTCTAATAGGTCAGTTAATGACAGAAATAGTTTAAACAAAAGTTTTTACAAAAATGCTGTCAGATATTTCTAATACTGATATATGTATGCATATAGATGCATAGCTATGCATGGTTTTACATGTATATGAATGTCTATGTATATGTGTGCACACAGAGAATAATAGAGACGCACAAATGTGTATAGAGGTCTGCAGTGCCCACTCACACTCAAGTGTATTGGCTACTCTGTCAGCAATAATGTGGCATAAGACTTCTGAGTCTTGATTCAGACATTTGTCTGATCAAATTGTTTGCTTCTAGTTTACAGAAAAGACACTGAAAAATAACTTCAAAAATAATCTTATAAGCTTTTTAGAGCTTGAATAATTTTATAATCATATTTTAGAACATGACCCTGAAAAACTTTTATATCTTGAAGTCCAGTGAAGGATTGAATGATAAATTTACTGCACCTTGGAGACAGAAGAGCTGTGAACTTTTCAAATACTTTGGCAGCAAAATGATTTGTCAGAAAAAATAAAGGACTTAAATATGTCATCCAATATGAAGCAATTGCTCTCTGGGTGAACTTTTCTGAAAATCACACTAATCAAATTAAGTCATGGGATTTCAAGAACATAATGCTGCAGATGAATATGACCTCATGTATCTAATGCTATGATTTACCCTAAATTTACAATCTGGAGACTTACCGACAATTTTAAAGTTCAGAATCTTTCAGGACTGTTTCTGATGGTTACCTGAGGATATATGTCTTATGTAAGACAAAATCTGCAGGAAACAAAAAGTTTTTCTTGATAGGTGGAAAGATGCCATGTGTTAGTTTTTATGGTTTAACAATTATTAAAAGTCAGTTCAAGAGTTCTTTTTAATTATGTTAAATTTGGACAATTTTGTCTTTACTTCTTACAAATCAAGAGCTTGATTCTGCGTGAAAAACACTTCATGCCCTGGAAGGTCCTGTCTTCCTGACCTGCAAAGCACTGGTTGCAAGGACCTCTTCTTCAGTTATCACTGCACGTTTGCCCTGTTCTTGTTTTATCCCTAGTCTAGGATGTAGGCCTGAGACAGGAGACAGTGTTAAATGGACAGGATACTTGATCTGATTCAGTATGACTGCTCTCATTTTATGTTCTCATAGTCTGTTTGAACTCACCTCAGCCCAGACAGCACATAGCTCTTCAGGGAGACAGCTGCAGTTAATTACTCCATTTCACCTCATCCTGGGGGAAGTTAGACTTGCTGAAGATGGTTTTAACTTAAATCACTGCAAGAAAAGGCAATAATAGACCTCTGTCCCTTGTTGCACTCTCACACCTCCATAGTCTTCCTTAAAATTACATGTATGGTCACGTCTCATAGAGGCCATGTCCTTTTGACAAGCTTAGTGAGAGCTATATCAGAGAAAGCTTTCTACTGGTGATTCCTCTTCAGTCTCATTTAGAAGACTGGATCTAAAACGCCAAAGGGTCTAGTTGGATGTATGCCACTAACTTCTGAAACTCTTCCAAAATCTACCCCTATTCCCCTACTTCATACATGTAGATACATAATCATATTTTTTGAAAATATTTTCCTGATGTTAACTACTATGAGTGATTACTTTTATTTGTTTACAATTGCTTTCAGAAGCCCCCATGATGAATTCATGACTGTAGGCATAGTACAAGCCTGTGACATTTTTGCTTTGCTGCACCGAATTACACTGGATGGGAAACCTCACTAGAGCTGCTTGTGCATTAAAGTACTGCTGACTGTGAAGAGAACAACTGATCTGAGCATACTATGGATAAAATGTAAGTAAACTAATTTTCTTTATTTTACTCTAGGATCTGCTCTCATAAATTAGATGCAATGATACTAATATTGCAGAAAATGTAAACACAAATTAAAACCATGCTTTTGCCTTTTGATATAAGAAGATGGCTGGGGGAGGATTGTTGTTCATATTCTTGCACAGATAACAGAAATAAACCATTCTTAACTGTCAGGTAGAACTGTGATTAAAAGTGTTGGTCAGTCTTGAAGTCTGACAACAAATATGTGTGCACATGAACAATAGTTATTGCAAAATAAGTAACTGAAGATGTCACATGCTGTCAATACCTACTAGGTAGGTATTGATTTGTGTGTTCAGGGCTGTACTTGTCCAATTTTGACATATGTATCCAGATGTCTACCTGATGAAAACTGATTCTTTGGGATTATTTCAGAAACAAAAATCTTCTCCCATAGAATCATACGTTTAGCGATTGCTGAACTCTCCACTTTCTACTCATCTTTTCTGTGAAAGTTTCTCATGATTACAGGATACAGTACAGTGGCTTTTTAAAATTAACCTTGTACTTCTGCCAAAAAGGGAAAGAATAAGTGCTGCTGGAGACAGGGGGACTTGGTTTATGATTAAGATTATGTCTGCCTAGTGTGTTCCTACTGATATGCCTAAAGACCCTTCAGTCCTATGGAGATAGCATGAGGGCTGTCATTGACATAATGATGGACATAACAGATGACAGCACTTTCAAGAATATAGTTAAATCCTTTTTATACACCTTTCATGTGTCATACTGGAACTGAAATAATGTCAAAGGAAACATAGCTAAGAGACAGGCTTTGTGAAACAGATTTTTACATACTAGGAAAAAACCAGATTTTTACAGATTAGGAAAATTGTTTCCATGTTTTTTTCTTTCATTTCTTAATCAGGCTAGGACTGATTCTTACAAGCATGGCCCCTTGCAGATTTCACATCCAGGCTACTGCAATGTTGTACTGGTGTACAAAAATCTGATTAAGCTATCTGTTAGAAAATAACTGTCATCTCAGTGGCTATAACCACTTTCATCGTTTAGATCAAGAAAAGTACTGGATATAGTCAGGAAATGTAAACATGCACTATGTGAAGCACTTGCATTAACACAGAAACTCCACCAGGCACAAAGGGAACAAGAAATACTTGACAATGAATTCCACAGCAGAAAGAAAGACTGAAGAAAATGGTGAAACTGTTCTTATGCAAGACTGAGACTTCCACATCTCAGAAGTTATGCATTCTTACACTTAAATAGTAGCTAGTGTACAGAGTTTTTTATTAACCAGTGAAGAGAAACCAGGCATGTATAAAATACTTAATGTTTGGACCCTGAAACTTGAAAGGGTTATTGCCTCTCACTAAGTATCTCTGTCTTGCTCTCACTGTAATGGAAAGTAAAACTGTCTCCCACAAAGGCTAAAGCTAGGTTTGTGAAGAACATATTTTTCACACAAAGAGGGCCATCTCCATTACATTTCTGTATGGAATTCATTGCCAAACAGTATACCACCTTCTGGTGTACTTTTCTGGTGGACTTTTACAGAAAATATGCTAAGAATAGGCTCAAGTCTTAGCATTATCCATCTATAAAACAGTTGGAGAATGAGGCTGTAACTCCCATGTTTGGGATATTTGTGATCCTAAAAGACCAAATTTCTTTCAACGTGTTTACTTAGAAGCAATGACAGTGAACTCAAATTGCTCAGGACAAAAAGCCCACTGAAATTAAGTGGAAGTACAGCAGTTAGATCATATTTACATTTCAAACTAAAAGAAGTCTGCTAAGGACTATCAAAGCCTCATGCCATGTAGGTGGAAATATTTTACGCATACAGATGGTCTATGGTATTTGGCTTGCTATTGCAGTGAAAACAGGTAGTTACATAATGACATCTTACATAAACATGTTTCCTTTTGATCATTTACAGTTGTTTTGCTTGTTTTCTTTCACTGTTATTCATCAGTTATTGAAGAGTACATTTGAGCAATTGATCATTTCAGTCAAAAAGCAAATTCTACGCTACTAACTGAAGCATTTAGTACTCAGGAAACCTTTTCTGAAGCTGTTTAAAAATGAAAAAGCTATTCTATTGTATCTCAAAGGCAGCTTATTACAGTTTCCTAACAGGTATGTGGTATAAAGCCTGGATTCCAAAACCACAATATGAATCATTCTAAAAATTAGTAAGATATAATCTCTAGTTAGGCATATATACAAACCCCTTCCTGTAGCAGCTACCTGTAATACACTGCTTGATATAGAGTATATTATACAGATATCTCCATAACACACTAACTGATGATAATAAATATCTTACGATGAGATGTTATCCATTAACATGTTTGCATAATAAAAATTTAGGGACAATGATGTCATTTGCTTCCCTGCAATTCTAAGCTCTTTCAGAAATATTTTTTAATTTGAAGCTGTATTTATATTTTCTCCTTATTAAATAAATAACTCCACACTGAAAGAATAGTGTATGTGTGGCCTTGTCATTCTTTCTTTGATGCAAAGAGCAAAAGTTTGCCAAAAAAAAAAAAAAAAAGGACAAATTGCAAACTCTGCTTCTTATATACCAGTCCTGTGACTTCTTGTTCTGGTGCTGGTAGGAAAGAAGTCTTTCTGCTTCAGGAGTTCTTGTCCTTTGCTATAGTACTTAGTAAAGAGCTAGAAACTCTTACCCAGCTAGCGTTTCTGTTGGTGGTGGGAAGACAGAAAGGAAGAAATAAAATAATATGGTCTAGCCATCAGTGGGAAATGTTCTGAGAGCAATGCAGCACAACCACATACTGATTCTTACAAAAAACATTGAATCAATCTTTTTTGAGACACTTGGCTCTAGTATGGAAGTGCTGAGGGGATAGGCTGTTGAAGTACGAATTTATAAAGTTCCTTCCCAAAGAAAGAGACAATAACAAAAGAACAGATGAGTCATGAATTCCACCATCATCAAACCTACATCTATGATACTTGCCTTTTATAGATTATTTCAAATGAACACACGTGTTCCTTTTCCTTCCAGCTCCATAGAAAATTTATGGAGCTGCACATATGATACAGATAGACCCTTAAAGCAGTCAAGAGAAGCATCTCCTGCATGTGAAGGAAATCTTCATGTAAAATTTGATGTAGAACGCAGGGTAATTTTACTGAGGAGACTTGAAGCTTTTCAGTTGACATATCCCATGAGGCACACGCTCTGCAGCACCTGGTGTGAGAGAGCAACTGTGAGAGAGCACAAGATTTCAGCCCACCACCATTCTGCCTCTGGAGAGGTGTGTTGCCATTTCATTGGTCTCTCACCACCACAGGGAAGGGTGTGAACCATAATATATTCTTGATGTGGTATTTTTGTTAATTTTATCGGAGTAATTTAAAAATTGAATATAGAGAATTCTCCATTTTGAAGCAGATCTTTCTCACATTAATAATAATTTTCAAGGATTATTATTATTGTTTATATGTATGCCATTTCTGCATCCTCATCTGACTGCCTCGTGGCAGTTTTGGTCTCTTTATACTGCATGTGTGAAGTTATCTCTTTCCTGTTATCCCAGTGAACATCTGCCAAATTTGCCTATGATTGTCTGTTTTTTGGTTTACTGTACATGCATTGTTATGCAGTACGTATCTTTCTATTCTTTTAATATAAATGCAAGAGAGACATGAGAACATCCATTTGTTTAATGCTGTTGTGTAATGTTTTATTATACTATGGAGCTAAGTGTTTGCTCGAGCAATTGATAGAGAATAAGATTTGTATGACTTACTGTCATCAATTTTTTCTGCCATTAATTTACTATAATAATAATTCTCACTAGTTTGGATTATCTCTAATTTATTTTCTGTTATTTCAGTGTACTTTATACACATATGTAATTCCTTTAGCCATATATTTTAGTTGCTTCCAGGCAATGCTTAAAATATGTCATTAAAAAACCCTGAAAATCCTAATCCTATGAAGACTTTGAAACTCAGATATGTTTTTTTCCATAAGACACATTCACTCAGGCATGAATGACAAAATGTAACAATTCAATTTATTTTTGTATAATGACATCCATACAAAATGTCATAAAATGCTTCTGAAAGACAAGAGTAATAGCAAGATAAGCCCTTGCGGAGCCGACAACAGTGTCTTCGGTGCATGCAGAAAGTGACAACAAAGCGGTGTGATAGATCAGAAAGAAATGAAAGTTAAAATATAGAAGAGAGCTAAGTATTTTGTAGTTGAGTCAATAGAGTAATATTAGTGTCAGGAGGAAGTAACAAAACTGGAGAAGTTGTGTGCTCCATATTACTTTGATATGAACAGAGGGAGGGAGAGATTAAACAAGGGAAAGTGGCAAAGGACAAAATTGTGAATACATGAGAAATCACAAAGGAAAAAGTAGTTCTGTATAGTCATGGGAGAACCAAGAGGAGACCAAGACGAGGGAAATAGAAGCAGATGGCTTTCAACTGACAAGGCCAGGATGGAGGAAATCTAAGGGGAAATTTTGTGGATAAGAAGGGGAAACTTGCCTTTGTTGTGGCAGAGGCTTGAAGTTCCCTGTGGTACATCACTATTCTTTGAAGAAGAAGGATCTGGCTTCTATATTACGAACTCTTTAAATTTAGGGATTAATATCTTGGGTGGATTAAGACAGAAACTATTGAAATACCAATGTAAGCCTGTAATAGCAAAGGACAGTCATTCTCAAAGCAACTGTGTTCAAGCATTTAGGACAGAAGAAGAAGAAAGAGGGAGCAGAAGAAGGACTCAATCACAGCAGTAATCTGCATAAGAAAGTCTGATAAATTCTTGTAGATTAGGAAAACAGAGACAGTATTGCTGTATTTCATCTAGATTCTCAATATATCTAATTTTCCTATATTCTCACTTTGCTGACTGGTGCAGTCTGCTCTTTACTGGCTGATAATACCAGAGGAGCTCTGGCTGAAGGCTATCAGGCAACAAATGCTGGCATTTCTCTTACTCCTTCTCCTTAGCTCCACAAAGGCACCAGGTCAACTTGCTTGTCCTTCCAGTAACTTCCATGGTTCTCTTCTCTAAGAAAAGACAGTAAGAGATGAATGTAAAGCTCTCTCTCCAGCTGCATGCCCAGTTTTTAGTCACCAGTCCAGTAACTCTGCTTACTGGAGGATCAGAGATTTCTGGAGCTGAGCTTATTGTTGTAACACATCACAACACACAGAACAATTCTTGTCAGTTAAGGGGTCCAGGCAGTGATGAAACTGCATGCATTGCACCACTGCTGTAATAAGAGGGCCAAAAAAAGAAAGCAGAAATGGACAGCAGCATAGCAGGAAGAGTTTTTAAGGCTTGTGAGGTCAAGTAAAGAAAAAAAGAATTGTTAAAATTCAGGAGAAATAAGTGTTAGAAGGAGAAACACCATCAGTGGTCAAGGTGGGAGCAATAGCTGTTAAAGAACAGGACTTTCAGAGTCAGGGGAGCTGATGTGGCTTCCACTCTGGAGATAGAGTGATATAAGAGCTACACCAAGGTCTGATGTCCTGATGATGGAGGTTCAGGAGGAACAGGAGGAAGAGGTGGAGATGAAAGATTTATACATCATTTTGTGTAGCAGCCATTTCAAAGCAAGATGATAACCATTTGTTTGTTTTATTTAGCTTTTGTATCTAGAATATTGGTACTGGTGTTTCTCAGACCTTATATATCTTTGCTTTTTGGTATGTAGATTTTATTTTCAAAACTGTGTGTCTGGGTTTTCCCAGCTCTGGTGAAGTAGGGTTTTTAAATGTATATGCATATTTATGTATTCACTTTCCTGAAATTATTGTGGCTTGCTTGCAATATACTTGAAATCCATACTGAAATTCAGCCTATCCATTTCAAAAGACTGAATTTGTCAAATTGGAATTACTTGAATTCACAAAAAAGACAAAACCAAGAATTATGTATCAAAATAATCTCAAGTATAATGGACTTGGTGATTACAGTTTAGATCTCATTACTTCCTTAGTACTTGTAACATACCCTTAAAATGTGTGCAATATTTTCCACATATAATAACATTCCAGAACTAGATTGTAATCTCTTTAATTACATGAATACTTTCATTGATTTATATGAGATGCTTCATACAAATAACCATTAAACAATGTACATCTATTCCCCATGCTCACATTCTAGCTTGTAGTTTTATAAGGTTATGGTAGTGCGAAGTGCTTGATATTAAATCCTTACTGAAAAATGAGAAGAATGTTTATTTTATTGACCAAATTGCAATGTGTGTGGATTAATAAAAATATGACTTACTGGGTTCCATGTTATATGTGTAGAGGAGAAGGGAGAATTTATGCAATTCTGTAGGGGGGATGCTGTGTTCTGAAGAAGTTTATGAGTCCTCATCAAGTGGAAAATCACATGACTTACGAGCATCTTTTTAAAGCACTAGTAAAAATGGCCAGCTTCCCCAGCTGTATGAGTTTCATACCCTACAATTTGGAGAGTTGAGGAGACAGATAGGACTGCAAAGTTGCCATTGAATTAAGACCTATACAAACTGGAGGAAACGGCGGAGACAGATAGGACTGCAAAGTTGCCATTGAATTAAGACCTATACAAACTGGAGGAAACGGCCAACAGGAACCTCATGAAATTTGACAATTCAATGCAAAGTCCTACACCTGAGAAGGAAGAACTCTATGCAGCAATACAGGCCATTGGCACATTGGTATGTGTTGATGGGAGCACAGTTAGTAGGTGGAGGGAATTAATTATCCCCCTCTACTTAGCACTCTTGAGACCAGCAGGTACTGCATCCAGTTATGGGGCCTCAAGTGCAAGAAAGATATTGGTCAACTGCAGTGAAACTGGGCTTGGACAGCCTAAAGAAGAGAAGGTTTTGAGTGGCACCAAATAACAGCCAATACTTATGAAGAGATTATTGAGAAGATGGAGCTAGGATCTTCACAACAGTGTATTGCTGGAGGATAAGAGACAATGGCCACAAATGGCAACAACAGAGGTTCAGACTGGATAAAAGGAAAAAAACTTTTCCCCATGAGGACAGTCAAGTAGTGGCACAGGTTGTCCGGAGAGGTTGTGCGGTCTCTATGCTTGTTTTCAAGACCCAAGGTTTTAAAGATCCAACTGGATGAAGCCTGAGCAATCTGGTCTGACCTCACAGCTGACTCTGCTGTGAGAAGGGGGTTGGACCGGAGGTCTCCTGAACTCCCTTCAAGCCTGAATTATTTTGTTATTCTGTGATTCTTCATGGCCCCCAAGTGGCTGTTGCTTCACTAAGGGTGGTAGTTGGACAAGATGTGTACCTGCGTCCCAGGGAATCCCTGCGAGAGACCTTAGCAGCTCTTCCTTGCTTACTTTTTGCTATAAAGAAGGATGTGTAATACTGAGCAACCCCACCCCACTATTTATTGTGTGTCATAGCCCTGGTGTGAGATACATCAGTGCATTAATAACCACAGTCTTGCTATGCTTGTGCTATCGCTTACAACACAAAATGAGTAAAAAGTGTAGCAGTCAAGGTGGAAAGCCTTGTTATGCATTTACAGTGTAAAATAAGAGGGAAAGAACAGTGTTTTCCAAAAACTGCTTACTGTTACAAGAATCAAGGAGAGTGAACCTTGTTGCTCAGCCTGAGAAACATACAAAAAAGGAATATATGGCTGCGGAAAAGATTGTAAGCCTAGGATCCATGTTCATTCTGGACGCAAGCCTTTAAAGCTTCAACCAGCAATATGAAAGGGCTTTGTGCCCCCTCTTCTTTTTGTCCTGGTTGTACACAACAACAGATAAGATGTTTGACTCTTTCATGGCTCATTTTTATTTTGGTCTCATCTACTTTGCATAGTGCACAGGGAAGAGGGTGAAGACACAGGTAGGATGACAGTAAACTGTTACCCGTATCAGTCCTCTCAGTGTTGCCAAAAGTGTTACTCAATCTACCAAATATTTATTAGCTCTAGGAGTCAAATGTTAAGTGAACATTTTTTGAGTAGATTACATGCCTTTGTGTCTAGAACTGACATATGTAAGTTTGCTGTCCTAAAGTGGAGACATCCATTATCACTGGATAGAAATGGTACAGAGGCAGATACTCCTCTGCAGACCTCTACAACATCCTTCTATCATTCCTGTGTTGGCAGTTCTGGAGAGGTAGAAGCCTTATGCCTTTTAAATGTTCACTGAGCAGGCACACACCTCTCAAAACAGTTGCATACTGAATTTTCAGGCACAGGTAACCTTCCCCTTTTATGCTGTATGAAGGGAGACCCAAAGACACCCAGAGCTCAGCATGTTCTTCAGGGAATATAGCTGGCCGGACAGTACAGGCATGAGTGCCAGGAGCACCTGAGCACCTGGGCTATGGAATATATATGGAGAGGCTATTCACAGCCATCAGAGTTTTGTCTTATGAGCAAGGGTCATGATAAAACATCTTAAAACAGTTACAATATTCATGCAGCCAGGAGCTAACAAGGTCAAAGAGGTGACTATGGTAAGCCTATGATAAGCCTCAGCTGTGCTGTTATAGAGCTCTGAATCACTTCAGCGCCATCAGCTACTGTAGCAGGGCTGGTTGAAAGAGCACATATCTCTGCTTGCAATATGCTGTGCTAGCAAAGTTCGCATTCTGACAAGTAGATTACATTGAAAATAACATTGTTATTAACAAAAAATCTTGCTCTATGCAGTCTTCAAAACAGGATAAAACATGATTTGGTACAAATAAATATACACTGTCTAGCATATTTAGGATACCAAAGAACAGTCTGGCATCAGACTAGCAGGCACAGTAAGAAACCTATTAATAAATTCTGATCAATTTTTTTCTCTCAAGTTAAATGTGATTCTTGCTCCAGTGGAGCCTTTCCTAGAAAGAAGGAAGTTAATACAACACACTACGCCAGAAAAAAGTTATACTCAAATGAACAGAAAATGATTCAACAATAATCCAGTTCCTTAATGATTTTTATTTGAAAATGGGAATAATCAATTTAAGGAAAATCTCTCCCCATTTTCTTTTATTATGGTTAATGGCTAAGTTAGATCTGTTACGTAGTCAATCCAACTAATATGTCTGAAGACCACTACATGAATACAATTATACAAAAAGTACTGATTAATTTTTCACCTCTTCCTGCTTTCATAATCTTTGTCAAGTGAATGGAATAATTTGTGCCATTTATGTTTCTTATTACAGTATTTGTCATTAAAATGAGGTGTCAGGAAGCATTTAGACTGTCTTATATTTTATGAATTAAAATAGTGTGCCATACTGTTGTGACCTTTTTAATATTCTGCATTTTCCTCTAGTCCCTGGCGTTACTCTCTTTCTCTGCATATCTCTTCCATTCTATGATGGGAAACGTGAACCTACAGACGAAGTATGAACAAGCAAAGGGAACCAACCAGTATGTCTCATGAAAATAATTCAAAGGTGAGTATTCGCGCAGTGTGGTATTGCAAGCTGTAGACTTTGCATAAAATAAGGCTGCAAATATGTCAACAGCACTGATACAACAATACTGTGCCGCACAGTGCTGTGAGAACACGCTGTTAATTAGGGTGTTAATTACCATAAATGTGAAGGATACACAGAAGTTTTGGACTTTTCTACAGGTATCAAGTCTACAGCACAGTTATAAAAGTTGCTAGCAAACTTTCAAAGGGTTAGAAAGATCTCTTTCTTTGAGGTTTAAACTCGTATCTGACTATGAAACATTAGGATGAAACCTACAGAGAGGTAATTCATCTCACATTGACTCGGTAGAAGGCTCTTTTGCACTGAAATACTTGGTGCTTGCCAATTTTGGAGACAGTATGAGATGTTTGAACTGCAGTTTTTAACTCACTCATATAGCTAACAGGAAAACAGATAGCCTGTCATTGTGATAGAGTCAAACTACATGCAATCACTGTCTATCCATTACACTGTTAAGAGGAAAAAGAATGGAACAAGCACTGTAATGAATTACATAATTGCTAACAAGATTTCTTTAATTTATGTGTAATTTTAAATGCAGCCTGAAACAATGACTGCTGACTACTGGTCTTGATCATTCTTTCCTTCACAGTTGGATGATGATGCAAAAATGGTTGCAGAGATCACAAGTATAGTTAATATGATTTAAAGTTTCTTTACTAAAGAAAAATATTAACTGACTGACACGAAGATGTTCTAACAAATCCTGAACACTTTCATCCAGTCTTTAGTCTTAGAATGGGCTTTTCCTACAATATGGATGTATGACAAAAGGTACAGACTTAGTATATCAAAGGAAATACAAATAACTCTTACACTGTAGCTAAGATCACCAAGGTATTTGTCAGAAAAAAGCAATAACAAAACACCTATTCTAGTATCAAGACTGGATGGTTGATTGCGTTTTGTGTCAGTCTCAACAAGAAGGCACTGAACTGAATACCATTTTCTTCTGACTCGCCTGGGGAAACCTTGCAACTGATAACATAAACTCATTTCATTGTATTCCTCTTGATGGTTGCTGTGATAGGTTACTTAAATAAATTATTAGAATTGGCTTCTAAATTGTAAGTCTTATGAATCTGGATCAGAACTTTCATGCAGCAGGAGAAAGACATATACAAAGCTCAGAGTGACTGGATAACTGATGACTGGTCCTGGAAGGCATGTGAGACTGGGTACAAGATAAAAGATCTAATGGAAACAGGGAAACTACAAAATATATGTTATCCCTGTACTGAGGAAGACTCAGTGTTCCCTGTCATGACAGCAGAGTATAGAAAATGGTAGGAACATGGCTAACGATGGATGCATGGACAAGACTAGTGGACAAGAGAAGGGAGGAGAGCATCAGACACTCCTTTTCATAGCAGGAATTGAAGGCAGGAGCAGGGAAGACTGCTGAGTACCTTGTTACCATGCTCACTCTCCTTGCAGAGAAGTAGTTTGTATTTCTCTTCAAATAAAAGTTTTTGAATATCTGTATTAATCCTCCTTTCCTCTATGATGGATCCCCTCTAATTTTCCGATATCCTGTTTGATATTAAATGCACTACAAGTAGACTAAATACCTACTATTATGTTAATTTATATTAAATGAATACATTCTTAAAAGAAACAATTTAAAATTAAATGCAAAAATATTACAATCTTAAGGCCTGAAACTACTATAACCTCAACAATTTATTTTATAAATCAAGTTATGTGCTACATCTATGACCTTCCTCAGATATGAAGATTAAAGGCTGCATAACTATATACAGAATCAGAAAGTTGGGAAACATGTAATCTTTTAAGTCAGCTCAAGCTTTATGAATATATCCTAGCGTAGTATATTAGTGTAATATACACTATATATTAGTGTCCCAGTATTATTTTCAGTATTTCCAGGGCAGCAAATGTGAATATGTTTCACACAAAAATCAAATCTTTTTGAATCCTTATGTGTAGCTTCTGTTCAATTTGCCCACCAGGACCTGCAGCTCCTTTTCTGCAGATCTGCTCCCTATCCAGTCAGTCCCTGCATTTACTGTTGCATTGGGCTATTACATCCTAAGTGTAAAACTTTGCATGTTTCTTTGTTGATCTTCATAACCTTCCTTTTGGTCCTCCCAGCCTACAGTTTGGCAAGCAAAATACTATGGGAGGCTTTATAGGAAGTCGAGATAAATGACATCTGTACTGGCCATTTCATCACAGGAGCCAAACAGGTTGGTAAAGCACAAGTTCCAGTCACAAATCCACATTAGCTGTGCCCAATAACCTTTCTGTCCTTCCAGTGCTTTAAAATGGTTTCCAGGAGGAGCTGCTACATAAAGACACCCGTGTACTAAGGTGAGTTTGACTACTCTATACTTTTCCAGATTCTCCCACTTGCCTTTTTTTAAGCTGTGTTTAACATTTGCTTTTCCAGTTATTGCTTCTTTTTCAATCTTCTCTTTTTAAAAATGTATCCATTTCCACTGGCTTTTCTTAGACTAATTTAAAATGCTTCGTTACATTTCAATTGAATTCCTATCTCAATCCTAATACAGTTTGATCCAAATTTAGAACAAAATGTCTGAATGTAATTTAAAAAAAACTCAGAAGGAACACATTATAAAGAACATGAAAATGTAATAAACATAGATGAATTGTCGAACACTTTCTAGCATAATGAAAAGACAAAATTAATAATGTGAACAAATACCTATGAAGCTATAGAGCTATTTAGTTAAATAATTATATTTATAAGGTGTTATAATTTTCAGCAAAGAAAGCAACTAAGCAAGTGTAAAGGTTCCATGTTTTAATCTTAATATAAGTCAATGAGAATGAACAACTATTCAGGAAAATTGATGAAAGTACAAATGCAGAACTTGATTAAATAAAAGTTTCTTGTTTCCTGTTATCAATCTGCTTACAATAAATTATTTCCTCTTTTTTGATTCGTCAGCAATGCTCCAAGTATGCATCTTCTCCATTCTTTTTAGCAGAAGATAATTTTTCTGTAGTTTTCCTTATCACCACTTTTCATATTCACTTATTCACTTATATCTTTTCATTTCTTCATCTGCAACTTCTCATTGTAGTGCTGTCCAGAGTAATGCCCATGTCCCTGCCAGTTAGTATACTTAATTTAGACTTAATATGTACAAGTAGCTCATTTTTCCCTCTCTGAATTACGGCTGCATTTATCATCACTGATTTCCCTTTGTCCTTTTGAGTCCACTCCATGAATTCCTGTGAAATTCCTAGTGGTTTTGTTTTCTGACATAACTAAAAAACATAGTTACCTTTGCTCACTATATACTAAACAAAATCAGGACTTAATACAAATCTGCTTTTGTCATTCTGTCATGATAAAGTGTACCCTTTTATATCTTTTGCTTATCTTTTTCCTTCCTAGCTTTTGCCCAAGGCAGTAATTTATCTTTTATCTCCTGACTTTTTTTAATAGCTGCTCATGAGAGACTTTGTTAATTTACTTAAGAGAAATTAAGATAATTACATTACCTGGCTTCTTTTTTATTAATTTTTAACACATTTTATAACATTGCAATGGATTACTGAAAAATCTCTTCCAGTATTGGGTTGATAAGTTCTGATATCATAAATTTCAAGCCATTCTGATATTCTTTTAAAAAAGTGTTTTAAAGCTATTTACGTGGTGCCTATATGCTATGTACATATGCACAAGCATGATTTTTTATATCTTGAGCTAAAGATCAACTTTGTTAGTACTATTACTTCATTGTTATGCATATAGCTGAGATAATGATGACTCATCACTATTCCTTTACTGGGAACTCTTATTTGGGATCATAATTAGTCTATGCATTTTAGCACCAGTGGTTTATGTAGATCATGCTCTGGAAAGGTCTGGGATGGTCTCTTCCTATGTCAGTAGCTGTACTGGGTCTGGTCAACTCACTGCACTAACATCGGTAGTGACACAGAGGAATTACTGGCATTGGTGTTGATTTTTTTACAACATACTTTCAGGTTTTCTGAAATTTTAGATTTACTATATTTTAAATAAATTGTAAAATGCAGAGCTTTACTGATGCAAATATTTGTAAATATTGCAGTAACTTATGTAGTCAGAATTTGACATGGTTCTGTTATTTTACTGGACTAACTTTAGACCAACTTTATACTGTCAAATTTATATATGTTTTTGTGTGTATATCTATATACACCAAACCAGTTCTCTGTAAAACTTCACAAAATTTTAAATAACACTTAAAGCCAAAGTGTTCATCTATTATTTTTGCATCCTTCCATTTAGCCAAAACTAGCTACGTGTCAAAAATGATAAAACTTAGATAGAGCCAGACAGTCATCTTAGGATAGGCTTTTCTGTCTATAAAAATAAAATAACATGGTCTTATTTCTGCTGTATCTAGGAAATAGTGTTATTACTTGCTGTTGTTATTCCTATGGTCTGATGAGTGCTAACATGGTATCTATTTTTAGAATACTGGCTTTTAAATAATAATTTTGTGAGTAGGCAACACTCTAGAGAAATTTAAAACTAAATACTAAGTTGTGATAGGGAGATATTCAAAATGGCCTTATGTATAACGTGTGTCAGACAGATACCAGGTAAGGCCGCATGTATAGCCATTGAATATCAGACATCCTCTTAAGTGTTGTTTCTTTTTTTTTAGAGAGAGGTGTGTATCTGGGAAGAATATCAACTCTTGAGATCTCCCATGATTAGAAACTCATTAACTAGTATTTTAAACATCTACTCTATTGGCTTCTAAAGATTTGTTTAGCATGTGTTTGTCTTTTAGTATGTTTAATTTGTTTGATTCTCTTTAAATGTTGCCCTAGAAGGGAAATTGATTATGCAAATCAGATATTTCTTTGATGTTATCTTTTTGTTTATATCAAATGTACCAAAAGACTCCTTTCCCTGAACATAGTACAGGTAAACACCCACACAAGAAAAAAGTCCATCTCCTCAATCTTTCTTTCATGCTTGCTTTTGTTGGCTATCTCATGCTCATGCACAGTTGGACAATCACTATCCCTAAAAAGGGGATTTTAAAGTAGTGTCTGGGTGGGAGCTTATCTTTTTATTGATGATTTAATGATATCTAGAATAACATCGTGACATCATGGGAGACTGAGTTTTACCCAGCTTCAATTTGCAACAGCTGTGGCTCCACCTGGAACACTACTGCCTGAATTCCTTTGGCTGTAATTCTCCCCAAGCATTCCCAGTCACATGCTGTACATCTTGTCAGGTTTCCCATGTGACCTAGTGGTTATCACTACATAAAAAGGCATTTTTACTCTTTCTGTCTAAGCTCAATCTACCTGTAAGCTGTATCTGTGACTGATGGTAGCAATTAACATTTTCCCACATAAAAGTAGCATGCAACACATTACATGTTTTTATGCTGAGACAGCTGATCCCTTGAAAGAAAAATCCATGAATCTGTCCAGATTGGTTCCTGAAAATATCATCAAAGGAGCCTATCTCTTGATGCTCACATCTTCCCCCAGATTTACTGAATGCTTAGCACGCAGGTACAAATGCTTGTCAACCTAAGGCAGGATTCTTGTCACTTGCTCACTGAGTTTGAGAACACACAACAGTGAGATGGGCCAAATGAGGAACTGCTTCAGCTAGATTTACCCATGCCTTTGTAAAATGATAGTTGAGGAAAGCAGCACAGCATACTCCTAACTGGCACAATTTAACAAGGGAGAATAGAAACTCTGCAAGGGGACTTGAAAGTCCATGATCCTCATTAGTGAGCTTTTAAAATAGTCCAGCATTCCCCATGCCATGTGTCTGCCGAGAACGATTTCCCCATTTCTCATTATGTATGAATGCTAGTGTACTGTGCAGCTCCAGTGCACAGTTGATTAATAAGGTCAGAATTAGAAACTGAGAGCTTTCCTTTTCTGAGCATCTACTGCAGTTTTCCCTCAACGGGATTTTCTTTGCAGATTTTCTGTGATCTGAAAAATAGAACTTACTGGAACAGAACTTATGTGTTTTGTCATGTGAGGCCCTGAACACTGTGTGGTGTTCTACAGTTTTTTCCAAATATTGTACATTAGATTTTTAATAGTTTACAGTAAAGTCTTGTAATTATATAAAATATCTTAGAAAAATATATTAATTGTCTGGAGAGTCCTTTTTTTAAATATATAATCTCTGTATATTGAGACACCATTTTGTTTTCAGAAGGATAAGTTTTGGCTTTATCTGAATTATGAATAAACCAAATCACAGTATCTTTCAAGTGTCACAATGCCATCAATCCAGTGTGACTGAATTTCTCTTCCATACAGTGATTAAAGCTGTGAATTTCAAATTAGTTCCAAATTATTTTAGCTGGTTACAAATTACACAACTTTCTTCCAACCACTGCAGCCAAGGTTTTGCATACACAGCCAGCTAACCTTTTATCCAACTGTATTTTTATATTTTACAAGCATATTATCAGGTATTCATTAGCTCTTCCAAATAAAAGCCTGTGCCAAGGATTACAAATGTTTGGTTTTGTTTGGTTATTTTCTTTTTCAGATTCCTCCTTGTTTTACCTGAGATTGTGCAGTTTTTAATTCTGTGATATTAGCTATAGTAACTAGTCTGGTACTTCCAGTTGTTTCATCTTCAACCACCTAAGATTTTTGGTTTGAAAAATTTAATGGAAAACAAACTGAAAACCATAATAGTCCCCACCAGCCTGACACATAAAAAGAAGTAAAGATAAATGAATAGGATTTTATTATCTGCATCACCAAATGAACCTAGTGTAGAAAGCAGAGTTTGGGGGAATCACAGTTTCACAGAAATGTTGGTTGAAAGGAACCTTTCCTGCTAGAAGCAGGACTACTGCAATACAAGGACTATGCCAGCTGTGACTTTGTCCAGCTGAGTGTTTCTTTAAGGATGGGCTTTCCATAATCTCTCTGGATATCAATACCCCTTCCAGTGCTACATTGCTCTCCTACTGAAGAAATTAATCTTCATGTCTGATCTGAACTTTCGAGATGAAACTAGTGGCTGCTGCCCCTTGATTTTCCTTCTGCTTCTACAGAGAAGAATTGGGTTCTGTTACCTTCGAAACACCTGTTCAGGTAGTTGTAGGAAGGTATTAAATTGTCTCTCAACCTCCTCTTTGCCAGACTAAACAAGCCCAGTTCTCTCTACAGCTCCTCCTATGTCACCTGCTGTATGCTATTAGCAATCCTGGTAGCCCCAATAGATTCCTTCTAGTTTCTCAAGATCCACCTTGAACAGGGGGCCAAAACCGCATTCTAGGTGCACCTCACCTTAGCCATGTGGAAGAAGCTAACTGCTGGATTAGGCTTTTCCAGGGTGGCTACATTTTTCTGCTTTTTTGATTGAGGTGTACTCTTGGCACATACTCTGCTGTAACCTCCAGGTTCTTTCCACCAGGGCTAATGCTTAACCGGTTGGTTCCAAGTCTTGATTGATAAAAGGGATTATTCTGTCCTAGGTACCGATCTTTGACATTCTTGTGGTAGAACCAATCCCTTGTTCCAATCCTTAAGTTTCTCAGGGTCCTTCTGGACTGAAGCACTATTATCAGATGTGTCAGCCACCCTCTCTGATTTAGTACTGTCCAGAGATTTGCTGCTGACGTGTTCTGTCTTGTTACCCAGGTCACTGATGAAGCTATTGAACAATACAGACCTCAGTACAGATGTCAGCCAGATGTCAAACTGATTACTTGCCTGTGATTCTGGTTGTCCAGCCAGTTTTCAGTCCATCTAACAGTCTGTTTGTCCTGCCTATTTCAACTGAGTATCCAAATGAGAATGGTGTTGAAAGCAGTCAAAGCCTTACTAAATTCAAGCTATTTTACATCCACCACCTTCCTCTCATCCACATAGCCAGTCATTTCATTGTAGAAAGCAGTCAGGCTGATCAAGCTCGATTTTCCCTTGGAAAATCCATATTGACTTTTTCTGATTACTTTCTTGTCATTGTCAAACTAAATTAATAGAATATATCTTTTTACTTTCTGGAAAGACAGTGACTTGAGAAGACATTTGCAGATGACCAGGTCAGCTTTCAATTTCTGGCAGATGAGAGTAGAAGCCACCTTGCAATGAAAAACTGCTGTATTATATCAGCTGTTCCCACAGATAAGGGAGTTACTACAGTAGTTTGGACGTTGGCCATGGAGATTAGCTACTGAACTTTGCAACTGATGTTTGGACTGTATGAGGACACATTGCATTAATAATGTAGCAAAGTAAGTGCAAGTCAAAGTAGTCAAATCACTATGCATTTAAAATAAAAAACTAGTTGGAATCAGCTGCAGAGACACTTTACCAAAGCTGTATCTTGCAGAAATACTGCAGTACAGCTTGGGATCTGGGCCACTGATGAAGTTCCTGAATCATTTTCTTTGCTACTTCATTTATTATGGCTTTAAAATACATAATTTGTTTTAATGCACCTTTCTATATGCTATAGTGACAGCTATATATTCCCTGGTTGTCTCTAAAATTAACTAGTTAAACCAGGTGGTCTACAGTTCTTATTAAAGTAAAACATATGGGAACAGGAAAGAATTTTATGGTATCACCATCTTGCAGGCTTTCAGGTAGATACACAACACTAGAGCAAAAAGGGCATATTCTCCTTTATAATATAACAGTCCTGGTGGCATACCAGCCATAATTTTATGTAACTGCAATAAGAATATCCATAATTTTTCAGAATAGTGGGAAAACAGACATGGTGTTGAATAATCCAGGTTTCCAATATACTTAAATGTGTTTTCAGGATATGACATATATTGGTCTAACAGAAAAGGGTAAGACAGAAAGGTAATTCTGAAATTAGACACAAAGTCAAACAAGACACCAGGTAAAAATCCTTTCCACTGTACCTAAACTGAGAGACACATAATATGTATGCAGACCCAGAGTTTTCCAGTTATCAACGGCTTTTTCTGATGATGCTGAGAAAATACTTTTCTCAATTTAATTTGTTCATATAGTTCATCCTAAAGAGTAGTTCCACAGTTATGGAAACTACAGTCAGTTTAAGAAGCAGGTAGACTTTTTTTTTTTTTTTCACTTTTCTCACCTACATGATGAAAGTGTGAAAAGATAGGACTTGCTAGTTTTAAAAATCTTCATGGGAATAGTAATTGCTTCAGTCCACTAACTGTATGTAATAATTTGTTTCCATTACATCAGTTCAAAATAAAAACTATTAAGACGTTATTTATGTTATGTTATTTAGATTATTTAAAGATGTATTTCCAATAATGAATAAAATAATTTAAAATATTGCTTTATGGTTTTTTTAAACTCCATCTCATTTTCTACATTTCTATAATTTCTACAGATACAGACATAAACAAAGAAAAGTTAAATACCCTTCGTCAGGAAAGTAGAGGAAAATGATTTTCTAATAATAAAACAAGAACACTTAAAAGTTGATAAAATTTATGTTAAATTGTATAGTTTCTTAGGTAAATATTACAGCTCCTTCTGGAAAGCAAAAAGTATCATACTGTAAATTCTGTATTAGCCATAAACAAGCTGTACAATGGTTTCACCAGCTAATGAGAATCAACCTTCCTTTGTGAAAGTTGCTAAAAATGACTCATGAAAAACAAGATAATAAAGTTCATTAAAACAAGATTTCCTGCTTCCTGATTTAAATTATTATTAAAATTATTTAAGTTCCTCCACCCTGCTTCTTTCCTTGACAGGTTTTGCTCTTGCCATTACAAGTATGGGGAGTAATAAGTGCTCAAAGAAAATGGTTTGTCTCCTGGACTAGGCACACATCAAAGGTGTTTTCTGATTTCAGAAGTGAACTTTTAAACACACTAAGGAAAACGTCAGAAGTACACAATAACTCAGATGTGTTACCAACTCCTGCTCTTTGACAAACAGGTGAAAAGACATTGAGCAATGATAAAATGTCACAATTTCTTGCTCTTCTTTTCCTTTTTGCCTTTGTTGTTCATTTCAGTCAAACTTTTTTCTGTTTATTAAGATGACCTACATTTTGGCTGACAGATCAGTCCAGCTCTTCAAAAGGCTAGGTTCTCTGTTGGTATTACAGATATTCACAAAATATTTCATCCTACTCTATGGAAAATTCAAAGGGTTATTTTTCTTTATTGTTGTAAGCAGTATACTGAACTTTCTCACTTGGAAGGTGATCAGATCTCATGAAAGCAGCTTATGATTGCATTTGTCAGAATTAAACTCACTTTGGATGTGCTTTTCGTTCCAGGTAGTAAGCTAGGTCTTAGCTTTCACTCAAGGTAAAACATTGTCCTGACTTCTAGTTGGCAAAGAGGTACTAGATGCAACTTTTCAGCTTGCACTGGCTTACAACTTAGAAAAGAATGTGAATGGAGTACCCCAAGATGCAGGTTTTTTAATAGGGGTCGTTTGTGCAGACACTCAGCATGGTGGCCATCGACCTCTCTAGGAAATAGCAATGGCAGGCACATATTGCTCAGAGGTAAGAGTTGGATGCAATTCAGGTACCAGTAATTACTCAGATGTGGGACTAAAGAGAAGCAGACATTTTCCAAGGAATGACTGAGAAGGGGAGTGTTGCAAATACCACAGGCTCTGGTTAAGTGGAGACATTTTGAGACATAGCAATTCCCAGAACAGGTCTAGAAAACAGAGGCTGGGGTGGCTGGCTCTTCATGTCCCCAGTCTGGCATATACCCTCTGCAATCAGATCCCAGTAGATGCACCTGCATGAGCATTTTGGTTTGGTTCAGGTGTGCACTTTTGAAGTGAAGCTCCTGCTCATCCCTGCGCACTCTGGTTCACAGTTCCTGGAAGGCACATGCTTCTTTCAGATGCCACTAAACCAGAAAGGCAGCCCAGTGTAACAGTTCTGGTAGTACCATGACTATCAATCAGGCATTCAGACCAGTGCTTAATCTGAAGTAAAACCCCTCTGAAGTGCCTATAGCATAAGTGGGAGGCAGTGTGTCATAAGACCCTTTCCAACTTTTCCTTCCATTTCACAGTAAGGTGAAAATATCCATGGATATTTGGTCTCAGATGACTTCTCAGAGGTGATTTACTTTTCCCCCATGTTGATTATATAACTACATGTTGCAGTATGTATTTAATTTCTCAGAGTAAATGTACTGTATACTATTACTAAGTGTACTATTTGGACACTTTGCTTTTAGCTAGCTATTTCTTCACTGGGCTAGAGACCCATTAAAAATCTTCACTGTAGTTAAGGTATGGTGTTAACCCATAACATTTACTTCATGCACACTGGTTTACAATGGCTGATAAGTAAATGAGCAGAAGCAAAGCATAGCTGTTTTAATTTACATCTATGATACCATGCTATAAGCCGTGAGAGCAATTAATCTTGTCATTCCTCTCATTTTAATGTCCACCCCTACATTTTGCTTAACCTCTTCATTTGACACTTACATCTACCTCACATATGGATTTAAAAATGTTTAAATAATATTTATTTATAGATATTCTCACAGAGCTCCTCTGTAGAGGAAAGAGAAGACAGGCAAATATTTTAAAATTTTCTTAAACATACTCAAGATCAAGATGCAAATTCTGTGTCACTGATATTCTTGGTTATTTTCACATTTACTTTTTTCTACTGAGTCAAAGGTTATGAACTACAAAGAAAGACAAGTATGGATTTAAATTTTAAAGTCTGGTTACCTTAAAAACACACCACCCACTCAAATTGTCATCTGATTCTACATACAGCCATGAAGATTTCATTAGTTTGGCTACAAAATACATCAAAGAAGCATTTGTTTCTATTTGCCCTTTTCTTTTAGTGACCAGAGGACTTGTTAGTATTTTCATTATGTGCTTAATTCTCCACTGTGTCATGTCCCTTGGGTATCTGATTAGTCAGGATGTTTTAGCTATACAGTGCTCTTAGCTGTGGATATTCATTATCAATATGTTAAACATCTGATTGTGTTGCCATTACATGTGCAGTAGACCCTTAGTACAACACAAAAAGCTGTTATAAAGCACATTATTCTAGATAAGTCCAACTGAAACAGCAGTACAGGCAGTCCTTAAATCATACTGACACAAGTCCAGTTATCCATAACATTACTTTATATTAATGTTTAAATACAGAATGGGTATTTAGGTGGACAAGCTGATGAACAAGTGCTTTATTTTCATTAAATCTGTAAATTCAATTGAGAAATATAGCAATGAAGATTACAGCCTCAACTACAATATAATGGATTATATGATTCTACTTTTTACAAACGATTGTTGAAATATTAATTGCTGCATCCAGTATGAGTTATGACATAAAACATAAGAAAGGCACATTGATTTCACAGGATTACTACATTATTTCTGTTCTAAATTTTGATACTGTAATACTTTAAAAATCAAAGCTGAAGGGTAGAAGATGGCTTTATATTGCAATGTAACACCTTTTATGTATGCAGAAACAAATACAACAAACATGTTCTCCCTGTAAAGACAGTGGATAAGACAACATGTCCACAAACATTATGTGTTTTATCTTAGTCTTTTGTTTGATTTTATTTGCTTTCACTTTTTCAGTTTTCTGGAGCAATTATCTATATTAAAGATAATAGATTTTGCATAGAGGTACTACAGTTTGACAGTTTTGTCTCAGATTTTGTATGGAAATTTATTTTTATGTTACATTTTATCTTATAGTTCTTCAGGTTTTTATAGTAAACAGTTCTACTTTCAAATGCTTTGCTTTTAATTTATGAAATTAAAAAGATCTGCATACTTCAGCATAATATCCATATAAAGAATTCTTAAAAAGAAGTAAGAGCAATTCTATATGTGAAAATTATTCATGTGTGGTCATTCAAAAGTAAGTCAAGACTGTTTACTAATAAATAAATTTTTCATGTCTCTAGTTAAAAATCAGCTATAAAGCATGCACCTGCTCCCATATAATTAAAAAATTCATGACAAAAATCACAGAAAGACTCGTGTGTGCTTCCCAAGCAGAGACAAAGTATGGAGTCCTAAGCTGAGAAATTGACATAAATAATATTGTTCAGTTCCTTGACCAATTTACTATCCTTGGAATGGTTTGAAGTGTAAATATGAACACACCTGTGTACATGGATTCTATCTAAGCTATGACATCTAATTAGTAATATCATTAGTGGTTGATTATTTTATTAGTCAATGTTAATAGTCATTTGTATATCTGTATCTACATCTTTATCTATGCCCTTATCTATGTCCATATCTATGTCTGTATCTATATCCATATCTATACTTAGAAATGTAAGCTGTGTATGTGATAGATATTGTTAGTCAGATATCTTTATTATATATTTGATGGATATTGTTAATCAGATGTTCTTATTAAAGAATGTTGTTCACACTTCAAAATATAACAGGTACAGGGAAGAAGACAAAGTTATTCAAATTTCTGTAGCTGAATTTCAGTGCAAAATATCATATTAAAATTTAATTGAGTTAGAAAAATTATTTCATGCTTATATTGCATCAGCCATTAAGTATTTTTAATTTAGGCTTATTTTCAGTCTTGTTTTTTTCTATGATCAGTCGTGACTTCAGCCAGTATATGCAGCAAAATCTGAAGTACAGGTTAGACATGTTAAAAATTCAACAACTAAATTTTAATTCAAAAAATACCACATGGTATATGTGGGCAATATATATGTAAAACAAGCAAGTTAGCCTGATTTTTTTTATATACAGTAATCTAATAATATTTTGTAACAGATGTATCATGTGATACATTGGATACATTTTTACTCTGTATGTAATATACCAAAAGATATTAAAGTGATTGATTAATTAATTTACTGAGTGTGCTAATTCTTCAGCTCTAGAAATTAAAAGAGGTCCTTTCTGAGATGGGCTGACTTAACCATCCTGCTGTGAAATGAAGCTTGGTTAACCAACCACATGTCAGTCGTGGAGGTGCATGTCTGTGCAGGTCAGTGCTAACACTACTGAAACTGTGTCCTCATAAGGTCCTTAAGGATTTTTTAATATGTGGTTAGCTCTCAAACAGTGTAACACAAGTTTGCATGCATGTATTTAGTCATGAAGTAGCCACATAAAACTATTAAAACAAAAGCAGTATACAAGAGGGTGAGTCACCAGATGTGCATTTTAAAATAACAGTCTCAAGAGTACATGGTCAATCGAAATACCACACAAATGGCACCTACTTGACAGTCTGACTAGAAAAGTTACTCCTGTTCCATGCTGTATAACCTCTCCTTTATCAGATCATTTTCTTCTCAAAGTAGTATTTCTGACAATAAGCAGTACTGTGAAAACACCTACTGATAGCCCCTGTTAAGCTGGGCTTAGGCTATCAGACCTGCAGCCAACAATATGGCACCAATCCATCTCACAGGTCTTGATAAAGCTGCCCAGAGTAGAAATAAGGACATGACAATAAGCTTGATAGGTGATTGACATCCTGAATGACAGCAAAAAGACCAAGAAGGCAAGGAAACACAATGGTAATAGGAGACTAATTGCCCCCATGCAGTTTGAACAAATGTCCTGTCAGGTCATGAAGCTGAGACTAAATCCTTAAATACTATAAACGACTGCTTTGTGGAGCAGTTAGATGGGGAACCTCAACGGGAGAAGCAGCACCTCAGCTGGCACTGAGTGCAAGGCCTTGCTTATAATGTTACTGTACAAAGTCACAGTGATCACAGGGTACTGGCACTTTATATTCTTTGCAGGATCTACAAAGGCAAAAAATGTTATGCTTATTTCAACATTGTGTAAAAATAAGATTTGTTAAAAATTCAGCAATTCAACTAAAAAATCTTTGTAAGTGACACAGACAATTAAAAGCAACCCTAATGGAGGCACAGAGCAAACATTTACCACTTCTCACAAAGAAAACCCTTTTAGGAATCCCATAAGAAAGCCTGCATGCCTGAACAGCAGAAGTAATGATGTACTGAAATGCACAAAATACAAAGAATCATGAGTTCTTTTAAGTTCAGGATAGGAACATAAGACAGGTCAAAAAATAACTTAGGAAACATGCAAAACTAGTGATAAGCAGAGGGCTGGTAGATGAGATTACAGAACATATTGGTAAAATGGACTAAACCAAACAATAACAGATTGCTAGGATTAGATAGTATTGACCCATCAGGTTCCATAAGGACACTATGAATTGCCAGCCGTGCAGTGTAATATCTTACTTAAAACTGCCTGGGTACCAGAGGACTGGAAAATAGTTAATGTGATGCTAACTCTTTGAAAGATTCCAGTGCAGAGTTGGGGAGCCATAAACCTGAACTGCATTACCCATATGGGACAAATGAGCACAAATGATTTTAGAAAATAAAATTGATTGGCACATGGATGTGTCCGACACACTGAGGAAGAGTCAACCCAACTTTGTAAAGAGAAGACACATCTCACACAACACGGGTTCTCTAAAGGAACGAAGGTTCATAGGGATGCCAAAGTTCTGGCACCACAAGCACTTAAAGGAAGCAATCTGTCATAAAATAAGAAGGTGAGATTACATTCAGTTAAAAGGTAGAAGACTAGAGGTCAGAATATATGGTCAGTTTTCACACATACAGAATGAATGTTTGTAAATCCTCCTTAATATAGCATGAATTCAACAGAATACTGTGCAGAACAAAAATCTCCATGAGTTCAAAAGGGATTAACACTTAGATGTACTTGTGGTTTGAACTAAATCTCTCTTGGTTTTAGAAATGCAAATAAAAAAAAAAAACTGTATCAAAAATCCCTGTCTTCACATGGATAGGACTTCAGAGTTTCTATATTCATAAAGTGGAGCTATATAGTTCAGGAAAGTGCAGTATATGAAGATCACTTACCTATTGTTTATACAGCACTTAAAGGATTTAAAATGCTCAATTAGAAAAAGAACCAAACCAGAATCTTATAATGATATTTTTCTTAATAAATTTATGAATTATTTATGGGCTTCTGTTAATGCTCGTCTTTACCTAGCAGTCAAACTCTAGTTACAGTCAGGAAAAAGTCTTATCTTCCTTGAGCCATCAAAACCACCAATTAGATTTTTGCATGTCTGTGAAGTCAGAAGCAGTATTCAACATTTCAGAAGATCATAATTTGTTTCTTGAGAATTCATACACATCTACATAAGATCACCGATATTCCATGCTCTTCAAAGGAAACAGTAGAAGAAAAGTAAGAATTTATGACAAAAATAAATTAAAGGTTCAGATGACTGACAAGCTGTAGCCAAGGGGAATCAATCCTGGTCAGACTGAATGTACTCCTGCTTTCTCACTTTACTCACTGAAGCATATAGGGGTCAGGGCTCATGCTTGGTGAAGGAAGGAGGAGGTGTTGACTATTGTAAATCAAGGGATTCATTCCACCTACAAAAGGCTGCCATTTAGCTCATGGTCTTCTTAGAGAAAATGATTTAGGTGGCACAGTCTGCTCTGGTAGTTTAACGTCTCTTCCCATACATGCACATGGTGACGAGGTCAAACTCCAGGCGTTGCAGCAACTGTTTCTATATGTAACAAGAAGGTATGGAAATACCTTTCTTCTTATGTGCATGTGCAGCCAGTGCTGAAAGACTACAGCTATCGACAGAATCCACAAATCTGATTTTTGCAGCTCTTATGACTATCAGCCTAGAAAGGATGCTAATTCTATCCTCACAGAGCTTTTCACAGGGCAGCAACATCCAATCAAAGGAGAAATGTGTAGACATCCTGGGTAATCGCAAAATGTCTGAAAATTGCGGGATCAGGGAATAGATTGTAGCTGAGGATTAAAATGTTCTCTCCCTTCTTTTTGTAATCCATCAAGATGAAAGATTAACAGTATTCAACTGTACAGTTAAAAGGATTAAAATATGTCTTTCTCACTGTTTTTCTAGTGAGAGGAAATCATGTAAAAACAACAGAAGCATGGCATTGTGTTATACTGAGAACAATAGATTTCATGCTCTCTCACCTGTTTAAGGTGCCTGAATCAGCTGCATCAATATTTGAAATGAAAGAAATAACTGAGCCCTAAATAGGTTATTGCCTAAATTTCAGGTCTCAGAAATAAGGATCTGAGGGAAAAATTTCAATCATGTTTAAAGTGATTAATATTGAAAAACATCTAAAGCCCCTGAATTGTTTGCACAGAGTCAGTATCACAAAGGCAAAGCAGCACATAGAAGATTTATGGGACTGTAAGAAGAAATTAAACCTAAATTGATTCAACAAATTACTGCACATAAGAACAAGCTGAATAATTTAAAAAATCAGTATGAATAATCTGAGTAATGAGACAGAAGAAAAGTGTTGCATAGGTTAATGTTTATTGCATCTATTTAGTGACTATCTTGAAGCAACAGCTGTTAAATTAAAATATGAATATCAGATATTATTTAAGTGTATGAGAGGACAAAGAGTAAGAAATAGAGGCAGATAGTTTCCAACTATCGGAGGACTGTACTATACAGTGCTCATATCTGGAGTATACTTCTGAAGAGGAACATCCGTAAAATTTAAGTCCCTTACTACTTTTCATGCTACTTCTGTGCAATAAGAGAAACAATGTAAATACAAACTTTAAAATGTTCAGGATGTAAGGTCATTTGAATTTAAAAATTGTTGGACTCAAAACAAATGCTAGCACCATTTTAGTATCAAAGAGGTACAAAGATTTATTCTGAGAATGAATTAGTTCATTTATTTATTTCTTTTAAAACACGGCAATTACTCATGTACATGGAAAATAGGGAACAGAATGAGACCCATTTAAAAAATATATTCAAAATATAAAAATAGGTTTTTTTTAAAAATGCCTTTCTTTTTTGAAAATATAGCTATAATGCTTAGGAAAACTATTTAAGATTGCTTTGGATTTTAGAAAAATATAAAAACTATGATTCACCATCATAAAGTAGTACATGGGTTCAAACTTAACGTTAGCAAATAATTGCTTCTATTTTCTAATCTTATTTATTTTGGATTATTTTAGAACCACTTAGGAGGGAGTGCTGTAGCTTATGCACTCACCAAATGACTTAAATAATTTTGTTATTTTTGTACTCAAACAGCTAATTCAGGGGTTCTTGTATCTCCTGAACTTAAAGGTTTAAATCCTCTCTTCTGTGCGCCCTCCAGAGATAAGGGAAAATCAAGTCAAATCATCATTCCCAGTTTTCTACTATTCTGTGGAGGCAACTGCATGGAATTTGTGTGCACTGTGATCTTAATCTTAGGGAAAAGACAAATAATTAGGAAGTTTTATAGCATTGGAGACTCCCTGAATGCAAGCTGTATTACAGTGAAAATGGTCCATTACAAAGACCTGTAGGTGAGCTGCAGTAGTTATTTTGTTTAATTAAAATAATGAAAACTAACTAAATTACAAGCCTGTGGACTTGTTCACAGTTATTTGGAAAATAATAGAAAAAATGACAAAGTCTAAAGACCCAACATACAGAAAGCTTCAGACCTGAACAGGGAAGTACTAATGCAGATTTTGAGATCTATGTGGAATATGATTATATTCTTTGCAGATGTAATAGTTCACATAGGCACATCTGTTCATGTACCACTAGGCTGTAATTTATTAATGAACAATCATTATGAATTCCTGAAGGGAAAAAAAGATGTCTCACTGTTGTGCTTGAATTCTTTAATTATCTCACTGATTTAGTGAAAAAAGTCTATCCATATTTCATTAAAGTATTTGATCCCGTACTTAAGAAGAGCATCTTATTCAAGAAAAATCCGAATGCAACACAGAAAGGTAGAACAAATTGCATTGAATTAAAGAGATAACACACAGTGAAAGAAAGGTCTACAATATCTTTGGACAGCAACTTTCAGGTTGTCTGCCAGACTTGAGTCACAGTTCAGGCAGGCAGCAGAGCTGTGGTGGTTATCCAGTACATGTCTGAAAAGCACTGCTGAGGAGGCGGCAGACTCTGACCGTGCTGAAAACGGGGCAGGGGCTGCCCAACCTGCAAGTGGGCACAGAGCTTGCCCCAAGGCTGCATGAGGGCTGCACAGCCATGTGTGTGTGAGGGAAATGGGGAGCAGAGTACTTGTGTGTGCACCCACCACCTGCCAGCGACGTGAAATAAACAGTTCAGGACTGGGAGATGCCGTAAGTGTGAATCATTTGCTCTGATTTGTTCCTTCTGACAAGATCACCCAACACTCATGTAACTCACCAGTTGATCCCAGGACACTTTAGAGTGAGGACAATTACCCCTGTGGTGGCTTGGGGAGAAACCATAACTGAGGCGAAGTGAAGCAAGCTGCTGGAGGCCACCAAGCAGGGGTCTGCAGAAAACCTGCTTTGCCCAGTCTGGCTGCCCATGCTGCAGACAGAGTGTAGCAGTGAGGGACGCCACATTCACAGACACAGAAAAGAGAGGGAATGCAGTCATATATAGCACCCAGCAAGCAAGTAAGGCTTCAGAGAAATAATTTGGAAAAAGATGAGCTGGGCAAGAGGCAGTATGTTTAGAAGTTCATTTTCACTGTATCAAAAAAGATAAAAAAAATTCAAAGAGTTAAAAGCTGGACAGTTAAATTCATGAGGTTTTTTGACATCTGTTCTAAAATAAATCTGTTCTAAAATAAATTCCATAAAAGGCCACTTTTAAAAGCAGGTATTTAGGGGTAAAATTTATTCTCAGTGAAGAATTTTTCAGCATACAAACACTATTTTTTTCCTGAAGAGCTTACACTGACAAAGACATCTACAGCACAAACAGGCCAGTTACTTCAGGAGTGAAGTTACATCTGTTGGACTTCTGTCCCCTGCCTAGAAACCTTCATTTCCATAGAAACATGGCTCAATTTGGGATCCATTATCCAAGATGCTCCCTGCACATGGTGACACTCCATGGGGTAGGCAAAGATATCCATCTTTAGTAACACTTATCTCCCTGAATGTCCTTTTATTTTGACCTCTCCTCCGTGCAGGTTGGCCAATTTCTACTCCTTTTCCCTTTCAGATCTGCCACACAGGAAAAAGAAAAGCACTGTACTGAAGAGGTGGATACAGTAATTTTTTTTTTTAAATTGAAGACTTTGATGTCATTGTACAGAAGTTATATAATCAGGTTCTCCCAACAGCATGCTGTTATGAAAAGATGACATTCCAGAGGCTTACTTGCTTCAAAATCAACCAGGAAAAGACATTAATTTATTATTGCTTTACTAAGGCTAGGTTAAAGGTCATGAAAGAAAGCAGTAGGAGGAAGGAACATCACAAACAAGTCTCAAATGCTATATGCCTTTTTAAATTACCAGAAGGTGCCACCTCAGCAGCTTTATAAAGTACTGTACTGTACTTCTGTTTCATAGGACATAGAACATACTTTTCAACTGTAAGTAAATTTCATTTCTTTTATTCTATGTCATTAATATTCTTTTATTGCAGGTTTCTTTATGGATATAAATGACCTTGAGGGGAGTATGCAATTTCAAATGTACCTAAATTTGCTGATAATGCTAAATTGGGCTGGACCAGTAAATAGAGGAGAGAGCCAACCATTTAAAATTATCAGATTGAATAAGGCTTGGAGGTCTTAAAGTAGCTCATTCAGATTAGACTGGAGAAGTGTAAAATAATGAAACAGGCTGCTAGAAACAACCATAGTTTCTTTGGGCTAAAATTATACAAGTTTCAGAATTTGGAACAAACAGACAATTTAAGAGAGATTGATGGTAATTAAGACTCTACTTTTGCAATTTTAGATGCTTACTTTCAAGTCTCTTCAGTTCTTCTGAAAACAAATGAGGAACATAGGTCAAAATCATCTTTCACAAATGAGACTGAAGATATATCAACCAAAAACATCAGGTCTAAGAGCTCAGTTATCCATTTTTATCTTCTTTTACCAACTGAAGCAATTTCCAGATGCATTTGAAACTGTGTGATACCAAGAGATTGGTTTACTCTCAAACCGGCATAAAGGGCTTGATCCTTCAAAGATGACTAAATAGCTTGATCTAGCAAAAGGAAAGAGTATTTCTAGTTTGCTCATCATAATTTCTGAGATGCTCCTGATTCGGCAAGCTGTATGTTTGGCAGTCAGGTAAAAGAGATCCACCATGTCCAGCAAGTATCATTTATATTGTAACTTTTATGAGTCCTAGTCATGAACCGGGTCTCACTTTGCCATTTACAAGATAAGCATCTGTGTCAACTACAAATAACCTTTTAAAGGCTATTTGATTTATATGCGTACCTTTCAATGACAAAGAAGGTCTGAGGATAACCCATTTGTTTAACATGAAGAAATGCTGCTGCCATGCAGTCAGTGTTCTGTGTTCCAGGGTGAAGTTACACAAGATAGTTGAAACGATTTAAGAGGAGGAGATCTTGCTTCCTCTGACTCCTCCTGCCCTTGCATCCCATGTCCATTCTCCCAGCCACATGCTTTCCCTGACTGCCTTGCTTGGGCTCTGGCCCCTCTCCCAGACTGCTTCAACTTACCAGCCCAGCAGGAAAGTATTTGGTTCACTGTTACATTTGTTTTCTCAGTTTAGGTAACCCACATTGCAAAAGGCTAATGAGTGCTAGAGCTGGCAGAAGGCAGCTGCGGAGGACGAAGCCTGTAGCCAGCAGCAGGGTGTGGGAGATGCTGCAGCCTGTGGAAATTCATTCCATTCCCCGGGGCCACAGAGGGTAACTGCTCCCAGCCCCTTCTCCAGCTTCCATGTGCAAGAGCGTGTATGCACCTAGCAAAATGATTGTTGCACAACATCAGAGAATACATGACAATGTTGCACTTCCCAATAAAAATACAGACCTTTTCTAGCACAAGTGACTCAAGTATTAGTGTTCCTGCTGGGCTGTTTACAAGTCTTATTTAAATTGTCAAGTAAAACCAAACACTTGACACATTTCTTTCCCTTTGTGAAAGAAATGCTCGGTCTGTCCTTCATAACTCCTAGATACTCATCCAAGAAAATATTTTATCTAACTTGGATATTTTTAAATATGAGAAATGTTCTATGTCAATCAGTACTTCTTAATTTAATTGGAAGAGTGGAAGGGGTTTAAACAGAAATAAAAGCTCTTTCATTAATACCTTCAATTCTTTCTGCTTTTGGTTTATAACTGGGCCAAAACTTAAAAATAATAGATATGATTAATTCTTTTAAGTAATCTGAATTCAACCCTGCCATATTTCAATTAAATCAAGAAAATAAAGTAAGTCTTTTTATATGCTTCTGGTGTTAATGGAAGACATTCTAGAATCTTATAGTTTATTTAAAGGCAGTGAAATGTGTTAAAATTACTCAGGGAAGAAAATTAATGATTCTTTGGAGAAATATAGGAGCAAAACAAAGGAATTTTTTCTGAAAGAAAAAAGTAATTTCCAAGGGTTTTTATTTATTATCTTTGTGTTTTCTTTGTGTATCTTTGTGTTTGTGTAGTCAGGCTGCTCCATCCTTCATGACATTCCATGGGAATTTTTGTCTGTTTGGCCAAGATCAAAAGAGTTTACTTCCAGCTATTGCTTCCTCCCTGCTGTAAAATGTAATGAGTAGTATTGATAACATGTCTAAAAAGCTTTAAAAATACATTACATAAAGTCCCAGCAAGTCCCATTTCCTAAGTGATACTACACCTGAAGCACATTCAAGTTCTCATAAAGATTTAATTTGTGTGTTTGGCTGGTTCAGACATTAGTGATGAAGATAGGTAAGAAAGTACCTGCTATGCTTTATCTGTCAGATTTCTGATGCTGGTCAGCAAACTGGAGGCAAGCAGCTTTTGGTGAATGTGTATAGTGGTTGTGCATTCCTTGACCTGATCCTGAAAATAACTGACCTGTCTAACTAAGGGAATTGGCTGTAACTGTAGGACAGGAGCACACAAAGCTTTAAACTCTGCTGCAGAAAATTCATTAAAATTGCTTTTCATCCTCAGACTGGACAGTAACATTTATAACCTAACCAGTCCACCTGAAACTGTGGGAGTTTCTGCACCCATGGAGGTAGCTGATGCCCTGGGCTGGGGCATGCCCAGGGCCCTGGTCCCTGCCTGCCCTGAGGAGAGTGTCTCCCAGCTCCTGGGAGGCAGCCTGGCACTATCCATGTGTCTGGTGGAGATGGAAGAATTTGCAGTAGTGACAGACAAAAATAGAAAAAAGCAGTAAGGGAGAGGCAAAGGGTGAATTTTTGCAGGGTTTTTCATCCGCCATGCTCAGGATACATTTTTGTTTGATTAGATTTACCATGCATATAGACATTTATTAGATGAACATAGGAGACCAGAACATAGATTTATTATGGCAGGTGTTTAGAGTCATGTAAAGGCAGGTGAAATCTTATTTTATAACTTAAGATTTTTCCTGAATGCACAACTTCACTAAACCATCCAGACTTGTTACATGGTGACATATCACAGGTTTTGAGTATCTGGGAGTGGGCCTGATAAAAATAAGACAAATAGGCAAACGTGTAGAATGAATCTGCAAGTGGGTTCAGTGCATAATGCAATAAGGCATTGGCAGCTTTATATTTTCAAGGAAATGTGGAGAACAATGTTGAGAAAGTACCTTTACAGATTCATTAGAAAATTAAAAAAAGGGGGCAGATCAGAAATAATTTTTGAAAATCAAAGCACTTTTAAAATTAAAAAAATTACTTTTCCAAGGGATAGTGTAAAGTTTAGTATAAAATTAGAAGAATTCAAATTGAATGCCTGGTGCCACCTTCCCACAAATAATGATAACAGTAAATAAAAACAATTAGCAGATATCCTTCTTGAATTTGAAAAACAATTACTTATTTGGCTGGTGAAATAGAAAGTTTTATTCCAGTTGATGTTCATTTTGAGAAGACTCATTTTACTAATTTTCATTCTTATACTTTAAAATTATTTTACCACAAAATTTAAAGAAATTTTACTTTTAAAAGATTTTATTTAATAAACAAATGTTCAAACAAAATATATGTTAATTTAAACCAGAAAATAAAGGAAAATGGCATTAAAATAATATAAAAGTAAAAGTACAAATGATAAAACTTCAGTAGTGAAGAATGAGCAATTTTGGATGGAATACTCAAGCATGATTAGGCCCATCAGCTGCTGCACACTAAGCCTCATCTTCTGACATTTGTAATGCTTAATGGCAAAGTCCCAGTTGTATCACATCCCTCAGAAATGTGCAGCAGCAAGGTCCCAGTTGTATCACATCCCTCAGAAATGTGCAGCAGCACTGACCTTAATAAGGTCAGTGTAAGGATGGGGTGGTCCTCAGTATTTCCCAGCACAGGAACTATTCTGGGCCATGCTTTTGGTTGACATGCTGATGAGGCAGAGAGGCATGGGCAAAGTGAGTTAGAGAAAGGGTGACTGGAGCCATGAGAGGCTGCCTGTGCTCATTTGCTGGGCCTGTTTTGTACAGTCAGTGACTCAAGCATCTAACTGGGGCTGCTAGAGGATGGCTGCAGAGTGGAACATGATTTTCAGAAAAAATGTGAGCTTATTAGCTGCATTTTACATCATTCAGCCTGCCTGAAGCTGTCACACAGTACACGGTTGTTTCTCAGCATCACGCAGATGGTAGCCAGCATCTCCATGCTGCTGCCCATCTGGATCCAGGAGTGAGTGATATGGTGGGGTGTGCTAGCACAGCTGTGGCTACGTTGCACCAATCTCTGTGGGCTGCTCCTGTTGTTGCTTTACCCATGAGACTGCAAAAATATGCCCACACACCTCATGCAAGTTATAGGGTGCCAGGGTGGTTACCACGAACACGTTCTACTAGAAGACTAGGATCCAAGAAAAGTCTTAATTGCAGTGACTGGAAGAAGTCCTTTCTGGGCTGTGTGTGTCTACTTCTCATGCATACAGGCCCTGGCCTAGCTGAGGAGCTACATGGTGACCACAAAGCTCTACAATATTAGGTCAGGCATGGACCCTCCCTTGCTGGCATGTTGACCAGTCACAGGTCTCACCAGGCATGGATAGGGCTGTCTAGAAGATGGGGCAGATGTTTGGGATGTGGGAAGCAGTTTTTGGAGTGAGGAGAGCAAGGCTGAGAAGGCTGCTGGTTTTGTATGTAATAGCCTTGAGCCTGAGCTAAGAAAAATGGCTTGAACAGTGAAAAGAGAAAACTTTAGTTAGTGCATCTGGATAACTTCCAAAAGTCTGAACTGCAAGACAATGCTATTTCTGCTGACCTTTTGAAGCACAGCTTAGTTTTCAGAATTCAGAGGTACAAAAGTTTAATTAATATCAATAGTGAATTATTCTGCTGCAGTGGAGGTACAGACATACTGGATTGTGGTTAGTGTTATATAGTCCTCTGTTTCTACAGCCTCTCCAAACCTTAAATTCTAGCACATTCTTTCTTACTATATCAATTTCCTTAAATGACACTTTTGCTGATTCAAAACACCAACCTTTTAGAAAGATAGTTGTGCTAATGCATGCCTCCTTAGAAACTTCCTTAGGCATTGAGTAAATAGATAAATAAGTTTGCTTTTAACAGAATGATTTTTATTAAGGTAAACTCACCACCTGTTTAGGTTCATCAGATAGTATGATTTAACTGTCATGCTCCCAGAATGAAAGTTGCAAACCAAATGAAAAAATGAAAGAAATTTATCAATATCCTAACAGTCCCATCTTTTCCCTTCTGTCAACTGATTTCTAATGCTGGTGAAAAGTGGAAAGAACATTGAAGAATCATATTCTTTTTTCCAGACAGATTAATTTTCCAGTGGTGCTTGGATCATACACTTCAGTCTAAGAAACACATGTCTACTGTCTAGGAGGTTTTCCCAGTGAAAGAAGTATAGTTCTTCTGATAGGGTGTAATCAGAGTTGGCTGCCTTTCCCAGATCCATCAAGCCCTGGTAGAAAAAGACTATAGCAAAAGATACATGGCTTTGGTCAAGGGCCTCCTTGTGCCTCGTAGGAGAGCATGTGATGCAGTATCCTGTGGGTTGTCTTTTCTCTGTATCTTAGACTTGGCATAATATATAGCACAGCTCCACAAAATCTGCCAGAGTACTTGGGCAAAATTCCAAGAAATCTATCTGTTTCCATTCTTTTTAGTGCCGTTAATCTTTCTTAACGTGTCTTGATGCTAGTAACATGAACACCGTATTGATCAGTGGAACTATCTTATATATATTGAGAGGTACTTTTCTCTTTGCAGAATGACAGCATCAGGAAAGACAATCAGCATTTTCAGAGTAAGATTTAACTATCACCTGACTCAGCACAAGTTGTGGCATGGATCTCTGGAAGACACAAGGAAGGGTAAAAATGCCTTATGTCAAGACAGTCATTATTACAGAAAATATCCCTCATGCTATTGCGGTATGACTGCATTTCTTAACATTTGTGAGGCCCAGAGGACATTCTTTCTCCAAGGCTGATGGTGAAATGTTCAATTTGCCTGCTGACTTCAAGCAATCTGAGATATGCCAACATTTTGCTATGTGGCCAAGGTAAGATCTGAAAGGATGGTTTGACAGAACATGAAATTATACAATGTGAAAAGGAATAATTACTTTGGAAAATTTTGATATCTGTGTGTGTCTCAGGATAAAAAAAATACATTCATTTTTTTCTTAAACGGTAATTGTCTGGAAAGGATTACTTAAAAAGTGGAAGTATTAATATGCAAGATTCTCAGTGTATGCAGTACATGTTAAAAGATCATAACCAAAACATGGGCTGTCACAGCAATTGCTCTGACTGGGCTAATGCAAGGACTGGAAGTAAGGACCGTAATCACAAAAGACCAAGGTCAAGAATTAAAAGTCAAGCCAAAGCCAAGGCAGAAGCATGTCCAGCACCCAGTTTAACTGCCAGTAATCCTACCAGTTTAATATTGCAGGACAGATCTTGAGACAGCTTGTGGGGCAGACATGAAAAAAGCTGAAGGCAGATCTGTGCAGCAGTCATGACTGGTCAGCTGAGAGCCCAAACAAGGCCCCAGCAAAGGGGCTGCTGCATTTATGGTCCTGGTACAAAGTAGTGCACTGAGTAACACAGCAGCAGTAGAACTAGCACAGATACCTTTATGTTGTTTAGCCTTAATGTCCAGCTTTTATTTCTTCACAGTTTGGTCAGCTTATCAAGATGCAGGAAACTGACTTCTGCCACACAGAGCATAATTGCAATTAAGTTTATTCATAGCAGTTCTTATTATTTTCTGCCAGAGTGAGATTGTAGGTATACTTCTAGGAAGACTGAAAACCTGATGAAGTAATTTTTTTCTGTATTGTGAAGTGGCTGCTGTGCTGTTAGCCTGCTGATACTTTGATCACTAGTGCACTCTTGACACTTAAGTTTTTTGTGCCGAAAGATGCAAGATCTCTGAGTACTAAAGATCAGTCTTTCCCACTCAGTTTTACAGTGTAACATAACACAACTACTTAGCAAACATGTCTGCAGAAGATGTCTACTTTTGACTGCTATCAAGCACCATGTTATAATGAAAATAAATATACAACTTCAAACAAGAAAGTACATATGGCTACCATTTTGAGAAGAAGGTAGAGAAAGGATTTTGGAGAAAATAAGCTGTATATATTAATGAAGCAGCCACTTCTGCATCACATCTACTCAAATTCCTTTTTTTACTGTATCCAGAAATGTTTCCAAGCATTTAACTCTTGCTCTCAATATAATTTGCATTTACAGCTTAAACATTCTCTCCCTTATTTTAAGGACATCTCTCAGTTCAGATCAAATTGCTGTCCATCACGACTAATAGAAAGGTACCAGGTTACAATTTAACATGTCAGTGATGAATACCTAAAAAAAGCATATCTCAATAGGAATATTCAGCCTTATATTTTTGCTCCTTAATCTTGGTAAATCTAGTACATTTCATTTCTCTTTAGTTGGTATAGACCCTGTCCTGCTGTATGTCTGGGCTTCCCTGTCTTTCATTCCAACAGAAAATCCACACTATTGCTGGTACAATATGTGTGTATCAATGTTTTAAGGAAATAGAAGATTTTTCCTAAAGCACGTAACAGCATAAAAGTGAGGTGGGGCAGGCATCGTTCCCAGAAAGCTGTGCTGGGATTTGACAGACAGACTTTCAACCATGCTTTGCCCCATGAAACAGAACTAAAATATTGGACCAGTGAAGTTTCTTCCGCAGGAACAGCTGTATTGTTGGCTTGCTGGGGGTGAACTGTTTAAACTGCAATATCATTCTTTGTCTGCTTAGGCACTGCATAAATTAAAATATACTAGCAGAACTCTTATTTTCGTTGAGGTTCATATTTACTGGTAAATGCATGAGAATTATTTAGAGAACTGTATGCATACAGATAGATTGTGCTAAATGAAGCCAAGTGTCATTGATAAATCTTTGTAGTAATGTCCAGGTTGATGGTAACACTAGGACATATAATCTGGACTCCATAATCTTTAATTCTAATGAGACTTTGAGAAAGTGTGCCAACTGTGATGGGCAAATTGTTTTGTTTTGGTTTGTTTTGTTTTTAATCATAGACAAGCTGTAAGATTAATTTAAAATAATTCACTGCAGAAATGTAACATAACTGTGACATCTAGCCTTACTGAGCAAAGATAGGTCCACACTAACTGTGATGCAGAAGAAAACCACACATTAAAAAAAGTCATTGTAAAGCTATTCTAAACTATATTTGAATGCATAGCTTTCTAATTGCCACATAGTTATACATTCTTTCACTGACTGTATCTTACCTTTGCTAACACTTACAAATATATATTTAAATATTTCTAGATGCATGTGAAATTCTTTCTGTAACTGAAGAATAATTTTATTTTACAAGACTAAACATACACCTATTCCTGAGCTGTTGTTAAATGAAAAATAATGTTTCTGTTAGAAAATAGTACAAGAGTAACATGACCTCTGCTTTATTTATCTAGATTTTGAATCACATAAAGCCTTCCATTACAGAAATCAAGAAGAGGTGATGGAATCTACTAACTTCTATTTATTTACAAGGAATGCACAGTCATTCTTCAGAATTTAGGAGTAATCAAAGAATTGAAATTTTCTTTGGTCACAGCTCTGTTCCATCTGTCGTCAAATCTGGCTCAAGGGTTTTCTCTTTAATTTTTTTCTTCCTTTGAAGAAAAACTAATATTTTGGTGGTTGTTTATTCATTTGGGTACTAAAGGGAGGCTAAGGAAGGCAGCATGAGGCTCTGCATAGACTTGTAGATGCTACTTAAGGTTGTGTTTTGGTCTGTGATCGTTGTTCAGTTTTCAGGGGTTGTTTTGTTTTGTTTGGGTTTTTTGGTTTTTTTAATAGAAAGAGTTTAATAGTTTATTTAATTCAATAAATTAAAGGTGACTGCTCCATGCACCCTATTCTCTTAAGGTTTTATCTAGTCCCTGACAATGGGTAGCAATAATACAATTTCAGAATTTACTCTTTTATTGACAGATCACTCTGAAAACAGTGACAAAAGAAAAATTTTCCTAAGATTTCTCAGATTTGTCTCTTTTTATTGCAAGTTGGATAGTTTCAGAATAAATATTGTACATATCTTTTCAGACACCCGGCTGGGGTCAAGGTTAGGAACTGCCCTTTCAACTCTAGGTGAAAAGAAAAATAACCTGTTTCTAGTTCTTCCACCAGAATTCTGTGACTTTCAAATGTGTTTTTATTAATTAATTCCATTCCAGAACTCAAGATGTTTTAAGATAGATTATCTAGTTTCACTGTTTCACAAAGTTCTAAACTTTTTGGATAGTTAGCCAGATAATTTTTAACTCCATAAATGCAAAAATCCTGTGTGATCAGAACAATTCTGTTGTCCAATATGATACTCAGCTTTCTCCAATGCTTTCCAATATATTGTATTACTTTAAAGAAATAATACAACTCTGGAAGTATAGTGCTATGTTCATCCGTTATGACAGTTTGAATTCAAAATTCACATTGTTTTCTTCTTTGTCCCAAAAGGCTTAAGCTGCCTGAAGAGTATATTAACTCTGCAGAGGCAGGATATATCAAACCAGAACTATTGATAGCTTTTTATTAGTTACTAGTAACCAAACAAATCCAGAACCCAATAATGAATTTCAGTCTTGCATATTTGACTGTTACACACAATCCAGACACACCCAAAATTCAGCCCTAGGTTAAAACTGTGAGTAAATTTACCTTTATTTGCCAGTTAAACTGCTTTACAATTAAAGGTGGTGTTTAACTTTAAGTTAAACTTTAAGTTTAGCTTAAACCAATATAAACCTATGTTCTTTTGTTTATGCCAGCAGAAGTATATCTGCAATCAAAGCAACAGTTGGATTCAGACATCCAGCTGGCTCAAAACAAATTATTTTTTGTTTCCTTAGGTATCAACTTCATTGACTGCCTGACTGCACTGATCATGCACCATCATGATCTCTAATGCAGCAGCACAAGACAGCTGATGGGAATTCAGGAATGGGGCAAAAAATAAGACTGACTCTGTTAGCATTAATGACAACTTACGTAAATTTAAACTGTACCAATAAAGGCCTGACTTCCCACCCTGTGTGAGCTGTGATTCAGTAAACTTTAATTATCACTCTTTCGAAATTATGTGAAGGTGGAGAGGCCAGCCCCTAAACATCAGTTAACATATTGGTTAGCATTAGCACTGGTAGAAATAAAATACACAAAAAGAAAGCAAGGCATCTTAAAAAACAGAGAAAGAGAATTGTTCTGTCAAGAAACGTATTATCTAGACAAAGATTTGCTGCCTCAGTTTAACTGTGAAATCAGTTCTGGAATAAAGCTCTACTTTCTCATCCAATAAACATTTTTGATGCAGTATCCCTAACAACTCTTCTGTGATGACCAATAAAAAGAGAGGCTTTTCCTGCTGGGTGATAAGAACTTCAAAACCACTAATACACTATCATTCCAGATTCACCACTCTCCTTTGTCCTAAACTTAAAAAAGATTCAGCAAATGCCACAATTCCGCCCTCGGAAGACTACTGCTATATTGTCAAGTAATGATAGTGGCAAATTGTTTATGGTTTCTAAAAACAGAAACTAGTGTCACTTTGATTTTATAACTACAGAGCAGTTTTCCAATGTTTATCTTCTAGTTTAGTGTTTATGTAAATGAAGTAACAGTTTAAGTCTAATTTAAATCCTAATAAAGATCTTGATTTAAAACCAAAGTTAAATTTCAAAATTACCTCTATGTGCTACAAATTACTGTGTAATTAATATCTAATAAAACCAGCTAAGAAGAGAAAAAATATGTTAACAATTTATATTATTGTGATTTAGAAAATTACATTATCATATACTTTCATCAAGCTACATGTCCACTTTCTTGACATCAAAGAATGTCATTAATGGCAAAGAAATGGGAGTTTTTAGTTCATACAGCATCTATAAGTTGCACATCAAATACAAAGCAATAGCCACAGTTCATAATACACACAATTTTGGTGTAACTTGAAGCGCAAAAATACTGCATGGAACCCCATAATTCAGCCTCAGTGTTTTTGCTGTACAATTTAAATGTATAAGTGTGAATATTCTCTTGATGGCTATCTGCATTTTTATCACGAACCATCAATCCCTTCCAAAGTATTCTCATTCAATCTTGTAATTGTTGTAAAACTTGCTGAAGGTACATTCTCTCACTATTGACATATAGTTAAATTATTTCTTATGTTGACACACATCAAAATAAAGCTTCATCTGAAGGGCAGCAAGGGTTTTTTATGTCTCCTGAAAGCATAGCAGGCATGAACCCCTAGAACCACAGCACCAACCAGAATTTTCTAACACCTGTCTGATCTGAAGTCTCATTTGCCAGTATACACTGAGCAGGGTCTTCAAGAACATTACCATACATGACATACTCTCATATGAGCATAACGTCATTAAAGCACCGAGCAAGCTCCTTATAATTTATTTTATTTTTCTTCATGGAAAAGTTCTGAGCTCATGCTTGATCATCTTAAATTTCTGTCATTAAGTGGTCCCACCTATTGTTGAGGTCCCAGTTTTTGTAGAGATCTTGTACCTGATCTATATATGCATGCTCATATGCTCCTTTTCAGTTGCTACACTACTCTAAAGGACAAGCTTTTGCCTTTTCATTTTCTCTGTCCCTTAAGCAAGCTTTGCAATTTCAGCTATTGCCTTCCAGCAATAAACAAAGTTATGAAACACAAAACCAACACAAACTCCTCAAAACTGATTTCCCTTCTGAAAAACAAAGCTTGGTCCTAATAATTACAAAAGCAAAGATTCATACCTGAAGCATGTGACTTCGATGAAGTGACATTTGTTGACTTAAATGGTTTCCTTCTATGATGATAGGAATGAGCAAGCAAGTTAAACCCTGCTACAAATGCAAGAATAAAATGATACAGTGTGAGTTTCTGTACGCAGATCAGACCCTGTGTTACATGTCATCACCACAGAGAGTGTCAATTGAGTCTTGTATCTTGCTGACATTGGCAATGTGGTCATAGAGCAGACATGGTCATGTTGACAAGCATGTGATTGCTTATGATGTAGTTAGCATGCTGTGAAGAAAAAGCTATAGAAGTCAATCCTCTCACTGTTGCCTCCAGCAGAGAGATTGGGAGATAATTTCCTCCACATCATTCACACATTTTTCCTCACAGCAGAAAGAAGGAGATGAAAGAGCTAAGGAGCTAATTAATCATTGACTGAAGAAATGCAAGATCACTAACAGAAAAACCAAGATACAATGTCAGGATGTTATATCATAACTACTTAGCAATTCCTGTTTTATGCTATTTGATAACAAACTGTCTGAGGACCACGGGGTTGAGGATAGTTGCAGTATTTGATAGCATACATCTCTATTAGGACTGGTTTCCAATATTCTGTGCTGTGGTGGAGGAGGGCACTACATTTGTTATTAAATCTTTATGTGACAGAGAATGATATTTTCTCAAAAATCTCAGCACCATTCCTTATTTAATGAGGAAAAATTGAATTCTGTAGTAAGAAGGCTCATGTGTCTTATCTCTTCTATGACTTTTAAAAGCACTAGCAAACATCAATCAAATATTACAGAAAAACAATGATAACGAAAATATTATGGATTTACAGAATTAACAAAAATGGGCAATCAGCTAGAAGACAGACATCTGATTAATGCCCTTCTCATGGAGAAGTTTCACAGTTAGCTTAACTCCTATTTAATATAGAAGGTTTCCAAGGGGAAAGATAGGATGATAAATTTGTTGAGGAGAGGGGCTCCGAAGCAGAGGATAGAGGCGGGGGACCCTTCTGAAAGAGTGAAAAATCCCACGGCAAAACCACAAGCTGAGAAGGCAGAAGCCCAGGGCAGAGGGAGAGCCTCAAGTCACACACACCCCCCGAGCGGGAAGAGCGACCTGTGAACGAGGGCAGCGGGGACTCAGGGTGGGCAGAGACCAGAGTGACGACACCCAACGCCCTCAGGTACAAGAGCTCCCCAGGGAGGCGGCGACCAGGACGGGCAAACAGGGCGTGGCGCGGCAGTTTGCGCGGCAGTTCGCACGGACAGGGCATAGTCCCTCTCCTGGGTCTAGAGCTCATCTGAACTAGTTTCATTTTATCATCCTCCACGAGTAGACTGAGCTGTGGTCTCCACTCGGGTCAAAACCACCACCAGAAAGAACGTGGCAACCCAGACGGAGCTGCCACGCCAACATGCAGCGGTCCAGGTCCCAGGCTGCAGGGAGTGCCTGAGCCTGTCAATCCTGCCGGAGGGCAGCAGCGACAACACCCATGTGCGCTGTGATGAGCTGGATGACCTGCTCAGCCTGGTGGAGGAACTCAGAGAAGAGGTTGAAAGATTAAGAAGTGTTAGTGAGTGCGAAAGGGAAATTGATAGGTGGAGTAGCACCTTGGCACCCCTGAAGCAAAAGGAGCAAATGGAGGCTCCAAAAGAGCCAGGCGATCCCTCACCCTCTTGCTACCAGGCAGAAGGAGGGGACCTAAGAGATGGGGGAGGCTGGAAGCAGGTCCCCGCTCAGGGAGGCAGGAAAATCCCCTTCTGACCTCCCTCACCCTCCATGGTGTCCCTTCACAATACATATGGGGCCCTGGAACTTGTGAATGAAACAGAAAAGGATGAAGAAAATGAATCAAACAAGGAGGAAGACCAAGGTCCACCAAGGCCGGGTCACTCTAGACCAGGTATTAAAATGAATTCTAAAAAGAACCCCAGAAGGGTCATTGTAGTGGGTGACTCCATTCTGAGGGGTGTCAAAGGCCCAATACGCAGACCAGACCCACTTCACAGGGAAGTCTGCTGCCTCCCTGGGGCCTGGGTAAAGGACCTCACAGCAAAATTCCCTGCTCTAGTGAGACCCAAGGACTACTACCCTCTCTTGGTTTTTCAGGTAGGTAGCAATGATATTACCGGGAGAAGTCCTAAAGCAATGAAGAGAGATTTCAGGGCCTTGGCGTAACTGGTTAAGGGGTCAGGGGCACAAATAGTGTTCTTCTCCATCCCTTCAGTTGTGGGGATGGATGAGGAAGATTACAAGAGAACTCAACAGATGAACTTGTGGCTCCAAGACTGGTGTTACCATCAAGGCTTTGGATTTTTCAATCATGGGTTGGTATACAAGACACCAGAACTTTTGGCATCAGAAGGGATGCACCTGTCTGGAGGGGGAAAAGAATCTTGGGGCAGGAGTTAGTTGGGCTTATTGAGAGAACTTTAAACTAGATTTGAAGGGGGAAGGGGACAAAACTGGAACTCCCAGATGTAAGCCCCAAGGTAGATTACCAGAGTTTGTGGGCTGTCGTGTCAGCAATGACCCTCACCCTTCTATCCCAGTGGAGGCAAGGGATGGAGAGATACAGCACAACAAAGATGCAAGGGATATTGATGGATCAGTAACTGTGGTAACACCTGCAAAAGGTCAGGGCGGACTTAGGACCTCTAAATGTGAAAAGGTGCTGGGGACATCAGCCCATCTGAAGTGCATTTCTACCAATGCACACAGCATGGGTAACAAACAGGAGGAGCTTGAAGCCGTGATGCAGCAGGAAAATTATGATGTAGTGGCTATCACAGAAACATGGTGGGATATCTCCCATGACTGGAGTGTGCCAGTTGATGGCTACAAGCTCTTTAGAAGGGATAGACAAGGAAGGAGAGGCAGTGGAGTGGCGCTGTATGTTAGGGACTGTTATGATTGCCTTGAGCACAAGTGTAGCGAAGACAGGGTAGCGTTTCTTTGCGTTAGAATCAGGGGGAAGGCCAACAGGGCAGATGTTGTAGTAGGACTCTGCTATAGGCCACCCACCCAGGACAGAGAGGTGGATGAAATATTCTATAGGCAGTTAGGAGAAAGCTCACGATCTCTTGCCCTTGTTCTTGTGGGAGACTTTAACTTCCCAGACATCTGCTGGAAATACAACACAGCAGAGAAGGACCAGTCACAGACATTCCTGGAATGTGTGGAAGATAAATTCCTGACACAACTGGTGAGTGAACCGACCAGAGAAGGTGCCCTGCTGGACCTTCTCTTTGTGAACAGAGAAGGACTGGTGGAGGATGTGGTGGTTGGAGGCCACCTAGGGCACAGCAATCATGACATTATAATAGAGTTCTCTATTCTTAGAGAGGCCAGGAAAGGGGGCAGAAGAATTGACATCCTGGACTTCCAAAGGGCTGACTTTGTCTTGTTTGGGCACCAGCTTGACAGGATCCCTTGGAAGATGGTCCTGAAGGGTATAGGGGTCCAAGAAGGCTGGGCACTCTTTAAGAAGGAAGTCTTAATGGCTCAGGAGCAGGTAGTCCTCAGGTGCTGTAAGAGAAGCTGGTGCCAGAGAAGGCCACCCTGGCTAAACAGGGAGCTTTGGCTGCAACTCAGGGAGAAAAGGAGAGTTTATGGACTTTGGAAGAAGGGGCTAGCCACTCACAGTGATTACAAAGATGCTGTGAGGCTATGCAGGGTGGAAATCAGGAGGTCTAAAGCCCATCTGGAAATTACCCTGGCTTCAGCAATCAAGGATAAAAAGAAATGTTTGTATAAGTATGTCAACAGCAAAAGAAAGACCAGGGAGAGCCTCCATCCCCTGTTAGACACAGGAAGAAACATGGCAAGGAGTGATGAGGAAAAGGCTGAGGTGCTTAATGCCTTCTTTGCAATAGTCTTTAATAACAAGACTAGTTGTACTGAGGGAATCCATCCTCCTGAGCCAGAAGACAGAGACTGGGAGAATGACCCCCCTGCAATCCAGGAGGAGACAGTCAGTGATCTACTGCATCCCATAGACATACACAAGTACATGGGACCAGATGGGATACACCCAAGGGTGCTGAAGGAGCTGGCTGGGGTGCTCGCCAAGCTGCTTTCCATCATTTACCAGCAGTCCTGGCTGACCAGGGGAGGTCCTGACAGATTGGAAATCGGCCAGTGTGACGCCCATCTATAAGAAGGGTTGGAAGGATGATCTGGGAAATTACAGGCCTGTCAGCTTGACTTTGGTGCCCGGGAAGATGATGGAGCAGCTCATCCTGAGTACCATCACACAACATGTGCGGGATAACCAGATGATCAGGTTTATGAAAGGCAGGTCCTGCTTGACAAATCTGATCTCCTTCTACGACAGGACGACCTGCTTATTGGATGAGGGAAAGGCTGTGGATGTTGTCTACCTTGACTTTAGGAAGGCCTTTGACACTGTTTCCCACAGCATTCTCCTGGTGAAACTGGCTGCTCAAGGCTTGGATGGGCACACGCTTTGCTGGGTAAAAAACTGGCTGGATGGCCGGGCCCAAAGAGTTGTGGTGAACGGAGTTAAATCCAGTTGGCGGCCGGTCACGAGTGGTGTCCCCCAGGGCTCGGTCTTGGGGCCACTCTTGTTTAACACCTGTATTGATGATCGAGACGAGGGGATTGAGTGCACCCTCAGTCAGTTTGCAGATGACACCAAGTTGGGTGGGACTGGTGATCTGCTCGAGGGTAGGGAGGCTCTGCAGAGAGACCTGGACAGGCTGGAGCGATGGGCTAAGGCCAACTGTAGGAGTTTCAATAAGACCAAATGCCGGGTGCTGCACTTGGGCCACAACAACCACCAGCAGCGCTACAGGCTTGGGGAGGAGTGGCTGGAGAGCTGCCAGTCAGAGAGGGACCTGGGGGTGTTGATTGACAGCCGGCAGAACATGAGCCAGCAGTGTGCCCAGGTGGCCAAGAAGGCCAATGGTATCCTGGCTTGTATCAGAAATAGTGTGGCCAGCAGGGACAGGGAAGTGATCTTACCCCTGTACTTGGCACTGGTGAGGCCGCACCTCAATGACTGTGTTCAGTTTTGGGCCCCTCACTACAAAAAGGACATTGAATTACTTGAGTGTGTCCAAAGAAGGGCACCGAAGCTGATGAAGGGTCTGGAGCACATGTCGTACGAGGAGCGGCTGAGGGAACTGGGGTTGTTTAGTCTGGAGAAGAGGAGGCTGAGGGGAGACCTCATCGCCTTCTACAACTACCTGAAAGGAGGTTGCAGAGAGATGGGGATGAGTCTCTTGAACCAAGTAACAAGCGATAGGACAAGAGGCAATGGCCTCAAATTGCGCCAGGGAAGGTTTAGACTGGCTATTAGGAAGCATTTCTTTACAGAACGGGTTGTTAGGTGTTGGAATGGGCTGCCCAGGGAGGTGGTGGAGTCCCCATCCCTGCTGGTGTTTAAGACTTGGGTAGACATAGCGCTTAGGGATATGGTGTAGTTGAGAGCTGTCAATGTTAGGTTAATGGTTGGACTAGATGATCTTCAAGGTCTTTTCCGATCTTGATGTTTTTGTGATTCTGTGAATATCAAAAAGCAGAGAGTTACAAAAATGTTCATCACAGCAGAAATGTTATACTTACTAAAAAGTCCGGCTACAAGTGTGAAATTAATACTAGCCAATTCAGAAAGTCTGTTTTATCATTGTAAGTCTAGTAACAGAAATAAATGTAAACCAAGCTTAGCTTATGTTTTGCTGTGATATATTTGTTTAAAATAATGTTAAATAATATGACTTAGGCTCTTGTGCGGGGTTTGTGTGGCGGGGTTTTTGGTAGCGGGGGAGGGAGCTACAGCAGTGGCCACTTGTGAGAAGCTTCTCAAAAGCTCCCCTGGCTCCAAGTCGGACCCACCTCTGGCCAATGCCAAGTCAACTAACAACAGTGGCCGTGCCTCTGCAATAATGTATTTACAAAGGGGAACCTGAGAGGGGGTGGGGACTTGTGAGAAGGACACCTATGTGTACACCAAGGTCAGTGGAAGGAAGAAGAAGATGAAGGAGGAAACGGAGGTGGTGTGCCAGAGCAGAGACCCCTTCTGTATCCCATGGTGAGATGGCAGGGCTGCCCTCCCTGCCACCCATGGAGGAGCAGAGATCTGCCTGCAGCCTGTGGAGGACTCCTGGGACCCTACTGGAAGAAGAAGGCCCTGGTGTTATAGTTTGGCACTGGAGGTGTAGAGGTGACCTATGCATCTTGAGAAGAATGCATCCTGTGGGGAGGACTCATAACAGAGATTGTGCCTCCCATGAGAGGAATGCCACGTGGAACAGAGGGAAGAATGAAGAAGAGTGCTTCCCCCTGCTCCCCTTGCAGGCAGAAGCGTCAGACTGACTGTACCCCCATCCCCTGCACCGCTGGGGAAGAGTGGGTAGAGATATCAGGAAAAAAACTGAGCCTGGGAAAAAGGGAGCAATGGGGAAGTGTTTTTAAGATATGGTAACATTTCTCACTGTCCCATTCTGTCTTTTAAGTGTTGTTGTCATTAGTGTTTTGAAATAAAGTGATGTCCTTTTTGTTCCCCCTAATGAGCCAGTCATTTGCTGTGACCATAATGGGTGAGACACCCGTCTGACCTTATCTCCATTCCTGAACCTCTTGCTTAATTTTTCTCCTTCCCGGGGCTGGGGGGGAAAGGGGTGAGTGAATGTTTGTGTGGTGCTCAGTTGCCCTCCGGGCTCAAACCACAACACCTCTAAAGAACAAAATGTGGGTCAAATATCAGTCATCTATATTCATATAAAGATTAAATGTATTAGAGATGTGTTTCATTATTTTTGAACGTTTACCTGGGGCAAAAAAGCTAATTATTTTGGAACATCACTAATGCTCTTATGCATGTTTTGTCTCCACAAGTTTTAAACCATGTGCTATAAGAAGGAAGCTGAGCATATCCACAACTCTCACATTATTCAGTAATGGCCTAAGTAGCCAGGATGGTCCAGAAGTACATTTGGTAGTGAATATTTTGCTATGTTTTGGAGCAATGCTTTGGAGTGTATGTGAGTATATGGGAATGTGTTATCTCATGGCACACCTTGATAGAAAATAACTCTTAATTTCTATAGAAGTTCTATATCTTTATTTGAAGGGATAATTCACTGTAACTTCAAATGCAAACATCCCCAAGAATATGTCCAATGTTTCTAATGTTTCATGTACAAACTAATTAAATCACATCATATATTTACAAGTTTACTTTTCTTGGACTAATGTTGACAATATGGACAAAATTTGCGTACATCTATTGTTACTTACTCCCTATTGAAAATAAAGCTTCAGAATTGCAAAAACAAAGTATGGTGTCTTTTCAGATGATATTTTGGTTCTTATTTTTTCCTTTGAGCTCTTTTCAATTCAGCTGAAAAGCACATCGTGAGAAGAATATTACAAATCAACTTCACCTTCTGAGAAATACTTTTTCTCTTGACTGATGCAGTTGACTATAGTCAAGAAGGTTGTGAGAAATTGTCCTTAATGTGTGAGGCACTGTCAAAGCAAGCAAAAAAATTGTGTAGGCAGTGCAAATATAAAAAGCCCATACATTATTAAAAAGAGAAGACAAACAAAAATGGACAAAAATTAACAAATGTCACAGGAGTACATATTTGACTAGTTACATTTCTTCATACCAAACTAATCCTTTTTGCCTTCTTAAATTTTCCTAAAAACCCCTAAAATAGCTACCTTTTATGATGCCTGCACATGTATCTCACAAATGTGCTAAAGATTAATTCTAAATGAACAAAGCTAACAATATTACACTAACCAAAGGGATGGACAGCATGTGTCCACCTGCCCCAGCAACCCCTACAGAAGGGGAGTGCTTTCCACAGTCCCCGACTGCTGCTCTGGGCTGTTTGGAGTTGAAGAAAGTAGTGGCAGTCATAACGTTGCTTAGCTGGTAGAAATTTCAACAGAAACTTTTACAGTAAACATGTGTGTTCAGTGTAAAGCAGGGGACACTTAAAGCAAAATAATGTAGAAAAAATTGAATGTTAACAAGATGAGAATATTGTTACATATTGGAAAACAGAAAGAATGCCCATTACCTTGTCAAGTACCTAGTAACTCCCTCTCACTAGCCCATTTCTGTGTTTAGATTGATTTGCCGCATATCCAACTCTTGTCAGCAAGGAGATACAGGACCTTCTAGGGGCTACTGGGCAGCAATACCCCTGTACAAGAACTCTGTAGAATGTTGAAATTAAAATAAAAAAAGAAAAAAAATGTTTTTTACATGCTGTAATATGTAACAAGCTTATATGACCCATGCAGTACATGACCTACATTGAAGGGAGGCACAATACTTGGTTGTATTATTCCACTACTTCATGTCACAATTTAGAAAGAGCAACAAAGACAGATTTTAGCAATATTTATAGAGTGAGGATGGCCCCACAATTACTGTGGGAGATGCACAAAGGAATAATTTTGTAACATGGTGTCCTACAATTACAGCATTTTAAAGTTTTATGTTGAAAGCAAAATAGGAAAGGTAGGAGAAAAAAGAGAGGGTGTTCTATTGGCAGCAGAAAAAATATGACTTATTTTCCTATAATTTTACTACTTTTTCTTTGATTTGCTGTAATTTAGTAAAGGACAAGCAGCTCTTTCCACAATGGTGGCATTTCACAGAATGACAGAATCATCTAGGTTGGAAAAGACCTTGGAGATTGGTTAGTGCAACCTTTAACCTAGTAATCGAGGTGCGGCCCTCACCAGTGCTGAGTACAGGGGCAAGATCACTTCCCTGTCCCTGCTGGCCACGCTATTTCTGGTGCAAGCCAGGATGCCATTGGCCTTCTTGGCCACCTGGGCACACTGCTGGCTCATGTTCTGCCGGCTGTCAATCAACACCCCCAGGTCCCTCTCTGACTGGCAGCTCTCCAGCCACTCCTCCCCAAGCCTGTAGCGCTGCTGGTGGTTGTTGTGGCCCAAGTGCAGCACCCGGCATTTGGCCTCATTGAAACTCCTACAGTTGGCTTTAGCCCATTGCTCCAGCCTGTCCAGGTCTCTCTGCGGAGCCTCCCTACCCTCGAGCAGATCACCAGTCCCACCCAACTTGGTGTCATCTGCAAACTGACTGAGGGTGCACTCAATCCCCTCGTCTCGATCATCAATACAGGTGTTAAACAGGAGTGGCCCCAAGACCGAGCCCTGGGGGACACCACTCGTGACCGGCCGCCAACTGGATTTAACTCCGTTCACCACAACTCTTTGGGCCCGGCCATCCAGCCAGTTTTTTACCCAGCAAAGCGTGTGCCCATCCAAGCCTTGAGCAGCCAGTTTCACCAGGAGAATGCTGTGGGAAACAGTGTCAAAGGCCTTCCTAAAGTCAAGGTAGACAACATCCACAGCCTTTCCCTCATCCAATAAGCAGGTCGTCCTGTCGTAGAAGGAGATCAGATTTGTCAAGCAGGACCTGCCTTTCATAAACTCATGCTGACTGGGCCTGATCATCTGGTTGTCCCGCACGTGTTGTGTGATGGTACTCAGGATGAGCTGCTCCATCATCTTCCCGGGCACTGAAGTCAAGCTGACAGGCCTGTAATTTCCCGGATCATCCTTCCAACCCTCCTTATAGATGCGCGTCACATTGGCCAGTTTCCAATCTGTCGGGACCTCCCCGGTCAGCCAGGACTGCTGGTAAATGATGGAAAGCTGCTTGGCGAGCACCCCAGCCAGCTCCTTCAGCACCCTCGGGTGTATCCCATCTGGTCCCATGTACTTGTCTGTGTCTATGTGATGCAGTAGGTCACTGACTCTCTCCTCCTGGATTGTGGGGGGCTCATTCTCCCCGTAATAATGGGAGTTAGTGTATTAAATTTATGAATATTAAATAGTTAATTAAAAATCTAAACTGATATTTCTATGTGACTTCTTATAACATATCAGAGACATTGCTCTTTAATTTGATGTTGCTCATGCAAAACTTTATCTTCACCCACTAGTTGTTGCTTTATTCCCTTTAAAGTATGTTTGCACTTAAAGTGCAGTTCTCCCAATGGTTTCCCATGGATAATTCTGAGAATAATCAGGATGATATTATATTCTTTATCTTTCATTAAATACTGCCTTCCTGTTATGTTTTCTTGAGATGGTATGTAGTACATTTAGGATACTTGAAGATGCAGAAAAATTACTATACCTGTTTTGGAGATGTAACCCTTATATTACATAATAGTGCTGATCACTATTTTTCTTGAGAACTGAATGACACTTGAAGAGGCCCCCGAAAGTTCTGTTCTACAATGTTCATATTTCTTTCCCTTAGCTCATCTTATGCTTTACTCTTAAAGCCAGTGCTGCATTGTTTACAATAAAGGTTTTTATCTCTGTGCTCCATCATTGCTTTGTGTTGAATATTGAAACAATCAGTTCTTATTGTGAGAATAAAGTATATATATAGCAGACACATTGTTCACGTTTCTTTGTGTTTTTATTCTACTTTTCAGAGAATTTCCAAATAATTAAAGACATGACTGAGTACACAAATATAAACCAGATAACCAACAGCACTGAGCAAAGAAATAAGGCATTCATTTGCTTTGTAAAAATACATTGATACATTGTGTAATGACTCAATTCATCATGAATGAACAGGCTTGTCCAACAATTTTCTTTTTAATTTAAAATTTTGATTTTAGTGTTCCTTGTTATAGAACGGCATATTATTATTCTGCAATAACTTCAGTAAGCTTTCACGTGGGTTTATACACATTCAGCCAGACTTAACGACATGTTGCTTGTCATGGTTTACTTTCAGATCTTAGAAGGTAACTTTTTGATTTTTGTCATACCATGCTCATTAAATTAACATTTGTTGTGAAGCTATCTGCTCCCTAGAATCCAGCTGTTTTCACTTAGGCCATCTAGAATTAAGGCAGGAGTGTTCAGTTCAAGGTTCTCCAATAGAAAAGGGCTTTGTTACAGTTAGTGGGAAAACTGGCTATCCATTAGGAAAAATGAATTCAGTGCTCAGGATAAACATCCTTTATACAGATTAAGACATATGGTTCATGAAAAAGCTTGGAAAAGGGTGTCAGACAGCACTTGGTGAGAGGGATCATACAGTTCTAATTTGACCTGTAAGAATGATCAGCACTGAAACAAAAAGTCTTCCATGGGCTTAAAAGAGAATTGTGAATCTTAATGGACATGCATTTAGCATTGTTTTATTCTATGGTTTTGCATTTTAGTGCAATCTATAATAGATTAATATAATAATTGAGTTAGTCTATCAGGATAACAGAACAAAGTAATCAATTGTCAGCCTCTAATTTAACTTTCTGCATAGATATAGTTTCAACATTCTGATTTTAACAAAGAAGTACCACACCATTTTTATCTCTCTAAATAATATATTGTTAAATAAAGACAGAAACTGTAAACATGTAATTAAAACCATGCACTCTAAAAGCAGCTGGAGCCAAGTTCTTATGTAAGGGAATAAAAAACCCCAGAGATACACAAGTACATTATAAAAATCAAATTTCTGCAGCAATTGACTTCAGAAAATACAAGAGGCTTTGTTAATTCCCTGATGCTCCACTCTGTTATATAGTGTTTCAAGATACATACTAGGCCAAAGCAGTCTAATTCTAAAGGCATCAACATTTAAATATCTCTATATATGTACACACTAACGATTTATTTAAAATTGACACAATTCTGGTCTTTAATTCAATCAAGTGATCAAACACAATATTTGAAAGTCATACACCAAAAACAAGCAAAGAAATTCAATGGAGGTGAAAGCAATGCCTTATTTTCCTTCACTAGTTACTAGTATTTTAGAGAATGACCTGACTGCTTGGAAAGTTGATTTTTGCAGTCTGGAGCCTTACACCTTCAATAAATGCAAAGATTGGCAAGTACTGCTACTTGATACTAATAGTAGGCAATGAGGCACTGCTAAACCATTTCCTGGTTGATTTTTCATTAGTATTTAAATAAAAGTGATTGATCTGACATTGAGGAAACATCAAATAAAAATAGCCTGGCAGGAATGTGAGGTCTTGTTAGTTCAAAAAGGGGAAGGGGAAGAGGAAGGAGAGTGAACAGCAAGCGGAAAATAAATGGAAAAGGGAGAAGGAAGCTTGAAATAATTCTAACTCAATCAAGTTCCTCCATGCATAACTAATGGATCATAGTTTCCTATAGCTGTATCTAAAATACTAAATATCTCCTATCACAATAGTCTCGCTCCCCCTCCACATCCCCTCTGTTTTTCCTGCATTTCTTCCTTACAATATTTCCAATTCACTCTCTTTCTTTCTTTCTTCACACAATGTTTTAGCTACCTTTTCCTCCCATGGTGCCTTAATTTTCTCCCATGCATTCCAGTGACTTTATGGGCAACAGCAGTATAATCTGTGCATGTTCTGAACAACATGTGTTCTTGGACAATCCGTATCTGTGTAGCTTTGCCACCTACTGTATCCCAGCCACCACTTTTCATATGTGTCTGGGAAATTAAGTGTTTTTAAGATTCCATCTTTGTCAAATGCAGCTTACTGCATCCACAACTTGAAAAGCTACTGAAGTGGGAAAGGAAAAAAGAATGTATATTCAGACAAGCTAAGTTTCTTAAGAAAATGAAAGTAAGAATTGTCCTTCCCTCTGTCCATTTGTACCAAATATAAATCCTAAGAATACATATGCTGAACATCGGTGGAAAAAAGCAAAGAAGGGCAGGAAGGATCTTAAGTCTTTAGGACAGATTATGATAAAGGTGAATTCTTCTCACACATGCACTTGTATCTGTACATTAAAGTGTACTATCCATAATTATTACACTTTGCAGGTTCTCTCCATAATAAGTATCATGCATATACACATGTGGAGCTATTACACATTGGTTTTGTATTATTAAAAAACACTCACAAATAGCTTAGCGTACAAGGGAACCTTAGAAGAAATAAGAATTTCTGAACAACCACAACTGTTTTTGACTCTATAACAACACTGAGTTCCATTTCCAATAAGAAATATCTTAGGCAAACTAAAAATATTCTAGCCCTCCATACTATACTCAGAAATATAACCACCCATCAAACACAGTATGTTATGGAATTAAGAAACTGTGTCCTTTTATTATATTACAACTATTGCTACAAAGGATGGACGTCAATGTATAAGCATTTAATTCAAGAAGCAAATGAGAAAAAACAGTTTCTTGAAGATGAAATGCAAAGTTTGCCAAATTCCCATGTTTCTACAAAATTTCTGAGGTTAGTTACAGTTTTCAAGTAAGCAACTATTGATCTTGTTGTACAATCCAGTGATAGTGGTTTTATATCATGATACACTTACAATACCCTGACCAAAATAATTTGTCTCTAAGAACTAAAGGTATATATATTTTAGCTATAGAAGTTATATATATTTTAAAATAGACATGCCATCTCTTAACCTCATGATTTAATATTCATTGACTTGGTGTGGAAACACTTTTGTCAGTAAATACTTTGACATTTTTTTTACAATACTATTAACAACATTAATATCCTCATCCACTCTTACAAGTTAGCATGCAACTTAAAAAAGTTGTAAAAGTTATACCAGTCTAACATTTTTATATTTTCTTCCTTGTTTGGATGGTAGATCCCTTCACGTATGGAGTTTACTTGATTCTACAGTTTCTTAACAGCCAGAGATAAGGTTTCCATAGTCTGTAGTAGAAAATATAATTTAGATACCATCAGTCTGGTCAGTAAGAAAACTTTTCAAAAACTAATATCCTCTGTTTGCTTTTAGAGGCTAGATCTAGAAAAAGAATTTGGCATCTAAGGAAGGGATTAGACAAACTTTAGGTGCCCAAATCCAAAACTGAGATCTAAAAAAAGATCCACTCAGCAGCTGCCTATGGCTTAAGACATATCTGTGTTTAAGATGAAACTTCTTCCTATGCCTACAGCTCTGGTCCTGTACTTCTGCATGAGTTTGTCCCAACCTCAATACCTAGGTTCCCATGTAATGCTAAATGGGTAGAAAAACCACAGACATAACTCCGATACAGCAATAAGATTGCATCCTTCACAAAATGCAGTTCTTGACACATAATTAAAAAATATGTATATATTTATTGGAAACATTGCTATGTCCACCTTCTATATTGTAGCACAGTACACAGGTTAGTGGCATGAGATAAAGGAGACCAAGGTTCAAACAGTATATTCTTTCCAGTACTGAAATGGTTTGACTCACAAAATGTGTATGTATGTACACATAATATGTGGACTACACACACGTATAAAAATATATATGATATGTACTTATTAATGGCTTCATACGCTCAGAGATATGTATATAAACCCTTAAGTAAACATGGCTAATTTATAAATGTGGTCAGCATCATCACTGTCTTCCATACTACAAAGGTGGAAATAGTATATCTTTGAAAAATAAACTATGAACATCCATACTCAAGAGAAAATTCAAAATTACAGAGCCCATGTAGATGAAAATACACATTTCCAGTCACTTATTAATATGCCTAAATCCTGGGAAAGGGATGGATTTTACACAAACAACTGTCTTCAGTGTTCCCTGCTGACTGCCCAGGAGAGTTCTTTGAACAGCTCCGGATTTTTGAGCCTTACTTCTGAGGCTAACACTTCTCCTTATCCCATCTGTATTGTAATTCAGACACCTAACAAAGGAACCTGAATTCTACTCTAGAAGAATTTTTAGGGTCTCGCACTACATCTCTAGGAGAATCAGAACGCTGCATAAGTTTTAATACTGCATAGGACTGATATCCATTTTACATTATGTGTGAAAGACACCCCACCACCCCCCCCCCCCCCACCCCCCCCCCACCCCCAAAAAAAAGCCCCACCAAAAAACAACAAACCCAGAACTGGAAACATTGTAGTTCTTGTCTTTGATACCACCCATATCAGATTTAGTGTTGCTAGATTAAAAGTTTCAGTCGTAGACCACATTAGCTAAGTCCCTCATTCTACAGAAGATATGTTCTTATTTATCAGATATTAAGCGTTAGAATACTACAGTGTATCTAACACAACAAAACATAGCATGTATCTAAACAGGTAATGATCTCTCAAGTGTCACCTAAAAACCATCTCCAACCACAAGAATAGTAACAGTTGCAAAATCAAACACAGAGAAAACAACATGTCACAATGTTGCCTAGAAAACCTGAATTGGTCCATATACACATTATGACACAGTTTTAAAGTAACCTGTATTTGCATTCTCAAACAAATACATGTATGACACACCTTTAAAGTATAAGATCATTTACTACTTTCCACATGACCCCTGGTTTATTCAGACTGGTCTCACTGAAACTATCATGATTCAAATAAGGTTTTACCATAATCCTAAATTGTGACCTCTCATATTACTCCATATACACCATCAAAACAGTGAACTGACAGTAGAACGGTTAATTTCCTTGCAGTTTAATGATGTTCTAAGAAATTAGTTTATTACAAACATTACAGTTTCACGTGTAAAAGATCCTTGTGAGGAAAGGTCTAAGATCATTGCTTTCACTGACCTCAGCTGCAAACTCAAGTTCTGCATATTTCTGCAATTTAGATCATATATGTCTTGACAAGGAACCCAGAAAGCAAAGAATCCTTACCAGCTTTCTGTAGGTATTTCAGTTCGTGTGACTTAGTATCACCCAGAAACCCTCTAACAGAGAGGAGAACAGGGTCTGATTGTGGCAATATTTGTTCTCCTAGCCACCTGATCATGAGACAGTAGCTGTCTCTGACTTTTTTAACAAGTGAAACAGAAGGTTTGCAGAGGTCTGGTCTGTTCACAGTCCCGTTTTTTCTCTCCAGACATCCAATCACCCTGTTCAACAAATCAACCAAATGTTCCATGAAAAAAAGAGGAAAAATAGTATCTTGTGATCATGCACAAGACAAACAAAGGCTTCAGAGTCAAACTTAATAATACATATCTCAAATCATGAGGTCATTTTTTGTAACATTACTGTTAGTTTACTGTAGGTTTAAACAAAATTTCCCTCTTAAGAAAAAGAAATTTGGAAATTACATCTTACATAGATGATGGCAAAGTTGGATCTTTGGATTCATAAATGTATCTTTATCTTTATCTTATGCTTCACTGGGTAAAAAACTAACTGGATGGCCGGGCCCAAAGAGTTGTGGTGAACGGAGTTAAATCCAGTTGGAGGCCAGTCACGAGTGGTGTCCCCCAGGGCTCGGTTTTGGGGCCACTCCTGTTTAACACCTGTATTGATGATCTAGACGAGGGGATCGAGTGCACCCTCAGTCAGTTTGCAGATGACACCAAGTTGGGTGGGAGTGTTGATCTGCTCGAGGGTAGGGAGGCTCTGCAGAGAGACCTGGACAGGCTGGAGCGATGGGCTAAGGCCAACTGTAGGAGTTTCAATAAGGCCAAATGCTGAGTGCTGCACTTTGGCCACAACAACCCCCAGCAGCGCTACAGGCTTGGGGAGGAGTGGCTGGAGAGCTGCCAGTCAGAGAGGGACCTGGGGGTGTTGATTGACAGCCGGCTGAACATGAGCCAGCAGTGTGCCCAGGTGGCCAAGAAGGCCAATGGCATCCTGGCTTGCATCAGAAATAGCGTGGCCAGCAGGGACAGGGAAGTGATCTTACCCCTGTACTCGGCACTGGTGAGGCCGCACCTCGATGACTGTGTTCAGTTTTGGGCCCCTCACTACAAAAAGGACATTGAATTACTTGAGCGTGTCCAGAGAAGGGCACCGGAGCTGGTGAAGGGTCTGGAGCACATGTCGTACGAGGAGCGGCTGAGGGAACTGGGGTTGTTTAGTCTGGAGAAGAGGAGGCTGAGGGGAGACCTCATCGCCCTCTACAACTACCTGAAAGGAGGTTGCAGAGAGATGGGGATGAGTCTCTTGAACCAAGTAACAAGCGATAGGACAAGAGGGAATGGCCTCAAGTTGCGCCGGGGAAGGTTTAGACTGGATATTAGGAAGTATTTCTTCCCAGAAGGGATTGTTGGGCGTTGGAATGGGCTGCCCAGGGAGGTGGTGGAGTCCCCATCCCTGGAGGTGTTAAGAGTCGCATTGACATAGCACTGAGAGATATGGTGTAGTTGGGAATGGTCAGTGCTGGGTTAATGGTTGGACTAGGTGATCTTCAAGGTCTTTTCCAACCTAGATAATTCTGTGATTCTGTGAAAGTAGTGGTGCTAACACATCAATCCTGACTTCAAGTTGCAAGGGTATGTCTCAATGACAGTCCTTGAAAAAGAAGCGCACACACAGTGGCAAAAGATGTATTCAGTATGTGTCTAGTTCTCAAGGGCAGACAATATATCTTAAGCAAGTATTTACCCAAAGTATTGGTCAGAAGCAGACACAGGCATGAATATTTTCAAACCTGAGCAGATTAAATCAGTGAAAATTAGAAGGAACTCAAGGCTGCAATGGCGGCGTGAGGCAATCTGAATGGCAGGCCCCCAACCATCCCAGTACAGCCGTGACCCATTCCTATGGGCACACAGGATGCTTTTCATGAAGATTGCTACTTATGCAGATGTAGAAAAGCCTGGTCCAAGCTGGAGCTTGACAGTGGCCCATAAATGTGTCTAATGCTGGACCTGTAGAGAAAGGTGCGACGGGTCTTTGCTAAACAACGTGGGGATGCTGGGGCTCAGAGGTCACCCCACATCCTGCTCTCCTCTCCCTGGCCGCCGTTCCTTGCTCCGCAGCGGCGCATGCCAAGGCCCGGGAAAGACGGCGGAGGCCCACGGCAGCCCTGTCGCTTCCCCCTCCAGCCGCCTCACTTCCCACGGCGAAGGCCGCCCCACACCACTACCGGAGCGGTAGCGAGTGCGGGGAGACCGTCACGCGGCGCGCCCGAGCGGCCGCTGCTGCGGGGCAGCCGTCTCGGCGCCGCGCGGTGGGAGACGGCTCGAGGCCGACCCTGCCGGGGGCGAGGAACGGAGGCCCTCCGTCTCACGGCGGCCCCGGGGGTGAGAGGAAGAGGAAGGGGAAGCGGTCACGGCGACCCCGGCCGCCAAGCGCTGGAGGGCAGCGGCGTCTCCAACCGCCGCCGCGCGCGCCCTCCCCCCGCGGCGCAGGGGCACGGCGGGCCGGTGGGGGCGGTGCCGCGCGCGTATCACGGGCGCGGCACCGCCCACCCGCCCGGGCGCGCGGGGGCGGAGCGCGGCGCTCCGGCAGCGGCGGGGACCGGCGCTGGCGGGCGACGCCTCTTTCGGCGCGGAGCGTGTGCGCGGCGGCCCGCAGCGCTCCGGCCGCTGGGCGGGGGAGGAGGTGCCAGACTCCGGCGCCGCTTGCCGGCAACGAGGAGAAGCGGCGTGGCTAGTTAGGGGGCCGGCGGAGGCGGAGGAAGGGAGCGGGGGCGCTCGGTCGGCCCCGCAGCGCTGCCGCCGTCAGTTCCCCGCTGGGCGCTATAGCCTGCCCGGGAACCCGATCCGCTCCCGGAAACTCTCGGCTCGCCTCTCGCCGCGGCGGCGTGTCGACAGGGCTCTCCGCCCCGGCGCAGCGGGTGGCGCGGGAGGTGTGGAGGGGGCAACTTCTCACACTTCGGAGAAGACTTGGGGCTGCCCCGCGCCGGGGGCGGCGACACCTCGCGTCCCCGGCGCCTGTCGCGGCGGAAGAACTTTTCCCCTCTGAGGGCAGGGCGGCGAGTGGGGCCCGGTCGCGCCGGTCGCGGCGGGAGGAGAACGGCGGCGGGGCCGGCCAGGCGGCCGCGGTGATGAAGCTGAGCCGGCAGTTCACCGTGTTCGGCAGCGCGGTCTTCTGCGTGGTGATCTTCTCCCTCTACCTGATGCTGGACCGCGGCCACTTCGACCACCCGAAGAGCCCCCGGCGGGAGGGCACCTTCCCCAAGGTGAGCGGGGCGGCGGGCGGGCGAGCGTCCGGGCCGCCGGGGCGGAGGTGGAGGGCGGCGGTACCGCCACGCGGCCCCTCCCCTCTCCCCGCCGGGGGTGCCGGAGCGCCGAGGCGCGGCGGCGCGGCTCGCCGCCCCCTCCCCCCAACCCTGGGCAGGCTGGGGCGGCGGCGGGATGCCGCGGCTGCCGGGCCGTTGGGGCGGGGGACGGGCGGTGTCGCCTCTGGGCGGCGCTGCTGCCGGCTCGGCCCGGCCCGGCCCCGGGCGCGGGGCTGCAGGGGGAAGGCGGGCGCAGCCCACACGCCCGGTAAGGGGGCGGTGCGGAGGGGCGGCTGCGGCGGGCGCGCCGCGGGCGGGACGGGCTGGGGGCTGCGCTGCGGCTTCAGCGGCCGGCCGGCCGCCTCGGGACCGGGGCAGGCAGCGGGAGGGGGAGTGCGGGGCTTACTCTGCTGTGTGGAAACGTTGCGGGGAAGGGTGGGAACTCGAGGGTAGACCTCAGCTGTGTCATCAACAGGTAGGTTTAGAGAAATGCCGACTTTATGTTACTGCTTTGCTTTTCGCTAAGCCTTGCTTTGGGGCCTTAACTGACTGATACCTGACTGCAGCGCATGGTTAAACGAAGCAGTTCTTTAGTTCCTCAGTTTCCCTTGCTTGTGTGCGAGAGAAATGTCAAAGCTGCATGTTGTGTTAGTGTTCTAATAAAGAATGTTTAACCATGACAAGAGAAGGGTATTTCAGAGAGCACAGGATATGCTGTGCAGAGTGGCAGAATACTGCTGCATACAAATGGCTTTGTTTTCTTACGGTAGTAGGCCAAAAAACCCAATAAGAAGTACAGTTATAGCTTATTTATGCTTCCACCATACTTACTTTTTGGGGAATAAACCAAATTAAAGTGTTTTTTAGTGCATCATTGAGTCAAAAGGCTTATTTAAGAAGTAAGAACTATCTGATAAAATCACTAACTTTTCATTTAATGCAAAAGTAATAGTTGATACGATTTTTTTAACAGTAGAGATGAAAACCCTGATTTAAATATGAAGAAAGCGTGCAGATCTGTTCTGCCTTTATTCCTTCAAGTTACAGTTCAGAGGTCAGCCTCTAGTTTTATCAGGGACTAAGAGAATGGGAGAGAAGCTTAGGAGAAGAGAGCAAGACAAGGCTGGATACAGTGGCTACGTCTGTTCAATATATAACTCTAGCAGAGTAATGCCATGTGTGACACTTGTAACAGCTGTTTTGGTGATATGGTCACCAAATTGTATATGAGGAAACCACTTCATGTGTCTTAAACTCATGAGTTTAATCCATGTAAAGTGTAGAACAGGAAAGCTCATACATGGGTGGTCTTTTTTTTTTAATGTTAGGTTTTAATTTGAAATACTTGAGTGAACAGGGAAGATTTATCAGACATGTTTTGTCTTCCATTGTCAGTGTTTTGCAGTTGAAATGCCTGTCTGTGGCATACAGTGTGACGCTGGTCTGTGGTGTAACATGGTCTTATCTCTTGTGAGCAAGGGTTTAGTACCTTAATCTGTTGTTACACCTCTTCCTTCTACGTGATCTAGTCAGCTAGAGGCAAACATTTCTCCTTCCGTACTCCTCCCTCCCCTCAGTCTTCTAGAACAGTCTGTCAGTGTTTACTGGTTTTGCCTTTTCTATATCTAAATTTTTTTGAGGCTGCTGACTCTCACTGGAGAATCCTCTGCCTATCACTGTTTTGGTCCTTCCTTTCGGTGAACCTTTTCCTTTATTAACTGCTTTATCTGTTGAGGAAGTTGCAGATGAAATTGATGTGATTTTTGTCATTTTGTTTTGCTGCCTGTAGAGTAGAAATTTTTCACTTTGTTACAATGGGGAACCTCTCACACCTAGCAAATGCTTTCAGAGCTCTATAACATCAGCTAACAACTAACATTGAAAGGAACAGCTTTAATCCTACCTCAGCTGACAAAAAGTTGTTTGTGTCAGTGCAGCGTTGCCAGAACTCAGTGTGCTGTTAAGTGAAACTAGCCACAGATGTAAAAACTTCAAGCTGTTACTGTTTGTGAAAAGCTATGGCAGCAGTAGATCATCTTGTCTGTAGGTTTAAGAAGGCGTTCTCTTTCCTGATGACAAAGGTCAGAACTTTTTTTGCTTAGAAAAAGAAACTGAGACTTTTTCACAAATTTTTGGATTGATTCACTTTAAACCTCTTTCTGTTCTGACAATATGCTAATTCTTCAGCTTTGCGGTTTGTCTTTGCAGTTCTGGTAACAACATACGTCACCTTTCCTGTCCTGGAAGTTGCATATTGATTAGTTTGTTCTTCCTGACCTATGTGGCTTACACTAAGCTCAGAGAAGAGAGGTGGATACCTCTGGAAGCAGTCTCCTGTTCAACTATTAATGCCCACCTATGTTTTTATTTCATTTCTGCCAGGATAAGAGTTGGAATTTTTCAGCTGGCAGTGCCTGTTGGTCTGCATTCACCTAGAGTGTCATGGTACCTAATACCAGTAGTAGAATAAATGATTAGGATCGTTGCCTCACTTTCATTTCCACTTTTTCTTCCAGACAAGGCACCTTCTCTTTGTGTGGTCTCAGCATAGTTTGCATCAGACCCAGTCTTGTGAACCTATCTTCTTTCAGGCTTATCTTCTAGTGTAGTCAAGAGTTGTCCTTCTGGAGCTTGCTTTCTGGTTTGAGAGTTTGGGTAGCGGTTCAAGTATGCCAACAGAAATGTCTTGCAGAAATAATTTTTGGACAAGATCTCCCAAGATGGATGAATATCCATAGGCAGATGCCTTTACATATATAACCAAATACTTGTAAATGCTTTTCACTGCTGTGCGAAACAGCACCTCTGTTCAGACTTGGGAGGCAGTGGTAACATTGTGTCTTTTTAGGTGTTGAGTTGCAAAACCTGGCATCAGTAGTCAGTTTTACAGTGAATGTTACCCACACCTATCCGTGGTAAAATGGCATTGTTGCAACTATGATAGAACTTGAGCCGAAGTGATTTATAGCCTTGTCATCATTGGTGGTACATTTAAATCATAATATTAGAAAATCTGTATCTTGCTGTAGGAACTGAAGTGCCTGATAATTTTGGGAAGATTAGATACCTATAATACATGGAGATCAAGACTTAACTGGCCCTTCCTCTGTAGTTCCTGCATGTATCTTTACGGACCCTCCCTGGTTGTCAGGTGAGAATTATTCTTACGATGGCTGTATCACAGGCTCTGTCTCTCTGAGCCTGTTACTAGCCACAGGATGCTTCTGTCTCAGGACACATCTGAGGATGCAGTGTGTCCTAGTGCCCTGTCTCATACTAGAAACAATGTTACAACATTGTGCAGAGACAAGCTCAAGGTAGAGGAATAGCCTTAGGTACGTTTTTAGATTATTATTTTACCAGTTGTCAGTACAGATCATTGTGTAAGAGTCTTCTAGTGGAATATAGTGGAAAAATGGTTGAGTATATTGTTTTTGTCTGTAATAATACAGAATTCTCTGAGAAATCTTGTGTTGCCTATACAGTGGAGGGAGGTTCAGAGTGGTGGTTAGTCCTGTGCCATCTCTCGTGTAGGGAGTGTCAGGTGCAAGTGATTTGTGGGCCATATTAATAACTACTAAATGAAAACTACATTCAAATCAAGTCTGAAGTGGAGTAAGTCCATAAGCAGCTTATCTTGAAGAACCTGTGTTACTTTAGACTGTTGAATACCAAATACTGATAAGCCCATATTAACCTATTCTGTATTTTGGACCCAAATAGAAAAATATCATTAGCCTAACATGGCCTGTTTTCTCAACTAACTTTACCTTGACTTAGAACAGATCCATAAAAGCTGTTCATTTACAGAAGCTTGTGGAATATTTCTTTTGATTCTAAATTTTTAAGCATGTGTGACACACATTAAAAATCCAGTTTAAAAAAAAAGTGGAGTATTTGTTTGTAAGAGTATCTTGCTTCAGAAATATATGGCCTTTGTGTAGTCTTCACATGAGAGTTCATTTTTAGTGAATTTTATGCCTGAGCAAAGAAAAACAGCAACACAATGCAGCATCCTCTGACACTACTTGATAAGTGATGTTTTGGACACGAGCTTTTTCCTTTAACCACTTTCACACACTTTGTATTGGCTTTTATGGGACATATGTCCCCACTGTGTGTAAGGTTGTTTCTGGAAATACATTTTTAAAACTCAGGTCTGCCATGATTCTGGTTGATAGATGGAATAGCACTAAGTGATTGCTCCTTTTTATCCTTGGTCTTTCCTTTAAACTTTATTAAAAGGCAAAGCTCAAACGTACAGCAACTTTCATTCTTACTGTTTTCTTTCTTCTAAACGGTTGTTATTTGAATAAGATCTCTCCCCCTCCCCCTTCCCCGTCTTTTCTTCCCTTCCCCCCACCCCTGCCTTTGACCACCATTATTTGAAGCTTACTCTGATCTTCTCATGTGTGTTCACTGCTTTTATGGATTCACTAGTTGCATTGCATTGAAGAGAGATGATCAAGTACAGTTCCTCTAAAAGCAGCTGGCTTGTTCTTTTGTTTCCAGTGTCCTTCCAGCAAAACATTAAGTAGCCTTGGTGGTACTGCTAAAGCTTCTTTACTGGATTTATGCTTTCAAGGCATCTACACAATGCGTCAAATACTCTGCACAAATGGCGCCAGCAGTGATTGTTGCAGTATGGAGTGTTATTTCATTTGAGCTTGCCAATAATTTGATAGTAGTACCACCTGGCCCAAATAAGAATCACGGTAGGGTGGAGCAGTAATAGTAGGAAATTGGGACCAAATACATGGCAGAAACACCAGCAGTTCTCTGAATCTGTGTTGAACAAAGGCACCTTTTGAACATTACTGTGGAGTACTGCTGAGGTAGTACTTCCCATACTGTAAGGAAGCACTACCTTCAGTCAGCCCTGAGTCTCCCTTAGGTGGGTATAACTGCAGTGTATGAGCTCATGCTTGGTAGTTACCATGCCCCAATGCTGTGCAGTGCAAGCTTGCTTCAATGTCAGCGAGTCTGTACAATTTCTGTTTTGAAGTAGCTCCTGATACACTATAAACACCTTTTCCAGCTAGAGTTTTGCTAAGTGCATTGCCATAATGAGGTAGCTGAAATCAATGTCTTACATGGACTATAAATACATGCATTTTGTTGCTAGCATGTTCTTAGTAATTGATGTACGTTATGAGCTCATTTGGGACCTTTCAGACCTGTGTTGTATAACAAGGAATAGGACTTCTGTATGCAGAAGTATTGGAAGCAGCATGATCAGGTATTTAGGAAATGTTTGTTTTACTCTAGAATATGAGTAGTGGCAATTAAGGTTGTACATAATTTTGAAGTTGTCATCTTCTGACTTCTGAGCACTGAAAAATTGTGGGCACAGTGACTTAGTGGCATTCTTAAGAGTTTCACATCAGAGAAGATTGAATGTTGGGTGAAGAAATCCAGAGAAGGAATCATCGTTTTCCTAGATTTGTAACGTGTTGATTTATTTAGAAAAAAAACCCCAAACAAAACTCTATTAACAACACTTAGTAAGTTCACAGTCTAAAAGCCTTTGAACCTCACAGGAAATGATCTTGAGTGTAAGATATGAAAATTGAGGATTTCTTCTTCTGAGCTTCTAGTACCTTGTAAAGGAGGAGAGGCCGTCTTTGTTAATGTAAATACAGGTCAGTAACAATTCTTTGTGCTTCCTAATGTTCACAGAGTGTATTTGTGGTTGTTCCTTGCACATTTTGAGTAAAGTTTTGGCTAAGCAGCAGTCAAGTGGAAGCTAATAGCCTCCTTCAATCACAGACTTTAACTCTTATGGAAAATGTTGAGCAAAATCTATTTTTCAGAAAAGTAGTCATACTACCTATAAATGAGCACTTCCTTATGCTACCTAGAATCAATTTCTAAAAAACTGTATACATTAAATGGAGAAAGTTTCCTGCTTTGCTTTTACTTGACCTTTTCTTTATCTGGCATATGGTTTTGTTATTCCAAGTTTTGACTTGTTGATATAAAAATAAACATTATTAAAATGCGCATACTCTTAATGCCATGTAAGCTGTGCTTCAGTTTTGTAGTTGTTTAAATAAAGATTCAGAGCCATTTAAATAAAGATTCAGTGTAGGGCAGGAAGAGGAATCAAAAAGGAAATGAACCTGAAACATATCAGCCAGAGTAATAGTGAATGCTTCTCAGATTAATTGACTCCTCCTTGCCTTCAGATCACTGATGATGGTGTCAAATTAGTCCCTAGCAGCATGCCTTATTTTTATTCCTGTAAATTACATGAAACTTAAGTCTAGGATAATAGCACATTAAACACTTGTGTTATTGCTCCTCTAGTAAAACAGAATGTGGAAGTCCATCAGCTCTTAGAATCTATTTGTCAGGCTGCTGCGTCTTTGGAATAGAATTTTCTCATTTTTTAAGAGAACAGACTTTTGTAGTTCAGTTAATTCAGAAGAATGCCAGTGTCTTCATAAAGTAAGCTTATTTTGAGTGGTACTTTAAAGGTAGGAAACTATTAACAAGGTTACTTACATAATTTTCATCATCACAAATGCACATAAGCCTTCTGCCCAGATTAATAAAGGCTTTTAAACCTTTGCTTGTCCTTTTGACCAGTGTGTTGTATGCTTGGTTTTTTGTTCTATGTCCTACCTTGCAATGTGAATACATGCTGAAATAGTGTGTTCAAATATTAAGCTTTGACGCTACATCAGGTTACGTATTTAACTTCTACCTGCTTGCTTTTTCTGTACAGGAGGTGCCCATTTAATTCTACATTTATTATGTTCTGTTCACTGTACAGTGCTCTAACAGTGACCAGGTAATGTTTTCTGGTCTTACCATCTTGGTATGCTAGCATCTGATCAGAGATTTATATCAAGACTTTAGTGAAGTTAGTATGTGATTTCTGAAGATGTATCTGGAAATAGTTATTGACAAGACTGGTGCAGAAAATTGTTAAGATGACTGCAGCCAGAAAATGAGACTTTTTGAGTCCAGTTTCCTCACTTTACTGCTTACTGCAGTAAATCTGTATAGGCAATGATCTTGACTTGGATTACACATCCCCTGGACAATTCTGTTCATTGCGGTACTCTGCTTTCTTCACCACAGCTCATTGGTGCACCAGAGCCTCTTACGCAGGATACTGCCAGCTCCTTTGTGATCTCCTGCTTGTTCATGTGGTAAGAAGGAGAATGGGCTCTGGCTGATTTTGAACCAAGCACTTGGTGGTTGCTGACTGAGTCTGGATCAAGTTCCAGCTGACTAACCTCAGAAGTCTGTAATGTGGGTTTCTCCTCTGCCTGCCTGTTTCCGTGAGATTTCCTCATCTGTGGCCCTGTCATACTCCCACTTCAATTATTTGAGCTAGCTGTCTTTTTTCCTGATGAAATGATCGTTAGTGGCCTGTTGAAACTCACTGCATTTAGAGAAGGAGTGAATGTTCACTGAGGAAATGAAAGTTGCAACTAACATTCTTTCTGCAATACACAGCGCTTAGATTGGAGAAATGGTTCATTCTCCACTTCCCCAGAATAAAACAGCTTGATCTTTCATTGTGTTACTGGTCTTCCCTCCTTGTGCTGGATGGCAGTATGCCCATTTCTGTAGAGACTTCTTGCTAGAGATCAGAGTGGTGTCAGAAGCTAGCAGAGAAGGACAAGCAGAGGGCAGTGGGAAAGCAGACTGCTCTGGAGTGTTTGAGGCATGAAAACTGCTGAAGGGTTCAGACTGACTGAAGCATAAGGAACTGTTTGTGTAGCAGGTTTCTCAGTGCAGCTAGCAGGCATGGACAGTTTTTGTTCCAAGTGGGAGGAGGGTGTGCTGATCTGTGCTGTGCTCACATGGGAAGATTTTGTTGGTTAAGTCCAACCCTATGTAACCATGGGAATGGTGAACAGATGCACTGCTCATGTGATGCTATTCTTCTACCAGTGCAGCTGTAGCTACTTTCGGTATCATTTGATTTGCACTTCTTCTAGAACTAATTCCTTTGCTGTACAGTAACAGCAGGGTCGCCTTTCTTGCCTCTTAATAAAATCTTCATTTTCACATTCTTAAAAATATATATAAAAGAAGAGAGAAATGAAAGAAAAGTTTACAGTGAAGTTTTTATAAACTTGATAACTGCTTTTATATAAGACAGGTGATTCACATAAATCTACATTGCATTTCCTTATTTTAAAACAACCGTGTAAATTAACAGACCATCCTTTAATGATGTTCACTTGGTCTAAGACAGACTTGTCCAGACAGCGTACCTCCAGTTTTCTGTGATTGGAAAGGCAGGTCTTAAAGTCTTGCATCAGGATTGCTTTTTTTTTGAGAAAACTTCATGCCATGAAGTCAGAGGGAGGTCTGCTGACATTTATGAATTGTGCAGCTAGCCAAATTTTGCTATCCAGTGTCTACAAAATTATGTAGATTACAAAATTTCAGGCAGAATTGGTTAAGGTAAAATTGGTGCATCTCTCCTCAGATTAAAAAAAAAAATCCCCCCCGCTTACTCCCAAATGTTTGGAAAACTTTCAAACTTATTTTAAAATAATAAAATACTGTTAGAGTATGTTTTTAGTAATGGAGAGGACCTGTCTGGTTTATTTTAATTAGACCTATTTAATACCCCTGTAACATGCTTGTAATCTGTTTTACTAGTAAGTCAACATCTGTTACTAGCAGTCAATGAGTTGAAACAGTTTTAGAGTAACTTCACTGTTTTGTAGTTTGGCTATGACAATTGAAGTTGGACAGTGTAAGTCAGTTGCCTTCCTCTAAAAATGTTGAAACTGAATTTCATTTATTTTCATGTTAATTTCATTGTTTTGAAGAGTTGCAATATTTTCCATGTTCAGCTCATTTTAAAGTAATTTTGTTATTGAATGCTATGTTCTAGGCATTGTCTACTCCTGTCTATTTAAAATGAGTAAGGAGGAAAGGTGAATGTGCAATGAAAATAGACCTATTTTGCATAATTTGGATCCATGTGACATTTTCAACTTGAGAATGGATTTCTGACATTAACTATTTTCATACTGAATGAAAACTGGAATCCATTTCTACTTTGTAACACTTGTTTCTTAAAGTTAACTCTCATGACTGATGCATTTCACAACAGAAATTGAAAACATTTTTAAAATCTGTAAAGATTTGGTTGCCTGTCAGTTTTAACTTGGGTACTGCATGAGGTCATAGTTCTTACCTATAACTTTTTATTTCATGTTTTGCATTCAAGTTGAGTTAGTACAGGGCATGTTTAAATCCTTTAGAAGAGAGGCATGATTTGTCTCATAGTTTTCAAAAAGAAAGCAGGGTTGTCTTTATTAATGTCCTCAGTTAAGTTCCACAGTGGTAGGTCTGTGTAAGGATTTCTTTTTCCAAGTAACAGAATATCTCCTTCCAAAATTCAAGTAACATACTTTAACAGACTTCTAAAAATCACTGTTCTTCAGAGTTCTAAGTAGGCTTGAAACTTTCATTTTAAATTGCTGGCAGTATATAGCAACATCTGAAATAATTGTTTAAAGATGATCAGGGAACAAATTGCTATTTCTTGTGACACAGGAAGCAGGAACTTGGTTTACAAAGCAAAGGGTGTTGTCACATAATAAACAGTAAAATGGTAGAACTTATTATTGTAGATATTTGAAGGTTTAAAGTATAGGAAGTCAAAGGAAAGTCCATCTTAGAGATATGAAATATGACATAACTTCCAAATTGGAAGTTTAAGTCTGACTGCTAGAGATTGGCAGTATAAGCCAACAGAAGGATTGGTCTAAACGTGTATTTGATGTTTTTTTAATGTGAGGGTTTTTTTGTTGGGGTTTTTTTGGTTTTGGGTTGGTTTTTTTTGTTTTGTTTTGTTTTGTTTTTTTTTTTTATTTCTGTGTTGTGATATTGCCCAGTGCTGGAGAGACTATAATTGGCTAGATGACATAAGGCAGATTCGTGGTATAATCTATGACCAGCTAGCTGACAGGTTATTGCTAAGCGATATAAAACTCTTTTCTTGCAGGAAGAGGTAAAATATATCTAGAACATAAGTGAATGAGTATATAAATTTTTAAATGTCTGAATTTACAGTTGTAGAGGCAGCATATATAATGGTGGGATAGGTGCGAACAGCATTTTTAGCTGCTTACACACTTGCTAACTTTGGTGAACTATAGTCATGTGCAGTGAGGCAGGTGATAATTTGTATAGATGGCAGCTATACTTTAGCTGCTTAGGAATCTAGAGATCAGAGCCTATGTTGGGCAGCCTGTAAAACCTCAATCAGTATTACTTCATGTTATTTTTAGAGTGAGTGGCATAATAGGCTATTAGTTTTCTGAGTGGAGAAACCTTTCTTTTAAAATGTCACAGATATTGAAAGGGAAAATCCCAGTTTTACACAGAAATGTGTACACACTGTCTTTAATGTAGCATTTGAGATTTCAGTCTGGTTGTTTCTTTTGTTGCCACCAGGGGGCATGGGACTACAGTTGGTTTTTTTTCCTCTACAGTATCCCGTCACCTGCATATTGATTTCCTGTTGTTTTCAGTTCATCTATTTTATAAATTTCTAGTATTTGTGTTTAAACTGTTGAGATTCTAGGATGTTGGCCCTACATCTCAATTAGCTTAATCTGGATCTGTTGTCAAAATATATTTTTGTCTTTTGGGAAGCAGTAACTGTTTGCCTGTGTTGCATTTTAAAACCTGTTACTATTTTCAGGATGTATCAATCTAAGAAAAAAAGCAAAGCAGGGGGTCAGCACTTTACTCAGCCCAGAAAATGAGGGGACAAACTTACCATCAGGTTAAAAATTTCTAAAACTTACCTTCTGCAGAATTACAAAGAACTTCCATAAAGATAGAACTGTAAGAATGACAGTTTAGTAGAACCCAGAAGGCTGATTGGTATCTTGTGGTAAGGGGTGTTTTCTTCATTCCTGCAGACTTCTCGAAGTGAACAGAATTTAAAAGAAAGTGCGCATCACGATACATAATGGAGGCTTAATGCTTTGCAAACAGCCTAACTACAGAAGTTGGAATTAACTTGGCATTTGAGGAAAGCAATTTGTCCCTTAAAAAGAAAATGCAAACACCTCAAGTGAATTATTGTCAAAGGGGAAAAAAGTGTCATGTACAGATGTTGTTTCCAATATTAATCTGCTTTACTTAGAAAATAAGAAATTGGTCTTAGGACAAAGTTTCACTTGTCATTGAAATCATAGGTCACAGAGTAGCTGTCTACTGAATCAGCATTATTTGTGTTAAATGTAGTCGGTAAAATGTAAATGCCTGAATCTGCAGTCTGTCTTGTTGTAATGACAGCCTCTTGAAAAAAAAAATCACGCATTGTGTATTTTGGGGTCTGGTCACAACTTTAATAATAGGAAGTGACTGGCTTTTTGTTCTCTTATCTTTTCTTATTATTGTTAGGTTGAAGTCAGTCTGAGGAAAGAAAGAAATCACTGTTAAAACAAAATATTCCTAAAACCGTGTTAAATAATCTGGCCTTTTGTGATTCTGTAAAAGCTAATACATTCATGCCTGGAAAAAAAAAGAAGCATTTGGAAGGAGTGGCTAGTACATAAGAGGGCAGTAACATTTCCAAGTATCTTGTTCTGCTATGCTCCCTCCTGTATTCCATCAATACAGTGATTAGATGCTATGAAATTGCTTTGTGGTATCTGTATCTCCTTCTAAGTTGCTTTGGGAGATGCATTGACTTCTTTTGATTCACATTGATGTTATTCTGTATCTTTCCTCTTGTGGTGCACACCAGAATCATCTACAAAATCCTGTTGTTTGGCAACTGAATATGACCTAACTGAAAATGCTGTCGGTTTGAGCTGTCTTTTATGGGATTGTCTTTGATGTTTGTAATGGTCCAATTATACGGATTATTATTATGACCAGGCTGTTAAGGAATAAGGAATGCTTTTGTTTATTCCTCTCTAAATTTCACTGAAAATAAGAAACTCGGTATTTATTGAAATACTATTTTACACATATGGGACAAACCTGAAATGTATACACCCTGTTAATCCCATTGTGATGTGACTGCCTTCTCTTTGATCTTCTGATGTGATGATCAATGAAAACATCAGATTTTTGCACATCTGTGAAAGACATGAAAAAGTTGAATTTGGCATAATTGGTACTTGAAACAGAGTGACCTTTTAAGAATATCTTTGTATCACTAATTAAATCTTGAGCTGCAAATTGAAGTTCATGGTGGAAAAGGTAACTTTTGCTCTTTTCCCTTATTCTGAAAGGATAGGGTTTCATATGTTGGCTCAATTTCTTATTAGTTTGTCTTTACATAAAATGGAGAATAAAGATTTGTTTGATTTTTTTTTTTTGTGTGATCATATACTATTGTTAAATTGATATATATTTTTTTTTAATTCTGTCAAGCATTGGTCTGAGAAATAATTAGACTTCACTTTTTTCCTTTACAGGGCCAGCTATCAATATTGCAAGAAAAAATAGATCATCTAGAACGCCTATTGGCAGAAAATAATGAGATTATTTCAAACATACGAGATTCTGTGATCAATCTGAGTGAATCAGTAAAGGATGGTCAAAAAAATCCAGAGGCTATAAACTTCAGTCAAGGATCTGTCTCTGAGCTCTTTCCTTCTGCTTCAGTTTTGCCTGCTGTTGATTCTGAGGACTGTTTGTTTGCTTCAAAAAGTGGAAGTCATGGTTCAGGTGTACAGGTAAGAAGTATGTCTTTCTCTCTTGTTTTACTGCAGTCCCAGCTGTTATTACCTTTTAATTCTGAAAACATCTGATTACTAGTAAAAGCTTGGTACTAAGCTCCTAATCTAAGACATAATAAAATTGTTCAAGTGGCAGTTGTGTTTAACAGATGTTATGAAACTGTTCCTTTTTACCTTTTTTAAACTGTTTAAAAATTGAATAGTGTTTATGAAGAGCCCACATTTCAGAAAGCTTAAAAATTCTTTAAAAACCCCAAACAAAAAATTATACTCAGATTATTGTCCAGTACTGTCAGAAGTTCTTTAGAAAAAATTTCAGAGCCTCTTTCGGTTTTCCCAGATTGTTCTAAAATTGATAACAAATAAACTGGAAATGGTGGATAGCCTTGATTTAAATAAGTTCTACATTTTAGGGATATATGTGTAGATGGGTCTTTATGGGAAGGTAAAGAATGTTCATGACCACATAATTTAAAAAATCTCAGGTGTTGTGTCCCTTTTGAATGCCATTAGTGTATTTCAGCATTCTTGCGTGTCTCCAGTTTGTATAGGCACTTTGATCAGAAAAGAAGAACGTATACCATGTTGACTGGTTGGCATGAACTGGGGAGGTTGAAGTTTTTAAAGTCAGACAGTTCAAGCTGAGTTTATTTTGTCTTCTGGTGATGCTTGTGAGTTCATGGACTCTTATATGTTCAGTTTTAATGGAGTGTTTCAGGAGCATTGAGAATACTGTGTGATGTTTGTGATCTGTACTGGTTTTGGGAGTCTTGTGGGAGGACTAAATATTCATAGTACTCTAAAGCAGAGATTAAAATTTGAATTCCAGCTTTCTCATTCTAGACGTGAAAGTACTTCTATTGCAGGAGAAAGTGAATTTAAGATTAGTAAGTACACATATTAGAACAATTGTAACCTCTGATGTATCATTCATAATGCCTTTAAGCTCTTCAGGGATAGGTACCACTTGTAATGTCTTTTACAGAGGAAGTGGGGTTTTTTAAAAGGCAATATCTAACTGTTCATGTTTCTAATATGTTAAGACTTCTGTGCAGGAAAGTAAAGCATGTGGACCTATGATTACATGTTTTCAAGTTATTGGATTGTTAACAGGTTATTCCTTGTACAGTCTGTTACCATATTAAATGATGTGCTTTTTTAGGTGCATTAGAAATAAGTTTTAGTAAATGTGAATTGTGAATTTTGAAGTAAAATGTGTTGGCTTAAGTTTTTGGATATGTTAACCTGTTATGGAAAGTAAAATATGTTTGCTTAAACGGTTCTCATGTTTTGCTTCATATTTTCAGAATGTCAGAACATGTATCTACTATCAGCTAATGTACTTACCTACCTAATGGTAGGCTGTAGTAGCTAAACTGCTTTTTGATAGTTTTCTTTACTTTTTAAGTTATATGGATGTACTTAAGTAACAAATATAGCTGGGAATATTCTTAATGCTGTTCCCCTACTCACTCTTTCCTTGCCTTGGACAGGGAGAGAGGGCTCTAATGTTCTTTGTGTCATTGCATTAGTACTTTGTACTCGGCAAGTTATCCACCATCATCATTAAGTCACTTTAATACTGCTTCTATATACAGTTTCTCATCCTGCAAATCTGACCCACATCTCAGTTATGGAATCTAAGACCTTGACTTTAGCAGAATTCCTGTAACACCATGTTAATGAGCTGATCTAAATTACTGTATCTGAATACAGTTTTACTATTTAATACTTTGTCAAGCCTGATGTATTCTGCAAGATCAGTTAATTTATTCTAGATTTTTTTGTAAAGACTGAGAAATTCTGAGTAGAATATTTGGAGCATTGTTTTTTTAATTATATTTTAAATTTTAAAATAGCTTGTAAGTGTTAATTACCTGCTGTTCATAAATGTTATCTTAAACCCACAGATTTGGATCTTACTTTTTCCATGCTTGTCTTTTAAGTGGATGTATGAGAATGAAATGAGAGACTATAAAGAAGTAAGAGCTAATATGGTTGAGGTGTAGCGTTTGGATAAAAATCAATTCAGAGAATGAAGGCAAAAGAGGCTTCACTGAATAAATTATGAGTCATTATAGTCTGCCGTAATGGAGAAACCATTACAAGAAGGCATTCACATATGGATTAAAAACCTTTGTGATATTTCAGTGAGAAATACTGCAAGGACTTGTTACTCAGAGATGTAGTTTCTTTGCATAAATCAGATAAAACAAGTTACTAATAACATGACACCCAAAAGATTCTTGCATAGGATAGATAAAGGATTTTTTTAGTAGAGGGATTGTAAATCAAGAAATTACATACTTTGTTACTTGTGGTGTTTGTAAGTAGGTAGAGAATTGTAATAGAGCTGGCCACTGAAAATAACACTAAATTAAAAGGTATATAATTAAAATTAAATAGACTAATGTGTACTTTTTTCAAAAGATAAAAATGGTGCTAGGTAATAAAACCAACAAAATGAAGAACTCTGGATTAAATATGGTTATGGCTGATGCTTTTTTAGGTCAGTAGTTCAAGATGTGTCTGGAATTTATGCTCAAAGAAGATAGAATTCTCAATAGCCATCATGCTGAGCTGGAAGGTCTTTTAACTAATATGGTGAGGTGTCTCCTCTCTTGTCCCTTTCAACTACTGAAGCATTTAACAGTGTGCTTAGTAATGTTGCTTTTTTAAAAATGAGGCATGTATCCCTCTAAAAAGGTGGCCTGAAGATGCATGAACTATGTTTTACTTCCTTCTGTGCAGTAGTTTAGCGTTCAGTGGGATAAATGTTGTAAAGTTTGCCCAAAACTTGCGTTATTTCAGCAGTTTGAGTACCTCAGTATAGAGAAAGCATAAGCCCATATAGAAAAAAAGACAACTGATAAGTTTTCAAGTGTTTTAATGGAAAAGCTTGTAACAACATGACTGTCTTCTCAAGCAGTCATAATGAAAACAGGCAGCATCCTTTTGGAATTTCTGTTTGTCTACTAATTTTACAAAGTCCTTGCTTACTGTATCAATTTTATGCTTAGAAATGGAATCAAAATATGTCCAGGAGGAAATACTTGTCTTCAGCCTTTTTTGTTTCTTACTGACTAGGTACTTGAAACTTATTCTTCACTTGCAGTCATGTAACCTGGTCAAGTGATGGTGTATTTTGTAATTAATCCTTTGCCCAATTCTTACTGAGGATGGTGGATGAAAGATAAAATTGACTTAACACCTGTCTTCCAGATGTCTTGGCATAAGTGCAGTGATTTCAGCCTGATCTGGCTTCAGTTTATCCAGTGGAAGTTTTTGAGTCCTAATTTTTTTCTTGGCTTTTTAAACTGCTTCAGATTAACATTTGAATCACAGAATGACTGAATGGTTGAGGTTGGGAGGGACTTCTGGAGGTCATCTGGTCCAGCCCCCTGTTCAAGCAGGGTCATCTCAGCTAGTTGCCCAGGACCGAGTCCAAATAGCTTTTGAATATCTCAAAGGATAGAGATTGTACAGTCTCTCTGTGCATCCTGCCAGTGCTCAGTCATTCTCACAGGGAAGAATTGTTTCCTGATGTTCAGGAGGAACCTTCTGTGTTTTAGTTTGCGCCCACTGCCTTCTTGTCTTGTTCTTCAGTGGCACCACTGAAAAGAACCTGCCTTCTCCTTCTCTGCACTCTTTCTTCAGGTATATTTACACATGGAGAAGATCCCCCCAAGCCTTCACTAGGCTAAACAGTTCCAGCTTTCTCAGCCTTTCCTCATAGGAGAGCTACTCTAGTTCCTTCGTCATCTTAGTGACCCTTCGCTGGACTCTCCTGTGTGTCCATGGCTCTCTTGTACTGGGGAGTTCAGAACTGGACACAGTATTTGAGGTGTGGCCTCACCAGTGCTTAGTAGAGGGGAAGGATTACCTCCCTTGACCTGCTGGCAACATTCCTCATTAATGCAGCCAAGGATGCTATTGGCCACCTTTGCTGCAAGGGCACATAGCTGTCTCATGTTCAGTTTGGCACCCACCAGGACTCCCAGGTCATTTTCTGCAAAGCCACTTTCCAGCTGGGCTACCTGCAACATGTTCTAGTGCCTGATGTTGTTCCTCCCCAGGTGCAGGACTTTGCACTTCCCCTTGTGAACTGCATGAGGTTCCTGTCAACCCATTTCTTCAGTCTGTCAAGATCCTTCTGGATGGCTGCATGACCCTCTGGTGTATCAGCCACTCCTCCCAGTTTGGTGTTGTCTACAAATTTGCGGAGTGCACAATCTGCCCCATCATCCAAATCATTAATGAAGATGTTAAACAGGATTGAACCCAGTAGTGACCCCTGAGTACACCACTGTTTACTGGCCTCCAACTAGACTTCATGCCATTGATCACCACCCCCTGGGCCTGGCTGTTCAGCTGGTGTTTGGTCCATCTCTGTGTCTGCTTATCTGGCCCATACATCAGCAGCTTCTCTATGAGGATGTTACAAGAGGCAGTGCCAAAAGACTTGCAGAATATCCACTGTAATAGACGATATCCACTGCTCTCCCCTCATCTACCAGACCAGACATTTAATTGTAGTTCTCAAGTTGGCCAATCATGACTTGCCCTTGTTGAATTCATTCTGACTACTCCTGCTGACATTTTGTCCTTCATGTGCCTGGAAATGGTTTCCAGGATTAGCTGCTCCATCACCTTTCCACAGATCAAGGTGAGGCTGACAGCCTGCAGTTCCCTGGGTCCTCCTTGCCATTCTTGAAGATAGGAGTGATGTGGCTTTCCTCCAGTCCTTAGGCACTTCTCCTAATCACCACCATCATGCAAGGGTTCTTGAGAGTGGCCTTGCAGTGACCAGCCTTCTCCCTCAGTGCTCATGGGTCCATTGCATCAGGGCTCATGGACTTATATATGTTATTCCCTGACCTAGACCTTTTCCACCAAGGGCACATTGTCATTGCTCCAGGCTTTTCCTCTGGTCTCTGGGATTCATGAAGGCTGGTCTCACTAGTAAAGACTGAGGTGAAGATGATGTTGAGTACCTTATCCTTTTCCATGTCCTGTGTCACCAGGCCCCCTGTCTCATTCAGTAGCAGGCCCTAGCCTTCCTTTTGTCACCTATGTACTTACAGAAGTGTTTCTTGTTGTCTTTCACATTCCTGGTCAGATTCAATTTCTTTTGGGCTTTAACTTTCCTAACTTCATCTCTGGATGCTCGGACAGTGTTTCTGTATTCTTCCCACATTACATGTCTCTGCTTCTACTCTCTGAATGTTTCTTTTTGGTGTTAGAGTTTTGCTAGGAGCTGCTTGTGAATCCATGCAGGCCTCCTGGCATGTTTGTCTGACTTCCTACTTGTTAGGATGGACTTTTCTTGAGCTTGGAGGTGGTGATCTTTGAATATTAACAAGCTTTCTTGGGCTCCTTTTCCCTCCAGGGTCTTATCCTCTGGGACATTGCCAAGCAAGGTGGCCAGAGTCAGCTCTCCTGAAGTCTGGTGATGTGATCTTGTTTTTTGCCCTTGTCCCTCCTCTCAGGGTCCTGAATTGCACCATTTCATGGTTAATGCAGGAAAGGCTGCCTTTGACCTTCATAGTCCCCACAAGCCCCTCACTATTGGCAAGAGGTCCAAGTAGAGCACCTCTCCTCACTGGATCCTCTATCACTTGCATTAGGAATTTGTCATTGATGCACTCCAGGAACTTCCTGGATTGTTTGTGCCCTGCTGTTTTGTCCCTCCAACACATAACAGGGTGGTTAAGTTCACCATGAGAACCAGGTCCTGCAAATGTGAGGCTGCTCCTATCTGTCTGTGGAGGGCCTCATCCACTTGTTACTCCTGGGCAGGTGGCCTACAGCAGACATCTGCTACAGTGTCACCCATACTAATCTGCTTTTTAGTCCTTGTCCATAAGCTCTCAGTTGGATTCTCATCCCTCCACAGACAGAGCTTCATGCACACTCACACTAGCTCCTTTCTCACATAAAGGCCAACTCTCCCTCCTTGTCTTCCTGGTCTGTCTTTCCTCAACATCTTGTATCTCTCCATTGCAGCTTTACAGTCATGAGAGTCATCCTGTCATGTCTCCATGATCCTGATAAGATCATAGCCTTGTGACTGCATACATATCTGTAACTCATAATTTTTTTTGCCTGTGGTGTGTGCATCAGTGTACTTAGAGAGGCACCCTGGCATGCCATTTCCCAGCACTTCCTTGCTTACATGCAAATGCTGGAGGTGACCCTGCTTAAGCAGGTTTTGTTGATTTTTTTTTTTTAATTATTATTTTTCACTCCTTTCATGTCACATCACTCCTGTCCATCACAGGCCTGCTGGTAACTCTTTCCCTCCCCCTTTATTTCTAGCTAAAAGCTTTTCTTAACAGGTCAGCCATCCTCCTGGCAAAGATACTTTTGCCCCACTTAGTTGGGTCTTGTCTCTCCTAAGCAGACACTGATCTACAAACAGAATCCAATGGTCATAGAACCCCAAAATCTGTTGCCAGTACCAGGTCAGAGGCCAGTTGACCTGTACTATTGGTCTCCTCCACTCACACCCCTATCCTTCACTGGTGAACTTGAAGAGTATACCACCTGGGCCTTCATGACCTTGATTACTACCCCACCCTCACCATGCCCTGTACCTCTGGAGATCTGTAGTCACTTTTGATGCAGTCTGGGTTGCCCCTGGCAGTATCTTTGGTACCCACATGGAAGAAGAAAAAGGGATAGCAGTCAGTGAGTTGGACAAGCTTTGACAGTTCCTTTACAACATCCTGCATCCAGGCCCCTGGCAGGTAGCAACCCTCTCTAGATGATAGGTCAGGTCTTTGACCCAACTATTTCAGACAACTGTTGATTAAGATTCCAAGATCTATTTCCTGAATTGCAGTTTCCAGATCTTGAGCTCATAATATGGGAGCATGGTTTGAGATAACTGTAAGGTAGTACATGTTAGGGAAAAAATTACGTATGTTATGGACTTTAAAAACTGGTGTCTTGCAGACAGCAGAAAGTAACTTGTGAAATTTAGGTTCCACCATAAGAAAAACTCATAGGAATGTGAGCAATTCCATGAATTGTTGCTTTTTAAACAAATACATTTTCATGGTTGAAATGTCAAAAGAGTTTATTGGTCTTAAGGTCACTCATTGGTAACTGGCAAATTTACGGAGTATGCACTTAATTTTCTTCAGAAGGTTGCATTTTACAGAAAAATTATACTTTTTCAAAACCAAATTTTAGAAAAACAAGGAAATATGGTATTAGGTTAACTTCACTGTAACCCTTATTTGGTCCCTTCAGGCTGGCCATACAGAATGCATATATCTGCAAGTATTGCACCTGTATTTTCCATTAAGCAATATTGTTCAAAGGTCGAAACAATCCTGGTGGAACAGGGACATGACAAGTTGATTTCGTACTGGCCATAGGTATCTAGAGTATGGACATTGTAGGCCCAGCTGAGGCTTTGCTAGTTGAAGGATTACTCTGGCTTGTATTCCTATCTAATATTACTTACTTCTCTTTGTATCTTAAGCTAAAAGTCTGTGGTGGGTTGACCTTGGCTGGCTGCCAGATGCCAACCCAGCCAAAGTCAACTCACTGCAGACCTTTCTGGCAACCAACTTGGAACTTGAGTAGTGAGAGACAAGGACAGTAATTGGGAGTGGTAATGGCCAAAACTTAGTTTGGACATTGCCACAGAGAAATAACTGTGGGGATTCTTTTGTTGTTGTAATGAGGGGTAAAGGGACAAGGGGTGGAGTTCTACTGTGTGTGTAAAACTTCCATTTTTTCAGTGTTATGTCCTTTTGATTTTGGTGTGGGAATTTTTTTTTTTAGACATAAGTGAAGTTTGTGAAGAGTGTGCGATGAATGTATATTTTGACTGTTCTTAAATATGTGTGTCACAGGGTTGAGGGTCGAATGTACTGAGTACAGGTGCCCAGGTGTTGGCAGCCAGGGACTCCAGGGGTGGTGTCTGTGAGGAGAGGCCAGTGCTGCCCCATGCTGGGCACAGTTGTTCCAGCCAGCTCCAAAACAGACCCACCGCATGATACAGCTGAGCCCTCCATCAACAAGGGTAGTGCCATGTCTGGCAGAATGTGTTTTAAGAAGGGGGAAAATGCTGCATGGCAGTGAGGTATAAGGGAAAAAAAAAAAAAAAAAAAGAGAAACAACCCTGTGAACACCAAGGTTGTTGAAGAAGGAAGGGTAGAAGGTGTTCCAGCCACTGGAGCAGGTAGGGGAGACTGCCATGGAGCAAGTATTTCCCTGCAGCCCATGGAGGACCCTGTGCTGCAGCAGATAGAGCTTTCAGAAGGAACTGTGGCCCATGGGGGATCCTACTGGAGTTCTTTAAAGACTGTGGCTTGTAGAGAAGATCCCATGCTGCAGCAGTTCGTGAAGGACTGTAGCTTATGGAAGGGACCCCATGCTGGAGCAGGCAAAAAGTGTGAGGAGGAAGGAGTGACAGAGAAGAACCATTATGGACTGACCGCAACCCCAACAGCCTTGCATCACTTGGGGTAGGGGGACATACAGGAGTTGGGAACAAATGAGTGAAGCTGAGCCAGGCTAGAAGAATGGTGGGGAGAAGGTGTTTTAGTTTTGTCTTTGTTTCTCACCATCCAACTCTATTTTAATTGGCAATAAATTAATGTTCCCCAAGTCAGGTCTGTTTTGTCTGTGATGGTAATTGGTGAGTGATCTCCCTGTCTTTATATTGACCATGAGCTTTTAATCTTATTTCTTCCCCCTGTCCTGTTGAGGAGGGAGAGTGAGAGAGCAGCTGGGTGGGGGTTTGGCAGCCAGCCAAGGTCAACCCATCACAGGGCCTTAACTTCTTTAGTTAGGTTTTGTTTTGGATGTCTATATTTGTGTAAATTTTCCTAGCAGGACAGAAATCAACTTACCACTGGAAAGTGTTAACTCTTCTGGTGTTCAGGTAGAAACTGACTCTTGTAGGCTCCTTTTGTGGAAGTAAAATGTTTGTTGAAGAAAGTTTGTTATATTCTAATATGGGGTTAGAACTAAACTATAGCTTAAGTTTTTTAAACTATATTGCCAGTAAAAGGCTTGTCCAGATGATGGCTCATAAAGTTTGTCTTCTTTCCTAAAAGCAGACTAGAGCATTGCAAAAAAAAAAATGAAAGAATTGGATGTGCTAACTTTGGTCTAAACACACATCAGAAGATTCTCTTTGAAGCTATCTGGTGGTATCTAAATTTCATAGCAACTTGTTAAAGTAACTCTAGAGTTGCTTTATTTACCTGTAACCTTCTTATTTGCATTGACAAGTGAAATATGTCCTTCCTTGTATAGTTAGGGTACTGGGAAACAGTAAATATATAAGGAGCTTTGTTATAACAATTGGTGTACTTCTGAACATTTTTTCCAAGATAGTTTCTTTCAGTTGCCTTTTGTGAGTTTGACTTTTGCCTCAGTCTCTCTCATGTTGTCATCCCTTCTTACTGTTTGCACAGTTTGTCCTCTTCATCGTCTTCATTCCCCTATTTAGCGTATTGTACTATTCTGTATAATCCTCTCCCCACCTTCTGGCCCCAATGCCATTGTGAGCTGTCATAGTTTTTGTGACTTAAGGCTCTTATTCCTACTGTTTATCTAATCAATTTCAGTATCCTCAGAACAGGGCCTGCCAAATGCTCCTCTTCCTGCCAGCTGTGTCTTGGGTGTCCTAGTGTGACTAGAAACTTGCTCTCATTTGTAAGTTATCTATTCATTTGACACTTCATCTCTCCCTGTGTGATTAACAAGCTGATCCATTTTGATGAAAACAGCTTTGGTTTTTAATAGCAGAACTGTTTTCATTAATTCATGTTTTATATTCCTTTTACTCTTTTTTAGATGTTAGATGTCTATGATATTCTTCCTTTCGATAATCCAGATGGTGGCGTGTGGAAACAAGGATTTGATATCACATACAATGAAAATGAATGGAACAGTGAACCACTTCAAGTTTTTGTTGTGCCTCACTCACATAATGACCCAGGTAATATTTTAACTGTATTGATTTGGGTATCTAGAGGTTTTTGAATTAAGAAGTATATTCTCATTTCTGTTAAGATTTGGTTTTTTTGAAGCATACTATTTAATATGTTAGATTTAAGCCTAGCAAGGCAGTTAAGCTGATGTATAATCCAAATGCCATTGACTTCAAGCGACAACTGTTATGATGGAAGTTGTACATGTACTTATTTATGAACTGGAGTAGAACTTCAGTGTTGATATTGGAATGTAATACGGGTTTTTTATGTTCATGCTTCTACTAAATCCTGACCCCAGTCAGCTTATTCATTGCTGCATTAAATATGACCTGTTCTTATTTTGACTTTTTGGACTGTCGTAGATAATTAACCCTCAGCCTAAAGAGATGTGCTTTTTGGAAGATGTGACAATGGCAAATCTGAGGTTTTTAACTGTAACACTTCCTTTACTGTTTTGTGCACACCCCTGCCCCCAACCTGCAGTGGAATAATATAAAGTCTGGATTTTAACTGTAACCTAGGTATGCTTACATATTTTCACTTCTTCATCCCAAGTGGATGTTTAGAGTGTAATAAATAAAATGGAAGAGTGTTACTTTATTGTGAAATGACTATAAAATACACCAAAACCAGTGAATTATAGTGTGTAGTATACTCCTAGTACACGTACACTGACCATGAGAAGCTGGTGAAGGTGCTTGTTACTGTGGAAAGACACAGTTTTGGTGATTTTAAACTTTACTACTGTGTGCCTCTAACAATTTAATTTGTTGCTTGAAGTGATGTGGATCTGAGTGAAGTAAGATACAATAGTTTGAATGTATGTGATTTCTCACATGTATCTTGCATTTTCAAAGAAAATGAACACTGGAATTTGAAGGGACTGTATTGTTCAGTTATGACAGCCACAATAACACGGTATGGATATAGTAAAAATATTCAGAGAAAATAATCACAGTGTGAACTTTGACCTACCTGTTTGTAGGGCTGGCTTTAAACCTGTGTCCATTTATTTCCTTTCTGTTTGTTCTCCTGAAAATTTTCCTGGAAGGAAGTCACACTTTGTACAGTCGTCTAATTAGTCTGAAACCATCCTAAAGGAATGTACCAAACTTCTAATTCTCCTGGTTCTTATTAGAAAGGGGTATGGAGTTTACTCTTCTCCGTTCTTTCTGCTGGAGCTAGTATGATCATGTCCTAATTGGGGGAGGATGGTTGGTATCCTGCTAGAGGCCAGTTGCTTAGTGTCACATCTGTCCTGAGATGATTTTAGCTGGATTGAACAAACACCCCTTGCACAGTGCAGGCTGAGGTAGCTCTGCAGAAGCACAAGGCTTGGGAACTGCAGGGGAATGTCCTGCAAGAAGCTGAGAAGAGCTTTGCAGAAAACTTTGCTGGTGTCCATGCAAGTCATGAGGTTTGGTAGAGGCTCAGTGTCCTGTCACTGATTTTTTTTTTTTTTTATTATTCCCCCCCCCCCCCCGCAGGTTCTTTTTCTACAGGTTCTAGTAATTTTGGTTTTATCTGTGTTTTTTTTTTTAAATAAAAAATTATATACATTCCTTCTGTAACTGCCTTCCAAAAGAGAATAATATTGGACTGATTTCCTCCACGGTGCCTGGCCTGTCCCGTCGGTACTCTATGCAGAATTGACCAGTTTCAGTAGTCATTCTGAAGGACTCTTTGGAGCTAACCTTTAGCTTTCTGACCTCCAGCCTTCTACTTTCTTCACATCTAGATTCCTGCCTTGCTTTCTATAATCAGCTGTGGTAGACTTTCACAGCACCTTTTGTGTCTGACAAAGTTTGGTGTTGGGTGCCTTAATCTACTGTTTGGTTCATCCTGTAGCACCAGTTCTGCTTACCAGAAGTAGCCTACTGAGCACTTGTATTCTAAGGAATTTGAGTATTGAACGTACTGGACCTCTTTTCAGATGAAGATTCTTTTGGTAGATATTAACATCAGTCACTACAAATTACATTCTTCATCACTGTATGCCAAGCAGGGCATACGGTCATGAGGCTGTTGTTGGCTCATCTGGCCAATAGCAAAAACTATCAATATCGGGGTATGCTGGAGGAGGATTCATTAGAGCCTTCGGATTTTTAGATATGTGTCTTTTGGGGCTAACAGACTGATAGCTCTGTATTGCTCCTATGAGAAGGGTCCCAAAAATAGTGGAATTGTTGGGAGCATGGACACATTTCTTATTAGCCTGCAAATTAGGATGACAAGTTACTAGGCTCACTTGGTGAGGAATGCCTTGAGCTTCACTCTATATTTGCCATGACACTTGAAATATTATACCTTCTTCTGGAAGGTCAGAGGATAACAAGGGTTTTCTCCAGGTCCAGAGAATGCTCTATGTGGCATGTTTCTCTGTCGGGTTTGAGTTCTTGGTCTGTGTTTAAAAAACCCAAACAAACAACAAAAACCCAACAAAAAAACCCACCCCCAAAAACCAAATAAAAAACCAAACAAACACCCCCCCAACCACAAACCAAATAAAGCCGCAAATAAACAACACCACAAAAAAAATCAAACAAAAATCCCTCAGTCAAAACCCCCTCACCCTCGCTCCCCCTTCAAAAAAAGTTTTTGAGTCACCAGAGTTATTAAACTTCTCAGACAGATAAAACATAGATACTGCTCTGCAACAGAGGTAGCCTCATCAACACCTTTTCTTGTTTAACTTTTTGTGATACCAATCATGGAATTTCCTGTGTTTGCCCAGTGGGAATTTTCTACTTACCTAGGAAGTATGTATGTGATGTGTCTGTCTATTCCTTAATTTTACATTGGAACGATGTCTCGGTGCATTTGAGAGCTCCATTTAATGAAGTTTCATCTGGTTTGATTTTGCCCTCTCCAAACATAGGGGTATGGGCCATAATGAACTTCGCTTCAGAGATGGATTTTTACTAGCATTCAGATATCTGTCTTGGAGGGAGTCACTCATTAAATCTCTAGTAGGGTACTTGTTCTTCCAGCTCTCTTGAAAGAAGTCCTCTCTGTGGCTGCCCCTTCAATAATAAGGTTTGAAGAATTCTGGGAAGTCATGAGAACTGTATGTCATCTTTGCAACTTTTTTCCTGGATAGGTTATTCCCAAGGATTTGCCTGAAGTCTTAATGGTGTTGTTACTAACCTTTGACAGCTGACTTTCTTACTGGTTTCTAGCTTTGGTTCCTAAAGTTCTCCTCCTTAATACCCAAGTTCTTAATACCCTTACTATAAAATTATATCTGTCCTTCGACCAGAAGCAACTAAAATCAAGAAATGTGCATCTCCTTGTGCATACAATATAAGTATCTCCCAGCTTGTTCAGACTCCTCAGCCGATATCGAGTACAATTAAACTAAGATAATCCTGGTAAATATAAACTGTTCCATCACCAAAGGTGATCGTGTGAGACTGACTATTGTTTGCTTTTACAAAGAGTGTTATCAAAGAAATCTCCTGACTTAGTACTGCTTTTGATAAGGACATTTCTGTAGAATTGTCTGCAGTATAAAACTGCATATTAATAAGCACATTTCTGTAGAATTGTCTGCAGTATACAACTGCATATTAATAAGCACTTGAAAGAAGGAAAAATTGCCTGTAATAGGGAACTGAAATCTCTTGTATCGCTAATGGTCACGTTATTCCTCTCTTATAGAGGACTAAAAGGCATGGTGCAAAGAAAATGCCTTCTGGCAAAAAAGCTTAAGGCATAATGAACCTATAGTGTAACACTGTATGTGAAAAATATTTACCAAGAAATGGGGTCAGTAAAATATAACTACATTAGCTTCAGAAGCTTTAAAATCTCATTACATTTTATGTTTTCTCATCTGAGGCTACTTTCTCTTTAACTTTTCACATACACAGTTTTGCTAGTGAGAATCTGTAGCTCAAAGGCAAAGACACTGCCTTGAAACAGAATTTGTAGGGAAGGGGCTGGTCTTAGGTTCCAGATTCTGTTTTGGGGGATAACTTATGTGCTGATGCTCTGAAACACTTTCTGTTGCTAAATTCTGCTAAATCTGGGTTAACTGCTTCCGTGTGAGTTCAGCCAGGACCTACAAACTTGGGGTCTGCATGCTTACCCTTCAGTAGCTAACGTACTTACTCGGTATTGGGAAATCGGGTATGAGAATGGGTCACCATGACACTTTTGTTCAGTGTCAGGTAGTTTTTGACAGTTGATGATTGGAACCTCAGTAACATGTCTGATCTGTGGGGGACTCGCCCAGTGCAGATTAATCTCAAGCCATGGGGAGATGTTCAGTTTGTAAATATCTGTGTTGTGTGAGGTTATAGCCATCTCAGATGGGTGGCACTTCTTTCTGGATCAGATTAATGAGTGATCATATAACCTGCTGCGCTGGCAAAGCCCTTATGTTAGCTCTCATGTCCTTCAACAGCAGTTTCAAATGACTGCCTGAAGTGGATTAGAAAGTGGAACTCCAGAGGGGAGAACCCTGCTCAGGGACCACAGTATTGTCAACCAGCACAACTAGGCTTGAAAGATGATGTTCAGAAATGACCCAAGGGGTTGACAGACACCTCTAGCATTTATTGCTCTCTTGGCAGTGATGATTCTGGTAATGTCTCCTCATTAAAGTATTGAAAAATTGAGACTTGTGAGCTTGGTAATGTATGTGTGTACCAGATCAGAGTATTTTATTGCTGAATGTGGTTGTTATAGATCCAGTACAAGCAACACTTAAGTTGAACAAGACTAAAATAGATCTTTCCCTCCTTCCTCTGCCCACCCACCCCCAATTTCTACCTAAGTAAAAACGTATGTGAAAGTGTATGTGCAGGTATGTCAGGTCTAAATATTACCTTTTAACACTTCATTAATTAGCTATAACATTGGTAACTTCACCTTAGTAGCCACTCACATTAACCTCTTATTATTTAAGACTGTCTCCATTTCTCAGGAGGAAGTCCATACAGCCCTATAAAGTTAACTGCAGCGTTAAGACAAAAGAAAACTTAAGCATAAAAGTTTGATGCTTTTAACACACCATGGCGTTTCACGTTTGTTTTCTGTTAATCGTATCTGGATATGGTTTTCAGGTGACTACTTAGTTTTCCTGACATGTTTGGAACACAGATTATTTAGACTGTTGTCTGACCCACCAAAATACAAGAAACAGGTTAGTATAAAGCTGAAGCAGAAAAGAATTGATTGAATGACATCTGAAAACTTTACCTTTAAAAGTTTCAGACTGTAAATTGAAAGTTCACTGATTACCATGTTCATGTTGTATTTTATTAGGGAGATTAAAAAAAAAATCAGTCACCACTGATTGTCTAGAATTTGTTTTGCTTTTCGTAAACAGCAACAGTATAGAGTCTTTTCTGAAAAAAAGAACAATGAAGGCTATGTAAAGAGTGTAAAATATACATTGAATAGTGAACACCTAATTTTTTGGTTGTAGAGGAAGATGAGCTCTAGGAATAGAATGGGAAACTGGGCAGCTCACAAGATTTTCTTGACCTGTTGAATTACAGAAATCTGAATTTTATTCCTGGCTTACTTTTTGTTGTTTCTGTGGTTGCATATGAGGTGGTAGGAAACTTCTAGTCAGACAGTCTTTTCTTTTTCCTTTGTCTGGGGGGGGAAAAAAAAAAAAAGAATTCAGGGAAGTTCCATTCAAAATTGGCAGTACTCTTACAGAGATCACACTTCTAATTCTTATCAATAGAAATTTTCTTTCCATCTTAGAGTTGATTTGTACAAAGCAGAAATAGACCTTGCATTGCATAAGCCTAACACATAAGAAGTATACTTATAATTTTTGAAGTACCTCATGGTTCATGACAGACTTTACTTTTGATGAAATGTGCAATCATTTGAGTTTTTAGCTATGCTTTTGAAATTCGATGTGATAAATGATTTCTTGTGGTCCATGAGCAGAGATATTTTACAAGTTTAAAGTATGCCGCTGGAAAAGCAAATACACTGTCGTACCTTTTTAATATCAGCTTCTACCCAAATGACTTTATTTCAGAGAATATTTTTGGGGAACAAGGAGCTTATCTTCTATTTGTCTTCTGAATCAGAATAAATGCTTCAACACAGGGATGTTCCAGTTGGCAGTCTGTCTTATTCTGGTTTATACTATGGCAAATAGAAAAACGAAAAGCAATCTTACACTGCTTTTAATTTTAAGATAGCCTTACATGAGACATAATGTTTCTCCAGTTTTTCTTTCATCGTCTTGGCCAATGAACCATTCCTCTTTTTTGAAAAAATACTTTTTTTTTGGTGAAATTATCACTGAAGTTTTATGTCAGAAATGTGAAAATATTAACTTGTATATTTGCTCTATTTAGTTTTGACATCACAGAATGATGATGAAAGATTTCTCAATTAAAAAATTGTGTATATTCTGTACCTTAAGGGATTTTTTTATTGCTGAAGTTATGAAGTAGCTAATGCTAAATTCTTTCCATGTGTAATCATACGTACTAAAATGTAAGTTAAAACTTAGCTTTTGGATTTATTTCTAGTATTTGCATTATTGTCAGTATTGTGTGCCTGTGTATGATCAGTTAAACACATACACCACGCTTAAGTTCTCCAAAGCACTGATAAAGGCTACATGTCCATTAATTTTTTTAAAATTGTTTTTAAGAAAAACTTTCACTGTTGCAGCATCACATACTATGTGGAGTATGGATGTAATTAAGAACTAAACCATTTTCTTTCAGCTTATGATTTTTTTTTTACTTTCTGAGCTATCAAAACAGTTACCTAATTGTGTCTTCTTCCAGGAACTAGTTAGCGGAGAATTAAGCATAATTGTAAAAAAAAATTATGTAAGTATTTTACTAATTCAGGTGTACATTTTTAAAAATCCAAGAACTGAAGTTCCACTAATTTTGTTGCAAGGAGATTACTTTTATTTTCTGGAAAGCTGTAAATGCTAGCTGAAATTCAATGGTTTTATTATGTAGTAAAATTAATAATTACTCAAATTTCTTAGGTTGCAAGAAGCAGTATTGATGTGAAATTTAGACTCAGTGAAATAAATGATGATCTACTGTAAAGTAAATCAGAGATGCAAACTGCCTTCAAAAAGTGCATTAATCTAACAAGGGATAGTATTCCAGACATTCACTAGATCTGCCTCTTCATTAAAACAATTTTTGTGAGAAACTAGAAATTTTTTTAAGGACATATTTTCTCTTAAACATTGGAAGGTGACTTGTGGTAGTAAGCAATTGAAAAGGGATTTTGTTTTGTTTTGTTTTTCATTTCAACAGTCCATTTTAAACCAAAAGACGAAATACAAATGTCAAAAAAAAAATCCAAACAGCCTTGCAGATACATGTAAGCAGTGCTGAAATACTATTGCTAATAATGATTTCATGTTTTCAAAGTGGATTTGTTTCTTGTCAGGATCAAATTGTAAAATGCTTTTACATTTTTGAATAATGCTAATTTGTCAACTTCTGTTCTGATTTTGTCCTGAAACTTTGCCAGTATCTCTACAACTGTGTCTTAAGAATACTTTTCTCTAGTGCAAGGAGCTGATAGACCTTAAAGAAGGAAATTGAACTGGAAAGCATAGACAGGAATAGTGGTAAATCAGTTACTGAAATGCTTCAGGATTTTTTACATAGCAATGGATTGCATTAACATTTGGACATGATTCTTAGTTTGCTGTCAACCCAAGAAATTTTACGTTAACAAAGTAGGAGAAAAGGGTGAAAAAATGGACAACTGCATGATGATGCTAAACTTCGGTGGGATGTAGGGAAATCAAATTTCCACACTTTTTGAGGACAAACATGAGTGAGGCGATCAAAGGGCAAGCAGCTTAACAGTGTGTACCCTCTATGGATATTACATGTGCTGGTAGAAAATGAAAGTAGCTGTCAACATCCTGAATGCTTATTAAGTCAAGATTAACATAATGAGATTATAGACTATTATTTTTTCTCTTGTTCACGGTTTTATATTGACTAAGGTCCTTATGTAGATTTAAACCAACAAGTGTTATTTTGCTGACAGTAGTGTATTTAGTATTGATAATTGCAACTTTTTTAACTATTACACTTTCTGCATGTATAAATTATATTTGTATTGAAAGTTTCTTGATTTAAATACAATGGTAAACCTTTCAGCTTTGGAACAAATTCTTAGTTTGTGGGTAAGCACAAGAATGAACTTGAGTTGCGCCATATTCTTACCTGACATTAGGGACCGAGATATGAAATATAATTAATATGGTAGTCTTTAGTAGTAGATTTATAGCTAGCAACTGTAAATTAATTTATTCATTGTTCTGTTCAGGTTTTGATAATTTTTTAATCTTTATGACTTTGTGCAAAATTGGACAGGCTCTGTAAGTCACGGGGTTGAGCTGTCAATGGCATGAAATTTAACAAGAGCAAATGCCAGATTTTGCACCAAAGACAGAGTTAACACCAGGCACAAGTATAAACTGGGAGAGGATTGGCTGGAGAGCAGCCCTGAAGAAAGGGATCTAGGAGTGCTGGTTGACAGCAGGCTCAACATGAGTCAGCCATGTGCACCAGCAGCCAAGAATGCAAACCTCTGCATCCTGGGGTGCATCAAACACAGCGTAGCCAGCTGGTCAAGAAAGGTGATTATCCTGCTGTATTCAGTGTTGGTGCGGCCTCATCTTGGGTGCTGTATGCAATTCTGGGCCCCACAATTTAAGGATGTGAAGGTCCTTGAATGCATCTGGAGGACGGCCAGAAAGCTGGTGGAGAGACATGAGACTCATGTCCTGTGAGAAGTGTCTGAGGACTTTGGCTTGTTTAGTTTGGAGAAAAGGAGGCTGAGGGGCAACTTCACTGCTCTCTACAGCTTCTTGAGGAGGGAAAGTAGAGAGGGAGGTGCTGATCTCCTCTCACTGGGATCCAGTAATAGGACGCGTGGGGGAGCTTCAGTCTGGACTCTAGGAAGCATTTCTTTACTGAGAGGGTGGTCAAACACTGGAACAGACTTCCTGGAGAGGTGGTTGATGCCCCAAGCCTGTCAGTGTTTGAGGCATTTGGATAATGCCCTTCATAACATGCTTTGACTTTTGGTCAGCCCTGAACTGGTCAGGCAGCTGGACTAGATGATTGTTGTAGGTCCCTTCCAACTGAAAATATTCTATTCTATTCAGAAATAAATGAATTTAAGAGCAAGATGCCAGATGCATGGTAATTAAATGTCAGAGGACTTTCTGGTGGCTTGCAACTAGTTCTGTGAAAACTTCAAAATATTTCCTAGGGCTTCCTGAAGTGTGTTAAGCTGAGTGTGTTAACCGTGTTATACCCTTCCTCTATAGCTTAATAAACTGAATATATTAAAAAAAACCCCAACCTCTAATCATAACACTGTTGTTCCTACATCATAGTGTATTCTTATGCCGGCTGCTTGGTCATTTATTTCTGTGCTTCTTTAGGTTGGTTTATTAAGTTTTTCAAGAATGTTTAAGAGACTAATTCAGTGTAAGTTTGTTTTTATTGCTGCAATATAAAAATATGCTGAAATAGTATAGGAAAAACATAGGATGGTTTTAGTTCATCCTCTGTTAATTTTGTGCTAGCACGACATTGTCTCATGCAGAAGAAATTCCTGATAAAAAGCTATAAATATGTAGTCTCCTACATGTGGATCTTTTCATGTAAGTATCAGTAAAATATTTTTGATTTGTGGAAAAGTAAATGAGCGTTGAAAAAGAATAATTGATTATGTGATCTTAATTATTTGAGTGAAAACTTCCATTAAAAAAACCCACTAAAATAGGCAGAGATCACAACAAATTTTGATTAAAAAGAGTGCAAAAAGAAAATAAATTCAGCTTATTCACCACTCTTCTTAGTCTTCACAAAACTGTTGTGTAATAATAAATTACTGTCAACTTCTTTGTATTAAGCTGTTTCCACACCTCTCAAGAAACTCTGTTTACATTTTAAGCCTTCATATTATCTGTCTTGACAAAATGTATTTTTCCCCTTTAAAACAGATTAGATTAGACTCTAGTGTTCTACCTGTGCAGAAACTTATATTGAATGTGATGTTCTTCTAGATGCTAAATATCTGTTAAAAAAAAAAAGATACTGAGCCAGCACATTTCCTCTGGAGTATTATAGTTTTATTTTCTCATTTGCAAAGTAAAAAAGGGATTTTTTTTTTTGTTTGAAATCTGTGGTGGTTTTGTTTCTAAATACTTTATTAAAATTTGACCTTTACAAAGTGAGACTGCAACCTGTAAGCAGTGCAACCAAAATAAGAGTGTGCATGTCTACTGGTTATTCCTAATTACAAGATTCTTTATTTGAAATACAATTAACAATTTGATGTGAACTGGAAAAGAATGTGCATATTGTCAAATTACATTAGCTCTGCATTTCTACGTAAGATGAAAGTAATTTATTTTCCATCCTTAAAATAAAGTATAGCCTTTCTGAATCAATATTTAGACTCCAATAATAAAGTGGTTTTTAAAGTAGACTTAAAAATTATTTTTTTTACTGGTAAATTTGCTGCATTTATATAACTGCCTTGAAACAATATTATCTCATTCCTGAACAGCCTAATCCTATATCTTCTTGTAAGCAGACTGGCATAGTGCTAGAATGGCAGTGCTTCTGCAGAACAGAACTGGTAAATCAGAGCGGAATCACTAGCATTATATTTGTCTGGAGCACAATCCTCACATTGTATGGAAGCTTTCACAAAGTCTTAAAATGTGGATGGGTGCTATAGGACCAATTCATAACATCACTTGCCTTCTTCAGTAGTTGCTCTGTTGTATATAATACTTCTTTAAACTCAACTGCTGTGTCTGTTTTGGAAGCACTTGAATGAAAATGGTCATACGTGACAGGAACTGGTATGAAGAGTAGGAATATGCCACTTGTGTATTAAGTAGACAGGCTTACCTGCTTCTTTTTTCAAGTTCTAGTTTGAGAAAGAACGTATCCTTTCCAGGGTCTGTGAAGGAAGATGCATGTACTTTCTTATGCAGGGCTTTAGTAAGATAGTAAAAGGTTAGAGAATTTCATAGAATGCTCTGCACTGTGAGGTCTGCATATGTGGTTAAAGTTGTTTTTTCCTTTAGTCTGTCTCACTGGTATCTTTTCTAATGACGCATGCAGGTACAACATGTTTCTTTTCTCAGTCATTGCTAACAAACCCCTCATTCATAAATGATGCTGAACGTGTTGCAGGACTTACTGCTGCTTTGTTTGCCCCGGTTTCTTTACATTTCTTTTCAAGGTCTGTGGGATACCATTAGTGACTTTTACTTTTCTCCTCAAGCTGTAGGTGTAAGATGCTGCTAGTAAGGATTTTTGTTCAGTTGTTTTACATAAAAAAGGGTGGTGGAGTGCTTTATGACTTGTAAGAGGAGATAAGTTATTGAGGGAAGGATTAGGGGGTGTTGGGGATATGTGCGTTGGGAATAGGGTTTGGGCTGGGAAGATGATCTGTTAGTAGATGCTACAGTCCTCCTGATGTGAGAGATGAGGAAACTTAGTGGAATTTGTCAAGGAAGATCAATTTGCAGATATGTTAATTTTCTTTTTAAACTACTTGTGATTAAATTTAAAAAAAAAAAACTCACCATTTTAAAAATCTGTGTTCTGTTGATGAAAGTAGAAAGCCTAATATTCCATATGTTAAGGAAATAAAACATCTAAACTTTGTAAACAGAAATGCCTGGAGAGTTTATCACTTCAAACTGTCCACAGCATGTAAAGTTCACCTTTTTAAGAAAACGATTCACCTAACGTTTTGTAGGGAGTGGGAAGAATGCAGGTCTTTAAGACTGTTGAAAGCAACTTAATTTTCATATTTTCTTTTTCTTAGGTTGGCTGAAGACTTTTGATGATTACTTCAGAGATCAGACACAGCATATCTTAAATAACATGGTTATAAAACTGCAAGAAGACAACCGAAGGAAATTTATGTGGTCTGAGATTTCTTACTTTTCAAAATGGTGGGATGGAATAGATAGCCAAAAAAAGGATGCTGTTAAAAGGTTTGAACACCGAACTATTTCTTATCTTCCATGTGGCATGTTCTGAGACTCTGTGTGTTTGACTACATTATAAGCTTGAGATTACACTTGGATGCAGAATTGCTAGAATAATTGACTACTTAAGTTCTTATTTTTTTTTGGCTTGGTTTGTTTTTTTTCCAGTTACAAAATGAAAATCCTTTTAGAGAAGTGAAGCCAAATTACTGAGTTGCTGAAAAAATTGATTAAAAGTTTCCATGAAGATGTCATTCAAGTTGTAATGGAATTGTGATTATAACCTTTATTTCAAGTCACATTGAAGTATTGGCAATGGAATAAAAATAATCTTTCGTATTAGCTATTTATGTATGATAATTTTTTCTTCAGTTAACAATTATAAAATGAGAATTTTTGTTTTTAAATACACCTATTTTTATAAATATGTAGCTGCTTAAATGGTAAAGTAGTACATACTTTATGCTCTTGCTCATCTTAGTTCCTTTTAAAATCACAAGTCAAAACTTTTTACAGAAGTAAAAGATTTGCCTAGACACTGAGACAAGAAAGTGTGCTGCTTCGATAAACCTGAAGTAAGGATCTAGTTTGGAGTTTTCAAAGAGGGGATTTGTTTTGTTTTGGGTTTTTTTATTTTGCTTTAAGACAGGATGCAACAGTTCTTAGCTCATCTCTGTGATGCCCTCCTCATGACCCCCTTCAGGATGCACAGGTTGCAGTATGAGTTAAGGCTACAAGAGCCTCACAGCTGCAAAGGTTAGGTAATGCTGGAAATTATATAGAAAACTATCTGTTTAAAAACTTATATACAATACATGAGTATTATAGAACAGCCGTTATTTTCTGAGATTAAAAAGATCCCTTGGAACACAGTAAACAGTAAGTGATAATCAGTAGGGAGCTGTGTCCTTCCTTCAGCAGAATAAGGTATTGGTTAAACTGCTGTAAGAGTTACAGAAGCTGCAGTGGAGATTATTTTTGCTGTATGTTTTTCATTACTCTTATGGGTATTATCTATAATGTGATGTCCTGGTTTAACCAGGATAGGGTTAAGTTTCCCCAGCAGTGGGGGGGAGCTCTAGCCGGGTTATTCAGATACCATGCGGATGTCACATCCCGGCAGGTCACATTTTTCCCTGGCGCAGAGCGCGGTGCACTCATGGTTTTGTACATCGTGCTTCCCACTGCTGTATTTGGTAGCTATTTTGCTCTGTTCATTGCTATCACTATTACTGTTATTGTTGTTGTTGGTTGTGTTGCTATTGCACTGCTGTATTAAACCTTTCCTTATTTCAGTCTTGGGGCTTTGTATTTCACTCCCTTTGTGGGGGAGGGGTAGCGGCCGCGTGGTCTCAGACCCCGGCGGGGGCTAAACCACCACATGTGACTAAGTTTTGATAAATTTACTCTATTTCTTTCTCAAATTCCTTAAACATATGTATGCTAGTGTACAATGTAGGGACCACTTGATGCTGGAAGCACGATCATTATGTTTGTTGACATCATAATTGAGAGAGTGGATCATCCTGTGATCCATTTCAAGAAGGAATTTTAATGAGTGAGATGATCTGAAGCCTTTATAGATACAATAAACTTTGAAGCTCTGTCAGCTCTCTAAAGCAATAAAAAAACCCAGTAGATCAAAGATGGGGAAATAGTAGTGCTTGAAATGTGGAACATCTAGGCACCTCGCTCAACTGACCTTCAGTACTGTGGCACATACACTTTTATTTTTATAATCTATGCAGGAAATAGCTTTCTTCCCAATTAAAAAAAAAAAAGAAATATTATGACACATGCAGTAGAACTGGTAGTATTCGTTGCACAGAGATGTTAAAAATTTCACTGTTCATCTATTCATTCGTTCCCTGTTTGATTAAAGAAATGTAGTCCAGTGGTGGAAGTTGCACAAGGAATTCAGATTTTGGCATTGTGTCCCTGGTAAATGCCTATTGGGTATTCAGAAATGGATTTTTAAGAGTGTATTTTTATATGCAAGATTCTGAACACAATTTACATATTTTTCAGGTTAATAAAAGATGGACAGTTTGAAATAGTAACAGGAGGATGGGTCATGCCTGATGAAGCCTCCCCTCATTATTTTGCTTTAATTGACCAACTGATAGAAGGACATCAATGGCTGGAAAAGAACCTTGGTATGTAGCTTGATCTAAAATTTATTTGTGTTAATACAGGAGGTCAATTAGGAAATGCTTTTTTATATTTGAGGTGCACAGTAGGTTCTCTTTACTCTGCTTTCCTGGAACATTCAATCAGATCACTTAGTGGAAACTATAGCATTGAGTCTAGTATTTGCAATTACCGTTTGAAGTTCCTGAATGACGTGTATTGAATCAATTTTATGTCATAACAGTGTCTTGATCAATGAAAGATGTGCATATGATTTTAGCATAATAAAATATAACACTAAATCATGCTGAATTGTAGATCACATGTGTCTGGTATCACAAACAGTTCCAATTGTCATTTCTGTCTTTTGAAAATCATGACAAAGGACTTAAAGATATTTCTTTCACGTGTTTGGATCTATTCTGTAGGCTGTGTATTCATTAGTTACTCTTACGTAAGGCTTTCAAAACAAGTAAATATGAAATTTAGCAGTAGTTATAAAACCTAAACCCAATGTAATGTTAGAATTGTTCAAATTTTAAAAAGTGTCTCATTTGCATTTGAAACTTTTAGGAATTACTGACTGCAGTAACACTGACTGAACTGTTTTGATGGCTTTGAGAGGTTTTGTTTAGTTCTATAAGTAGAGATAACCCTTTTTATGTAGAAAATATTTGTACAGTGGGTTAACATTACTTTATGCAATTAACTGAAATTATTTTGAAAAGCTGTTTCACTATGTGTCCTGGTTTGAGTGAGTGGCAGGGGTTTTTGGTAGCAGGAGAGGGGGCTACACCAGTGGGACCCTGTGAGAAGTACCTTGAAGCTTCCCGGCTCCAAGTTGGACCCGCCTCTGGCCAAGGCTGGGCCAGTTAGCTGCACCTCTGCGATAATGTGTTTAAGAAGGGGAACCTGGTAGGAGTTGTGGGAGAGAACATCTGTGCAAACACCGAGGTCGGTGGAAGAACAGAGGAGGAAGTGGGGGAGGTGTACCAGAGCAGAGACCTCCTGTATCCCGTGGTGAGATGTCTGGGCCACCTCCCGCTGCTGCCTATGGAGGTCTGTGATGGAGCAGATACCGATTTATGGCCCGCGGGGGGCCCAATGCCAACCCAGGTGACTGCGCCTGAAGAAGGCCAGGACCCCATGGGAAGAAGGGCCCACTGCTGCTGTAGTTCAGGGCTGGGAGGATTACAACACGCGGGGGTGACCCACACACCCGTGAGAGTGACTCATGTCAGAGTTAGTTTGTGGAGGACTGTCCCCTATGAGAGGGGGACTGTGCTGGAACAGGGGAGGAATGCCAGAAGTTCCACCCCACCCCCTGATGTGGAAGAAGTGTCAGGACTGACTGCACCTCCCCATTCCCTGCCCCATGTGCTACCTCTACCAAGGAGGTAGAGATACTGGGAGCAAAGCTGGGCCAGGGAGGAAGGGAGGGATGGGGAAAGGTGTTTTCAAGATGTGGCAATGCTTCTCATGGTCCTACTCTGTCTGTTAAGTGTTGTGGTTGTTAGTGTCTATATTAAATTTTATGTTCTTTTTTTCTTCCCCTAATGAGCCTGCCTATTGCGTGTGCCAATAATGGATGAGATCATCCCTCCCTGTCCTTATCTCAATTTCCTATGTCTTTGGTTTTTTTTTTCCTATGTGCTGGGGGGAAGGGGCAAGTGAGCAGGATCTTTGCTTATTTTCCCCTTCCCAGGGCTGGAGGGGAAGGGGGGAGTGAGCGGTTGTATGATGCTCAGTTGCCCTCTGAACTCAAACTATGACAGTCCTTTTTGGTGCCCAATGTGGGGCAGAAGAATATGAGCTAATAAGGATAGGAATTGGGAGTGGTAACAGGCAAAACACGACTAAAATTCACTGGAGTAATGATCTTTGGAATTTCTGTTACAGCTGTGGGGAAGGTTTTTTTGTGTGTTGGAGGGACGAGGGGTGGATATTGTGTATTGTGACTTGGTCTTGTCATAATGTTATTTCTATTTTGGTGGGGGGAAGTTTTTTTGTTTTGTTAGTTTCTTGTTAGTGTGTTGATGTTGTATTGTCTTGTGTAGTGAATGTGGGTTTTAATGTAATTTCTTAATTACGTGATTCACAGAGGTGAGGAGTGGAATGTCCTGGTTTGAGTGAGTGGTGGGGATTTCTTAGTAGCAGGGGAGGGGGCTACACCAGTGGCCCCTGTGAGAAGCTTCTCGAAGCTCCCCTGGTTCTGAGTCAGACCTCCCCTTTGCACCAAGGTCAGGCCAATTATCTGCACCTCTGCGATAATGTAAGAAGGGGAACCTGGTAGGAGTTGTGAGAGTTATGAGGAGAAGTTGCGCAGAGAACATCTGTGCAAACATTGAGGTCAGTGGAAAAACCGAGGAGGAGAGGGGGAGGTATGCTGGAGCAGAGACTCAAACCATGTCACTGTTTTCCTTAGATTGGAATTTCCATGAGCGTAGCTTGACATAAGAGATGACTGAGAGGGAAGGCCTAATAAAAGGATAATGCATGCCCTACTATTTTTTTTTTTGTCAGACAAAAAATGTGCCTAAGGAACTGTGTTGAAGATTCAGTTAAACAAGAGTTAGATACAGCTTCTTTATTTGCTAGTATGTATTTCAGTGAAAAGACAGTATTAATCAACATGATTCTAATGATTATCAACCAAATAATTCAAAAGAAAAGTTAGTTCTAAAGCTGACAAAGGTTAACATTAATTAAATAACAGTGAAACTTCATCAAGCTACGACATCAATCCTTCACCATCTGTTCATTTTTTTCAGCTTTTCTTTCTAATTGCAACATCTGTGAACTACTTAAAAGTTGAAAAGGAGATGTATTTCATTATGATTCCATGTAAAGATATTTGATACACAGTTGAAATAGTGTATCAACGTAGAGTACTAATCTCCGGGGTTTTATGTAGTTAGACAGAATGCCTTGCCTCTAAGACATTTGATTTTTTTGTTGTTGTTGTTAATTGATTATCTGTTTAATTCTAGCTTGTTAATTCCAGGGAGTGTTCTGCAGGAAGTTTAATACTCAGTTGTGTATTTTAATCTTCTTGGAAATTTTATCTTTAGTGCTGTGATTTGAATTATTGGTATAGCTTTCTTCAAGTTAAAAGTAAAACTTTCTTCCCTTTTTACTTTTTTCTTTTGTCAACAGGAGTAAAACCAAAGTCTGGTTGGGCAATTGATCCTTTTGGGCATTCACCAACAATGGCCTACCTTCTGAAACGTGCAGGATTTTCAAATATGCTTATACAGAGAGTTCATTACTCAGTTAAAAAACATTTTGCAACACAGAAGACACTCGAATTTTTTTGGAGACAGAACTGGGGTATGTGTTTTTCCTTGATGTCAATTTATTTTGTTAATTTACACAGGTAAAATATGGGGAGAAGTTGAATAAATACTATGGAAATTGTTACAGGAGAGGTTATTTAGAGAAGTTAGTCTTGACTTGAAAACTTTAGACTTGCAGTTCTGTTCAGGTCTTTCATCTAGGTTAAGTTTTGGGGATTTTGTCATTTTTTTTAAATGACAGAAATGGAATGTGAGTACCTGTGTGTTAGGAAAGGGGTTAAATATAAAAACGGTATTATTGTCATTGTTCCTCTCATCTTCCTATTTCTTCACATTCGTTTGTGCTTTTACTTCCTCTTATTTCCCTTCTCCCACATTGCTTACCAAGTATTTATAAAAAAAGTAAATGGGGTGGAATATTTTTTTTCCTTTTCTCACTTATTTGTTTTCTTCTTCCTACTCCTAGTATGTGAAAATAAAGTGGAGGAGAAGGAATGTCTCTTTTGGCTGGAGGGGAGGAAGTCAAAAGTGAATATTTATTTCAGTCTGTTTTTTTGCTTTCTTACTATGGAAAAAACTTTCAAGCAACCAGCTGGTGTGACAAATTACTGTCATTAGTTAGAGTAGCTTTTGTGGACTTGAAATTTATAGGTTATCTTTAGTCAGAAAAGTAGATTAAAAGCATTTCACCGTTTTAATTTGCAATGAAATTCTCATCTAAAACCTTAGTCTTAGAATAAATACAATTGCTTTTTTGAGATTATTTATACAGTATAGAGTATGAAATTTTTCTTCAGTAATGAAGTGATTATACATTAGCAAACTGATGTCTCTGTAAATGAATGTATCTTTCTTTATGATTATTTTGCTTTGCTTTGTACTGTACCGCATGCCAATAAGCTGTATGATGAATGTACGTAGTTGAAGTTTTGGTCTTTCTGTTTTTTAAAGGTAATATGCCACTGCTTTATCAATACAGGGTCAAACAAACGTATTTAGTACTTATAATTCAACGTGGTGGTGATTTTGAAGCTTTTTAGTTCCTCTGTGTTTTTAATCAGAAATTCTAGGAAGGAGGGTATTCAGAAAAAGCGATCTGCTGCACAAGTAAGCTTGACTTGAGGAAAACATACTACTGTGAAAGAATTTGTCAGATACGAGCGCTTCAGAGATTTTCTTTGAATGTTGGTGTATGCCACTCATTGTACAGAATGCTCAATTGACAGGCCTTTTTCCTAAGTAGTTGCATGTGTATATCACATGTACAATATGGTCTAGTGTTTGGTCTTCAAAAGAAGGCTTTTCAAAACAGATCACATATCAAAGATCACTGCACAATCACATGGCATAATACGTAGATGTGGTAATGTGTAGATGGCATAATGTGTAGATGTACCTGAGATAGAGAACTCCTGTAGTTGAAAAGTAAATGCATCTATTTGTGGAATATTGCCTTTTAGTTATAAGTAAGTAGTAGTAAAATAGGAGTTTTTAAACAAAAGGTCTGGATTGAAACCATGAAGACTTATGCTGTTAAGGTTTTGAAGAGTATTTTCATATGTATTTTTCACATACTTAGGAGCCAGGTTCTATGGCACATCTACAAGCACTCATACCTTTTTTTCAGCATAAAATTACAATTTGTTAGTGCTGGAAAGAGGTATTTGACATTTAGGGGTTTTAGCAGAAAGTAAACTTAAGGTTCTCCTACATTCTATGAGAACTTAAGGTTCTTTTTAAAGGTAAATTTTGAAAGACCTTTTGAGACTGGAGAAAATGTGTGTAGATCTCTGCTCCTGGTGGGTTAAACTTTAAGGGATGGACTGACTAGATGAAAAAGTTCGGATAGCAAGGTGCATGGAATTATATGTAATTTATGTACAAGCACACAGAATCTATCTACAAGTATATAGACTATTGTTAATGTATTGAAGTTATGTGTTCAAGAAATTAAGATATTGCTAAGGCTAACCAATTCAAGTGTTTTTCTAATGAGGTAATGACAGCAGGGTGGTTGAGTTTTGATTTGACTTTGTTTTAGGTTTTCTTGTTTTGGTTTTTTGTTTGTTTGGTTTTGATTCATTCGAAGTATAAAAGATCTGTTTTGTTCACCTCTAAAATTCTGGAAATAATGAGATTTATCTGAGTAAAAAAACCCAGGCATTTTGTTCCTATCATTCTCAATCAACTGGTGCCTGATTGCAACATTCCAGTCTTGATTGTATCTCTGCGTTTAGACTCTATATTAAGGTACATACAAAGTTAGACTCCAGGTATGGATATTCAAAGCTAGGAATTGTCTTGATCTGATGTTTTTGATACAATTCCTGGATTAAGAACATGGAACTGATTTAGTGGTGTGCTCTATGTATTTAATTCCAGATTTGGGATCCAGTACAGATATCCTTTGTCATATGATGCCTTTCTATAGCTATGATGTTCCTCATACTTGTGGTCCAGATCCGAAAATCTGCTGCCAGTTTGATTTCAAACGTCTTCCTGGAGGAAGAGTAAGCTGTCCATGGAGAGTTCCTCCAGAAGCTATTCATGCTGGAAACGTTCAACACAGGTACAGTTTTTACTGTAAGGGAATAACTTCAAAAGAAAAAATAATTTATGCTGGTCAAAGTTTATATATAGCATAGCTTGGTGAATTTATATAGTTCTTAAAATAAACTTGTCCTGGGAAAATTGCTCCTGAAAATTGCTGAGTATAACAAATGTATTAAGGATAGCAGGGTGACTTCTAGGTTCTAGTCTTGGTGATGATGATCCATTGATTGTCTGCATGTCCTTCTTCTGAGTACAAATTTTGCCAAACATCCTGAGCACTTTGTCAGTAAAACTGAGTTACAAAATTTCATTGAAGATAGAACCAAAATAAAACAGAATATATCACAATTGTCATATTTTAAGGTAGAAATTGTAATGATAGGAAGAATTTATTTTCTTTAAAAGTAGAAAAATTAAAGCTGAACGTGACAGGAGAAAAGCAGAGTATTAGCTAAGAACATAAGCTATTCTATTAAGAAGAATCATTATGACACACCCAGTGCTTATCAAATGTGAAGGGAAGCTCATATGTCTTTAAATCAAAGTTGTAAAAAGAGAAATCTTGAATATATATCCCATTAGCTGAGACAAATGTTAAACAAGCTGTTACTCTTCTACAAACAAATACCTGGAACATACAGGCTCTAAATATAATGCAGAGAGCCTGCTTGGAATGCTTTTTAAGGATTTTGGGTTTTAATTAGAGCTTCAAAGAATAGTAGAATGGTTTGTGTTGGAAGGGACCTTGAAGATCATCTAGTTTCAACCCCCCTGCCATGGGCAGGGAGACCTTCCACTAGACCAGGTTGCTCAAAGCCCCTTCCAACCTGGCCTGGAACACTTCCAGGGAAGGGGCATCCACAGCTGCTCTGGGCAACCTGTTCCAGTGTCTCACCACCCTCACAGTAAAGAGTTTCTTCCTTATATCTAATCTAAATGTATCCTCTTTCAGTTTAAAACTGTTACCCTTTGTCCTGTCACTACATACCCTTGTAAAATGTCCCTCTCCAGCTTTCTTGTTGGCTCCCTTTAGGTACTTAACATATCCCTGCACTTCAAGATGCAACTTTTGCATAACAATCTAAGTTAGACTTTGTAAAAAAAATGGTTCTTTCACCATGTCATATGAAATCAAAGAATAAAAGAATTAGGGTAGGTATGTAGTGAATGTATGATCAAGTTAGAGGTCATCATCTCAATATGGTCTTTGAAACTTCACAGAATCATCAAGGTTGGAAAAGACCTCCAGGGATGGGGACTCCACCACCTCCCTGGGCAGCCCATTCCAACGCCTAACAACCCGTTCTTAAAGAAATGCTTCCTAATATCTAGACTAAACCTTCCCTGGCGCAACTTGAGGCCATTACCTCTTGTCCTATCACTTTTTTCTTGGTTCAAGAGACTCATCTCCAGCTCTCTGCAACCTCCTTTCAGGTAGTTGTAGAGGGAAACTTAATCTTTTGCATCAGCTTTTGGTAGCTAAAAACAGTTTTGGTGTCTAATAGGGACCTGAAACATCAGTATGGTAGATCATACCTAACAAGCGAAAAGTCAAACTAATACACGGTCTTTGGGTTGTGAACCTCCATTACTTACATTTGAAACACTGGAAGGAACACAGGAACCATACTTTGAGAGTGTAGTTTCAAATAAATCCACTAAAACATAGGAAGTAGTGTTTTGCTGTAGGATGCTAAAAACACTACTCATGTTTTATGAAAAGTCGGAATATTGTAGGCAATCAAAAACTTCTTTGATCTGACCTCCATAACAACACAAGTTTTACAGTTACGACGAGGAGATGTACAAGATCGAGAAGTAATTAGAAAACCTATCTTTACATCATAAGCTTTCCAAGGTTAAAGGTTTGTAGCGCACTAATTAATCTGTCTCTCATTTCTGATTGCTTTGTTTTTTAAGACTAGAAAAATACGGATCTACACTACATGGATCTGAAAAAAGTGTTTGATACACACTTGATTAATTTAGAGCAAAGGTTTAGATCACTGACCTTTCTTCAGAGCTAAAGCTGCAGACAGAATTAGTAAAACACAGATCTTGAATACTCAGCTGGGACTGTTGCTTTTGATTTCAATACTATTACGGCCATACATATATACTGAAGAGATACTGATTGAAAACTTAAGACTAGTAGCTGTTGGATTTATCATTGCCTTGCTCTTTAGTTGTGATTTGGTAGGAAGAAATGAAATAGCAGCCTAATTGAAAGCCTGTACTTGTTTAATTACACTTCATAACAGCTTAGCTTATAAAGATTGCTGTTGCACTTGCCCTGTTTTGCAGCTGCATCCTCATCCATATGTTCTAATGCTGAAATTCTAGCTTTTCACACTAGCTAGAAAAAACAGCTGTTTTTTGTTCCTTGAATGGGAATGAGTTGTGGTGTTGTTTGTACTGCAAGTTATGTGCTTCAGAGTAGAAAATGGACTCTGCCCTTCAGCCCCTGCTGTTCAAGAGCCCAATTTTACCCTTGAGCTTTATGGTTGGTCACATTGCACAACATGCTCCTGGCATTCAGAATTACATTGCTGATGTGGCACTGGTGGTTAACATTTGTGATTGCTGACCTCAAGAATCTGAGATCACTCTCATGGAAAGTACTCATCTTGTCTGCTTAGCCATCTCCTCCACAAAATAGCTGGACTAGAAAATTGCCAATCCACCAAATGGTTTTGTTTTCTAGTTGAGATAATTGTGCAAAGAGTGAGTCCCTAATGCTTCATGTGCTGTATGGGCTGAAGTAGTAGGGACTGTGAAGCCATGACCGCTGTCAAAACTGTCACATAGGACTTGCTATAGCTGCTGCAAAATTTCTTGTGATTCCCACAGAGTCTTAAGTGGCTACTGCTCCTCCTCCTTTGATATAGGAAGGTGCAAAACCAGCGACGTTAATTGTTTTGATATGTTTTAGCTAAGTACTTGGATTTTTTGCATTAAAAGAACACACTTGGAGTATGAAAGGGTTTTCTGCATTTGTGAAAGGTTTTAAGCATTCAATGGCAATCTTAAAGCTTCCCAAAGAAAGGTGGAAAATATTCTTGAGGCTGTTACTGACAATGTTGATATACTTCAGTGTTGCCAACTAACAGTTCATTTAGGGTTACTGTGAATATTGAGAAGTATGTAGCGTGTCTAGTGTACAATTCCAAGAACTTTTGATTGTATGAAACCAAAAATTTATTTGTTTTTTTAAAGCCATTAAAATGGACTTACTGCTGATATGCTGTGTCAGTGATTTTGGTGCTACAAATAGTTTATAATGACTGATCTTTTTGGTTTTCAAATTTTCATTTAGGTAGGCAGGATAAACATACATAAAAGTGTGTCTAATGCTGTCTTGCTGAGGAATCAGAAGGGGAAAGCATTGGTGAGGCTCAGTGGAATCTGTTTTTTTCTCTCCAGAAGTATTTTCCGTCTTCAGCAAATTCTGTCTGGAGCTTTCTGCTGACTCTTTCTCACTCCTGTATGAAACAGTGATTTAGGAAGTTATTTGAGAGAAATTTAAGAGGATATACCTGACTTGAGACATGTAACTTTTCTTTGGTGTTTTTGCAATTGAAACTGGTTTGCAATGGAGGAAGATCCTGCTGCCCCCTTAAAAACACCTAATCACAATTGTGAGTACTTTGAAGAAAGGGAGAACAACAATACTGGTGAATTTTGACATAGATTTGGAAAGAAAATAGAACAGGACTTTGAAGACAGCTGTCAAAGTCAAATATCCTGTTAAGTATAACCTTTCCTGAAGTTCTGTATTTTTCAGGAGGCTCTAAAAAAACATTTGTTTCCAACTGTAGGCTGCATGTGGAAAAGTTGATTTAGGCTGTCTTCTTAGAAGGTAGAATTGCAAAGTCTTGTGTTATGCCAATTGTTCTGTTAGTTGTTTGGAGAGGAAGTCTTTCTGTTCAAATTGGCAACCTGTTGGAAGTCACAGAAAGCATTGATTCCAAGCATAAATACTTGGTAATCTGACGTATAATCAAACTATAGACAGAGAAGTGGAGAAAGCTGCTAGCTGGGTCTATTCTAGTCTCAGCAGAATTACATAGATCCTTAACTAAATATATTGTTGTGCACCCTTTCTCACTCCCATATACAGTCAAACCTCGTGTTCACTCAATACTTTTATAATCTCATAAATAAACCCTGACTTGCTGGTCAAAGAAATATGGGTTTCAAGTATACTGGACTAGATTCAGTTCTCACATAGATGTTTATATAACAGATGTTTAAGAATATGAGTTGAAAGTAGATTTCAGTAGGCCATCTATTAAAAATACTAGCGGAAACAAAAAGCTTATTAGAATCTGGATCTTGCTGCTATTTCCTCTTTAAAACTTTGTAATTTATATTCATGTTTTCTTAAATATGTTACTATGGTTTATGCTCCCTACTAAAATTATTTCCATAATTTTAATTAGAGAGGATCAGCATCTGAAGATTTTGATTGTGATTGGGAGGGAGAGAGAGGGAAATGGACCTTTCCAGTAACACAGATATTAGACTTGTAGCTTTTAATACATTGCTGCTTAATGACAGAACTGGTATTTTACCTGCCAAAGAGTTAGTAAGTGCCAAAGGATAATTTTACTGCCTTTTTTCTGTGTGTGCATGTGTGGGTATTTTGTTTGGGGTTTTTTTTAAAGGTCAAAAGCAGAAAAGCAGTGGATTTAATTTTTCAGGACATGTGCTTAAAGCTTAAGAGGGCTGGCTCTAAGACAGGCAAGAAGCTGGCTGAAGGGGGAACAGTGACTATTAGTAATTAAATTCTTCCGGAATTTTTTTTTTTCCCCAAGGCTGGAGTTCCTCAAAGTTTAATTTGTAGACAGCTTTTCTGTCAAGGACATGAAGATATGAAGCAAGGTATCCAAGGGAATTACCAGAGGGGATGAGAAGAGCTTGCTTATTATTGTAAATTAGAGCTGGAGAGGATTAGGATTGTTATCTAAATATAAAGCAGGTAAACATAATTTAAACTGAAGGTTAGTTTAAGCACAGGAACAAATTGATGCAGACTGCCCTACTGTTTGAGATGGACCTTGATAAGCTTATTGGGAGAAATTAGTTAGCATAGTGTTTGCAACAATAGTAGGTTGAATGTGATGTGTCCCAGTGGGGGGGGATTGCATCCAGCTTTTTTGTTGCAAAATGAGATAGCAGAGTTTTCTATGTCTTGTCTCGTTTAGGGTCACTGTAATGCACAACAAGAATTGTTTCGTCAAATGCTGACCCTTATTCTTCTGTTTTCTAAATTGATTTCTTTTTTTCTCCCTCAAGGGCTTGGATGATTTTAGATCAATACAGAAAGAAGTCAAAGCTTTTCCGTACTAAAGTTCTGTTGGCTCCACTAGGGGATGATTTCCGTTATGCTGAGAGCTCAGAATGGGATCAGCAGTACCAGAATTATCAGAAGCTGTTTGATTATATGAACTCTCATCCTGAGTGGCATGTGAAGGTAAATGCAACACTTTCTCTGGTTTGTGGAGAAAACAGTATTTCTCGGAATCTTGAGATTCTACATGGAAAAAAGTTGTAGGTTTTTGCTGGGTTTTTTTGAAACTGTGGAGCTTTATGTACTCTAACAACAGATTGATTTGTCTTGGCAGATTACATTTTTTTTTTTACCTTTACCACCTTCTCTCCCTCTAAAATGAAAACTTTGCTATTAATAACACCTGCTTGAAAACTATAAATAGTATCCAAACTAGACTATTTTAGAGAACAGCTATTAAGGTTGTTTTCATAGTACTGTTGTTTTCACAGGCTTCAGACATTGTTATTTAAGGCTTGCAGGCTTTGTTATTTAGAACTGCTGTATTTTCTTATTAGAAATTTGAGCGAACTTTCTTGCTGTGCTTGAGACCTCTTGGTTTTATGTCCCAAAAGAAACAAACAAAAAATCCTAAGAGGTGCCATTGCTGGCACAATCTGTTGAATACAGTAAAATCCTAAGAGATTGACCTGGCCACAAAAGGAGTGAATATACTAGCACAATTATTGGATGAGATATCACTTTAAATCAATCATTATGTTTGAGTGTTAATATGCACATTAATACATTCTAATGTGTAAGCTGAGTGCTTTGGAGACTTCATGTACTATAGATGTTCTCTGTCTTCAGGCATCTCTTCATCATCTTTCAGCATGGGAATAAGAAAGAGGGGAACACAACGTTGTTTTTTCTTGAGTATCACTTGAGAGTGCACTATTGCTGCTCTCACATTTAGGCTTTTTAAACCCATGTTTTGTTTGTGCATTTTTTTTCTTCACCTTTTCTGAGACCACCTCATGTTCTTCTAATTGCAGATTTAAGTAGTGCCTGTAGTGTGATAGTTCTTCCTGCTGACTTCTGGACTTGTGTTCTGCATAAGGCAGATGATGTCTTGGGAACACAGCTCCTCTGAGAGCTGGATTTTGCATCTGTTTCCTGTGGGATGTGGGTGACATGATGTATGTGAATGCCTGCTGTATCTTAGTGGAGGGAGATAAACTTGGAGAGTACTCTCTTTAAATTTAAAGCCTATCTTTTAAATTACACCAGCTTTACTCTCCTCAGAAAAGGATATAGTGTGCAGGCCTCCATTTCTACTATCCTGGGCTGGATGATTTTTTTCTCTGGGAGGAAAACTGAAGGCTCTAGCTCTGATGTCATTCAAGGACGACTCCTGTCCTGAGGCATCTGAAAGATCCTTATCTGAAAGGTTCTGCTCAGCCCATTGTCAAGGACTCTAAGAGTCTACTTCATTAGCCCTGGCTTGCCCTCCTGTCTTAATGCCTTGGGAATCACACCAGCCCTTGAAGTCCTTACAGAAGTATCCAATCCTTCTTCTGGTTCTTAATACCCAGGCAAAAAGATGAGCAATCTATGATTAATCCACTTCATACCTCGGGTGCTTTGCTCAGCTGGAGCACTGTTGGCACTGGAGTGTGTTTCCTTTCAATTATATTTACGTAGCTGGATTTTTTTTTCTTTCTCTCTCACCCCCCACCCCTTATTTGTTGTTTGGGTTTTGTTTGTTAGGTGTTGTTTGGGTTTTTTTTGACTGATGTGATTTGTCCTTGGAAATGCAAGGTTAAGTAGAGAACTTTCACACTCTGCTGCACTTTCTCCAGTGGACTGTAACTCCACAGGCAAGTAACAGGCCATGCTCAGCTTTCTAAAAGCCTAGATTATATAAAGGAAGACTTCACATGTCTTAAGTGCTGAGATGTTAAGGGTATTACTACTTACACAAGGTACTGCATACTCTGCTTTTTTGATCTTATAAGAGATTGACCCTTTCAGACAAATTTGAGATATTTTATCTAGTGGATATGTCTGTTAGCATTGAGATTCTCACACCAGCAGCTATTTTATGGTCCTAAAAGTATGTGATAGAGTACTGTAATAGATGTCTATTTTGCTCTCAGGGAGTTTAGTCTCCTGTTTGGCGATCTCCTTTACACCTACTATGCATAAATTAAACTGAAACTTTTTATATGCCGATAGAAGAGTTTACCAGGTTGTTTCACTGTTTCCACTCATCCAATGTTAGAATGTATTTTTTTCAACTTTGCTGGTTTCTCTGGTGAGGTTTTCTTCTTCAGATGTAACTCAGCATCATACAAGCTATACCCAATTTCTTTTCATCTGTTGATTTTTTTGTTTGTTTGTTTTCTCCTTCATTCTGTCTTGTAGGTGACTGTGATAGTGAGGGCAAAGGCCATGTGTCCTAGAAGTGCCTGATAAGGCAAGGATCTCTAATATTTGGATTTCCATGGCAGTATGTCTCTTTCTCTACTGCCATTGAAAGTGGCAAGTTACTGTACTGTATCCACCTAACAGATACTTGGATCTTCTGAATGATTTTGAAGAGTGAATACTGTTAGATTTGGTTTTTTTAATGTTGAAATAGCAGATATTTGTCACAGTACTAGTCCTTATATTCCAAATCACTTTAAAAAGATTTTTACTAAAAGCTTGTTTTCTGGTGTTGTAAATTGTAGCATGCTACTTCAAATGCTTGTTGTTAAAGGTAAATTTTAAAAAAACGCACCAACCCTAAAAAAGTGACTTCATTTAAATGTGAAGAATTACCATTATAGTTTATTATGAGGATACTTGTGGTAATGTGATCTGTGTTCTTCCCACTTCCATTATTTTTTTTTCCACTCTTACTCAAAATCAGGCTTGTCATCTATGCCTTCTTTAACAACATCTCTCAATGCTGGCAACAGTGACATCAGTCCCTTTCCCTTTTTTAATTCCCCCCTTTTTTCATACCTCTCAAGCTTGAGGGTACTGTCTTTTCAGCCTACTCTGTAAAGGGCTCTTACTACCTTATTTGTCTGAGCACTTTTAAAAATGACCAGGATATAATGAATTTTTTTGTGCTCCTCATGTTGCATCTCTAAAAACAATTTCTTTGTGTACAGAGTTTTAAAAAAAAAAAGCTTCTGAAAGCAAATGCTAATTTTTTTATCAACAGTCATCTTGGGTTAAGCATATGTTCGAGATCTGGAGCACAACAGCATTTGAAAACACAGGATTAAGACAACTATGCTCTTGTTTCTTGTTTAGTCCAGACATCTATGCACATAATACTGAGATATTACTTAGCTCATGTATTAGAGACTTACTCAAGACACAAAAGAATGCTTTGCTTATTTGTTGAGACTTAGCTTGTATTTTAGATAACAATTTATACTTAAAAAAAAAATAATTACATTTCATGAATCATAGAATGGTTTGGATTGGAAGGGACCTTTAAAGGTCATCTAGTCCAACCCTCCTGCAATGGACAGGGACATCTTCAACTAGATCAGGTTGCTCAGAGCTCTGTCCAACCTTGAACGTTTCCAGGGATGGGGCATCCACCAACTCTTTGGGCAACCTATTCCAGTGTTTCATCACCCTCATTGTAAAAAACTTCTTCCTTATATGTAGTCTAAATCTACTCTCTTTTAGTTTAAAACTATTATCCCTTGTTCTGTCACTATAGGCCCTACAAAAAAGCCTATCCCCATCTTTCTTAAAAGTTCCCTTTAAGTATTGAAATGACACAATAAGGTCTCCCCAGAGCCTTTTCTTCTCCGGTCTAAACTATGCCAACTGTCTCAGCCTTTCCTCAGAGATATTTCACTTCTCTGATCATTTTTGTGGCCCTCCTCTAGACCCACTCCAACAGGTCTGCATCTGTCTTGTACTGAGTTGAAATGCTTTTGGAAGAGCTATTCAGCTTGTCTGAAAAGTGTGTAGGGAAACTTTAAAGCTCTTTAGGATAGGATTTCTGCTACAATTCTTCTGGAAGATGGCATATTTCTGAAATGTATATTAAACAAAGCATATTCATTCTCTTCATATGTCTAAATAAAGAAAATGGAACTATATTGTAGTAATTTTAACTTTCATTCAGGCTCAGTTTGGGACTTTATCGGATTACTTTGAAGCTCTGCGCAAAGAAAGCAATGTGGGTGAGAAGAGCAGCAATTCATTTTTCCCTGTTTTAAGTGGAGACTTCTTCACCTATGCAGACAGAGATCATCATTACTGGAGTGGATACTTTACATCACGACCCTTCTATAAACGACTGGATAGAGTCCTGGAATCCTACTTGCGGTAAATACTGCTATCCAGTAAATTCATAACATATGTCTTGGCACACAGGAGAGATGAATGTATAAGTACTCTAAATCTGTTGTACAGATGGAAAAGTAATTTTGAAATGTACAGTTTAAATTTACTTACAATAAGGATAGCTTAAATGTAGTTCTTGTTACAAGCATTAGTTGGTGTATGGTTTTTTTAGTAAACTCACAGAAATAGAACAATATTTTTTCCATCCAAAAAAGTAAGTTGTTCTAAAATACTATTAAAGTGAGCAGCAAGTCCTGATTCCATGAAAAATAGGTAGTGTACTTTTTATTTCTGGATTGGATTTGGGTAGCTGTCAGATCAATCTATCATTATGGCTATACCGTGAACTCTAAATTTTAGAGAGTGTTTCTCTCTTCTAGAGAGAAATACGAAGGTGTGAATTTTACAAGGGTTGAGGCAGTTGAGAAGTAGTCAGAAATCCTGTGTGCCATGTGATCTCCGATTGTAAGGTAGTGCTCTGCTGAAAATTGTTTGCATTGTCTTTAAAGAAAAAATTAGTGATGAGTTTTGGTAATGGAATGTTTAAGTGGTTCTCCCTTGTAGCAGCAGTAGATAAGACATATTGTAAAACGATTTAACTATATTTTAAGGCTGCAGAAAGAGATCTGGGACAGATGCACATGGTGTAAACCCTGGACACTTCACCTATTGCCAAAACTTGGAAATTCTGTTTCCAAAAGCTTATTCTTCCAAGGATCTTCAGTCAAATGACACTTTTTGTGTTGTGGAAGGACGCTTTAAAATACAACTACTGTAGTGCTTCTATATGCTGTTCAGACCTTTTTGTGCCAGAGAAGAACTTCTGTACTGCTGAGAAATCCTTCCTTAAGGATTTCTTACTTTTTTGTGTGTGTGTGTGTTGTAATGACTGCTGCAGTAGTGGAGGGAGCAAGAGAGGTGTGGAAAGTAGCATTTGGAGGCAGATACAAGTGCCTTTCAGAAGAGAAACCTGTAATCTAGCAGAATTTGTTTTGCTTCTTCCAGTGAATCGTCTTTACTCTGGTAAAGTGGAGGCTTTGCAAACTTGAGACACAGCTACTCTGTGATCTGTAGTATGTTTTTCTTGTAATGAAAGCGGCTTTTTCTAGCCTTCTCTCTGCACTCTAAGAATACAGAAGCCTGAGGAAATCAAGAAAATTACTGACTAAAGGAAAGCAGCAGAAAGACTGAAGAAGTGTGTAAGGAGAAGTGAGGTCAAGGGCCTGAGAATAGAAAAGTGTTAGGGAACAGACTTTGTAACGTAACTTTGAAGGCCAGCAAGTTTCACACAGTTTCACATCTGGGAAAGCAGGGAGGAAAGAAGCCAAAGACTGTCGGGAAGGAGAAGAAAAATGAGACCAAAACTGAAAGGAATGACAAAAAACAAGTCTAGAATCCCTTTGGCAGAAGAATGTAAAAATAACGTAGTAAGGAGAAGCCATCAAAGGAGTGACTCCTACAGTGTTTTAATCAGAACTTTGGAATGTTACAAGTGTTATGCTTAATTTATGTACAAATCCAAGGATGATAGAAGATTACAAATAGGGCATTTGTAAAGCCAACAGTAGTTAGGAAGTTTGACAACTATTCAGAAGTAGTTTACAAATAGAGTATCAAGAATGACTAGGAATATGATTTTTAGAAGCATTTTATTTTTTACTCATTGTATCAACATTATAAATACTAATTAGCTCTGTTCTCATTAGCTTGTTTATCACAAGAATCTTTGATTTTCAGTGAAAACAACCTTGTTTAATACTGCTATTGGAAAAGACAAGATGTACAGAAAACAGGACAGATGTCCTTATAAACCGAATTCCCTACTTTTGCCTAAATTCCTTTCTGTTTGTTAAAATGCACCCAGAATTTTATTTTAGCCTAGTTATAGTCTATTTTCTCAAAAATGTAAGTGTGTTTATTATAATTTTTCTGGTTTTTATTACTTTGTGGAAAACTTCATATGAATTGCTTTAAAGTTTATAGGTAGCATTTACAACTTCACACTGTTAAAATATTCCTTCATGTAAGAATTTCACTTACCTTTACTTCTGAAAAAGGTGCTAGATTTACAGGTAAAGAATCTTTGGAACAAAACTAAACCTTTAGTCTTATGAATTAAAACAAAGCACATTTCTAAAAATGTACCTGGGAAGTTTTTCAGCCTTCATTATTATCTGTGAATAACATGTAAGAACAAAATGTAGACATGTGTTCTTGACAGATTAATATCAGGTTTTTTGGGTAGTTTTGCTTTCAGAGACTTGGAGACTTTCAAGGATAGCATATTGGCTGTAAGAACAGCAGAATTTGGGGTTTTGTCTTTCTGGTTTTCTTTAAAGTCAGAGGAAACAAATTGTGATCATATTTCATTAATAATAACCTTGCGCCAGCCTAGTGATTAATTTTTGCATAGTTCTTTTTGAGCTAACTTACATTTTTCTATTTAGTGTGTGTGTGTGTATATATGTATCTGGGAATGAACCATGAACGGGGATTAAATGTGTGTCTATTCTTTACCAAGGATGAATGCTTTCAAGTTCCAGCAGTACCAGGATTAAGTAGTACTTCACTGCTACTTGATAGCCAAGAAGCAATGTTCATCTTCCAGACCTGCTATGATGGCTGGACATTTAAGAAAGAAGAGTTGGTTATTTGGGTTTTTCCTGTTTTTAAAGTAGTTTTGGATTTCTGCATTAAAGAAAGTGCAGGAAAGTTTAAGGATTTTATAATGGAGAGTGATATCAATGCTGATTTGAGACACAATTGATTTTTTTAATCCTAGGTGAGAGATGGATGGATTGAAGTAGTTTGGTGGTGATAAAATCAGTGACCAGAAGTTTGTTTAATGGAGTAAGGGAAAGATGCAAAGAACCATCATAGTTGGAGACGAATTAGTAATGCCTTTGTTTTTTACAGATGTAATCCAGGAAAAATTATGCTAAGTCTGCAACAAACATTGTTGAAGTAATTCAGAAACAGGACAAGAGCCACAGTACAGATGGATAGAAAAGACCACATCTTGAGAGTTCAGAAGCTCTTGGAAAAATTATTATTTACTTAGATTACATATAAAGTGGACCTAGGATAACCTAGTGTAGGCTTTGAGCAATCAGTAAAGCAAACTTTGGTGTATTTGCAGTGTCCCATCAAGTAGAGATACAGTGACAAATTACCATAAAGTGGAAAATCTGTGGTAACTATTTTAGGTAATCTGCAGAAATTTGAAATAGAGGTGAGAAAACCAAGGCTTTTATACAGCTTTTATGGAAAGATATTAGAGAGAGGTAATGCTTACTTAAAATTTGAGGTGTTCTCTAATTTGTTTCTTGTGGTTTCACAAGTGTCTTTCATCTTTGGCTGTTGAACCATTCTAATGTTTAGAATAATATTGAGACTTCAAAGGAAAATTCTGCATCTAAGAGACTGGTGCACTCAATGGATCTGTAAAACAAAATCAGTTATTTCCCTGAAAGGCAAAAGAGTTTCAAGTGTTCCTTGTAGACAGGATGGATTTAAAGTGAAGTTCTGGAAGCAGTATGAACTGAAAATATATTTACTATACAGCTTCATTTTAATGTTATTTCTTTTGGTTTTAAGGTTGTTACCTTGTTTATAAATAATGGACTTCCCTATTTAAAAAAAACCTAATAATTTGAGGTGGATTGTGGGGAGGGAGATCTAACTTGTATTTTGAGGACGAAATTTTTTTGTTCTCTACTTCATAGCTACAATTTGGTTTGTGTTTAGTGACTAGGCCATTTTTAAAAAAAAAAAAAAAACAAACCAACCATTTCAGACAGGCATAATCCACTAGATGAATGTGCATCTGATGCCTTTTGAACTACAATATACTTGTTTTCCTTTCAAGTTAAGCTGTAATAGAACAAAGTAGGAGGAATGCGTAGATGTAGGAATTTTCACTAAGCAACATTAAAGTCACAGCCATTAAGCTTAAGTACATTAGTAGCAAAAAAAGCAATTAGAACTTTTAACACCTTTATTTTGTGTATAGCTTCTGAGCAGTTATTTTATCTGTAAGAGCAAAATCTCATCCTATTCCTCAAATATTGACAACATGAAAATTAATTGAGCTATTACATGTACAGCGTACCTTTTTCAGTTTGATACATGCTTTTTGCAGCTTTTACATAATTGTCACCTATGTGATGCATAAAGACAGACTAAACTGAATCCAAATGTATTTTTCATGTGAACAGTTAATATTAATGCACAGTCTGAAAACCTAAGTTGAGAATTATTTTAAAATTTGTTGTTGTGCCTAGTTTAAATTGGAACACATGCATTCCCCGATAGCTTGGGTAAACGTAAAAATTAATGTATTTTACTTTTTTCTAATTTTTTTTTAAATTTACATGCTTAGAAGTTAGTTTTACATTTGTTTCAAGAGCATATGTTATTTTGTTTTGTGTAACATCAACCTGTTTCAACTTGGTTTATTCAAACACTTGAGAAACCTTCATTAAATGCAAATAAAGTTTGAAAAGGAGTGTGACCATTTTCAGACTTAAACAGAACTGTAACATTTTAGGAAAATGAGATAGATAGGAAAAAAAGTTAACAGATGGTTTCCCAGAATTTTTACAGACATCTTTTTTAGTCAGATATTCGTAATGACTGGCAATTAGAGAGTTGTTCCTCTTTTGTAAAGCAAATTTAGATTCTTGTAAAGCAAATGAGAACCTAATATTATTTTAGTGCTAGACTTTTGCATAAGAAATAGGAGAGAAGGGCTCTACATTCTGTTCAGTCTAAGCGTTTTTTAATCGTGTTCTTACTGTACAGGTGGATGTATAGTGAGCACGAGCATGAACTGCCTAAGTATTTAGGAGAATTTAATTTGCCTAATGTACATACGGCAGAACAGATATTACATAGAGTGTACAGATTAATATATTTCTTTACAATAATTTTATTTGTTTAGTAGGTTGTTTTTTGAAATGGAAATTGTACGTTTCCTCTAGGGCAGTCTATCCTTGTCATTAAGTTAAGATCTGTGTACCTCACACATTTATGAAAATGGTATGTTACTTTGTACTGTCATATTTTTATTTTAAAGCTCTATTTTCCTACACTGAAGCTTTGCAGGAGTCTTACAAGGTGTAAAACCAGTTGATGATGAAGTGCAGCAGTGATTTTTAACTGTTGGAAGCTAGAAACGGACTAAAAAGTACAAGATTAGGGTTTAGAGAACTCTCAGAACTAGGTGTAAGGAAAGATGTAAAAACTTCAGTTATTCCTCAGGTAAAATGTGTGTTGCTCTTTGCTTTTTAAACTTACATAAATATCTTATTCTTCTCTGCAATTCCAGGGCAGCTGAAATCCTCTACTCCATGGCTTTGGTACAGTCCAGTAAATCTGAGAAGATGAGCGTATTTCCTTCAGTGGATAACTATAAATTGCTGACAGAAGCTAGGAGGAACCTTGGACTCTTTCAGCATCATGATGCTATTACAGGAACATCTAAAGATTGGGTAGTTGTGGATTATGGCACCAGGTAATTTATTATAAATATGTAAACTTAAATCTTTCCTTTTGCTTTTTAAAAGCAAAAGTATTTCAGAGATACAGATTTGCTATAGCTAGCAATACACTCGGCACTGAAACTAGTGTTGCTCGACAAGTGGATTTGATTGCCCATGCTCTTCAGTTATGAAATATTTTTTTAATCCTCTGAAGTAAGAATTTGATGTCCAAACCGAATTTTTGAGGCTTCAAAAGAAGCTAGGTAGACGTGATAGTGAGAGTTCTTTAATAACAGGGCTATTATTTCATGCAGTAACTGTTGTATAGAAGAACACTTTATATCTGCCTGTGCTAAGCGATGATCAAGAGACATGCTAATTTCAGTTTACATTCCTTGGAAAATACTACATCCTCTGTAACCTACTGTTTTTCAGTGTGTGAAATCTTTTTCATGTTGCTAATCTTCTGCTTCATTTGTCTGATGTTGTTTATTGCTGTTATATCTGGTGGCTAGTTGCTGTCTCAGTATTGACAAATTACTCTGCTAGCTACTTCATGGAATTTCTTTGAAGAAGAGTAAATGGTATGCTTTAATTATGCATTTGTTCAGAAAATTGTTATATATTAGAATGTTAAGCGCTAGTAAATTTGAGGTAGATGATGGTAGATGGTTGATGGTAGAGCATGTCTGTTAAGTTATCGTTTTAAATGCCTCTAAAATACTGTTAGTTAAAACTACTTATTTTATAACAAGTATTTTTAAATTCCATAAATTTGTTAATTTATCTATTAGAGCATAGGTATAATCAAGGTATAAACGTGCAATGCACTCAGTTATGAGAGAGCAAAATAAAGGCTTTTTCATTTTAGAAATAAAATTACATGGCTCTCTGTATTTAAGAATGTGTAAACTTTATGTCAGTTGAAGCAATGGAAATAATGGTGATAATTTAAACTTTTGTGTTTCTGATCATTTTTCTAATCCTACTTAAACACAGTCTTGACTTTGTGACCAGCATTTCAGGCTTGCCTCCGCTATAGATACTGGAAGTCAGACATAAAACACAAACTTTCCTAAGATTAGCATTTTGAAAAAATACTTGGTATTTTGAGGGCATACATTTTGTAGTATAACAGTGGGGTGCAGATGGACCTCATTTTCAGTATTCAAGGTGGGAATATAATGATATTCAGAATACTTCCGCATTTTGCAGTCTGGTCAGCCATTGCAACTAGCTGTTCTTAATTTCATGCTATACTGGTCTTAAAAATGACATTTATTTTTCTGTAACTCAGAACTTTTGAGTTGTGTAATCTTTTTAAATTTTGATGTTATCACATTGAATAAAAACATCTGAAAACTAATGAAGACTTTAAAATTTTTAACAGGCTTTTCCATTCAATAATGAACTTGAAGAAAGTGTTAATTGACTCTGCTCATATTCTTATCCTAAAGGATAAAGGTGCTTATAATTATGACATGTCAACTCCATTCCTGAAGATGGTAAGCTATCTTTCTTGATTTTCTCCAAAACTAAAATGTGAACTATGTGTTTTCAATACAGTTTGAGTGGCCTGGGAAAAGGCAGAATGAAATTGACTGGTAAGATATTGGAAAGTAAAAAGTGAAAAATTCAGCAGTTAACACTGAAAAAATGCCACACATCTAAAGTTAAATGGGCTTATTCTGTTCCACTTCGTGAATTGCATAGTAAAACCAGGTGTTGTAATTTTCCTGTAGGCATAAATTTCTTGGTGATTTCAGTGACATGCATATGATAAGAGAATATATAGCGGTATGCAGTCCTGTAATTTGACTTTACTTATTACTTAACAAATGTAGGAAGAGGAAAATTTCCATCCTGAACAAAAGCCTAAGATGAATTTGCAAGACCATGTCTAGACAAGACCTTGTGCTTTTTTCCTTAGCTGAAATTATTTGAAACAGGAAGCTACCAATGATAAAGTCAGCAATAGATCCCCACACAGCATTTTGAGATCCATTTTACAGTCAAAAACACCTTGAATAAACACACTTGCTTATATTGTTTCCTTTCAGAATTTGTAGTTTCTTCATGTCCTGAACAAAAGCTCTCTGCTGTGATAGCTAGGTAGTCTTAGGAAGTCTAAGTCCATACACCTGGAATAGAGAGGAAACAAGATGCTTTCTTTGTGCATGAACGTAACAGGATTAAGACAGTCTTTATTATGGTTTTACCTCACACTTCTAACATAGCCAATATGACATATATTCTGCTAGTTTAGACGTGCCAGATGTGCCATACCTTGAATTACTCTTCCAGTCACATAGTTAAAATAGTTATTTATGCATTTTATGACTTTGATACTAATATATTTGTGCATGCTGCATATATGTGCCTGTGGCTGTGTGCTATGTGTATGTGTTCCACAAATATGTCATTTTTTTTCTGGTTAGAAAGGCTAACAAAATGAATGTGCACCTTCATAAAGTAAGAATATTTTGAAATCATTCATGGAATGAAGTTTTCCCTTCTTCATTGAATTATATTGGAGGATGTTGTGGTGTTAAATTTTACTAAACTTTTATTGTTTCTGTTCTTTATGAGTCTGGATTAATGCCACTGGATTGTAGAAGTATTAATTGCTGTTTAAATGGTATATTGCCTAGGAGCATACAAAGTCAAACCCACTATTGCCACTGTGAAAGCAGAAATGAAAAAATTCTTACTTCAATGAATTTATTATATCTATGTAAAACAGAAAAAGAAAAGGTGATTGCAGAATTAGATTGATTTATCTGTATGATATATAGTAACTGCAGCATATTGCAAACCCAATATTCCCACAATTCTTTTGCTACCACAACAAAAGGTTTTTAATATGGGGTATGTAGAATGCTAACTTCAGGATATTTACAAAAAAATGTTTGGAAACCTTGAGTAGAAAGTTCAAAGGCACTTGTTTTGAAATACTGTCTTGGTATTTTGATGGCTGGGGGAAGCTGACATCAAGAATTGCTCAGAGATGGGCATTCAGAATGAATACAGAAGTTGTTGAGGAAGACAAATCACAAAGACTTTAAGATTGAAAACAGCTGTTGTCTTTGAAGGGTGAAGAAGGAAAAAACCACATGGTCAAAGAAACAGAGCAAGAGACTGTAGCAGCATTACAGTAGATAGTAGGTACAATTGAGAAAATTGCCCTTCTTGAAGCAAGAAAAGAGGAAGTTGGAAATGAGACAGGATAGAAGGATTCCAGAATGATACTGCTTGCACTGTGTTTCTGCTATTCTTAATTATTAGTTACACACAAAAGCATCATGGTTTTCTTAGCTGATAACTGAATACTTTGTACATCATGTGTAAGTTTTACAGTCTCTACATTAGTAAACAAACAGAAACTACATCACTTGAAATGCAGTACACTGAAAAATAGAAGAAACTTAGAGATCCCTAAATGATCCAACCTGTAAAAGTAAAGCTGTGCAACCATTGCACCATATTACTTTTATTTCTTTGAGTACAGAAAGTAAACTTTCATGTGAAAGTTGATTTAAAAAACATTATTTTGAGGAGTATTCTGAGGAACTGAGAGCTTTGTGCTTTAGTTGCAAAGTCTATAGTTGTCACCATTATAGGAACCGGTAGGAACGTAACAGTATGTGAACAGTGTGGCTGTTCTCTTAAAGACTCACGCAATAATGACAACAATGGCTTGTCACTACTTTTTCTGGTAGAAGTAAGCCCTGGTTCACATTGTATTTAAGAAAAGAGAGAAACTTGTGAAAAATAAGAATTCATCAATGTTGTGAGATAATTCTTCGAGTAGTTTATATCACAAAAATCATACACACACCCCAAATTATGTTTTTGAAAATCTTCTTTATGTACAATATAAGGTAACAATGAGATCTGACAGAAGACAAAACTGTAAAACATTGTGATAAATATATAGAGTGTAGGGTTTCCGAGAGTAAATTTATAGCAAAACTTAATAAAATATAATAAGTATTTGCAAAGTTTGAAGGAAGGTGGTGATTATGATGTCTTGTATGTAAAAATGAAAACGTGACAATTTGATAATGGTATCTAAGAGACATTTAATGAAAGCAGATATTTCTCAATGAGTTGGTCAAAGTGAGCCTTTTTCTTTTGTCAGTCTGAAGTACTTTGTTTATAAACTTTTGTGGTTCATCCTGTGTAACATGCTAAAATAGGCTCTGTTTATGGTATGGCTAGCATGATTTTGTACCTCATAAATTTCATATAATAGATAAAGTTCATATATGTTCAGTTGTATTCAAAAGCAAATTCAAAGGTGTTCTCTTGTAGGATGATGTTCAGTCTTTCCAAGATTCTTTGCCGCGCAAGACAGTTATAAAGCTGACATCACAACCAAGGTAAATAATCTATGTATTACTTAGTGTCTGCTAGTGTTTAGCAATGTATGTATTTTCACTACATAGTAAGTTTTTATGCCATTTCATTTTTTTAACTTTCACTTTTAAAAAGGTAAAACTTTTTAAAAAATTTTTTAAAAAGTGAACTAGTACTCTGGCATATTATGCTAATACTATTATGTCTAGTTAAAAGAGGTCGTGTCACTTTAAAACTATAGACCTTTTTCACATACCACTAATTCAGCTGCAGTAAGCAAAGTTGTCTGTTTACTTTGTGCTTTTACAGCATTGTAATCCTTAATAAATTATGATTGAGTAGAAGTGTAGTAGAAGCAGTAGAAAATTCTGATTAAATGTAGTTACAGCTGGTTCAATAAACACTGTGAGCAAAACCTTAGTTTTTGTAAAGCCTAAAAATCACAATATATAAATGCTGGACTGTCTTTAAAATTCAAGTAGAAAATAAACTAGGACACTGTTTTTTCTTAACTCCAAGTTCCCATTGTAATAAGAGGGCTTCCTTTATTTATATGTAGTTCCAGAGTATTCAGTTGAAACTGACATCCTGCTATCCTCATGAACATTCAGTATCCAACCTGAAATAATTTAAAAATTCATTAAGAGTCAACTAATCCAAATGAAATGAAGAAGACATATGGATATGAGAGATGCTATGTGTGTAAATCGAGTAACACAAGGTTTCTGCGTACAGAAGATTTAAGATTCATTTAAAAAGTAGTGAATGCTATTTTTGCTGATGCTAGTATTTAATTTCTCTAGTTCTAGCAAGTGACAAGCTAATAAAACTTGCTTTATTCACAAAGGTGTCAGACTATTCAGCATGCTAACTGCTAGTGTTAAAGTTCTAATTGGATTCTTTGAAAAAATGAGCAAAGTTTGGTCCTTATGAACTTTTGGGGGAAGCTGTCTTCAGTCCTCTAAAGTTAAATGTATGTAATGTGTGTGTATATGTAGCTTTAATACAAGCTTGTCTCTAGAGCAGTCATGTAGACATACATACTATTTTTTTTTAGATAGGACTTTTATTCTCTTACTGGAGTGCTAGGTAGGTGCTAACAGATTATCTTAAACTTGTCCAAAATGATCAAAACCTCCAGTGCCTAGCTATTTATTTAACTAAAATCTTTTAACTTTTTCAAAATATCCCCTCAGATATCTTCACTGGGAGAGGTTTGTATATATTGTATATAAACACTTGGTTGGAGGCAAGTTACATGTAGACTTTCTTTGCCATTTGAGGATAGCTTTAATGCTTTTGCTTTCCTTACCTAGGTTAGCTGTTGAAATTTTCCCCATGCCCCTTCCATCCCCTGATATGCCTTTTGTTTGCATCCACTGTGCCACTTATCTCTCTGCATAGTATGCTAAGTAAGTTTTTCTATTTTGGTGTTTATGCATTTCAGGCATTTGCTTTTTTTTCCTCTTAGTTGTATATTAAGTAGAGATACATGTCAAGCTTTTTTATTTTAAAATTAATATTATCCTAGCAGCCTTTTGCTGCTGTTCTCTAAACTTGTCTTAACTTACTATGAAGATAACATGGGTAGATAATTGCTGATTTTAACCTATCTGGTATTGTGAAGATACCATACAGTCATATAAGATGCAGTTCATGTTCCAGAGACTGTGTAATCAGAATTATGGGAGATAGAATTAAAAAAAAAAACATGAAGGAGAAGAGAAGGAAAAGGATTACAAGGGAATATTGATATTGCTGCTTGAGAACCTGTTTTTTGTAAAGACTTCCTGTTTGGAAACACTTTGAAAGCAATGCTTAAGTGCACACTACTTCATGGTTCCTTTGTTGTTAGAATTTTCATTTGAATATCTGTATTTTCTCTTATAAAAATGAGCTTAGTCTTTCTAGGCTTCTAACTTTATCTCTAATTGTAGTCTGAATCTCCACTAACATTATTACCATTGTGAAAAGTGGTCTGTAATCTGAGACAGTAACTTTTGCTTAAATCTAGTATGTGAATATTATGACCGTGCATCTGAATTTTCTAGATAACCAGTAAAGATGTGAAATGTTAATCTTGTTAGAATCTTAAAATCAACTTGATAAATCTATCATTAAGGATTACTGTGCTTAATAAACTTTAGTTTGAAGCTTATAAGACAGTAACTGGTTATTTCAAATTTTGAGGCATCAGTAGATTGTAAATACTGATTCTTATCATAACTTTTATTATTTGGCTATTCTCTATTCATAAGTCAATCTCTGTTCTTGTCTGTAGCATGCAGTCTCTAGATTTCTTCCTGTTAATGGGTTCTAATATACCATCATGTGGGATAGAAATTAAGTCAATGTAACTGGCAAGGTGTTACTTTTCTTAAGTGGACTGAATACTTAGCTTTTTGTAGTTTTTCATTTCCATGTCAAGATTTTCAAAACCAGCTGTATTTTAAATTGTTTATTCTTATAAAAGTTTGATTCATATCACCTAGAAATTTAGAGGAACACTAATGATGGGAAGCTTATAAGATAATGGGTTTTTTAACCTGATTATTCAAACATTTCTTACTTTACTGAGTTGATACTGTCAAGCTCAAATCTAACCTACTTTTCAACAGGAAAGTAGTTGGTAGTATGCTTTCGTGTCTCAGCCTTCCTTTTTGATGTTTTTTTTAGTCAAGTGTTCTCTTTGTTGCTTGTCAAAGTTGTAGTCATTAGTGAAAGCTGATCAGACAGACTGTACAGGAGAGCTAGTACAACTCGATTACATGGAAAAGAAGAAAAGAGGAGGGAAAAAAAAAATCTACCAGTAGTCATTGTTCTAGTACGAAGTAGCTCCAGACTGTTGTGTAGTTGAAGTATCTTTCAGACCGTTTCGAAGTAGGTACCACTTTTATTATATTTGGTATTGTTTTCCCTCACACCTATGCATCTCTTCTCTGTAGTGCTCTGTTGCGATCTTGTTTATGAATCTGTAGTTTTATAAAAAATAGTAATGTCTTAATTTCAATGAAATAGGTATGTATTTTAAATACTATTGTGAGTCTGCCACCTTAGAACAACTAAGTGATCTTACAATCAGGCTTTTGAGTACTGAAGTTATGGCATATTTAATTACACTAAACCCCTTTTAACTGATAGATGAAATTGCATGCTTTTTTAAAGATTGTAACTTCCCGCTGTAAAACATAGCTTTCACAAGATAATACCCAACTAGAAAGGGAATTACTTTTATCTTGTTCTGAAATTAACAATTATTACACTGTGTCTTGGATACAAAGCCTACAAGCATGCTGATAAATTGAACGCTGCATAATGCTGCAGGGATGCTGCCCTGTCCTTTGATATAATCATTGTGTCTTGGAAAGAGTCTGCCAGATGTCATACTTGCTCTCGCTAGACTTGGAGAGGAGCGGTATACTTGAGTTTGAACCTCTTGCCATCCAATTTAAGCTGTTGGCTGTTGATGAAGGGTATGTTGACAGTGTGAGCAGGAAGATTTCCTAGATATTCCTATCTAGAGTGTTTCCTGGAGACAGCATTGCAGGGCGAGGTGATACATGACCGAATAACTGAATTTGTTGTCTGTACCAAGTTGGATTTTGTAGTAGTGTTGTTTGGTGCAACATGGTTAACCTAGGAGTGAACGAGACCTAACAGTATCAATCATGCTTTTTTCCACCCACCCTCCCTTTTTTTTTTTTTTCCACTCTGAACCTTCATGTACCTATCTGGGAAGTTTAAGTACTAAGCTCCATGGCGTTCTACAAGCATGGTGTAAGGCATCCCATCTGAACTGATGGTACCATGATAGTGAAAGATTTTTAAAATTAGGATTTAGAATTATTTTTAGTGTTAAACCAACAATATTTATAACTTTCCCACAAACTTTTTGTCATCTGATCGTGGAGAAACAGTATGGTATCTTTCTTATCAGGCTAGTTTAATAGCTTAGCAGACATATTTTCCACTAGTTGAAGTATTCAGGTTGCCTGGGGGATTAATTCTGAGTAGGATACACTATAATCAATGATTTATTCAAAGATCTGTCAAAGCACCAAGCAGTTTAGTGACATCCACCTTATAAAAGAAAGTTTCATTTTTCTAAATAGAGGATACAAAATAGGGGCTATTATCCTTACTTTGATACTTGTGAGCAGGTTTTGGTATAAGTTTGTAACTAACAAAGTTTTGGTGTAAGTTTTGTTCATCGTTAGGTCCAAAATTTGTCATCTTTTCTGAGAAAGAAAATTCTGATTTACCGTTAAGATTTTGCAGGTTGGTTACCTTTCCAAAAATTCACTTAGGTACATCCACTGCTTTTTCAACACAGCACTGTAATGTAGAAACTAAAGCTATGTTATTATATTTAATGTGTGATAAAGAACTCTAGGCAGAGCAGTGTGTATGTTACTGCATTTGGTTGGAAGATGACAGCAAAGATTACTTGCCTGAGAAGGTGTGGTGGTTTGACCTTGGTTAAATGCCAGGTACCCACCAAGTCGCTCTATCACTTCCCCCCCCTTCCCCTTTTTTCTCAACAGGGCAAAGAGGGGAAAGAAAATAAGATAGGAAAAAAAACAACCCTTGTGGGTAAAACAACAGCAGTTTTAATATAAGCAAAGCGAAGCAAAGGTCCATGCGCGGAAGCAAAAAAAAAAGAAAACAGATTTATTCTCTACTTCCCATGAACAGGCGATGTCGGCCCTTCTCAGGAAGCAGGGCTCCAATACACGTAGTGGTTGCCTCGGAGGACCAAGGGTGACCCCACCCCCTTCCTCCTTTCTCCCAGCTTTATACTGAGCAGACGTCATATGGTCTGGAATATCCCTTTGGTCAGTTCGGGTCAGCTGTCCTGGTTGTGTCCCCTCCCAAGATCTTGCCCACCCTGTTCCACTGGCGGCGGGGGGAAATGTCAGAAAGAGCCTTGGTGCTGTGTAAGCACTACTCAGCAGTAGCCACAACACCAGGGTGCTATCAACACCCTGCCAGCTCCCAACATAAAACACAGCACCATGAGGGCTGCTACAGGGGAAAACCAATTCTGGCTCAGCCAGACCCGGTACAGAAGGAAACTTTGTTGGTATGATATGCCGAAAGGGAAAGCTGTCCTGATGATATGAAGCAATTAATTAAAGCTTCACACCAAAAGAACTGTATCTTTCTGAGTTCAGAAATTGACTGGATTGGGGTAATGTTTTAATAATCTCATTTGGCAATTTTAGCTTTGGTGGTGGGTTTTTTTATTGGTTTTTTTTGACCTGTGTTGACCATGTTGATCCAATCAATCTAAATAGTTGTCCAATGTAGTTACAGGGAGAGGGTGCTCTGACAGCATTTGACTTTTTAATAACAAATTTTAATTACCTGTTATGCTTGTATGAGTTCTGAGGCATATGTATTCCTAGTTATATGCTGAAACAGTTTAAAAAAAAAAAGACAGTTGAAACAAGGGTATTTTCAATTGTCAATGCGGAGAAAAAATGTTTAAAAAAACCCAAGAAAGAATACAGCAACATTTAAAATTAGGCCAGAAATATTTGTGGCAGTTCATGCATTGTTAATAAGTACACTTGTTCCCCATGGTTAAAAAAACAAAACAAACAAACAAAACTCTTAACCAAACCAATAGTTCTAGTTTTTTATTGGATGAAATAGTGATAGCAATATGCACAACCTTGTTATGTTTTTATTAAAGTGAAACCTCTGTATTGGTGGCTTTAAGGGAGGTGCACAGGATGATTTGTCATTCAATTAAGCCTTAAGATTCTCTTCTTCTGTTAAGAAACAACACTTAATTAAGCACTTGTATTCTCAGCACAGTAGTGCAAGTAGTTCAAAAATCAGAAAAACCTTTGAAATTATATGTGGGGAGCTGTACTTTTAGTTTCCAATACCCTGGCTGCTTAGGCTTGAATACAGACTAACTATTGTTTAAAAATTATTTTGAAGTGTTAATCTCAGTGTTCAGCTGCCTGATCAGTTTACTAGATTTCAGATGGGATGAGCATGTTCTGTTTGTAGTAAATTCAAGGTCATTTTGACTAAATTGAATGGGTATTTAAAAAGCATTCTCCCTCTTGATTTTCACGATGGAAAAGCTGTTGCAAAGGCAATGAAATGCTTGGCTGACACGGGGTAACTCAAGCATATGAATCCTGAAACATCAGTTAGTGTGAACTGGAAATAAATATTTCAGTAAAAATCATTCTGGTAAAAGTGGTGACTTCAAAATGAACAAAAACAAAAGCAAGATATATTCATTCTGCTTTATAGGTGGAAGTTAGCTGTGCAGCTATCTTTATGACCAAAACTGGCAGATTCTGACTTGACGTCTAATTGGAAGAGGAAGTGAGGGGTGCAGAAGTATTCACAGCACCTAAATCTCTTAATTTCCACTCTTTCTGTAAGGTCATAGCAGTTTTTCAGAGATTTGCATTTTTATTGTGCAAGTTTTCTACTTGTGTTAATTACACTACATGCAGGCTTATCTCAGAATTGATTCCCTGTGCTGACAGTTGACATTTCAGTAAAAGTTTATATGGGAAATCTGAAAACAAAACAACAAATAAGCTAAGGGATGAGAGTCTGTTTTGGTGTTAGAGATTAAAACCAAACTGTGGTTCATTTTTGAGTTACTACAAATTTTCTTTGTTAAGAAGAAAAAAGCAGCTTTGATTTGCATTTAAGTGCACACCAAAGCTTTCTGTGGAATCAATCTTTAGTTTTAAAAATCCAGTTTTGACTGTCATGCTTCTGAATTCAGGTTGTTCTAAGAGTTGTTAAACTTAAAACTTCCAAACTTTTATTACTTTTTCAGTGCATAAAAATTCGTATAAATCAAACTCTTCTCAGTTTTTTGGTCTGTCTTATTGTTGATAAATTAGTGATGGTCTGTTCTAAATATTTTTGTTTACTGACTGTCTTTGAAGTTGCAAAATTAAATGAGTAAATAACTTGATACAGTTTGTAGTGTTTGTAAAATCTTTGCAGCTTCTTGAAACTGCACAAATTTAGGATTTCTGGTACAATAGACAGAATTTGAACAGTTTTTTGGGGGGTTGCAGTACCAGTGCAATCAAATTTTGAAGGTGTTTGATGCTTCAGCTGCAATAAATAAATCATAACATAAAATGAAAAATCCCAAATTAGGAGTTGCAAAAAATTTCTGTGTTCCTCTGAAAGCACTGTAATGGAAGTGTCATATGAAATGCAGAAAGAATAGGATAACTAAACATATTTAGTGGAGGAAAAGAACCTGTGTTTGTTCTTCAAAAACAAAAAGTGACCATTATGAAATAATATGCTAGTAAGAAACCTGAATATAACTGAAGGATCTGCATTGTGTGCATGAACTTATTGAAGCAGTTTTGGAAGTAGAAGATACATATTTTCAGTATATTAGTATATTTGTGTATTATTTCTTTATTTTTCAGGCACTGGCCCCTTCAGCCTTTTACTGGAGTTGCTTTGAGGCAATACTGTAGTTAGTCCAAGGCTCTCAAGGCACAGACTGAAGTGATATGGCATATTTAAATTCTTTCTGCTCTTCTGAACCAGATGTTTTTTTCCCTTCTAAATGCAGATTTATAAAGCCTGCACTACAAGAGGAACAAGGAAAGGATTTTAGTGAAGGTACTTCCCGATCCTGAAAAAGTCAGGGGGCTTCAAGCCCATCTTGGACTTCAGAACACCTCACAACTTTGTGGTAAAAGAAAAATTTAAAATAGTGCCTTTGGACTTAATCCTTTTATCCTTAATTGGAGAGTAGTTATGTGCTCCAGATTAGGATATGTGTGCCACTACAATTCATCCAAATCATAGGAAGTGTGTGCATCCAGCATATGTAGTAGGTACATAATATTTTAAAAGTCTTGTCTTAGGTTGATGTTCGGTTTTTGTGTTCTCAAAATTTATAGTTCTTGCTGTGCTGTTGTCTGTGTTTGTGAATGCTGTTTTCTTGAGGGTGTTCCATGGCGTGTTCTTGAGAAATCCACACAAAGGTCCTGTTTCCTGTGAGAGTAGAGAAATGAAATATGTGCCTATCATCTGCCTAATTCTCTGCCTTTTGCATGAGCAATGGATATTATAAAGGTATATCTGTAGAGTTATAAAGAGAATTCATAGGAATGTGTGTGTGAGAGTTCTCTCACCTTTATTAACAAATGTAAGTTTTACTTTGGGTTTGTGATTAGGAAGAGGATTTCTGGAGTGATTCATAATTCTGAAATATCAAACTAAGATAGTGGAACTTTTTTTTTTAGAGCACAGTATCATTGTTTTTAATTATTTGCATGTTACCCAGAACTGTCAGCCATTACTGCTTTTAGAAAGAAGGTGTAATTTTCACAATATAGCTCTATTTCTAAACTACACATTTAACATCCTCTTCAAATGCTGTTATAGCATAATTCTATTTTGTGTTAGTTAACACTCAACTCTTGTGAATTTACTTATTTATAGTATCTCTTTTATTTTGTGATGTCACCTGTTTGATTTTGTAATGAAAAGCTGATCTGTACATAATACATTCTGTTTCTACCTTTGTTTTTATATCATATGAAAGCAACACAAATTTATGTTGTGTGGTTGTAGTTTCAAATTCTTCTGGAGAATTTTTTTCATAAACTAGAAAAGAGGTCTTATTTAGGAAGAGGCAAAAATCTTAATATTTGTTCATACATGGTAATATTTGAGTATATATATTCAAGGTTAATACTCTATAATAAACAGATTAATTGGATTATGAGTTGCTGATTAGATGTAAATTGGGGGGTTTTTTGTTGCATCTGTGACAGTATTGATAGTCCCAAATTAGGATTCTTAAATTTACAAGAAGTTTAGCTGGATGTGATGCAGAGGACCATGTTAGCATTATCTATCTTACCCAGTTAAGTAAGTTGAAAAAATCTCCTTAGAGTTTATTCAGTCAATGAAAAGCACCTTGGGAAGGTATCAGAATCTCCTTTTGAGGAGAACTTGCTTTTCTCTGACTATATAGAAGAGCACTTTTGCTTAACTTGAATTTTTAAACCACTCATATTCCCACTTCCCCAAATTTCATATTTACATCTGACAGTATATCAGACACTGCAGCTCTTTAATTTTAATGTATTCCTCACAAAGGACATTTCTATTTAATTAATTGTCTAGGATTGTATGGTTATAAACTTTAATGGTTTCAGCATCTACTGTATCTCAGAGGAGGTGTACATTACATCTGTAGCAATTTACAATAGTTTCAATAATTAGCTGTGTTGATTAAGTTTAAAGGACACTTTCACTGTAATTTCATTTGGTGCTCTGGACTTAACTTGGTATAGCTTTTTGTCAAAGTTCATGCACATAATGTGCAGATTAAATTTTAAAAAACCCACTAACCCAAACAGGAATATTAAAGTAGATCTGATCCCCTTTCTTTAAAACTGGAAAACAAAAAAGCAGATGTGTCATTGTGTTTTAGTTCACACTTTCTTTTAATTTGTAGTCAGTTTGTTGTAAATAGACTTTTGCCAGTGTTACCTTCACTACTTAACAGACAGATTTTCTTGTTTCCTAGCTATTACTTAAATGTTTGTTGATAAATATTGGATATCATGTATTATTCAACTTATATTCTTGGGTATCCATGTGAGCAGGGTGGAGATTTTTGTGCAAAATGAGGCCAGAAACAACCAAGAAATTCTTTAGTTCAGATCATAAAATCACAAAGTTTCTTCTGTTTCTATCAATCGTGCTAATACAGTAGAACATAAATAAATTATGAAATTTGAAGTCATACTAGGAAAAAACACTATATAGGATTAGAATTAAAACTGTCTTGGTAAACTGGAGTCAATATTTCACAGTCAAAGAATGAAATGAAGTAGTCAAGTGCAAGTATTACACACCACATGAAAAATATTGTGAAGACTAACCAAGTAGGCATTGTTGAAGCAGAAAAAGGCATTTCAGACGATCAGATTGAGAGAGTTACTGGTATGGTGTCAGAGGCAATTTTGCTTTTGAATGATTTAAATGGAAATGTTCTGTGTAAAACACAGCTGAGATAGTGTGCTATACTCACTAGTGATGAAGGCTTTTATCAAAAATATAGTGTCTAGTTTTTGAAAACACACTTTGAGTGATGAGACTTTGAGAAGGCTTACCAGGAAAACAAATAGTTTTAAGCTGAAGAAAGCAACCAAAGAATGTTGAAAGAGTATCACCTGATTAGTTTGAAAAGTCTGATAATGAGGAACATAAATGTATAAATACATACACGTTTGTTACAAAGACCATTGGTTGTGTTACTCTTACAGTGGAAAAAGGAAGACAGAATTGGAAGAAATTTGTTTAATGTAAATTAATTAAAAATTTAATTGTATATTAGCAAAATGGGTGCTTGAGCTGCAGAACAGTATAAACAGTTTTGGACATCTTCAAGAATAGGGATTGCAGCATTTGTCAAAGGGTGTCCTACTGAATTCTCACGCTGGTTAAGAGGTCAAACTACAGCAACCTTCTAGTCCACTGTTTTCTTCTGTCTCTTGAATTTAGTCTTGAGAGTGATAGCAAACCACTTTATTTTGCAGTACCCAGCATGGCCTAATGTTATAGGCTAGTCTGCTTTGTACATACTGTCTTTTATTTGACCAACTGAAATAAATCACAACAGTGGACTGATGTCCTGTGTTTGTCTGGGATAGAGTTAATTTTTCTTCTTAGTAGCTAGAATAAATAGTGCTATGTTTTGGATTCAGTATGGGATTTGGTATGAGAAGAATGTTGATAATACACTGGTGTTTACAGTTGTTGCTAAGAGATCAACAACTCTTCAACTCCCCAAGTCCTGTCCAGGTACAGGTATGCAAGAAGCTGAGAGGGGGCACAGCCAGAGCATCAGAACCAAATTAGCCAGTGGAATATTCCATATCATCATGCTCAGTATATAAAGGAGGGGTGGCTGGAAAGGAGGGGGTTCTCTCTCACTTCCAGGATTGTGATTGTGGGATCTTGGTATTTCGGGCTAACTGGCTGGGAATGGACTGGGTATCAGTTGGTGGGTGGTGAGCAATTGCATTGTGCATTACCTGTTTATTCTTTCTATTATTGTTATTTGTTTATTGTATTACAATTACTAAATTATTTTTTTTATCTCAATCTGTGAGTCCGCCTTTATCCCTCCAATTCTTTCCCTCATACCCTGGGTGGGGGGATGGTAAGCGAGCAGCTGTGTGGTGTTTGGGTGCTGGCTGAGTTCAAACCACGACAACTCATTTGAGGCATACAAGACCTTCCAGTGACCTGAAATGTTACCTGATGTTTGTGTGAGAACTAGTTGCTCTAATGAGAAAACAGTTCTGTTTACAACTGCTGTCTCTAATACACAAGCAGAGTATTTTATGCTCAGTTTGTCATACAGGCAAAACGAGTTTCCTGTGTAAGATAAAAAGGGGTTTTTTTCCTCTGACAGTTGTTATTTTGGCACTTGGCAGATCTGCTATAAAAGGAAGTGTGTCTCTGTATTTTTTTTTTAGGAAAACTGTCTGAGTGCTGGGTGTTTTAACTGTGTTACACATTAAATGTTTTCAGAGTAACAAATTTATTTTAGTGGGTTTTTTTTACTGTGGGTAAGTTAGGCTTTTGATGAGGTGGGAAGTGTTGAGTAGAGTGGTAACTGCTTACATTAGTAGCAACAGATCAGTTCTCTATAGGAATGCAAAGGTCAAGATATTTCCTAATACTGAAAAATTCTGGATTTTCCTTCTGCCTCTTCACCCCCACCCCACCATATACATAACATATAAGGTATATGTGTCTGTATGGATACAGTTATATTTATAAAAGAAATATCCTAGATCTCTAATATCATATTTCTGTAAACTAGTTGGTATGATTTGACTTGAAAGTGTATTTTCCCTTCTGGAAAAAACACACAACTGATGCAGAATTATTCCATCCTATGGGTATTACTGCTTTTGCTTCCTTTCTGAATATGAACTAGGAAGAAAATTGTTTTTGGATTATCGGACAAGTATCCATGCATGTCTATTGAAAAATACATTGAATAATTCCTCAGGGTCTTATGGACTTTTAAACTCAAAATTAACTGGCAAAGCAATTTCCACATTCTTTGTTTCCTTCTTTTCTGATAGGGTTTGCCACTATTAAAAGAAAGTTGTGAGCCAAGTATCACTGATATACTTCAAGATACACAGGGTTTAGAGTTCAGTGTTTTGTATAATGTGTGTTAGAAAAAGTATAATTTGGATTAAATCAGCAAAACTTTTTACATTTCAGAAATAAATATTCATGTGGCAGAGAATGAAATGAAGACAGTTTTTTAAAAACACCTGCAGAGCCACATTTTCTTTAAAACAAGTGAGTCAGACTTGCATACCTTCAGAAACTGAATTGGTTACATGATTTTTGTGTGTGAGATTTTGAATTACTTTGTCCATAGCTTTCTCTGTTTCTTAACTTTTTTGCTGAATGAGTTTTGAATAGGACTGAAAGGTACCTTGAAATGCCATGAAACATATAGTTTCTAAAGCTCAATTTAGTAGCTGATAGAAAAGTTGTAAAAAAAAATTCATCTGTTGTCATGATCATGAGCCTGCACAGTTGACTTTTGATTAGTCTTGTTCCTAAAGGAATATTTAGAATGTGGGTTTGAGATACTAGAAAATGTCTAATTTCTGTAGAACCAGAGGAGCAGCATGACCAGATGATTTCAGATGATATCCTGAATCCCTTTTTAAAAAAAAACGTTGATTAAAGGACAATTCAAGTTGTGTATATATAGCATTTATATGGTGTTTATTTTGAGAACACTTATTTTGTAGACTCTTCCCATCTTTAGTAATTCATAACAGAAATGCTTGCAAACTTGGCTGGATATGGAAAGAAGTGTATGAGAGGACCTGTACTTAAAATGTCACTTTAATCATACTTTAGACTAAGGAGGCTGTGACTCTCATGCAAGAGACAGTAAGAGCTTTGAACAGAACTAAGTAACTTGATACAACTTTTTTTTTTAACCTAGTGTTTTGAGTAAATATTCAACAGTTTTTCTTCTTAATGAAAAGGAATTGTTATGGTTAGTTTCTGTTCAAAGTTTTTTCCTCTGAACCTCTAAAGCAAGGAGAGAGCTTTTTAAATAACATGAGAGAAATTTGTGTGGTTCAGTTATTTTTAGTTTTCTTCTGTATTAAAAAATTGACGAAAATAAGTGTCTGTTACATGTTTTCTTGGGCTTCAGTGCAAGAATCATGGAAATCTTTTCTTCAGGGGAGGTTGTACATGTTTTCAATATACTTACAAATTATCTGTTTTAAGTAGATAGTCCTGGTTCTCTTTGTTCCATTTACTACTATGCCCAAAGACATGGACCACCCTGGGCCTGTGTAATGTCAGTTCACAGAATTTTTCAGAATTCTAGCTTTCCTGGGCTGCTTTTTTTTAAACTTTCCAAGATATGGCAGAAGTCACATAATTCAGATTTTTTTTGTAATGGTATTTTTGGCAGCTACTATGGTAAGTGGTGCTTTATGCAGTTTAAGTACAGTTTGTTTCCACCTCATACACATCAGTGTTTACTAATTAAACAATTTTACTATCTACTGACTCTTCTTACATCTTTCGAAGTAATTTTTTCTTGCATATTCTCAGATACGGAACAGTTCGGACTATCTCCTGGCCCCCCATTTGATGTCTGAAGACTTTTTATTGCTTTATTGTCCTAGTGAGATGACTTTGTTCAGAGAATTTCAGTTTTGTTTAGTATTCTAAAATGTTAATCCATCAACTGCGAAGATGTCAAAATAGCTTTCTAGTTGAATTCTGGTTTCTAATCCATCAGTCCTTCCGGTGATTTTTAACATATGTAGAGTTACTTCAATGCCTTTTCTTCAGGGATTAAAGCATTTTAATGTGTATTCATGATTTTTCCCTCCCACCCCTTTGACATTTCAGGAGAACTTATGAGTTTCTGTTTATTCTTTTTCATTCTTCAGTGGAAGACCATTGGTATAGTATATTATTTGGCTTTGTGGCTTTTATCTTTTCTCAATTTTGGGTGTAGTTGTAGCAGTTTTGTGTTTTTCACCACTCAGCTGATTTTTAGCTGAGCCTCTATAATAGAAGAGGGAAGGAAACTAACCATCTTTGAAGGTCCTGTTCGTGTAACTTTGCATTGAAATTGTGCATATGTGTCCAGAGAACTGGTTCTGATGAGTTGTAATGGAAAGTCTGCAAAGGTTTGTCAGAGAGATTCTAGTAAGGTTGATCAGTCTGAGGTAGAGTGCCTCAAGGAATTGGTTCTCAAAGCAGTCTTGAATAAAGGTCCTTCACTGAGCAATGAAAGCTGCTGTCCTAAGCTGTCATGAGTCCAAGTGTCTTGAAGAGGTAACCTTCTGAATAATCCTTTGTCACTGATGATCCTCTGCAATTTATTAGTATTGAGTTCTGGTTTCTCATAATAGTTGAATGCATTGCTTGTGAAGGCAGCATTGAAGGAACTTTGAAAGAAAATGGTGTTGCAGGTGTTACCAGTAAATGTGTGTATGTATCAATATATCTGTATGTTCATACGTTTATGCAGATCAGTGAAACAAAAAGAACAGTGGTCTGAAACTGTAACGTTTCTGTTTAAGAAACAAAATTTGCAATAGCTTTCTTCTAGGAGATCAAGATTAAAGTAGTTAGAGAACCAAATCAGCTTTACTCACATTTTTCCTGTGTATATAGCTACAGCAATTTACATGTTTTCTTGATAAATTAATAAAGTATTTGAAATAAGAATGGAGGGTGGCTTTTTTCATCTCTGGCTGTAAATGTTTCACATCAAGTTAAAGGAAAAACTATTCAAAATATTTTTTGATGCTTGAATGTACATGCTTAATAGGAGGGTGTACTAATGGCATATGGTGGGTTATATAGGGAAAACGATCATGCTTTTATGAATAAAAGATACTCATTCTGGATTGCAGAGACCCAGACAAATATAGGGTAAAAAAATTCAAGGTATAACTTCCCAAAAGTGTCTGAAAAGCAGGTGCCAGGATTTGCTTTTCTGAAATTACAAATGTTTGCACATCAGAGGTGCATCCAATTTAAGATTAAGAACTCAAGTGTGCACCTGCTTCTGGTTCTTTGAAAGACTGAGAGCAGATTACTCCTGCTCCCAGTGCACAAATGGAGTATGTGGTCTCCGAGTAAATTGGCTGTGGTTTTATCTGTAGAAAGTTATGATTTATTTTTTCCAATACAGTTTATAATAAAATAGTTTCAGAATTATTTATCTTGAATAAATGAAAGAAATTATGGCTGACACTTGGCCATAATGGTGTTTCTAAAGTAAAATATTTTGGGTAAAATTTTTCATCTGAATTTTACCAGTAGATATTAAAACCCCTCCCTCTTTATTTGGACAAAAGATGTGAGGTTTTATAGTTGTCTTGGTGCAAAGACTAGTGATCTGAATAATGAAAGGAAAATAATTGGTTGCAGCTTCTGAAAGACAGTAATATTCATGTTTTTGCCTTAAAACCTGGAATATAAAACCTTTAAATATTGTCAAGTTGCTTCCCTGTGTAATGTAACCACAATACATTAAGCAGTTGTACTCTCCATTTGTGGATGACCTTCTTTGTATTGTAATGATACAGCTTAAGTCAAGTGTAGCTCTTTTGTTTCATGTAGAATTTTAAATAGTTATATTTAAGTGTGGGAGCTGAATAGTACTTTAGAAGTAATGTGATTTAATTACATTAGTTAGTGCGTTTGTATATGCACAAGAATTATATCTTACCAAGTATAAATACTACAGTCCTGCTGAAAAAAAATTTGAAAACAAAATACTAGCATCTAGTCAAAATTCCCGCATTTCCACATTTCAACTGCTGAAAATCTGCCCTGTTGTTACTAGCTTCATCTGACTGCCCTACATATGCCTACATGTACATAATGCACTTATAACACATTGATTCAAAAAGGTATAAAACATATGTACCTTGGTACCACAAGAGCTTTGTTTTATCCAAATATTGAAAAAAATTAAATAGTCTGGTGATATATAATGATAATATAGCATATTCCTAATATTCCTAAGGGCTTTTGTCATGGGTAAATCTGTTATGCAACCAATTAAAAGTTGACAAATGTGTTTCTATCAATGGGAAGGTGAACAAAGTTTCTGGAAATATTTTTATATTAATATGTTTGTTCAGCAGAGAATTTAATGAGGGTGTATAGCATCACTAGAAATTAATTGTATGCACAAGCTAGCATTTTACTTGGAGGCAGAAGAATTGAGGAATTCCACTGCATAGAAGGAATAAATAAAAGACTTTTGTAATACTCAGTTGATAGATGAGAATGATGACTTATTCTGAGCTCTGGTGTTGGATCATCTCTTAGATCTGTTTCTTTCTGACAGTTCTTACGCTCTTCTTTCACAGTATATGAGGAGATCTTGAAATATTTCACTAACTTCGTGTTCCTAAATTTCAAGGCGTCTAGGCTGAGAGCAGCGTTCATTTAGTTTGGTTTTGATTCCACAGCTGTATAAAAAAATTATGTTAACATTTAAATTAAAATCTTATAGAAGAAAAAGACATGTTCAGTTAAGCAGAAGTGTAAAATGACCTAGTTTCAGTCTGGAGGAGGTTCTTACAGTCTTGCAAAAGTTTTTTTGACCAAGAATATGGTTAACTGTTGTGTCATCTAGTAATCTAGGAGTCTTAAACACAAAACAGGGAGGGAAAAAAAAAAAAAAAAAGCCCCCCAAATAATTTCTGTTTGTGCTAGAAAGCACAACTGTTAGATGCACAGATATGCAAGGAAAATAGTTGTTTTGCACAGAAGTCATGATTTAACAATACTTCAGCACAGGAATCTTCATCTAAGGAGTTAAAATGAAAATTATTTTTACGGGAAGCTCATTCTATTTATGGCATGTAATCCAAAGGTTCTTTATAGAAGAAGCTAATACAGCCTCTGATTTTAGTTTATTCAATTAATGAGAATTTGGAGTTGACCTTTCCTACAGACTTAATAGGGTAGCAGTGAAGAGCTATGAAATGGAACAAACTAAGTTTGATGTAGAAAAAAAGAGGGAGCCAACGAAAAGGTAAGGGGAAAATGGTAGCCCAGTTAGTGCTCATAAAGATTCTGAGTATCTGTAGAGCAAAACTGCATTTGTTAAAATTAGTTTAGTGTTACAAAAAAAATCCAAGAGCAGGATGGAAAGAGAGTAAGTGAGATGGAGAAAAGGAAAAATTTTCTGTGTGTGTCTGTATTGCATTCATAGTTTGGTGGTGGGTTCACTTAGTCTCCCTGACTTTACACTGAAACTGTGTAGAAGTCCTCTCTCTCAGAATAAGGAGGAGTTAAATTTGTACTTCCTTATTAACTCCAAGCAGTTTGCTGCTGCCTCTCAGCCCTGAAATTTTACTGTTTCATTATTTCCAAAGTATCATCTCAGCAGTTTTGTCTTTTCCCTGTCAGACTTCATGGTGCTAGGGAGACCTCACTCTCCTCTGGCATGTGTGTAGAGGAGGGCTTCCCTCAGTCTGTTTAAAATTAATGTTGGAAGAGAGAAAAGATTAAAGGGTTTAGCTATGTCAGTAACTTGTTAGCAGGACCTCAGCACTTAGTTGTACTGTAGTGGCAGGCTAGTGGATAATGGAGCACCGAGCATCTAAAAGTATGGGTAAGAAACCTGGAAGACAGAATGTGAGATTATGGGAAGAGGTTCAAGCTACAGGTGATAAATTTAAATTAAAGACCTGAGTGACAGAATGAGATTTCTAGTTTGGGTGGAAGGAGACAATTCTAGATGAAGCAGTTTGATCTGTAAGTGTGGTAATTGAATTTGAAGGTTAAGATGTGAAAGGAAAAGAAAGAAAACCACTAACAAAACCTTGTGGAATCTGCATAGAAAACAGAGCACAGAATGAGGAGAATCTATTTAGAAGAAATACTGAAGGAGTGATTTGATAAGTAAGAAGTAGATATCATAGAAACTGATAAAAGAAAATTTCATGAACTAAACTGTGTTTTACAGTGAGAAGGGTCAAGGGGGTTGACGACAGATACTGGTTCTGCTGAGTATCTGAGAAGTTACTAGAAATTTTGTCAAGGACATTTTTCATTGTTAAAGACTAATTTTTTAAAGGATTAAATGAACAGGGGGAAACTTCAGGGAACAGTTGTAAATAGTGCATTCTTTGAGCTTGACAATGAAAAGGCAAGATGTACTATGATAGTCCTAGAGAAGCATCAGGCACATATGTTTTAGTATCATTTTATTCTATACCTTACAGTATATGAACCTGTAATAAAAAAAATTTCTAGGCTAATAAAGTTGCTCTATTCAGTTTCAGGGCTGATTCTTTTGGTTAGTAGCATAATCTGTATTCAAATGGAAGAACAGGCATAAAATTACGTAAAAATTAGTTATTCCATGTATACCTAATAAAAAGATTCCAGTGTATATGTAGGCAGTTGCCATAGGGATTTTTGGTAAACTATAACTGAAATAATTTTGAACTCTCCCTTACAGCAGAGACAAACTAGTTAGTTTAAAGAATATATATCAGTTATATGTATGTACAACAGGTTTTGTTCATTACTTCATTGTTTCTGAATTATCTTAAAGGGAAAGCAACTGTAAATAAGAATTTTAATATTCAGCCTGAAAAATACATTTTAAATGCACTTAAATATCTCAATTGTTTTTTCAGCTGGTAATAGCAATTCTTTAATAGTTAAGATGGGAAATTGATGTATCGTAAGGTATTTTCAAAATTGCTTGGAAAAATAATAGCATTAAGAAAAGAAGATCTGCCAAGGATTGATGTTAAATATCCATTGTTTCCTGGTTATGTTTTGCATATTCATTTGTTGTGGTATGTACTTTTTGTTCTAACACTGTTTTAATGCACTGTATGTAAAATTTATGTGCAGTAATATTAAACCTGAAGGAGGAAGTTTGTTTGCCAAAAGGTAATTTTGGAAAATATGTTTTTGCAGGTACCTTTTGATATATAATCCGATGGAACAAGAGCGACTTTCAGTGGTTTCAGTCAATGTGAATTCACCCAGAGTTAAATTATTATCTCCTTTGGGGAAACCTGTTGCTGTCCAGATTAGTGCTGTTTGGGATGGAGCAACTACAGTATCACATGAAGCGTATCAGGTATGCTACTTTAAGTAAAAAGCATTGAAGTATTTTTTTTTGACAGATACTGTAGCTTCACAGTTGTAGAAAATGGAAAGCATACTTCAAATATTGGCAATTCTGTCTTCTGCAGATAATGTCATTAATTCAGTCATTTTAAGGAAAAAAAGAAACATATTTACCATTAATGTTTCTTAAACTGATAAGTTATTAAACTTTTGTGATATGGTGTATTAGATTTAAAGGGTCAGTTTCAGCTGCATGAACAGAAAATACTGGATGTATTAATTTTCCCCCAACTTTCTAAAGCTCCTTTTTCCTTCATGTGATAGTCTATACACACAGTCACACAGGCTGTATGTGCTCAAGCACTCTAGCTGGCAGGTTTTGTAAGTGCAATGGCTTGTGCAGTTAGATGCTGATATTTATTTTTTTTTTTGTCTTCCAGATATAGAGGCTGGATAGTAACCCCCATTACTCTTGTATTCAAGCTAGACAAGTGACTTTGAGTCCACGTCTTGTTTTTTGCTTTAAATAAAGTTTCTGATAATTTTTGAATCATACATAATTATAGAAGATTGTCCTCAATGATCACACATCAGAAGCTGTATTTTGTTAAATTCTTAGTGTTATAATCACAAAAAGCCAATTCTTATAAAAATAAATATAATTTTATTCAGGTTCAATCAATTTAGGGTAGGAAGCAATAGGCAAAGCAGCGCTGGGTGCGCAGAGAGCCGTGACTCTGCCACACGCACACCAAGTTCTAAAAAGCAGCGTATTTTATACTCTTTTACCACCATCTTAACCAATCCCCTTTTGTCTGATAGTTGTCCTACTCTTCTTTCATTGGATCATTTGAGTTGCTGGGGTATGTGTCCTTCTCCTATTGAGTCTTTTGAAAGTCTCAAAGCCTTGGTCTCTTGGCGCGCTTGTCTCCTATTGGGTCTTTTGAAAGCCTCATGATCCCATCTTTCGGTGGCCATTTTCAAAGAGCAGTTATATCAGCTCTGGATGGGTTTCTGAGAAGCGATTGCATATCAGCTCTAGGTGGGGTTTCTGAGAAGCGATTACATTGTTCCAAGCGAATAGCACACTTTATATTTTATCCGTATATATATTCAAACATTCATCATAGGTTATAGTGATCACAAATCATTTCAGGTCCACACAGGGTACCATATTCTACTTTTACAATATTTCAGACAGCAGGATATTATGGTTTGACATTTACAAATTATTCAAGTGTAACGTGCCCACCTTGCTTAACTTAGCAAATTTGTTACAATGGTTTATTACATTAGTGATATAATAGTGTACTGTATTACTGTAATAGTACTGTATTACTTTCAGGCTTACGTTATTAGTCTGATTCCTTTTGACTTCAGAGCCAAGTTGAACTTGTTTCGGGATAATATTCCTGCAAAGATTTCAATAAGTGTGTCTCAGTTGTCCTCCAAATGCATAATTATTGATAATTGTTGCGGGTTAACCCTGTTAAGCAGCTCAGCCCCACTCAGCCAATTACTCACTGCTCCCAGTGGGATGAGGGAGAGAATTGGAAGGGTAACAGTGAGAAAACTTGAGGATTGAGATAAAGACAGTTTAACAGATAAAGCAAAAGCTGTGCATGTGAGCAAAGTGAAATAAGGAATTCGTTCACTACTTCCCATTGGCAAGCAGGTGTTCATCCATCCCCAGGAAAGCAGGGCTCCATGACATGTAATGGTTACTTGGGAAGACAAACACCACGACTCTGAATGTCCCCCCCTTTCCTTATTCTCCCAGTTCTTATGGCTGAGCGCATTGCCGTATGGTCTGGAGTATCTCTTTAGTCAGCCGGGATCAGCTGTCCTGGCTGTGTCCCCTCCCAGCTTGTGCACCTCCAGCCTGCTTGCTGGTGGGACAGCAGGAGAAGCAGAAAAGCCCCTGATGCTGCATAAACAGCGCTCAGCAATTGCTTAAACATCCCTGTGTTATCAACATGGTTGATGTTAAAACATAGCACCATATGAGCTATTATGAAGAAATTTAACTCTATCCTAGCCAAAACCAGTACAATAACTAACATTGTTAATTGCCTGAAGAAGTAGTAAAATTACATATCTGTACCTCATATTCTAAGCTTTGGAGATCTACCTTGTATATTACACTCTTGTGCAGATTACTTTATTGCTCTTAAATAACCTGAGACTAAAAATGAGACAGTTGCTTTGTATTTTGCTGTTTAAATTTGTGGATCTTTAAATGTAACTTAAGTGATAAGTAGTTTGTGCACACTTGATACGGTACACACACATCTTTAATGCACAGCAAATATGCTCAGAACTGCACATCACAGCTAACATTCTTTTTTAACCAAATTCAGAATCATTAATGTAACAGTGATCTTGATGCAAAGGAAATTAGCAATGCATATATTTTTGTTTGCTAATTCTTCAGCTATTAATTTTGGAATGTCATTTGTAATTTCATACTCATTTATGGAATATGGGAAAAGTTCAGCCATCCTGAAATTATTGAAGCAAAAGGAGTTACTTTGAGCAGAAATTTAGTATAAAAAGTTGATAATTCAATACTTTCAATAATGGCTTCTTCTTTGCTCCCAACAGATCTCTTTCGTGGCACATCTACCACCTCTGGGGCTTGGAGTTTACCAGCTTTTGGAAGTTCAGAGTTCAGAAGCAGTTTTAGCAGACTATAATATATACTTAAGGAATAGTAGGCAGGAGAAGCCAGACAGACTTTTCAAGATAAAAGAGATGCAGAATTCTGTGGATAATATAATCTTAGAAAATTCTTACATGAAACTGTGGTTTTCTGGAATGTCTGGATTACTAGAGGTGTGTTGCATTATATTTCAAAACACTGTGTTTTACTGTTTTAAGAACTTTTGTTCTCATTTGTGAAAATGTAAATGTGTCAGCTAGTTCAAACATGATTCTCTGTCCTTAGAAAATAAATACCAAAGAAGATGGTAAAAATCATCAAATGAAGGTGGAGTTTGCTTGGTATGGAACTACAAGTAACCGGGATAAAAGTGGAGCTTATCTCTTCTTACCAGATGGAGATGCCAAGGTAAATCTTCTGTTTGCAGAGATTTCTAATCTTGAAATAATTTGAAGCATTCTGCAAATACAGATTGAAAGAGCTAGTTTTACCCAACACTGAAATACACCTGTGTGGCTAGAAATAATGACATCAGTTGTTGAAATAATTGGCAGAACTTCATACTTCATAACCCTAAATTTGGATAAAAATATACAGAATATTTGATTCACCAAAAAACTTAAGTAAAATGCTACTGTTTCAAGAAATCCAGTGAGATGTGACCATTCACTATCAATAAAATAAGTTCACTTTCACTTCCTCTGGTGAAAATGTATAGGACATACTGATTCATTTCTGCATTTCTTCATTTTTTTGATTCTTAACATTTCTTAATTGTAAATGAGGACCTTCTAGTTCAGAGTGTAGTACCTTTTTTAGCTGATGTTAACATATGTAGTTTAATATAGTAATTAAGGATACTGAGTCCCAATTGATGAATGTAAAGATGGAGTAGCAAGCAACTATTCTAAAGTAGTTGTTTAGGGTTATCCATAATTTAGGTGCGTAATTAGTGGAGGGCAACAGTATGCTCCTATTTGTTTTCACATTGAAAATTCAAAACCAACAGTGTTCTTAACACTGACTTAATTACCACATGGAATCTACCACTTTTGGAACTGGAAGAGTGATATTTCAGAAAGCAAATGGTGAAATAACGCTTTTAAGAAGCTAGCTAGTTTGTAGCATATTTCTTCTGCCCAGTTTCTCCTGGGGAAACTTAAATTGCATGCATAAAGCAAACTGGGAGTTCCGTGTTTACCACTTCAGGAAATAAACAAGGGAAATTCCTTTTTTTTGTTTGTTTGTTTTATATGTGTAAATCAGTCTGGAAGTGGACAGAATAGTTTCCTTTCATTTTAGCAGTCTCTCTTAGAAGCACACATTTTGAGGTCTGTGGGTTGGCAGTTTTAAACCATTTAGTACGTTTAGTCCTGTAATTGTTTGCTTATGTTCAACAGGGTTCACATTCTTAATTTTTAAATGTCAGTGGTTTTGATCTGTGAATACCTGGACAATATCACTTATGTTTTATTAATTTTTACATTTTATCAGCTGCATGGTCACACTTCAATTTTTGTCTTTTGCTTATAAAAACAATCACTAAATGTAACAGTTGTATAATTTTAACTACACTTTTGAATTATTTGCTTTATAAAAATAATCTAGACAAATCTAGATAGCAAAGTGCTGTGGTTTGAACAGAAAAAATCTGTCACATGCTTGCAAGCACAGTTAGCAAATAAGGTACTGTCCTGGTTTAGCCAGGATAGGGTTAAGTTTCCCCAGCAGTGGGAGGAAGCTCTAGCTGGGTTATTCAGATACCATGCGGATGTCACCTCCGGGCGCCAATAGTGCGGGAAGAATCGGTGAGCGCGTGGGTTTGTGCAGTCGGTCCTCTTGCTGCTGTATCGGTACATACCTTGCTCTGTTCATTGTTATTACTGTTATATTATTGTTGTTGTTGTTGTTTGTTTTGTTGCTGTTGCACTGTTGTATTAAACCTCTCCTTATCTCAGCCCCGGGGCTTTGTATTTCACTCCCTTTTTGGGGGAGGGGCAGCAGCTGCGTGGTCTCAGACCCCGGCAGGGACTAAACCATCACAGGTACATATTGAACGTCTATGACAAAGGAATTTAAAGGACAGTTTTAGTTAACATTAAAAATGGTGGTGTGTTCAGCTTTTGCAATTTCTTATACGACAAAAATGAAATCATGATACTTCCAAATTCTGCTTCATTAATACACCATCAGGCTCATTTGGCTTGCATTTTAATAACATTAATTAGGTTGTCCCACTGGCAATAATGGTGTAATTCTATAGTAGTTTCTAAAACAGTTTGAACTAATGATTTCTGTCTTAAGACATGCCATGTGTTCAGGGTTCTCAGTGTGACATGGATTGACTTAACATTTTCTACGTCCTTTTGTGGAGTTGTGATACGATAGATTACAGGCAGGTTTATTTGATTTTTGGCTAGGTGGGCTTTTTTCTGTCCCACTCACCCTATGTATTACTGCAAAATTTGCAAAGAATAATTGCGTTTGATATTGGGTCATTTTCCTCTTGTATGAGTATAATTATATGTTTTCTTTGCCTTTTAACTGGTTGGTTTTGTCACTTGCTAAGTCTTTTGGTTTCTTTCTTTTCAGTTCTGCAATACTCAGATTATTTTTCTTCAGCTGGTTCAGTCATCTTACTATAGTATTTATATATCTTTTTTGGTCTTGGGTTCTTCTGCCAGTTTAATTTTGGAAACTTGATGCTGTAACATGCTAGGTTTTCAGGCCATGACTTAAAGCCATGTCAGTTTAGAACACTTGAAACATACACTGCAACTATGGTCATCAGTAGGCTGTTATGAGTGGATGTCAAGTTTTCTGCAGATAATGGTCTGTGTACTAGAATGTACATGGACCTGAAACTTCAAGAGGTTCCTTGGGTTACCTTGGCTGACCTAAAATCAGCCTGGAGAACTGCAGAGTGCATTCTTGCTAAGAAGTGGTAAACCTCTAGTACCAGCACTAAGTTGGACATCAGCAGAGACCTGGGTTAATGATAGTGATTTCTGACAGTATTAAATGAAAGGTACACTGAACACCAATAACTCTTTGTCACTGCTCTGGAAAGAATAGCTGGACTTAAGGCTCTATGACACCATGGCAAACATTGCCATGGTGTAGCTAGACAGTCCCCAGTAAGAACAGTCTCTGGAATTTTGCCATAGTCTTGACCATGAATGATACTGTCCCTACCATCTAAAGTGTGAAAGTAGTTCAGTGACAGCCTCAAGGTCAGGACACCCATGCGGAGTCCTGGGCAATGACACAGAACAGAGGCTCCATACTGCAGCTCTAGAGATAAGGCAGTGCTCCTACCATGTCTTCTATATTTTCTGCAAAATAGAATGAAAGCAAGGTACCAAGGTGTCCTGGTTTTAGCGCAGAGGGCAACTGAGAACCACACAGCCGCTCACTCACTCCTTCCCCGCTCAGGAGTGGGAAGGAGCAAATAAAACAAAAGACTTGGGAATTAAGATAACGACAGGGAGGGATGATTCACCCATTATGGTCACAGGCAAAAGACCAACTTGTATGGGGAAGAAAAAGAACATCAATTGAATTTGAACACCACCATCACCACCATGGCTTAACAGAGTAGGATAGTAAGAGGTATAACTACATCTTAAAAACACCTTTCCCCCACCCCTGCTTTCTTCTGAGGCTCAGCTATGCTCCAAATTTCTCTACCTCCTCCCTGCCAGCAGTGCAGGGGGGGCAGGGAATGGGGGTTGCAGTCAGCTGTTTCCTCTTCAGGGGGAGGACTCCTTGCATGCTTCCCCTCCTCCAGTGTGGGGTCCCTCTCACAGGAGACCTCCATGAACTTTCTCCAACATGAGTTCTTCCCAAGGGCTACAGATCTTCCCAAGCTGCTCCAGCGTGGATCCCTCCTGCATGCCACAGTCCTCCCAGCAACTAACAACAGCAGGGGCTTCCCTCAGAGTCCCGGCCTTCTTTGCACGTAGCCACCTGCTTGGATGAGGGGTCCTACATGGGCTGCAGGTGGGCATCTGCTCCACTGTGGGACCTTATGGGCTTCAGGGACACAGCCTTTCCTCTCACCACAGGCTGCAGGGGAGACTGCACTGGTGCATACCCCCACCCACGCACCCTCCTTCTTTCTTCCACTGAACTCAATGTTTGCAGAGGTGTCTCTCATAACACCTCTTCACAACTCCCATTCCTCTCTTAAATACATTATCGCAGAGACACGGCCACCGTTGCTAATTGTCTCAGCCTTGGCTAGAGGTGGGTCTGACTTGGAGCCAGGGGAGCTTCAAGAAGCTTCTCACAGGGGCCACTGCTGCTGCCCCTCTGCTGCTACCAAAACTCCACCACAAACACACACAAACCCAACACACATGGAAGAAGACAGGCACTATCTTAATTTTTTTAAAACATCAGTGCTGCTTAACTGATTGACAGTGTTATCAAGGTTTGGAAGGAAGGGATTTCCTGGGACCTCAAAACAAATATAAACAAAAGCATCCTGCCTACGAAGGGAAAATATGTTTGTATCTCTTGTGATTTTGTGAAGGATGGCCAACTCCATAAATCTGTTAGATCTTGGGGGGAAAAAAAATCAGTGTTCAATAAACTTTGAAGCAGTTAAATGTCTGTATTTTCTTCTGTGTATTCAAGACCAGTCAGTATGTGATGACCTACTTACTAGCTATGTTTGGTATCAATAGAAAATATAACAAAGCAGGTTTTTTTTCCAAAGAGTCAGATGCTAAGTGTTTGTGGGATCAATGTGAGTGATTCATTTTCTTGTTTTACCAGTGAATTTTTCAGAATCAAAGTGGATCTTTGGTAGACCCAGACTGGGAAATTGTGGTTCTCCGTCAGGCAACTCTTGTCTGTGCACACATGTATGTACTAGTTGATGTAGGTACTTATGTAGTAATACTTTTTTTTAATCCTGCAGGATCTCCAGTGCTAGAGCTTTTCTTCCTTTTTTTAATCTTCACATGCTGTGTCCATGGTTGGACTTCACTGATACTGATCACTGACTTGTGTATCTGCAGCTGCTGCTACTAGCTTCAAGAAACTTCTTTCATGACAGGTCCTTTTTTAATCTGTCAAGGTTGCCTGTTACCTCTACTTCTCAGAGAAGAACACCTATCTGAGTTATCTAAATGCTTGGCCTTCAAATGTAAGGAAAAGATAATGGTATCTTTCCGCATTTTTGTAAGTGAGACTGGGTGGTTCTGCTGCCCAAAAGGAGAGAGACTATCCATTTAGAGTATCCTGCTCTATCTATGTTCAGATCTTCCATGTCAAAAGGGCAGAGGATCTTCATTCAAATATAGAATCCTTATTTTTAATGTTTTCTGTGTTTTTGCATGCCTGATAACAGGAAAACACAAGTATGCGTGTACCACGACCTGGCGAATGCTCACAATACTCAGGAATCAGCTGCCTTTTAAGGGTCTGTTCTTTTCTTGGTGCTATGTATTTTTCTCAATCATCGTATCTATCATCTATAAATCTGCCCCACGTTAGTGGGGTTGGTTTTGGAGATACGAATATTAAAATGACAACCATCTCTTCTGTTAAGTAATTTTTAAAACGTAGGTCTCAAGAGCTCATAGCATTTGATTCCTGCCCCTCCCTGCCCCTGCCCACCCCCTCCCCAGCCAAAGCCCACCCAGTCTAATCTCAAACCCCAAATGAAGGGTAATCTGCTACTGAGAAGCAAATTCTCTTGAAGGCTTTGTCTTGAGCTCTTTTTTAAGATCCCAGGTGTATCAAGAGCAATCCTGTCTGTGTTGGAAAACTTTCCTCAGGGCATAGTTTATTTGACTTCCACACCAACAGTGTGCTGCACTGCCAGAAATTTCTAAGCCACACTAAAATGGTTAGTAGTGCTTCTCTTGACTACAAGGCGAAAGGCTTGTTGCCCATGCTTCATGCCTTCAGGCTGCAATATCCCATGGCAGCTTCTGTGCAAGCCAGTAAACCTTTAAGTGAAGGCATCTTTCCGATTATCTTCACCCCTTGGTACTTTGGCACCCAAGTTGATGCCAAATATTTTAAGATATCCTAGGGAGCTGTGGGATATTATTTTGCTCCAAGTATTTTCCCTTAAAATTTCTAGCTCACTTCTCCCCTCCACCTCCCCGCCCCTTCCTTCAAGAGGAGTTTGTCATGTTTCTCTTGAATTTGAGTACCGAAAAATGATTCGTGGACCCTTTGACCCATAGTTCTGTTCTTCTGTTCCTGAAAATACTGCTTTCCAGGCTCAACAAAATCTGCCACAGCAGGCTGCTGCATTTGGTACAATGAAACTAGTTCCAGTGGAACCTAGGAGAACAGATTTTACAGCAACAATTCATTTTAACTGTTTAGGAAGTGGAGTCTTGATACTACTACTGGATGTGAAACTCAAATGTTTTTATTCCTAATTTAAAGTCTGAGTAATCGTAGAATCCTTCATGCTGGAAGGTCATTTAGTCCAAGCTCCCACTCAAAGAGTGTAAATGCTGAATTCAGGCCAGAGCTTTGTCCAGTCAGTTTAGCAAATAGTTCTGTCATTGTTTGTTCCTTCCACTTAAAAAGGAAAGTGGCTTGTGTCTGAGTAATAAGAGGCCTATTTCTACATCTTAGTCAGACTTTGACATTAAAAGTATCTTTATATTTCCGATCCAGAACCATGATCATTTCACAGTCCTCTGTGCATCTCACCAGGGATCTTTACAGTGATGTTAGAATAATTCATATTCAATGCATAAAGATATTTTCCTGCTTAAAAGCCTGGTTCATTGAAATGTTTTCAGTGTGGCGAACCTGGTCAATTATTTCTTTATAGGTTCTGAATTCAGTATGTTTCCAGATGACTATCAAGAAATTACTTTCTAGAATTAGTGCTTTTCTAGGCACTAGATATGAATTAGGAGGCTTCCTTGTTCTCTCAGTACCATGTTTTTTTCTTAATTTTTCCTGTTTGCCCAACAATCAGGAAGCAACAGGCATCCTTGAGGATTCAGGTATACATTGTATCTCCACTCTTTATATCAGAAATAACTTGTCTAAGTTTCTTGCCAAAACCACAATAGCATGTGCCTTTGTAACTGTCCTTTCTCATTTGTACCTTCACGCTGCACTGTCAGAGCTAGAGACTTGCTAACTGGTTTTGATACATTTTTCTCAATGCATGCGCTAGTGCAATCATAAATTATGATTTTAAAAAATCATTCGTTTTGGACAGTATCTGCAAAATGACATTTAATTCCTTTTCTTTGATATCACCTCATCTTTCCATATAGTTTAGAATGGTAAGTGTGGTTGCCTTTATCTTCAGCTGGGGAGCTGATCTGGCTGCATGTGAAGCTTGGAGACTCTGATGTGTGAACTTAGTGTTTATGGTAATATCCCAGAATCTGTGAGCTGTTAAATACATGTAATTTCAGCTTTATACTTGTATGGGAACAACTTATTTTGGTAGTTGTTGTCAGTGTCACCATCATGTTTTATACTAACAAGCTCAATGGAACAGAGTTCCTCCAAAGGTGTTTTTTTTACCTTTTGTTTCAAAAAAACTACTTCAGGTAATTTTTTCTTTTTTTTTTTTTTTTATAGATGCACAGCCTTTTGCATTCCTCTGTCACTCATCCAGCGTCTCCATTTTGCTGGTTTGGTCCTGGGCAGCTCCAGTGAGGGCTCTAGTGAGAAACATTCTTACAAACAACAGAAATAAGCCCATAAGATAGGTGTTACTTTGCTAGCAGAACGTATTTGGCAGACTGCTGTTTGTGCAAGTAGTATTCTAGGTAATAATTGGCAAAGGTATTTACTTGGCCTGAAGACCTCAGGTTTCTCAGTTTGTTTTCCGAGAGTTTCTTTAACTGCTGTTTCAGTCATTCATTGCTAAACTGAGAACCTTCATGTTGCCTTAACCTGCAGGTAGGCTTTTGAAGGGTTTGATTATTCCACCTTCCTGTCAGTAATTCAGTTCCTCTGTGGGATTTTAATCTAAACATATACTTCTATGAGCATGTAGTCACAGATTAAATTAATTTGCCTTCCCTACCTATGATACAGTGGATAGATAGTCATCTCTTCTGCCAGAAGAAAAAGTCAGTCTGCATTTACAGATCTTGGCAGTTTTTCCTGGAAAGAAGAGAACCCAGAAGCCAGCTCAAATTCTAACCTAAGATCCGGTCTTCAAATTTCCTTCATGCCAGCATATTAATTCACCTGACTTCTGTGACCTCCTAATACCATATTTGTCCTGTATTTCTCAGCTAGAAAATAGGTTTTGTATAATAGATAACACTTATCTGTCTTATGGACAAGACCCCTTGAAAGTATCCCATCATTTTTTCATGTCAACCGTTAAGAAGTTCAAAAGAGTCTTTCCTTGTTTGGGTTTTTGTACTGAGTAACTGGATAAAACCATTGCTGTAAGATGATGAGTAGAAAAATCTCTCTCTCCTTAAAGCAACCTATCTTACCAAAGTGTAAGCAACTATGATATCTCTTTCAAACTCCTGTACAAACTATTCCTGTGGTTGATAGCTGCAGAGTACCTCTTGGAGCTCTGACAAAGCTTTTATTAAACAGTGTTCTGTCTGAAGCTTTAAGAATAAATATGTGAATAGAAAGGCAGGCTTTCAGTCTTTGAAAGTCTCTTTCTGTTTCTTCTTTTATACAATACTTCTTGAAATCTTATGTGTGAATATACATATAGTTACATGCTCAAAGAAGATTGGACAATATGTAGCTGTGCTTGTTCTTCTCTGACATGTTTTGTCTGTAAGTGTGTAATCTTGATTTCCTCTCTTCCTCAAGATACATTTGATATTTGGTTTTCTTGCTTGAGAAGAAAGAGTCCTTCATAAGACGTTGGTACATACAGGAGGAGGAGAGCTACTCTCTGAGTTTTCTGCTTAGATCCCTCTGAATAACATGTTTTTCAAGTATTTTGTTGGGGTATTTTGAGTGAAGTCTTCATTTATTGCTGTTGCCCTTTAGTAGTTGCATGTGTTGTATTTTAATTTTTGGCTTTGTGCCTGCGTAATATTTAACTCATTTTTACCTTTGTAGCCATCTATGTATTTCTGTATAGTGTGTACAGTTCAGTTTGGGATCAACTGTTCTAAAAAAAACCATCATTTGCTTAGCTGAGACTCAAAATACTATGACTACATGGAAAAATACTTTTCTTTGGTTTGACTATGGATGTGTGAAATTTGTGCTAGTCTTTGAGAGACATCAGTAAGAAGCCAGTGTTGCTCTTGAGGTTTCTTAATAGTTCACAGCTCTGCTCTGCATTCCAGGGACCTCCCTGGCAATTGTAGCTGCTTTTGATGAAGAAGAAGCTTCTTCTTTCATTTTCAAAAGGATATGCAAACTGATCCACAAGACAGAGAGGCAGCTTTCCTCATGCAGTGTGGACCACTGATACAATAAACTGTGAGCAAACCAGACAGTTAAACCATCTGCCACAGATTATGAAACTGCAGTATCTGATTACTGGTTAGCAAGTATAATTTTGCTAGCAAAAAAATTAAATCCAAATGTTTGCAATATTAATACATTGCTGTGTTTGTAGGCCTTGTATCCATTAATACTCACAGAATACCTGGGAGATATATAATGAGGATTATCCTAAATTTAGCTAAAGGAAAATTGAGTCTCTGGAGAGAAGTTGCTGAATTTCAGATTAGGAGTAATTTTTTTATTTCCAGTTTTTAGGCTAGACTTAGACGTAGAACAGTTTAAAAAAAAAATAGTATTTAATATTTATTAAATACGATTTATTGATGATGTGTCAATTATTGACACTACTTCTATGCAAAACTTTCAAAATAGTTATCCTAACTTTCCATTTTTGTTTTGTAGCCTTATATTTTTACAGATCCACCTACCATAAGAGTTGCTCATGGAAGGATTTTCTCAGAAGTTGTATGTTTTTTCCACCATGTGACACATACCATGCGACTGTATAAAGTCCAGGGTAAGAGCTGTGAAATTCTGTCTCAGCAGTTATTTTTCATCACTGCAGCCTTAGATCCTACCTGTCTTTCTAATGTTTAAATGCACTTCTGAACTAGTGCACAATTCATCAGACTGAAGTCTTCACTGGATCCACTGCATCATCTGAGCATCATGCTAGTCATTAAGCTGGCATGCTTAAACTCAATAGATTTGTTGGAGATATTTCTCAGTATTACGAAGCTTCATAGTATAAATTACCTACAAGGGAGTCCTGAACTTTACTGGATCATCTCAATGCTGTAGGTAGCCGTAAATTATGAAAATGAGAAGAAAATTTTACAAATATCTTGGAGTGGATGTAAAAACATAGGTTTTTTCAGAGCTTCAAATTTATTGATGGAAGTACATATCTTCACCAAAGCCACAAAGAATGGGGAGTTATTTGTGTAGTGACATTAATACTGAAGTCTCGTTTACTCCACAATTGTAGGCATGGTTTTAGTTACCTGTGAGCCTCTAATTTATGTCCTTTATCTGCTTGGAAGAGCTTGTGACAATTGGCTGTGTCTGTTGAGAGGCACCAGCACTGAACACCAGCTAATTCACTCTTAAGTCATAATTTCATATCAGTTTTGCTTGCTTTTTCTTCAGTAAGGGTTTCATTTTTTGTTTCACTACTGTTCAACTACTGATTTCCAAGAAAATTCTAGGAAAACGTAACTTTAGAAACTCTGTACCCTTCCAAACTTGATGATTAAATCGGCCAGTGAAAAATGTAAAAGATGAAGGAAATCGTGGTGCAATTTTATAAATCTATTTTCCTGTAGAAACTTGACTTTAAATGCTTAAGTGTATCTTTTTGTAACTGAAGTAGGAAGCACACCTTTTCAGTTGTTCATCTATTTGTATTTAGTCTACCGGAATTTTTCTGAAATACAGAAGTATTGGCTAATACTTTCATCACTGAAAGGAACTTAAACATGTTTTGTGTTAGCATTACTTTAACAGTAGGTGTCCAAAACTGCTGCATGGTTTTTAAAATCTTATCATATTTAATTCTTTTTCTAAACACCTTCAGAAACAAATAGTGGAGCTATAAGTACTTTGACAATCTCTCTTCCTCTTTTCCTTATTCCTTTGAGTTTCAAAAATAGTATTGCCAGCAATACCTACTTTAGTCACACAGAACTGATCTGTTTGATTTTTTTTTTAGTTTAATACATTTCTCTTTAGAACTAAAATTGATTCAGATGCCTTATTTTTTGACATAAGTGTATACTTTGAAGTTTGAAATTTCTAGTTTACCCCTATGCCATATACTGATCAGATTTCAGTTGCCAGCTTGTCTGATACAGTAATTCTAGATCAAAATCTAGATAACATTCCTTATGAATGCAAACCAACAAATTTGGTTTTGAGGATCCTGAGGAAACGTGTTTATATTTAAGATTATATTTCTTGGTTTTATATGACCAATATGTAAAATGGGCTTAGATGAAAAAAAGGTACCTTGAGGTCAAGAGGTACTAAGTATCCAAAAATGTGAAAAGAAAGTTACTTTGCTGTGTGAGTTTCAGTAAATTAAACTTCTTAGCAAGGAGAGAACTTATGTAAGGAGAATGTTTATTGTAGTGAAGGGGAGGGGAAAAGCCTGAAAAAAAATGAAAAGTTTCTCTTTTGTTTAGAGTGAGGTTGTTTGGGTTTCTGAGATGGATTTCTTTGTAATACTCCCTTTTCTTTAATTCATTAGTAAGTGCCTTCCATTTCACAGTTCACAGAAAATGAGTTGTCAGTGAAAATCACTTGCTTGCCAATTCCTAATGCAAAAGTTTATCTTTCATTTTGAGTGCACTACTTCGTTTTTTTCTCTTTTTCTGGACAATTTTAAATTCATCCCACTGTTTCAGTACTTACACCATTACCTATCTAGTTATCATGGTGAAGTCCTGTACCATGGTCCCAGCTTTTACCAGGAAAAGTGATGCAATTATTTTATATATGTTCTTTGTTTACTTTTATGGTGTGTTTTTATTTTAATTTCTTCATATGAAATGACCTTTTTCAAAGTTTGAAAACTGATGACTTTGCATCATTGTTTTGCTGAAGTCTGTTTCCTGGGCTTTGTAAGGGAAGTTATTTATATAGCATTACTTCAATTAAAAGAAGGTGTCTTGAATTCTTACTAGATATGTCCAGTAACAAAGCATGTGGAGAGAAATAAATGTGTGTATACCTATATTTTGTTTCTAAATAAAGACCTGATACTTGTGTTGTAACCTACCTGCTTGCCAGGGGGTGGGAAGCCTGATTGTGTGGCTAATCCAACTGTTGGATTCTGACTCCTACAGCTTCTTCAGCATTTTTGGTAAAACACTGCTTTTTCCACTTTTGTCTTTAGAATTCTGTTGATTTTGAGCAGAAAATACTCTGGCTTGACAACTCCTTTCAGTAATTGACCAATGAGTGATTTTTAACTTTCTCTGATTCCATTGGCATCTGGTTTTGATATCAGCATGATTTTATTAATCTATTAATCTTTTTATCAGAAGCTTCTTAGTTTCACTTATCTCTGTAATTGTGTTTTTGTATTAACTCAAATTATGCAGTAGAAAAGAGCAGAGAGTAATTCATGGTCTGCTCATTTTAAAATTGTAAACTAAAATACTATAGCCTTGTTCAACGTATTCATACTTTAATAGTCCTACTTGAAAATAGTTGGAAAATCTGTGACTAAGAGTGTCAGAAGTGGAGTGTATAGATCCACTTTTTCCAGACTAGATCTGGGAAAATAGAAGTAATTACCTGAACTGAATTTTTTTTCATTTAGCACTGTAGTGTAGTAGTGATTGGTAAATGTTAGCTGGTACTGCTGCAGGTGGCATTCAGATTTTAAAAAAGATGAGGAAACAAATACAGAGCTTGACATTCTCCTCATTCAGGTTGTCAAAAATCACAACCCTGACTGCATTTTACATCTCAATAACAGCATAAAAATTGAAACAGGCAGACACTTTAGGTATTCTGTTGTGTAAAGATTCAGAGTCTTTGTTTTAGAATTTGACAAAGTAAAGACCTTCTTAAGGAAACTATTCCAACTTGCTCTCAAACAGAACTGCAAAAAAATTTTGAAAATCATCTGTGTAGAAAGAAAAAGAGATTTTGCTAACCTCTGTCCATGTGCTTAGGAACCTAAGAATTTTATTCAAAGGTATTTTGTCTTTCTGCAAAAGATTCTGCAGTTCAGGAGCCCAAACAAATGAGCATGCTTCTGGGTCTTGTGAGTTGAATACAGTGAACTGTTGGGGAAAAAGAAGTATTTAGTATCTAAGATTTTTAAATACTGTCTTCAAGTTTTAAAGGACTAAGTTTGTTAATAAGTCCCTCACTTCCTACTGCCTTCTGTTTACAATCTGTCAGGCAAGCACAATTTAATTTCATCTCACTACAGAGAGTTATTTCATATCTCTGTTCTGCTTGGTGGAATTCTTTTCACAATCATTAGTCCCATTAGACTACAGAAAGGGTAGAAGTGGTCATGCTGAATGATGATATGATTCCAGTCCAAACTGTGTCTCGAACTGTTTGAAAAGGTCAGATTATTAAAGGTATTCAATTTTCAATGCTAGTTACTGTAGAAAAACATTGCACTGAACATCTGTCTGTATCCTCAGATACATAATTCTTCTTTTAATAAATAGGCATCTTTTCCCTGTCAACAAAGACTTGCGTCCTGGTTGTGGTCATATCAGTGTGTGGTTTCTTAATTCACTGTCCTTAAGGAAGATTCCCCCTGTTTTGGTTAAAATAGCTGACCGATATCCTGCTTAGTGGAACAGTTGCTGTCAAGAAGCTGGTAACTTCATTCTTCTCAGTGAATGGTGACAGCCACATAAGTTAAGAGAAGTGAATTAGCCTTGCTCCAGCATGTTAGCTGCTGCTAAAGACAGCACTTAACAGTTGGTGCTGTTTCCTACTGATTTACCAGAACCCACATTGGTTCTTATAATAAATTGCTTCTGTTCTACTTCAGTGAAGGTTTCAGACTGTATGTTCAATGAGTACTGAATTAGAAGTACTGCTATATCATATGGTACATAACTGAATTGGCTTCAAACGCTCTGTTAGATATAGCAGAAAAGGAAAACTAGCAGGGGAAAACTAGATCAGTATGTTCGGGGAGCCTAGTCATTCTTATGTATGTGGCACTTGCTTTTAAAAATTGAGAGATTTAAATGCATTTTTTTCATGTAGGTTTGGAAGGCCAGTCTCTTGAAGTTTCCAATGTTGTGGATATTAGAGGAGAATATAATCGTGAGCTTGCAATGAGAATTTCATCTGACATAAACAGTCAAAATAGATTCTATACTGATCTTAATGGATATCAGGTAATTATTGTCTATTATAAAAGCCTAGGAACTCTGTTTTTAACTGTCTTAATACCTCTGATTGTAAAGAGGTATTAATAGTAAAGAGTCATATTAATCAATCTCTTGTTAAATTCCACTAATTATTTAAAAGGAGAACTTTAAAATGTATCCATTTAAAAATCCGATTTGAATCAGATGAAGCAGCAACTGTTTTCTTTCAAGGAGTTTGTTAAATATTCCTTTATATCCTTCTTAACATAAGAATTTAAAACAGCAAGTTATGACAAGCCACCATGTAGTTGCTTGTATGTCTGCATGCCACCTTTTCCCTCTGCTTTGCTATTTAATTAGAGCCCTTTGGGCAGCACAGTGCTAGATATGCATAAGGTCCAGCAACTCAGACCTAGAGATTAACTGCTTGCTGCTGTGGTGGAAATAAGTGATGTATTTCTGGAGTGTAGTAACTTACTCTATTGGTGATGCATCTGATGAAATATAGTGTGACTGTTTTCTTAACTTTGACTCTGAAGCACACACAAAGAAAGACAATTTTCTTTTCCTTACCTTCCTTCCTTGCTAAAAATGCTTTTGCAAATACATTGAAAACCATACCTGCTGAGTAAGATACTGCTGTTTTTCCATTGAGTGTGTAGTACTGCATTTTGCTGGGCACAGTAAAGTGAATATTTAGACATGAAAATTTTAATACTACTACTCATTTGTCATGTATCATTCAAGAATTTTACTAGCACTTTAATAAGTTCCCATTATAAACGAACAATTTCTTTTCTGCTACCGTGAATCTATTCACTGCTTGCTCTCTAGAGGAGAGGAAATTTTCTCTCATTCTGTAACTGTGATTATTCCTTTTTTTTTGTAGGTTCCCTTGATGAATCTTTCAGGTTTTTTTAAATATTCTTTGATCTAAAAGTAGATTGAAGTTATCTTTTCCAAAGTGGTAATTTTAGCCTCAAATCTCCAAAAAGCTAAATAATGCAGTGGAGTGAATGCTTTGGAGCTGGTTGTGCTTCTAAAGCACATGGGATAAATGTCTGAAAAGGTCTTTGAAATTTAAATGCATAAAAAGAATGTGTTTTACTGAAGTTCATGTTCATACTGCAGATCCAGCCCAGACTGACGATGAGCAAATTGCCTCTTCAAGCAAATATCTATCCAATGACAACAATGGCTTATATCCAAGATGTTGGTGTTCGCTTGACACTTCATTCAGCTCAGTCTCTAGGTGTTGCAAGCTTGAAAAATGGTAAGTACAAGATGATAGATATTATAAAGTCTTGTCCTTCATGATTGTCTGAAATAGTTCATTCAGAGATTACCGTACCTACTAGCATTTGAAGAAAGGAAATGTGTTTCTCCAACTCCGACAAGTTTTAGAATATGTCCATAAGGGAGGAGGTAGGGGTTGTTCCCACATGAGATCCTGTCATCTTCAGTGGAAGATCTGTCTCAAACTAGAGACAGAAGAAAGCGATTACAAAGAAGATAAGATCAGTAATAAATTGTATTTTTCACCCAAGAACTCTGATGGAACTCAAGGATGAAACAGCAAAACGAAATGGTTTGTTTTCTTTTGTACTGCTCTGGAGGCAGAGGGCTTAAGATGAATAATATGATGCTGACCAATTTTTTTTTTGTTTGTTTGCTGTAGGGTAGAAAGCACTAGTCTTAAGGTATACACAGTATAGCCTAACATCCCTGTCTAGGAAAACAATAGCAGCTTTTTTTGAAGACTAGAATTAGTGAAATAAAGGATAAAAATTACGCTGGGTAAGAATCAACATACTTCTGAAGCAAAATTATACTTCACAAACTTAATGGAGTAATTTGAAAGAGCTGATGAATATGTTGACAAGAAAAATCAATTCATATTAAGAATCCCAGAAGGGACGAGTCTTGTCCCTCACAGCAGAAAAGGCTATGATGAATGGCCTGAAGGGATGGAAACAGAGGTCAGTTATTCAGTCTATACTCCTACCAGAATGAGGAGACATTCAAATACAGCTAACAAGTAGTGGGCAAATAAGGTATATAATGAATAATTTAAGATGTATAATTCCTTGCTGTAATATATTGTGAGTTTAAATTTACATGGTTTTGAAAAAAATGGAATGAATACTTAGTTTCTGATGGGTTTGTTTTCTTCTATGCCAAAACCTACTTTCCAGTTCCTTTTCTGAAAAATGTCATACTAATGTCTATTCTGACAAAAGATGGAATACTGTACTAGGTTGATGGCAGTATTAACAAACCTAATGCATTTTGGGGCAAAGTTAACACTGGCCTGTAGACCGATGCTTTAATAAAGCCATGGTGGAAAATATCAGCCTTTTGTTCCAAGGCCATCCGATATGAGACAAAACCACACTTTTTCATGCCTTTCATTGTAGTTAAATATCAGGGAGAAACTGGTTTTCTGTGAGCACTGGTTTCAGCCCAGTCAGAGGTCATTAGAGGCTTTTCCCCTACTCCAGTTAAATAAAAGAGGAGATGTATCCAATATGTGGTTATAGCATTAATTTCTTAACTATGTCACTCTTTGGCAAACTCTATTTATGTCACTCAAGGTTAAGAAATAGTTAGCAACATCAAATACTTACTCTACGCCTACTAAAAAAGAGGAGAAAACTGTATTCATCTGACTTGTTATCATTTAATGAAATATTACTTAATGATTGTTTACTACATTTGTCCTGAGGTCATGTTGGACCTCTTAAAAGAAAACAAAAATGAAGCCAAAGGTTCTGTGGCTGCTGAAAGTTATATGCTTCATGACACTTATTTTGAAGGCCCTTCAGGATCTCAAAGGGATCCTGAAGAAAATTCAGAAATATTACAGTGTAGTAATGCACTGTAGAATGCAATGTAGAAGCACCTTCAATAGCTATGTATCCGTATGTCTGAAATTGTGTGTCTCAAGGCATAACCCACCATCTGAGATTTATATGAACAGCTGATTATTTCTCACTTCTCATTCTTGGATTAGAGACAGGTTCTTTACTGTGGAGCAGTTAATTCTCATACTGTCAGATGATCTCAGCAGTATCGAGTAGGATTTCTCATTGTATTGACATCAGTCTTCAACATCAGCTTCTAAGAGACTTGATCAAAAACTGTAAAGTACATATGCCACAACTTAATTCCTACTTTCCATCTCTCTTTTTCTATTTGTGGGAATGGATGCTTAATCATTTCTTGATGTTAGATGCTGAACATCCTCCACCATTTAGTTAGTTCTATCCAATTTTGCTCTAATTTACTACTTAATGGATTGTTCTGCATGCCCCAGGGAAGACCAGATAAATGGGATGCACCACTGTCATTTAGAGGTGGACTTCTCTGCAGTCTGATGGATAATTAATGAAGTAGCGACTATCATTTATGTCCTGAAGCCTCATGCAATACACTTATACCATTTTTAAGCCAGAAATTTCCCTAAAACAGTCTTTTTTAATCTTTGACCCACTTTGGAAATGGTTTTTATTGCTGACTTTAGCAGCACTGATTATATTGTTGTGATTGTGAACAGCAAATCCACTTAAGAATCATAAAGCTTTGTTTTGTCAGCCTTCATTATCCTATCTTCTTAAAGAATGCTGAAAATGCAGTTAGGTAGTTTTGGATCTAGATCTTCTAAGTTTTGCTTGAAAATTTTGAAAAAAGTTTATCATAGGTTTGTCTTTCTTGCTATGGTTCTAGCTTTGTTCAGAGACTTATCATACCTGTCTGTCAGCCTGTGTTCATACAGCAATCCACAAAGACCATCAATTTGAGGCACAATCCTTATACCAAAGCCTTATACCTTAGTTCAAAATGGTAATTTGTTTCTTACTCATTACCAGCTGACCTCTGTCCTAGATACACAAAATCTGTTTTTACTCAAGGGAAAGGAAGAACAAGTATTTAGGAAAATTGGATAAGTATTTGTAGAACAATGAAATATAAAAGAGACCACCTTACTAAACAGCCTTTTCTAGTAGCTTAAACTGTGCATTTCTTATTTAGGAAACAAGTACTTCAGTCATCCAGTTTTATTTAGGAAACAAGTACAGTTGTTTGAAGTTTCAGTGTGCAAAAACTGTGACAGCATTAATTACATGCCCTGAACTGGTTTCCCTCTGGAGATACAAACTTGAAAAGATAGGATTTCATCTTCCATAAGGCTATTATTTATCATCAGAGCTATTCTGAATGGCAATGCTACAGTTCAGTACAAACTCAGAAATTTATACTCAGTGTTCATCTGGTGCAAAGTTTTCTTTTCCTACTCCCACAAGTGAAAATACCCTTACAAGAAGAAGTGATTGCGAGTATTTATATACTCATATTGCCTCCCTGCTTTTCTTTTTGCTTCCAACTGTGAAGTAAAAACAAAAAAAGGAAAAGATATATTTAGGAGGTGCACTCTTCATGGAGTCTTAAGGTGAACACAGTTCCTCTACAGAAGGTCTCTCCATACAGCTGCAGCTACTTGGGGTGATTCTCCTCTTTGATGCTTGATGTGCAAGGTATCCTTGTTACAAATAATAGTTAATAGCAGTAACTTTTCATGCGAACTTCTATTTAGATTCTTATGTTAAAAATTTGCAGGACTTACTGGAAGACTTGTGAAAAATTTTTGGAATGTTATAAACATCCAAAGCCCAAAGCTATTAACTGTTTTCATAATCAGTCCTAACAATATTGATCTGCTATTACTCTTCCATATGCAACAGAAAAAATGTGATTCTTTGTAACTTTTATTTCAGGGTATTTTTCTTATGTTTAATAGAAGGTTTACATCATCTTGTTACCAGTATAATCCTTGTATTGCTCTTTCAGGTCAGTTGGAAGTGATCTTGGATCGTCGACTTATGCAGGATGACAACCGTGGCCTTGGACAAGGTGTCCAAGATAACAAGATTACAGCTAATATCTTCCGATTTCTGCTGGAAAGAAGACAGGGAACAGAAGTGGTAGGATTCACTGTCTGGATTTTTCTGGCTAATTAAGACATAAATATTTATTTCTACTGGAGCAGCAGTGAACTCATTAAAGAAGCTATTCCATGAGCAGTAGAACTAAGAAAACATAGCATTCAAGGGAATTTGGTTAGCTTGCTTGCATATTCTCATCATAAAGACTTAATCTTTCACTATTTCTCATCCAAATACCTGCAGTGTCTGCTTTCTCACTCACACTTCAACACATGACTGGGGTACAGTTGTGGAAGTCTTTTCTCTTTACCTTTTTTTTTGTTTCTTTTTTTATTGAAAAACCTTGTAAAAAATTGCTGATTAGCAAGACTTCTGCTTCTTAACAAATTAACTGAATCTGGACAAAGGTTGACAAATTATTTCAGATGAATGGGTGGGAATAGAAAATGTCTTATAAACTTGATTTTCTTAGGAAATAAGGCTTAAGTGGAAATACTTAGATGCCAGACATATAAGCCTCCACTTCATTATTATTCTGGGAATGTTGAGACCATTTTGTTCTAAGGGGGTTTTTTTCACTTGCACAGATCATCTCAGTTTGCCTTTTTCTGTATTAGTCTTAAATAATTTCAATTTTCTTTCAGTTCTTTGCATTTTCTCTTTGCTTTTTACCTATCATTTTTGAGAAGGACAAAATAAGAAGTACATCTTCATACTGAGGCAGTAGAATCATGATGACAACACTGAGTATGTTTTAAAATCATCACATAACTAGAGATGAGATGTTGTATACTGAGCTGCTAATGAATATGCAGATAAATTGGAATTAATTCTGGTTTATAATGGATATCATTAACCACTGAGAGGATGATGATATCAAGCTTAAAGCTAATTTCCACCACTTAATGATTGGCAGTGTTTTTTTCGGGTTGTACATGTCATTATGATTTTTCTAGTTCCTCATGCTGTATAACACAGGCAGCATATTAACTGCATTTTCAGTGTGGTGTGCAAATATCTGAGCTAACTTGAAAGAAGCTAACTTGAGTTCTGCAGCAGTATAACTTTGACAACGAGCATGGCACAGGTTAATCTACCTTCGCAAGAAGAAACCTGCAGAGAATCTGTACTTTCACAGAACACTACTTTACTACCCAGGGTAGTTTGTGTTGTATTAAATTAGAATGTGACGCTGGTAAGTAAGAATTTTTGGACATGGAAATGTATGTTTACATTAGCAAATAATTTGAAACAACAGGAGCAGATCAAATCAGTTAGTGCCATGGTGCTTGCACTGACACTGTGTGCGGTTTTGGTATTTTCTGTAGAATCATGAAACAACTCACTATCAGGTATCTCTGGAAGTCTTCTTGTCCAGCCCCTGCTTAAAAGCAGGTCTATTTTTATGTCAGAACAGAATTTAAAACTGTCCAAAGGATTAGCCATCCGATTAGCCATCCATTCAGACCGTAATGGAGATGTGGAGGGTTAGAGCACATCTGGGGACCTTGTTGGTTACTTCCTTCTAAAAGAGAACTAGTCCATGCACATGGAAACTTCTCTGCAGATTAGCACAGTGCCTGGTTGAGTGGGATTGGCCGTAAATTTAATTTCAGAACAGCACTGCTGCTTCAAATCAAAACACTCCTTTGGAAAAGAGTTTGAGGTTACCTCAGTTAGAACAAAGGCAGCCTAAAGAATTCTGGGATTGTCTGGTTAGTGATACATTTACATATGTAATGTAATACATTTGCATGCATTTACCAGTTTGATTGGGATACCAGTCAGACATCAGCTCAGTAGAATAACTGTATTTTCCTTCTCTTAATAAAATCCTCTTCCTTTCTTCCATTTTTGAAAGTGTCTGTGCAAGTTGCTGATAATCTTTCAAGGAGAAAGGGCAGTTACCCACTATGATCAAAAAAAATCTTTGAGGTGTTTTGGGTGCCTGTGTTCTAGCACCTATGTTCCTTCCCCCCGACCCTTCCTGATGACCTTATAATGGTATTAAATAGGCGCGGAGTAAGCCCTTAAGGGCAGTTGTTTCTCATACACTCTTGCAGGGACTTGAAAAGAAGTGGGATCAAAACTATGGAAGAGTGGACACAGTGAAAGAAGTCCTGTTGACCCAACTGATATAATGTACACAAACCCCGGGAGCCAAGCAAGATGTTTTAAGGAAACATTATCTTTCTGGCATTATTTTTTTGAATTCCCCTTTGCTATATTAAGCTATATTTTGTTTTTCAAAATCGATCTGAACATTGGTAACATATTCTGATTCCCGTAACTGTTTCAGATATGTTAAAGTAAGGAAGGGTAGTAGTCACCTTTCTTGCTGTTTTGTTAAATGTACAAACACACTTTTTTAGTGCATTGTTACTCAGGAAGTAGTTGTTATAATACTTTAAAAATAGCCCTGTCAGAAGAATTATGAAGAAATGATATATAGTTTATATATGTATTCAGCTGCACTGTGACTCATACACTGACCGTAATTTTGTCGTCAAGCCCTATTTTGCTATTGACTTGAGGAGCCATGGAAGCTACAGGAGGAGAGAGTTTTGATTGCTTGGCATCTTTGCCAGTACAAACTTGTCCTAAAGTGTATTCCAAAATATTTCATTCTGTCTTTTCTCAAAAACAGTTCTGAAGACAGAATTTTTTCTGCTCTTTGGGAAACTTCCCCATAAAAGGAGAGTGTGTGAAGTGTAGGATGTATAATTCTTTAAAATTAATTAAAATAAATGTGCATCACTTTGGTGTAATTACTGTGGAGTTTTTTGGTTATGATGCTATCAACCAAAAGTTTCTTTTAATTTACATTTCCAAAATACTTCTTTCCTTCCCCAATACCACCCCAATACCACTCCACCATTTTGATGGCAGAGTCAAACCACATGAATGTCCTGAAGTGTAAGATTGACTTGTCCAGTGGGTAGGTAGAACTCTTAATAATCTCTAACATACTGAGGTAGCCTGTATTTTACTAGGTCCCTAATTCTAATGTTACCTGATTTTTGGCTCTTGAACTCCAGCTCGCCTAGCAAGTAGTAAGTACTCATGCTGATATTGCCTCTGTGCAAAAGTCTTCAGGTTGATTTGTTTTGCTGAAGTTCGGGGTTTTTTTCCCTCCATAACCTGGATACTACAAAAGGTGTTTTCAGAATGACAGTATGGTTCATTAAACAAGCTATGTATGTAGTAAGAGCTGGGGAAATCTGATTTCACTTTACTTTATACTCACCTGATTTATTGACAACTGTGTCCCTCAGACCTCTGTTGATGATGTTACTGTGTTTTCATACAATTTCTGTATACATCTTTTTCTCCTCATACTAGATGTAGCTAATTCTGCTTGTACGTTCATTGTCCTTGTAAGCATTTTTTTTGGCTCTGCATATCTTTTTGACTTCTCTTCTAATGTTCATTCTTTTTTTTCCTCATATTGTTAAGCAAGAACTGAATGCATATCATTTTCAAATTGAAGGAAGTATTATTTAGCTGAGAATAAACTGAGTACAGTTATCAGTGCTTGCTTGTCAAAAGAGTAAATGTTTTGTTAAAAATAAGCATTGATACCTTTTTACTTTCCAGGCCTTAGTGTGTTATTTTAGTATGAAAAAACGAATGAAATAGGACTTGTAGGAAGTGGTAATATCTTTATTTCATCAGTGACATAACTGGAGAAAAGATGCCATGCCAGGCACACACTTTCTTCAGATTCCTATTTCGTACCTTGTGTTGACTTGGTCAATTTATATAACTGGATTTATATCCTCGTCTCTAGCAGAGAGCCAGGATTCAATGGCTCAAATAGTTGCTGTGGTTTGGGTGAGGTTTAGAGAAGCAATGATACAGGCAGTTAATAAAATCACAAATATTTGGGAGTCAGATAATCAAGCTCCTTTTCTTCTACCACATTCAGCTACTCTTTTTTTTTTTTTTTTCTTATTAAATATCTGTCAGTATCCACTTCCTCTGAAAATATATGCTTGGTGGTATAGCCATTTCTGTCTAATTACTGAGCTGCATTTGGCACTTACTTGGTGTGCATATTTATAATGCACGTGTACATTTCATATAGTAGATATATACTATACTGTGCATTGGTATGCTATGTGTAACCACACCTTTACAAGCATAATTAACTTGATGTTTCAAAAAAAGCAGAAACTCAACATTGGCTTAATTACTAGCATTTAGAAGTGTTTTCAAGCCAGCGTCTGACAACCTCAGATATTCTAATACAATTTTTGGTTATGACTGCCATTGTAAACTCATCAAATATATGCAAAATCTTGAACTTTAAAGTGTTGGAGTTTTATAGTGGCCACAGAAGGGCGGCGGCGGGGGGGAGATATTTCCCTCTCTACCTCTCACACAGAACACAATGCAGCTTCTTTAGATGCATTGTGTTCTGTGTGCCACATGTATTTAGTAACTGATGTACACTTATTTCTTGTTTCATTTGAAGAGAGATTCAGGTATATGTTAGTTCTTTACAGCTTTGCTTAAAACACTACATTTAAATTATCATTACTGCTACTACTATATACATGATACTATATTTCTTATGCTGCAAGTTTTGTGTCTCCTGCTCAAGAACAGTGTTTCCATCTCTTATTTATCTACAAATCCTGTCTGCTTTCAGGCCAGCACTGTCTTCATTTTTATGCAGGGTAACTTACAGCTTGATTTCTTTCAAATACTGTTTTTTTTCTTGACAATGTGTCAAATATATGTTGCACAAAGGCTCTAAAGACGGATTTGTCTCCAAGCTCCAGTCATGGGTACTGGCCAAAGCTGTAGGGAGCGAATGTTCTCACCCTACAACAGATGAGCAGCTACTCGTAGCTGGCTCATGGTGAAGTAGGTAGTACAGAGGACTGCCTTCCTCTGATTTCTGGACTTACAGCTATGTCTCTCTTGGGGTTTTTTGTGTATGTATGTACATCTCTAGAGTTACTTACTTTCCTTTGGTTGTTTTCATTTGTCTTCAGTTGTGCATACCTGTCTGCCAGCTCTGTGTAGAAAGAATTTTACTTCAGTGGCATGCATAGTATTCAAGCTTGGTCTCTCCACTTTTGGCCCATTCACCAAAGTGGGAGAGTAGACCTCTAAAGTCTTTTCTGAGCTTATCAGAGCTGGTCAGTTTGGGGTCTTAAATTTAAACCTTTCTGTATCACCACTTCTAGGAAGACCTACTCGTCTTGCTACAGTTTGTGGCGGTAGGGCAAAATCCTTCTTAAAGGAGGAAGAAAGGCTGCAAATCTGGCTCCTGCTTCTTGTATTCTCAAGAGATAAACTCCTTGCACATGGAACAAGCAGTTTCCATCAGCAGCAAGAACTTCATATGAGCAGCAGAATTCCAATGCAGATAGCCTCCCTGGAGGGCAAAAATTATGAGATATCATTGTGTAGTTTCTGTCTTTATCATCAGTTTGGGGACCTAATTCCTCAAAGTGGAACTCCAGAAAATTTTTGATCACTGTGTTCTACCATCATCAAGAATAGGATAAGCACTTCCCAGTCAACAGGAAACAAAATCTAGCACCATGTCCCTTTCACAACTTCCACAACCACATAAATGGGTTCTTTATTTAGGCATTAAGTCCCTCCTCCTTCCTCCTGCACCATTATTGAACATATAAACCCTATAAGAAGAATTAGAAGAGAAGAAATAAAATTGGTGTGAGAGGCTATAACTAAAACATAAAATACTTTTATTGTTGAGAAAAGCATGTCATGCTGTCTGTCTGCTTCTGTGTTACATTTCATCCAAACTATACTGGTGGTTGCATATTTGTCAACCTCAGTAATTACGGTGGTGTGTTTATGGGCATGGTGACTAATTACTTTTTTTGCCATCTGCACTATTATGTAGACCAGTGAGCAGCTGTTCTCCAAATGATCTGTATATAGAACATTGTTGCTATTATGGTATCTGATTAAAGACTAACTAAATCAAATGCAAGGACATGACGGTCATTGAAGGTACAGTGATAGGTGGAGGAAGCAAAGGAATCTAACCAGGGAGAAGTGGAGCATGCTGAACTGGCTGCTTCTAAGACCATGAAAGGAAGATTCGATTGTTCCTGGTGTGAAACTCAACAGGATGACTCAGCAGAAATCACTCTATGCAGACTAAGGGCATGTTGCCTAAAGGGGTCCAGGATTTAAAGGATTTGAAGGAGGGAGAAAATTTCGGACTTGTTTAAAAAAAATAAAAATAGGAGGCTTGTTATGGAATGTTCAGTGGAAGGGACATAGGAGGGGAAAGAGAAGGATCAAGGAGGAACAAGTGGGAAAAATAGGGGTAAAAGGGGCATAAAAGGTCTGATCAAATCTAATGCTTGATCACCACAGCCTGTCCTGTATTCTTACTAAATCTGGTTTCTGTGTGAGTGCACAATCTTTTCTGAACATATGTGAGCCATTAGCCAACTTCAGGTAAGACTAGGAAGCAAGCAGAATAAGAGGTCTATGTGTCAGCTATTAGAGAGAGACCGACCATGGGACTGAGGGACCAGTGCAACTTGCTGCTAGTTGCTGGCAAGACCTCTGTTTTCTGTGCCTGCATGTAAACTGAGAACAAACTTCAAGCTGACAGGTAGGGGGCCAGCACTGGAAGTATGTGACGTCTGAGCTGCTTTCCGCTTGCTTATATGGCTAGCTGTGTGTGTGTGCATGCTATTGGGAATACATGCTCTGCCTTTCTCCTGGTAGAGACTACCAAATTTGGCTCTAGCAGACTGGGAAGAAGTCCTCCTATTGGGTCCAAATTTCCCTGGATTTGGTTACCTGCAGTAGTCCCAGGTTTCCTCACCTGCACTCTCAGTGCCAGCTGAAAATCTACAGGCAGTACAGAAACTCTGATTTTAGAGTCACTCTGAGCCAACTTAGAGCCTTGAGGGTATTTTACAGTGCCTCGGAATTTTGATTTCTTCTGTAATTGGCCTCCAGGGACCCCTTTTCCCTGGTGTGCCAGAAATGCTTTTCCAATGTAGCAGCCTCCAAGTGAATTGATAGAAAATTTTCCATTCCCTGAGGTAAAGAGGTAATGCCAGTTTTTGTCTGCTCAGTTGAGGAGTCCTTTGCTGGTCAGTTCAATAGCTATCAAAAAACCCTAAGCATTCCAGATCATCATTCTCAAAAAGGATATAAAACATATTGCCAAAAGAATTTATGCTTTGATGTGCAAAACTGTAACGTAACTGATGAATATTTCAGTGTTGACAGAAATGTATGTATGAACATTTTGGGCAGATCTAATCCTTGTATTTTTCAGGAGTTTTGCCCCCCCAGGATTTCAGGAAAGAGTGATGCTCTAATATAGCAGAAAATAATCTGGCATCAGTATTCTCATGTATAGTCTTTGTAAGGTTTCAGGATAGATGCCTGTTCAGTACTCACATTTGTGGCTGTTACTTCTGGTTGCAATTTATCTAGACCTAGAAAGTCTTAATTCATTGTAGAGGACCTGTGTTTTTAGAGAGATTACCTGAAGATGCTTGTGCAGATGCTGAAGATGCTTGTGCAGCTTTGAGGTCTTAGGTGTTCTGAATCCCACTGCTTAGAGATCTTCTATCATCTTAACTTGATTTCCCTACAAAATTCCTGTTTCAACCACTAGCCAGTTCAACTTTGGATGAATTTAAAGAAAGTGCATCTGATTTTTCACTTGGTGAGGTAACAGCCAGGCAGTCTTGTGTGTAAAACGTACAACTAAGTTGAAACCATTTACTGCTTGATGGGAGTTTCATGAATTTAACTAGTATCAGTCTCAAATCTGAATATCTCTTCCAAGTTGGGAGCTTTAGGGCAATATGTGTGCAAGGATGTTGTGCAATTTTCTCACTGTCTTCTTGTTTACAGACACCTCCTTCCTCAAGTGGGGAGCATTCTGCATAGTTAAGGATTCAAGATGTTTGCATTTGGGGAAGAATGTATGTAACTTTAAAGCTAAGGCATCTGTCCTTACCTGTCACTTATATTTGTCATGTGTGGTAAAACTGCATATTCACATAGTCGATGATGTCTGCCATTTGTTTCTCACCTATAAGCAGGCTAGCACAGTATTACCCAACCATTTTCTTATGTAGAGGCAGCATCTTATCAAGCATGCAGATGGATTGTCAATCTTTGGACTGTACAGAAAGAAACATGTAGTGGTTTGATCCTGGCTGGTGCCCAAACACCATACAGCTGCTCACTTGCCCTCCCCTTCCCAGGGGATGGGAGAGAATTGGAAGGGTAAAGGGAGATTTATATGTTGAGATAAGAACAGTGTAATAATTGTGAGAAAACAAAACAATAGCAATGATAGAAAGTACAAACACAGTGCTTTTGCTCACCACCCACTGACTGATACCCAGACTGTTCCCAGCTATCAATCCTGAAATACCAGCTTATTCTAGCTACTAAAAAGAAAAATTAATTCTAACCCAGCTGAAACCAGGACAAAACACTTTTTTTCCATGTTTGTCTTTGGGACACTTTAGATTCTTTGGCTGAACATCTTGGTTGCTGTCAGTTACTAGATTTTGACTGAGACATATTTAATAATATTATCTCCCTATGTTTTGGGACTAGAGATGCTCTGAAGAGTCTTTTTTGTCCACAGATAAGATTTTCTAGTCCAGACACATTCTTCTTTGAAGAGTGCTTCCAGTTAGTTTTCTGAACCTGTATAGAGAAAATTGACAAAAATTGTTTCCTCACGTAACATGAGAGAGAGGGAGAGACTTTTTTCCTTCCAGGAATAGTCCAGGTGGTTTGGTATCAGACTATTTTGATTTGCATCCCTTGATTTAGCTGGCCCAGAATTCTGTCTATTTCCAGATTTTATTTGAATGCACTGACATCTGAAGTCAGCATCCACATTTCAGCATGTTTGATCAGATAGTTTGGATGCTGGTGGGGTTTTGGAGTCATTATTAAATTTCTTTCCTGACTAGGGTTTTTCATAGCAGAGAACAGTCTAGAGGAGGAATAAATAGTCAGGATTTGTGATTTCATATACTGTCTGCCTCAGTTTCCTTTCCCTACTTTCATGTGGGAAATTTCAGACTACTTGTCTGTGTTGAAAAGTTAATTGTTTCTCTGTTAGCTCAGTTGAAGTCCAATTATCAGCTGCTTCAGCTTTACTTTCTTGTCTACAGTATTTTCCATTTCTTTCTTCCATTCAATTGCTAAATGATCTCTAAAGAGTCTAATTAGTGGTTTTTTTCCTCTAATTAAGGACCTTAGTTCCTCAATTTAGACTCTTACCAGAAAACCCTTTGAGTCTTTTCTTAATCTGTCACATTCTCCACTTGGCAATAAAATAGCTCATTTCTGATATAAGGGCACTTTTTATAGAAGAGGTCATTCTTAGAACTTGTTACGAATTGTAACCTAAGGTTATTCTGGAGTGTGCTTTGTTTGTTTTTCTTCAAAACTAAAAGTTTGGAATTGTTCACCTTACTTTTGATGACAAGGAAAGATCTTATATGAGATTTTGTTTACATTTATTGCACGGTCATTCAAGGAGTTGTATTTCCACACAGTTTCCAATTGGATAACTGTATGTGAATGTGCTGTAAGGTAGCTAAAAAAGGCAGTATTTGCTTTGATTATACCTCGTTAAGCCAATACTCAGCTATATCAGTGGCATTCATCAGAGTCGTGCCAGTACGTAACATAATGTTTGTAAGGCTGCCAGTGGAGCTCTTTTCACATTTTGAGCTCTAAACACTGTCATTGAAGTTGAGGAAATAATGCCACTTTTGAGAGAGCAGTACTTTAATTAGATTGGAGACTGTGGGACTACATCTTCTGACTTACATCAGCAGGGTATTGCTGAAAGCCACACACATAGTGAGTGTGCATATAGAGAAACTATTTTTCCAAATGCATTGTCTGTACATGCAAACCCCTCCCATCGTTTTCCCCAGAGTCCTGTTTAAATTTTGGATCACTAGATTGAGAGGGGGAAAGACATACTCCAATTCTTTCATGACTGTGATGTACCTAGGGGGACATGGGATTTGAAGTGTCCCTTCTGGATCTCCTGTGATACCATTGTCTTCACAGTGTTGGCAAAACACTTTCTCCTGTCATCTCATGGCATCTTTTGACACCTACTACACTCTCTGTTCCCATTGCTATTACATAGGTTTACTGAATGACTGCACTTCTGTTAGTGCAGTCATCCAAAGCTGACTGTCATTCCAGATGTGGGAATACAAGATTCAAGATAAACTCTCCACCTAAGTCTTACTGCAGCTTTTCAAAGTGGATAATGCTTGAGTATAATGCTTATGCCTGTGATAAACATCTAAACACAGCGGGAGCAAAAATGAGCCAAGTTGAATCAGCTCTGGTTCTAGCATTTGCCAGAGTCCTTCAAGACTGTGTTTCTCTGCAATCCTCAGACATTTCCAGGATTTAGGAGTTGAGGAGCCACTCTTTATGATTCTGCTATGGGTTATCTCTGAGAATTTTGTTCAATTGTTCATTAATAGAAAATTCTCTCACACTGGCATGCTTCTTCAAAGTTTCCAGCATTCTTCCATCTTTACCTGGTTTCTCAACTGCAATATATGTTACTGCATCTTTATATTAAAAACACCTTTTTTTATTCACATTACTTCTGTTAGCCTTAGAGGAGGCTTTAAAGGATTCAGTCCTAGAAAACTGACCTGCCCCATGCTATCTTTTCCTAGACAAGGCTTGAGGATTCATCTGATATGTTTACCATGGGCGATATTTTTACTTTCATGCCAGCCAATACACAAACTCGCCTCCTGCTTTTTCTTGTGCTTCTGATCTCTGGGATTTGGGCAAGGTTTTGACCCATGGATGTCATGTTTGTGTTTATGTACACAGTATTTTTCTGTACATGGAACAGAAGCTTTCAGAATGATC